>NC_140583.1:1182052933-1182677683 GCF_964204655.1 Triturus cristatus | reverse complement strand
TTCCATCTGAAGAGATTTGACTTATGCTGTGGGTTGACGGGTTCTTCTAGAAATGGTCGCAAATATTAAAATATAGGTAAATATAAATGTTCTGTAAATTTGTGTTCAAGATCAAAGGTTGGAAATTACTTAATAGAAATCTGATTTGAACTGTAATCCTGACTATGCTAACAAAGTGAATTAATTAGATAAACTAAACATTGATTAATAAGAAATGAGTTTGTGATTCTTTAATAAGGTATTGAAAGTTAACCGAAAGGTTCAGAAACTTTAAATGTATTTTAGCTGGTTCTAATTTACCATCAACCAGTCCAACTAATTGGTCCAGAGACCAAGTGGTGGAGTGCCTTGATGTTAAATTTAGGATTCTATACGTACTGATGTATATAATGTATATAATGTAAAGGAATTACTCCCGATAGGTAACAACGTACCCCCACATGTCCAGCGCTTCTTTCCCTCCCGTGCGCAGATTCGAGTGAGATGTATGAGTGTTGGTGTTATGGGCCCCACCAATGTATGAATGTATGAATGAGTAATGTGGTGACAAGTCTGTGACATAGGGTGGATATGTAGATTTGCCCTTTTCCACTGGAGCATAGGTCCACCGGTTTGGAGGTTCATCGGGGACAAGATGCAGGAACACCAGGGAATATTCTGTGGAGTCTGGCAGGGAGAGATATGTTCAGTGCAGTATATAGAATTGAATGTGTTCAAATCTAGCATTATGGGAGACGGTATGTGAAGAATTCAAGGCTCTGGATCATTCTTTATCATGGAGTGCTTTCCCAATCTGTTTCCCAAATATCATGTAGCCTTTGGTGTGGTGGGGGGAGTGCTTGAATTTGTGATTTATAGAGGCAAGTGATATGATAGCATGTCTAGCTGACCCAATAGTGTTAAGCATTTGAGTGGGTTGATATACAGGTGGCTTTGCCTCTGTAATCTCCCACTTGGCGTGTAATACATGTGTTAGGAAGAAGTATTTTTAAAATTGCCCACAATGTAGTGCAAATTGCTCTTGCAAAGCATGAAATTCAATGTCCAAGATTTCCTTCCTGCAAGCCTTCATCATTATGGTGTGAGAAGTTGGCCTGGCATATGCTGGTCACTAGTTATAGTGGCCACCTTGCACCAGTCCAATTCGACTCTTAAGGTGATAGGTTAAAGACAACCTTTAAAGAAAGCTATCCTAGTGGTAGCTGTGCAGAGCAGCCTTCAGGCTAAGTCTTGAAGGAGTGTTAAGCTTATTGTTTTACCATAGATAACCTCTTGAATGACCAAATGAAAGAGTAGTCCACACAGGTATATATATAAAATATGTATTTATTCTAAACAGAATTCCACAAGTCTCTTTATGAGGCTAGAGGTAAAGTTACAATTCAAACAAGCATTTATAGATACAATAAATAGCACTGGAATCACATGGCCCGGGGGGGGACCAAACCATATATTAAAAAAGTGGTACAAGAACCATGACAATTCTACAGACAATGCCTAGGGCATTTAGGATCGCTGGCCCCTTAAGAATCCACCCCAGGTGATGAGGAAGGGGACCCACGGGAGGCGCATGCAGTGGTAATAGCTGCTATCGGGATCTCTATTAAAGCCTATGGAGAATGTCGCGGTTTGATTTTAAAAGATTAAAGACACTTCTAGCAGGCGTTTAAAGTTAGGAGCTTAGAGTTAAGCTTTTGAGGAGCCCACTACCACGAGATACCACTGTTACCTGCCCCAGGGAAGCAGGTGCATAGGTCGTTTTTGATGTCGGGTCGCGGGCTGATTTTCAATGGGAAAATGTACAAAACTACTGCTAGCCAAAAGCGTCGATGATGTCGTGAAGAATGAAGTTGTAGATCTTGTAGAGGAGAACCTGAAAGCAGAGGGGACAGAGTCTGGGTCACGGCACAGTGACCACGGAGCTCAAGGAAAAGAGCCCTTCAATGTCGGGTGCTTCAAGTGGAAAAGGTGTAACTTGGATCTGCAGCCACGAGCTCCAGGAGGCTTCAAGGAAAGCCAGCTTCTGGAGGGCGACTGTCCCACAAAGGATGAGGGTCGCTGCGGTGTTAGTGTCCGGATTGGATCCACTAAGCCCTGGCAACTACAACCCACACAAGATGAACAAATCGGCTACTGGTGCAGACCCACGAGGTCTGAGCAAGGTCTCCTTCAAGGAGACTGTAGAGCAGGCCTGGAGCAACCAGGGGAACTCTTAAAAGTAAAGATTGACCTCCGCTAGGGCTCCAAAGTCAAGAGACAAGGGACCGCGGGAGGCAGCAATTTGGCGTGCGTAAAAGGGTGCCCACGGGCCACAGGAGTGGGCTAGGGCGCTGATCTTTGGCACAGTTGCTGCTGAAAGGTTGGCTCAATGTTGGGCCAAAGCACAACTTCCCCACTGGTCAGGGTCGTGTGCTATGCAAGAGGTGGCCGGGGTCCTGGGGTATTGGGGATCTCGGCACCCACGCGGTCCACGGTGCTCAGACTTGCTGGGCACACTCACTGGCCTCTGGGATGCTAGGAAACCCACCTCAAGGTTGAGAGGAGTCATCGATGTCCGTAGGAGTGGCGAAGTTCCAACCGGGTCACTTGCAGTGTTTCAGGTGCCTGCCAAGCAGAGGGGTAACTCCTTTACTCCAAGGGAGATTTCTTCAGTCAGCTGGGCAGCAGCTCGTCGAAGGTCAGGTCTGTGAAGTCCAAGATTAATCTGAGGCTCTGGGAACACAGTATTCACCTTTATCCAGGAGATATGGGGAGGGTCCAGACCAGAGCCCACCAATGAGAGTTGAGGCGGGAAAGGGTGGCTAAACACTCTCCCCTTTGTGTGTTTCCCGCCTAGGCGAGGGGCAGGATGCCCTGAACTGGTTCCAGGCGGTGTATGCAGAATGTAGGTGCTGTAGCAGCCTACATGCAACTCTGAAAGGCATCCTATGGTGCACCCACCCAGTTCCAATCCACATAGCCTGTCTGGGAAGGTGCTGGCACCTTCCTGCAACAGGATCCCGATTGTCCAGCTGCAGAGGCTGGGGTTTTGCCCAGCAACAGGCAGCCAGAGTCGTGTGGGTGGTGAGTAGCATCCATTTTGTGATTCGGATGCACTTTTAAATTGGTGTCTAAATTCTGCCGCTTTTCCCTTATGCCCCCTCTAGCAGGGGGGAATCATGCCCTCATGCCCATGGCTGGACTGGGGGTATGATTCCTACATGTCTGACACCAAACACGATATGGTTCTGTATAGCCATTCTCAAGTTAACACGCTATCGCGATATACTTATAATGCGGTTAAGAGTATATGGTATGGCTACACTACAAACAACCCAGCAATGATTTTTACGAGGGTTGCAGAGGGGCCCTACTCAGGTAGGGGTCCCCCCTCACACATATCTCAGCACCCTGCCTTGTAGGATTAGCAAGGCCTGCTTGAGGGGTGGCCAATGAGAATACATGTGTTGTACATAGGTGGGAGACAGGGTACCTGTATTCCTGTAAGGGGGTGCAAGCACCAACTTACCCAGACTACAGTAGTGGTCTGGTGGTGTCATTTGGTATGGCTGTCCCAGGGTGGCACAATAAGTGCTGCAGCCCTGGTAGGCCTCTGAGGGACCCATGCCCTGGGTACCTAGGGTACCATCTACAAGGGCTGACAGGGTATCCTCAGTATCCAATTAGGTTGTACCTAGGGTACTCACATCAGTTTAGAGAAGAAGCAGATAGGCTGGGGTCCTGGATAGCAGGGCCACAGCCTGGCTAGAGTCATAAAACAGTCAAAACATCAGCAAAAAGTTGGGGGCAACTATGCAGTCGATGCCACTCTCCTACATAACCCCCCCCCCCCAATGCAGGGACATTAAACTAACCTTGACCAGTTGAGTCTTCATGTTCTAAGTGGCAATATCTGGAGAGGCCATCTGCATTGGCATGGTTGCTCCCAGGTCTATGTTCCACTGTAAAGTCCATCCCCTGTAGGGAAATGGACCACCTGAGTAGTTTGGGGTTTTCACCCTTCATCTGTTTTAGCCATAGGAGGGGCTTATGGTCTGTTTGTACAAGGAAGTGAGTGCCAAACAAGTATGGCCTCAGCTTCTTCAAGGCCCAGACCACAGCAAAGGCCCCCTCTCTATAGCTGACCAACGTTTCTCTCTGGGGGTCAACCTTCTGCTAATAAAAGCTACTGGTTGATCCTGGCCCTCTTCATTCAGTTGTGATAATACAGCACCTACCCCCACCTCAGAAGCATCAGCTTGAACTATGAATTCTTTGGAGTAGTTGGGGCTTTGGAGCACTGGAGCAGAGCACATAGCCTGTTTTAGGTCATCAAAAGCTTTCTGACAGCTGACAGTCCACTGAACCTTCTTGGGCATCCTCTTAGAGGTTAGGTCATTCAAGGGGGTCACAATGGATCCATATCCCTTTACAAACCTTCTATAATAACCAGTCAGGCCCAAAAAAGCTCGGACCTGAGTCTGGGTGGTTGGAGCAACCCAGTCCATGATGGTCTGGATTTTGCTCTGAAGTGGTTGAACCTGGCCTCCACCTACAAGGTGACCCAGGTACACAACCTGACTCTGCCCTATCTGGCACTTAGTAGCCTTGATAGCGAGCCCTGCCTTTTGCAGGGCTTCCAGAACTTTCCTCATGTGGATCAGGTGATCCTCCCAGGTGGAGCTGAAGACAGCAGTATCATCTAGATATGCTGCACTAAAGTCTTCCAGGCCTGAGAGGACTTGGTTCACCAACCTTTGAAAAGTGGCAGGTGCATTTTTCAAACCAAAGGGCATTACAATAAATTGATAATGCCCACCAGGGGTAGAAATGCAGTTTTGGCTTTTGCAGACTCAGCTAACCTTATCTGCCAGTAGCCAGCTGTCAGATCAAATGTGCTCAGATACTTGGCTGAGGCCAATCCATCTATGAGCTCATCTGCTCTGTGAATTGGGTGAGCATCAGTCTTAGTGACTGCATTGAGTCCCCTGTAGTCGACACAGAACCTCATCTCTCTCTTACCGTCCTGGGTGTGAGGTTTTGGTACAAGGAATACTGGGCTAGCCCAAGGGCTCTCTGAGGGCTCAATCACTCCTAATTCCAACATATTTTGGAATTCTGTCCTTATGCAGTCCCTGACATGGTCAGGTTGCCTGTAGATTTTATTCTTGACAGGCAGACTGTCCCCAGTATCCACTTCATGAGTGCACCAGGGGGTCTGACTTGGAGTCAGAGAAAACATATGCCTGTAAGACTGAAGAACTTGTCTACAGGCTGCTTGCTGCTGGTCAGTGAGGCTGCCTGCCAAGGCTACTCCATCAACTGACCCATCGTCAGGGTTGTGAGAGAGCAGGTCTGGGAGAGGGTCACTCTCTTCCTCCTGTCCCTCATCTGTTGCCATGAGCAAGCCCATGTCAGCCCTGTCCACATATGCTTTCAGTCTATTAACATGAAGTACCCTGTGGGGACTTCTGGGAGTGCCAAGGTCTACCAAATAGGTGACCTCTCCCTTCTTTTCCAAAATGGTATGGGGCCCACTCCATTTATCTTGGAGAGCTGCTGGGGCCACTGGCTCCAGCACCCATACCTTCTGTCCTGGCTGGTACACCAACAGTACAGCCTTTTAGTCATGCCAGGCTTTCTGTAATTCCTGACTTGCCTCCAGGTTTGTAGTTGCCTTTTTCATGTACTCAGCCATCCGGGAGCGGAGACCAAGTACATAGTCCACAATATCCTGTTTAGGGGGTTTGAGAGGTTGTTCCCATCCCTCCTTCACTAGACAGAGTGGCCCTCTAACAGGATGGCCAAACAAAAGTTCAAAGGGGCTATAACCAACCCCCTTTTGTGGCACCTCCCTGTATGCAAAGAGAAGGCAGGGCAGAAGAACATCCCATTTTCGCCTAAGCTTTTCTGGGAGCCCTTTGATCATACCCTTTAAGGTCTTGTTGAATCTCTCAACAAGGCCATTGCATTGAGGATGGTAAGGGGTGGTGAACCTATAGTTGCCATCACACTCCTTCCACATTGTCTTGAGGTAGCTACTCATAAAGTTTGTACCTCTGTCAGACAATACCTCCTTAGGAAAACCGACCCTGGAAAAGATTCCCAGGAGGGCCCTTGCCACCACAGGTGCTGTGATGGTCCTAAGGGGAATAGCTTCTGGGTATCTGGTGGCATGATCCACTACCACCAGAATGAACCTGTGCCCAGATGCTGTTGGTGGGTCTAGGGGACCAACTATATCAATCCCCACCCGTTCAAAGGGCAACCCCACCACAGGCAATGGTATCAGGGGGGCCTTTGTGGACTTGCCTGCCTTGCCACTGGCTTGACAGGTAATGAAAGAGCTGGAAAAGCTCTTACAGTCCTCACTCATTTGTGGCCAATGAAAGTGAGGGACAATTCTGTCCCAAGTCTTGTTTTGGCCTAGATGTCCTGCTAAGGGAATATCATGGGCCAGTGTGAGTAGGAAACCCCTAAACTTCTGAGGTATGACCAACCTCCTGGCTGCACCAGGCTTGGGGTCTTGACCCTCAGAGTAAAGGAGCCCATCATCCCAATATATCGTATGGGTTCCACTGGCATTCCCAGCAGCCTCAGCAGCAGCTTGCTGTCTGAGGGGTTCAAGAGTGGGGCAGCTCTGCTGCTCCAGGCTCAAGTCTGCCCTAGAAGGTCCCCCTGCCCCCAAGAACTCAAACTGATCAGGTTCCAGTTCATCTGGGGCAGTTCCTTCTTCAGGAGAAGAAGAAGAAATATACTTTTATTTGATTTCATAAAAACCGTAAAAGGGTGGAGAATACCACCATAAATAAAGCTTTCAAGAATGTACATTGTGATTGGTGATATAAAAAGTATAAAAAATTAACATTTGAACAAAAATTTCGAATGATTTTGAAACCAGTTAGTCTAATACAGCGTAAGTTGGTTAGCGGATTCTGTGTTGGCCAAATCTTTTGCTGCATTTTTTAGGAAGTTTATGACTCTGCAGGACAGTGGGATGGATGAGCCCGTAAGACAGTGAATCACTGCTGCTCTACAAGTTCTTATTTGTTCCGTCCTAAAGATCTCCCGGAGGTCCTTTTTGCGCTTTTCTGCCAGGGCAGGGCAGATGCATAGTAGATGCAGTAACGACTCTTCCCAAGCTCCACACAGGCGACATTCCGTTGATTGCCATGCTTGTTTCCATTTTGGGGTCAGGTCCTTTGAGGGATATGACCCTAGCCTTAGTAAAGTGAGAAAATGTTTTTTCTCAGCGGAGAAGTGATCCTGCAAGTAGGGTTGGGGTTGCAGCCTCTGATATGACTGAATCACGGCCCAGGCATGTTTGTTTTTTGCTAAGGCAATTTTATCTAGTGATATGGAATGCCGTTTTGTGGCTTTGTTGACCAATAGTTTGAAGCAGGAGTAGGTAGGGGCTGTAAGCCATGCCTCCTCCGACTTCAGAGCTGAGAGGGAAGCCTTCAGAACTTTGAAAATTGAATTTGTGAAGCTTTCTTGCTTTTCAATTTCCGCCCAACAATAATGTGCGAGTGTGTTTTCCTCTGCGTCGCGCATCCTCCAGTAATACTTGACTAGGGTGCCTTGTTTGTCAAGGATCTGATTTTTTAAACCATACTCAAGGCGAATTTGAGCTTGCGGGATGTGTCGGGGAATTGCGAACAGCTTCTTAAAGAGGATTGACTGTTCCAAATTCAAGCCTATAGCATCCTTGCCATTCAAGATTTCTGTGCCATATGAGATGGAGGGCAGGAATTTTGCTGCTATAACCTTTAATAGGTGCCCAGTGGAGCCCCCTTCAAGTTTGTTTTTTAAGGTTTTGAAAGCGAACTGCAGCTGTTTAGATTTCGTATGGCCTTGAGACATGTGGGTTTTAAAAGTGAGTCTGCGATCAATTTGGAAGCCGAGATATTTGTATGAATCTACCTCGGTCAGAGGTCGTTTGTCCAAAATCCAGGTAAATTTGCGGTTAGCATTATGATGTTTATTAAAGCTCATCACCTTAGTTTTTTTGTGGTTGATGGTCAGATGGGCCGAGGTGATGTAGGCTCCGAGTTCAATAATTAATCGTTGCAAACCAATTGGTGTTTGCGCCAGTAAAACGATGTCATCCGCATATTGAAGGCTGGATATAGGTGTTGTACCAAGTTTTGGAGGATCACATTGGATTGACCGAATATGCTCGTCCAAATCAGCGGTATAGGTGTTAAAAAGGCATGGTGCCAACACGCACCCTTGTTTTAGCCCGTTGAGTGTGTGGATTTTCTTGGTGATGCTGAGTCCGTCTCCTATCCTAATCTGGACCCACGTTTCGGAGTACAGGTTGATTATGGCCTCCAGCAACTTTACTGGGACGCCCCAGTTACGCATTTTTGTCCATAGCCTGACTCTTGAGACCTTGTCAAAGTCCGCTTTGAGGTCGATGAAACAAGCGTAGAGTGGCCTTGAGGTGCTAAGGGCTTGATTGGCCATGAGGGTTACTGCGGAAATGTTTGTCAAGTTGCCCATCCCAGCCCTGAAACCAGTTTGTGTTGGGGGAATAAGGCTTGTTCGCGCCACCCAGTCCTCTAGATCTACCAGCAGGTTTGATGCGTAAATTTTAGCCTCCACGTCGATTAGCGCAATCAGTCTGTAGTTTGCAGGATCGGAGCGAAGATAGATTCTCTTCTGCTAAAAGAGTCTCTACAGACTGTTCCTGGGGGGAAAGGCTCTGCCTTACCCCTGCTACTCCTCCTCTTGGAAGGTCCTTGGTCCATTCTTCCAGGATCCCAGGCCTGTTCAGTTCCTGTCAGCTTTGCTTTTGACCTTGTCAGGGCAAATACTTCTGCTGGTATACCCAACATTGCTGCATGGGTAGTTAGCTCCACCTCAGCCCATGCTGAGGCCTCCGAATCATTCCCTAGAAAACATTAAACAGGTAGGTCTGCACTCACCACAACCTTCTTTAGGCCAGTTACCCCTCCCCAGGAGAAGTTCACAACTGCTAGAGCATGGTTAGTACTAATGTTGCTTGCATTGGTCACTTGGTAAGTTTCCCCAAGTATGATCTGGCTAGGGTCCACAAGGTCCTTAGTCACCATGGTGACACTGGCTCCTGTGTCCCTGTAAGCTAATGACTCCCTTCCATTTATTTTAGGCCGTTGCTTGTATTTGCCCAGACCACTGAGACTCACAAATAGGGACAAGTCCCCATCACAAACTAAGACAGCCTGAGTAGGAGTTCTGACTAGGCCAAAATCCTCTCCAGATCCCAGGGTCAACCCTACTATGCCCTTGTTCTGTGTACCACCACCTATAGCTGGACTAGGGGGAACAGGTGCCTTAGGGGCAGGTGTGGTACTTGTGGAGTCTTTGGCCTTATTACAATCTGAAGTCCAATGGGTTTTCTGTTTACAGATTTTACACCATGGCTTCCTTGGCTGCTTAGCCTTGTTGGACTGGGTATTATCAGATGCTGCTTTTTGGGGGCCTGCTGAAGACTGCTGGTCTTTTCCCTTTTTCCCACCCTTTCCAGAGTTCTTGGCATCTTCCTTTTTAGTTGCACCCCCAAGGGCTGGACCTTCTGCTTAATACTGGTTCTGACCCATTTGTCTGCCTTCTTTCCCAATTCTTGGGGAGAGGTCAGATCTGAGTCCACCAGGTGCTGATGTAAGAGCTGATTCTGACAATTATTGAGGATCTGCTCCCTCATTATGAGATTATACAATCCTTGGTAATCATTTACTTTACTGCCAGTTAACCAACCTTCCAGTGCCTTGGTAGCACAATCTACAAAGTCTACCCAATCTTGATTCTGTGCTTTCTGGGTGTCGCTGAACTTTAGTCTATACTGATCAGTGGTTAAGCCAAACCCATCTAGCAAAGCATCTCTCAAGATATAATAATCATCTGCATCCTCTTCCCTAACAGAGAGGAGCTTGTCTCTACCTTTGTCTGCAAAGGAGAGCCGTAAGATTGCTGCCCACTGCTCTACTGGGACCATCTGAACTTTACAGGCCCTCTCAAGTGCAGTGATCCATTTATGGATATCATCCCCTGGCAGATAGGGGGGCACAATCTTATGCAGGTTCCTATTGTCAGGAGCTTTCTCTCTAACTCTAGGGGTATTACTGCCACCAGGGGTCTCTAGACCCCATTTTCTTGAAGCTTTCTGAAGCTCCAGGGATTCCCAAGCCAATGCTAACTGTTCCCTCCTGAGCTGTAGTTTAGCCTGCTCAAACTGGATCAGTCTGCATTTCCTCTCCTTGGAGGATTCTCTTCTCTGAGAAGAGGCAGAGGTCCCTTTGGATCTCTCAGAATGGTTGGACCCCACTGAGGGGGATCTGTTCCTTCTGTTTGGATCCACCATTCTCCCTTTAGGGATGGAGAGAGTGCCTCTTGGGCCATCATCTCCATGTTGTGAATGGTCTGGTTCATCCAGGTCAAGTTCATCTTACTCTTCCTGGTCCTCATCAGAGTCCAACCCTGGGGTGTCCTCTTCTGGGGCATGCCCACCCAACCTGTCTACCCCATCAGACACTTAAGTCTGCTTAAAGTCTGCTATGAGCAGGATTTCCCTGAGACGTTGAGTAATGGCACCTTTGTTTGTCTTAAGTTGCCTAGTGGTGCACATCTCCCTAAGCTCAGCAAAGGAGAGATTATCATATTTGTCGACTGGGACCCTATGGGGTCCTTCCAGAGCCTTAAGGGCACCTGAACTTAAAGACATTTCTAGTGTGGTTGTACTGGTGTATTTACCTACACTAGGTGTGGCCTACTGAACCCTTTCTTGAGTTGTAGTCAAGGTGTGCTAAACCCTCTACACACAACTCCTAAGTTCAGTAGAACTTATTATATTCTAAGCTTGAATTTATATGTACCTTTAGTACCAAGTGGCTTTCACTTTAGAAATTCAATGTGTTATCTGGTAAAACAATGGCAAGCTTGAATCCAACCGCTGCACACCAATGTGAGAAGTTGGCCTGGCATATGCTGGTCACTAGTTATAGTGGCCACCTTGCACCAGTCCAATTCGACTCTTAAGGTGATAGGTTAAAGACAACCTTTAAAGAAAGCTATCCTAGTGGTAGCTGTGGAGAGCAGCCTTCAGGCTAAGTCTTGAAGGAGTGTTAAGCTTATTGTTTTACCATAGATAACCTCTTGAATGACCAAATGAAAGAGTAGTCCACACAGGTATATATATAAAATATGTATTTATTCTAAACAGAATCCCACAAGTCTCTTTATGAGGCTAGAGGTAAAGTTACAATTCAAACAAGCATTTATAGATACAATAAATAGCACTGGAATCACAGGGGCCCAGGGGGGGACCAAACCATATATTAAAAAAGTGGTATAAGAACCACGACAATTCTACAGACAATGCCTAGGGCATTTAGGATCGCTGGCCCCTTAAGAATCCACCCCAGGTGATGAGGAAGGGGACCCACGGGAGGCGCGTGCAGTGGTAATAGCTGCTATCGGGATCTCTATTAAAGCCTATGGAGAAAGTCGCGGTTTGATTTTAAAAGATTAAAGACACTTCTAGCAGGAGTTCAAAGTTAGGAGCTTAGAGTTAAGCTTTTGAGGAGCGCACTACCACGAGAGTACCGAGGTACCACTGTTACCTGCCCCAGGGAAGCCGGGTGCATAGGTCGTTTTCGATGTCGGGTCGCGGGCTAATTTTCAAAGGGAAAATGTACAAAACTGCTGCTAGCCAAAAGCGTCGATGATGTCGTGAAGAATGAAGTTGTAGATCTTGTAGAGGAGAACCTGAAAGCAGAGGGGACAGAGTCTGGGTCACGGCACAGTGACCAGGGAGCTCAAGGAAAAGAGCCCTTCAATGTCCGGTGCTTCAAGTGGAAAAGGTGTAGCTTGGATCTGCAGCCACGGGCTCCGGGAGGCTTCAAGGAAGGCCAGCTTCTGGAGGGCGACTGTCCCACAAAGGATGAGGGTCGCTGCAGTGTTAGTGTCCGGATTGGATCCACTAAGCCTTGGCAACCGCACCCCACGCAAGATGAACAAATCGGCTACTGGTGCAGACCCACAAGGTCTGAGCGAGGTCTCCTTCAAGGAGACTGTAGAGCAGGCCTGGAGCAACCAGGGGAACTCTTAAAAGTAAAGATTGTCCTCCGCTAGCGCCCACAAGTCGAGAGACAAGGGACCACAGGAGGCAGCAATTTGGCGTGCGTAAAAGGGTGCCCACGGGCCACAGGAGAGGGCTAGGGCGCTGATCTTTGGCACAGTTGCTGCTGAAAGGTTGGCTCAATGTTGGGCCAAAGCACAACTTCCCCACTGGTCAGGGTCGTGTGCTATGCAAGAGGTGGCCGGTGTCCTGGGGTATTGGGGATCTCGGCACCCACACGGTCCACGGTGCTCAGACTTGCTGGGCACACTCACTGACCTCTGGGATGCTAGGAAACCCACCTCAAGGTTGAGAGGAGTCGTCGATGTCCGTAGGAGCAGCGAAGTTCCAACCGGGTCACTTGCAGTGTTTCAGGTGCCTGCCAAGCAGGGGGGTAACTCCTTTACCCCAAGGGAGATTTCTTCAGTCAGCTGGGCAGCAGCTCGTCGAAGGTCAAGTCTGTGAAGTCCAAGATTAATCTGATGCTCTGGGGACACAGTATTCACCTTTATCCAGGAGATTAGGGGAGGGTCCAGATCAGAGCCCACCAATGAGAGTTGAGGCGGGAAAGGGTGGCTACACCCTCCCCCTTTGTGTGTTTCCCGCCTGGGCGAGGGGCAGGATGCCCCTGAACCGGCTCCAGGCGGTGTATGCAGAATGTAGGCGCTGTAGCAGCCTACGTGAAACTCTGAAAGGCATCCTATGGTGCACCCACCCAGTTCCAATCCACATAGCCTGTCTGGGAAGTTTCTGGCACCTCCCTGCTGCAGGATCCCTATTGTCCAGCTGCCGAGGCTGGGGTTTTGCCCAGCAACAGGCAGCCAGAGTTGTGTGGGTGGCGAGTAGCATCCATTTTGTGATACGGGTGCACTTTTAAATTGGTGTCTAAATTCTGCCGCTTTTCCCATATCGCCCCTCTAGCAGGGGGGAATCATGCCCTCATGCCCATGGCTGGACTGGGGGTATGATTCCTACATGTTTGACACCAAACACGATATGGTTCTGTGTAGCCATTCTCAAGTTATCACGCTATCGCGATATACTTATAATGCGGTTAAGAGTATATGGTATGGCTACACTACAAACAACCCAGCAATGATTTTTACGAGGGTTGCAGAGGGGCCCTACTCAGGTTTGGGTCCCCCCTCACAGATATCTCAGCACCCTGCCTTGTAGGATTAGCAAGGCCTGCTTGAGGGGTGGCCAATGAGAATACATGTATTGTACATAGGTGGGAGACAGGGTACCTGTATCCCTGTAAGGGGGTGCAAGCACCACCTTACCCAGACTACAGTAGTGGTCTGGTGGTGTCATTTGGTATGGCTGTCCCAGGGTGGCACAATAAGTGCTGCAGCCCTGGTAGGCCTCTGAGGGACCCATGCCCTGGGTACCTATGGTACCATCTACAAGGGCTGACAGGGTATCCTCAGTATCCAATTAGGTTGTACCTAGGGTACTCACATCAGTTTAGAGAAGAAGAAGATAGGCTGGGGTCCTGGATAGCAGGGCCACAGCCTGGCTAGAGTCATAAAACAGTCAAAACATCAGCAAAAAGTTGGGGGCAACTATGCAGTCGATGCCACTCTCCTACATATGGTATATATTAAACCCCACGTATCGACCTACCCATTGTAAGGGCGCATCGCTCATGATCGCCGGCCATGGCTGTGTCTCCTTAGTCAGCGGAAAAAGTTGGAATTTACTGTTATTGACTCATAGTCTGGATATCATTCAGAATTTATAGAGTATCAGAGTTATCTCCTCGGGTCGGTGTGTGTGTCTTTCAAATAAAGGAGAACATTGTCGGCGTACAACGAGATCATGTGTAGTCCATCAGGAAGGGAGACCCCTCAACGTTGTCCTGCTGAACCTATATGGATTGCTACATGACCAGACCAAATAATAGCAGGGATATCGGGCATCCCTGTCAGGTGCCTCTGCTGACTGCGAATGGTTCCAAGATATAGTTTCTCACTATAGGAGTCTGACTAGGCGTAATATGATGGGGCCAAAATCGTAATGATGAAGAGTTTCAAACAAGTATGGCCATTTAAGAGTATTAAAGATCTTTTTTAAGTCCAAAGTTAAACTCCCGCATTTGGGTAGATTGTGGCGCAAGGGTCATCATTCGATACAGCTGTTAGATGTTGTTGGAGGTACTCCAACTGGGGATATACAGATTTTGATGAGCATGAACAAGGTGTGGCAATAGAGCATACAGTCGTGCAAGCCAGGATTTTATTTAGTATGTTGTAATCTACATTAAGTATGACTATTGGTTTGTAGAAAGTAGGTTCGAGAAGGTCTTTTCCTGGTTTCAAAATAGGAATTAGAGAGGTTTATCTGACTGAACATGGTAAAGATCCCATCTAGAGTGCCTCCTTATAGAGCTTCTCCAGCTGAGGAGCATGTGTATCTGCATAGGCCTTCAACGGAAAGCCCATCGAGTCCAGAGTTTTGCCAGAGGCAAAATTTTGTATAGCTGTTTTTATCTTTTCAGATGTTATGGTCTCATCCAGTTCAGCCTAGGCGGTCAGGTCGATGGGGAGAGATACACCCTCCAGGAAATCTGGAAGAGCCAGTGGGGAAGAAAGAGGGGCAGCTGTGTATAAACGCTAATAGAATCAGAGGAAGGTATGGCAAAGTTTCTGTTGCAAGTGAACCAGTGTACCCAATTTGTCACAAAGGGCTGTGACGGCGGGGGAACCTGGAATCTGAGGACATGATCAATGCTAGTAGACAGATACATTTATCAGGATGTGTATGCAGACCAGTCTAGGCAGTGGAGTTTTTTCAAGTAAGCAGGCTTCCGCCCTGTAGAGATCTCCCAGGGTTGCTCTGAGGGCGGGGGTTGGTCAACGCTTATCTCTCAGCCTTTGTATAGTCATTCTCGACAGTGGACAGGTCAGACTCCAGTGAGCAGCGATTGCTGACTGTCAAGTGTGTGCAGTAGTCCTGAGCAACCACCTTCATTGCCTCCCACTCCAATGTGCGTGTAAAAACTGAGCCATCATTATTGTCAAAGTAGTCAATGATCTGGGATGCCAGGTCATTGCTAATCGTCTAGCAGTGACTTGTGAAAATCTTTTGATGGATTCAAATAAGTAGCATACCAGCTTAAAAAAAATGTGTACTTCAAATCACTGCTACTGGTGTCTTTCACATGCTCTTACCTTGGCCTCTCTTTTTTTGCTCTCACACATTCTCTCTGTCTTTCTCTCTGAGGGTCTCTCTCTCTGTCTGAAGTAACAGACTTAATGAAGAGAGCCCTTGCAGAGGTGGAAACAAACATTGAGGATAATATGATAATACACATTTGAAAAGAACAGGGATCGGATAGTGAACCAGTAGGATCGCGTGCATTGAACAATGCCTTGAACTAGGATTTCAAGAGCTGATTGAAGAAGTCAGGTCCAAATTCCGTTTGTAGCTGTAGTCTTCTTCATCTCAGTCTAAGTGGGCAGAATAGCAGTCATATTGTTCCTGAGGTGATGTCCCAGAATCTTTGCTTCTGAAATGAGGTGTCCTACAATGGCATTACAGGACTGTTGAGTCGGGGGCTCTTGGGGATAGTGCAGTTTGCGTTGTTGATTTCCAGGAGGAGCCTGTGAAGTTCCTTGGTATGGTATTTGCCCATGGAGATCCGATTAGAGATTAGATTTGCTACAGTGACTGTTAAACGTATTCTATTAGTATAGGGGTGCAATGATCTTGGTTTCTTTTTAATGCAAAGGTGGTTATGGTGATTTCAGAGATGGCATCCAGGACAATATTTGTACCAGTTCTCTTGTTCTATGAAGGTTTAAAGTTTGACAGAAATGAGCATGGGAACATTGGTGGGGGTGAACAACCAACGTGGAATGATTTGTATCTTGATTTGGAGTGATGAAATGTTGAAAACTTGACCTTTATAAAAAGTCCTCCAAGATGCCTTATATGTTCATTAAAAGGCAGTTTTGGTATTAATTGCATAATTGGAGAGGTTGCCAACTGCAAACCTAACAGCTTCAGTGATTAAAATTAGGTAAAGAGCCTAAGATCAGAGTTGTTTATTATTTCACAAAAACAAATGCATAAACATTTAAAATGTTCCAATGGGTCATGACTCTTTGGTGCTGCTAATATTGCTCCCCCAAGAAGCACTTCAACAAGGAGTACAGAGTCGAGTATCTATTTTTATAAGTGTTCCTTTTCTTTCTTCTCCTTCGCTCTCCTTCATAACTATATCAAGTTAATCTGTCAAGCCCCTCAAGTCATCTTCCAGTTTTTCATTTGTACATACTCCGTGCATATGAACCTCCTCAGCCACCGCCCATTCCTACATATCTCCATAACACAAATCAAAAGGCAGGCTTCTCTCTTGCAACCAGTACATTTCTATTCGCCTATTTTAAAACAGGGCCTATGCCAGAAATCTATAAGCAATATTTCCCTGTATATGTCTTGGGTGTAAACCCAGTGTACAGTGTTTTAGAAAAATAGAAATCAAACTTCCTTTACTGTCAAGCTTACATCGTAGGTGGCAGCCAGGGAGTGGAGTGTATATTTAATGTCCACATTTAAGTTGAGTTAACTGAAATCAAGAATTTATTGACCACCGTCCCATTCTGCATCATTTGACCATTAAGTACAGTCAGGTTCCCATTAAGTACTGACTCAGAGTGAGATATCTGGGTTCTTTCCACAGAGCACTCGATAGAAAGAGGTCAAGAATAACGCCTCCAAAAGTTCAGGATGTATTCCAGTTTGTGAATAAGGCCAGGCAATACGTACTATGCAATTTGGGTGGCCATAACAATTCTAGCCTAGCTTGGAAACTGGCAGACTGTGCTTAATATTGTGCTCTTGCATTTTCAAAACGCAAGACCATCATATAGCTCCCCATGAGTAAACAACCCTAATCTACCTCTCTCTCACAGCCAGCTGGAACAGGGTATGAAAGTGTTTTATCCCCCACATTGGGAGTCCAACATCAAACGGTGTTCCTTTAATATTGCTTTGTTTTCCCAGTCCCATAGTTTGGACATTAAAATCAAAGCCAAATTAAATTAAAAGCCACTAATCTTTCCTTCAGTAAACCCCTGGAGTTTGACAGGGCTCACCGAGTACCTGCTAGAATACTTGCGAGTCAGAAAGCGCCGAGGCAAATTGTGTGCAAACCTCTCTGCTATCAGCATGTAGAACAGATCCTCACCTTCATGCGAAAAAATAACCACATCCTTTGGAAAAATAAAGTCTATATTTCGCAGGATCATAGCAAAGAAACGGTTGACATAAGAAAAGGTTTCCTGGCACTTCACCCCAGACTAAGAGCTATGAATTATCAGTTTGCCTTTGCAGGCCAAGCAAAGTTTTGCGTTATGATAAAGGGATCTCCACACTTCTTCACCGATCACCTACAATTGAAAAGATTCCTCGACAGGAAAGATGATTCTCTTATGGACATCACGGCCTCTGGGACTTCGGCCACAAGCCTTTGACATCCTACCGCATTGACAAAGGCACAATGGAAATGCACAACGGCTAGATGATACTCTCTTGGCCTTCACTTGGTCTTCTTGGCCATTTCCTACGACATCTTGGCCATGTAGTGCCACTCAACGACGATCCGTATATGCCTCTGGGCACCCAGTGACAAGAACTACAAAGCTTCAAAGCTCCAATCCATTGAGCTATCTTGGTTGTGATAACTGCACAGGTTTGAATCTTCTGTATTCTTTGTAAGTTGGACGGTAGTTGTTAAATAGATTTCAGTGATATGAAAATTGCTGGTCAATATGCATCCCTGTAGTATGCGCAAAATTACAAAAACTGCATAATATGCACTAAATTTGCAAGTTATGGGTCTGATGTAAATCTGAAATGTCCTGACAAGTTGCTAGTCCGTATCTCCCGTTATTGGACTGATATATTTCTGACTATGTTCGGTCAGGTTGCTAATCAATACTGTTAGTTACCCACAGCTTGCTCCATTCTGCTTCATACTGCCAATACGCTAACACGCTTTAATGCACAGTGTGTTTATCCCTAGCGGTGTCTCTTACCGCATTCAGTTTTCAGCTTTTGATGTTTATGCCATAGGGCACAGATTAGTCTCATAAATTCAACTAACACTTATCGTGTTTCCATGGGAGGGAAGCTATTTTCCCCTATCACCATGCCATTTCACTACTTTGAGGGTTGGGAGGGAGGGAGTGGGGTGTGGGCTGGCGTGGATAGGGTTTTGGATCTTGTTTTTTTCCTTTATGTAGTTGTATTGTTTTTCTTTGCCTGTTATCATTATTACTATTATTGTCATCATTGTTTTCATCATCCAAATGTAAGGAATTGCAGTGAAATCATTGTGAACACAGATGGTCCCTCGGGGTGTATTGCGCTATCTTAAAACAATACTAACCAAGTTAACGTCAGAGCCATTAATTATTCTACCGCTGTCTCCATCAGGTATGGAATCACTTACTACGATCATACCACACTCATGATGTCTCAGCCCTCACCGATAGCTACGGCCCAACACAATTTCAAGATAGTTTCACTGAATGTGAAGGGCATAAAGAAGGAAGATCTTTAATTATCTCCACAAACAGAAGGGTGACATTGTCTTGTTACAAGAAACTAAAATTGACTCCAAACAATTCAACCCACTTAGAAATAGGTTCTACAGCGAGGTTGCTGGCTCAGAGGCAATAGGTTAAAAAAAATGGTGTCCTGACTTTAGTAGCCCAAAAAGCAAACATAGAACACGTGTCAAGCTCAACTGATACGCAGGGAAGGTGGGTTACAGCGAAACTAGTAAAAGATAACACAGACTTCTACATTACAAACATCTATGCCCCCAATAAAGACGACTCGGCCTTCTGGGAAGATCTCAGTAAGCAACTTGAAACAATTCGAGATACCGCCATGCACATACTAGCGGGCGACTTTAATCTACCCTAGGACCCAGCCCTAGATAGGGACTCACGCTGTTCTTTTCGTGTCAACAAGTCACACAAAGCCCTTATCAATCTATGCAATCGTTTTATTCACGCATTGATTACCTGCTTATCTCAGACAATGCTGTGCCCAGAATAGATCAAACCTCCATTGAACTGAGAGTGATCTCAGACCACTCATGTATTAGTCTGTCCATAACTGATCCGAAACCTTTTAAAAACAATCCCTTTGGAGATTTGAGGTATTAGAGGCAGAATCAAACAGACAAAGTATCGAGAGTGCAATCCAAAACTACCTCATGACAAATAAAATAAGAGACACATCAGACCTTACAAGATGGGAAGCACTAAAAAGCACTCTTAGGGGTGAGATCATTAAAATTAGGTCCACGATAAACAGGGACACCAACAGCAAACTTCAAAAGCTAGAAAAGGAGATTTCTATTCTGGAAGAAAAGCATATTATATCTAGAGAAACCTTTGTTTTGTATGAATTAGTGAAAAAGAAATGAGTATAATGAAATAATAACAGGGCAGGGGTTTGGATTAATAAACAAAAAAGCATTAGGCTTTGTGAATCTAACAGGGCGGGGAAGAGCTTAGCTTCCTATTTAAAGTTCAAATTACATTAAACATGATTAAGAACTTACTGGACCAGAAGGGATTAGCTCATTCTGACCCTGACAAAATAGCTGAAATGTTTAAGAATTCCTACAGCACATTGTGTAGCAAAAACCAAGACTTGGAGACCGCAAAAGCACAAGAATATCTAAGCAAATGCATCCTACCTACCCTCTCAGAACAAGACAAAGAAGAAATTAATGGCCCAATAACTGCAACCGAAATTGGAGACACAATAACGAAGGGATGAGAGATGTCGCCGAATGGATGAAAGACAGCCGCCTAAAGCTGAACACAGACAAGACAGAAGTCCTGATCCTGGGATCATCACCCTCCGCGTGGGACGACTCCTGGTGGCCCCCGGCCCTAGGCACCGCACCCAAACCAACAGACCACGCACGCAACCTGGGCTTCATCCTGGACTCCACCCTTTCAATGACCAGACAAGTCAATGCCGTCTCCTCATCCTGCTTCCTCACACTCCGCATGCTCCGCAAGATCTTCCAATGGATTCCGACCGAGACGAGGAAAACGGTCACCCAGGCCCTCGTCACCAGCAGGCTGGACTATGGAAACGCCCTCTACGCCGGAACAACAGCCAAACTTCAGAAGAGACTCCAGCGCATCCAGAACGCCTCCGCCCGACTCATCCTGGACATCCCTAGACGCAGCCACATCTCGAGCCACCTCAGAGACCTGCACTGGCTCCCGGTCAACAAAAGGATCACGTTCAGAATCCTCACCCACGCGCACAAATCCCTTCACGACCTGGGCCCAAGGTACCTCAACGACCGCCTGACCTTCTACACACCCACCCGCCAGCTACGATCCGCGAACCTGGCCCTCGCCGTGATCCCCCGCTTCCAGAGAGTCACCGCCGGAGGAAGATCGTTCTCCTATCAGGCTGCGAAGACATGGAACTCCCTGCCGGTCCACCTGCGGCTGACCCGGGACCACCTCGCCTTCAGGAAACAGCTCAAGACCTGGCTGTTCGAGCAGTAGCAGACCCCACTCCCCAAGCGCCTTGAGACCCGTCCGGGTGAGTAGTGCGCGATATAAATGTCATGATTGATTGATTGAATAAAAGCCCTTAAAGTAGGAAAGGCGCCGGGACCTGATGGTTTTAATGCTAAATTTGACAAGTCATTCTCCTCTGCTTTGATTCCCCCTCTTCTTAACATGTTTAACGACTTTAGTGAATCTGGCCGGATTAATGGGACACCTGCAGAGGCTATCATAGCTGGGATACCCAAGGAAGGGAAGGACCGAGCACATCCTAAAAATTATAGACCTATATCACTGATTAATATAAACTGCAAAATGTATGCAATGATCCTTGCTAAATGTCTCCAAAAATATTTACCCCAACTTATACACCCTTCACAGGTTGGATTTGTAAAGAACAGACTCTCTAGTGATAATACTCTTACTTTATGTCACGTCCTGGAGAAAGCCAGAACAACAGATTACCCAACAGTGGCAATCACGCTGGATGCCGAAAAGGCTTTCGACAAAATTGACTAGTCCTACCTTAAAGCAACACTCGATAAATGTAATCTGGGTGACAATTTTATCCGCATGGTAATAGCGCTTTATTTTAACCCTTCTGCCAGAGTTAGAGCCAGGTGGGTACCTATCCTCCTCTTTTAAGCTAGAACAGGGCACTAGGCAAGGTTGTCCTCTCTCCCCCTCCTTGTTCCTACTAGAAATAGAACCGTTCCTTTATCAACTTCAGAACAACAACCAGATCACTGGAATAAGCTTCAACAAAAGCACGGTCAAAATAACAGCTTAGGCAGATGACGTGCAAGTCATCTCCGAGATCGCGGAGGATGCTATCACTGCACTGATGTCTTCAATAGAAGACTTTTCTGCGGTATCTGGTTATAAACTAAATAAAGACAAGACAGAGGTAAAATTCCTAAACAACCTTGGCAGCAAGGAAATAATTGGTAACTCGGGCCTTTCATGGCAGCCAAATAGTTTCAAATACTTAGGCTTAGACTTCACAAGAGACCTAATTACCACTCTACAGACTAATGAGAATGCTCTCATTAAAAAAATATCAACGTTACTAGATGGCTGGTCACCAACATTTTTATCCTGGTGGGGACGAGCAGAGACATTAAAAATTATGATTACCCCATTAGTAAATTATTTAGCCAGTATGTTACCAATGACACTCTCTAATGATTTCTTGACCAAGATTTATAAGATGTTCAACACGTTCCTCTGGCAAAGTAGGAGACCCTGAATCACCTTGAAAAAACTTCAATTATCCAAAGAAAAAGGAGGGCTGAGCCTTCCAAACTTCAGGAACTATCAAACTGTGTATCTTTGCAAGCAAGGAGCTAACTGGCTACTCCCCCACTCTGACTACGTCCCAGTATGGGTGGAAATAGAAAGATCAATCATCAACGAAATCCCGTTACCGGCTCTCCTAACCATGGATATCTCTTCCATCTCCCACTCAAAATATATCATTCAAAATACCAAAAGAGCCCTGCTACACCTGGATCAATTATCTGCAGTAAAAATGTACAAATCCAACTTAACCTCTCTTTGGCACAACCCTGAATTGAGAGAAGACGGAGAGATGCCTCTCTGGGAAAAATGGTCAAAAAACGGCATAAATCTAGTGAAAGACCTCTTTACAGGGAAAATCCCTTCTTCTTTCTCTGAACTTCAAACACGATTTGACCTAGACTCCTTAGATTTTTTTACATTTCTAAAACTAAAGTCACAACTCCTGCTACGATCTATAAAACCTTCCGACCCATGGATGCTACAGCTACTAAAGTCAGGACACACTGTTTCTACAATCTACAAACTCTTATCTCCTAAACCTCGCAAAACACACTTGAAAAGTGAGGTAAAATGGGAATCTGAATCTAACACCAGAGGAATCCCCTTCGACTGGGACAAGATACATCCGTTCTCAAATAAAATGTCATCAATATTATCCCAAACAAAACTTATGCAAATAAAGAGAGCATACTGGACCCCTGAAAGGAGCTTTAACCCCTTGCATGCCCGCCCCTTTCCCCGCCCAGTGCCGCGCCTTCCATTAGCAGGCGGAGTTCATGACGAGCTGGACTCGTCATGGGCACAGCGCCACCGCAGCCCATGACGAGTCCAGCTCGTCATGGGCACTGAAGGGGTTAAACTTAAACTCAGCCAGAGCCATACATGCTGGAATTGTAATACACATGTTGGTGATCTTGCCCACATGCTCTTCCAATGCCCCACCTTAAAAACATATTGGGAAAAAATATACAAGTGCTTAATCAAAACATTTAATATCATCCCCCCAAGGGAATTTTCCTATATCCTTCTAGGTTTTCTGGACCTATTGCTTCCCGATGTGAATGACGGCTATCTGTTAGAACTCATGCTCAATTCTGGCCTGTAAAATAGTTCTCAATAAGTGGAAGAACTCCAAAGAAATCCCCTTCAGAATGTGGTAAGAATGGGTGTCCTTCCTCAGAGGGGTGGACAACATCTCTCTACACTCCTCTCCTTGGCGCACTACACATAGGAAGTTATGGAGGTCCCTCGATGCCTTTTCCTTTACATAGGACCCACTGTGAAAACCATCTCATTGCATTCCATAACACAAACACCGTACCTAGAGTCTTTGAATTTTGAAAGGAGTCCTCCCACCTGCCCTCCCTCACTAAAATACCGTCTCCTTTAGGAGTGTTTTACGATTTCCTATCGTATATCGTATCGTATATAATCTGCTATGTCCTTTATTGTAAGCCTGTAATGTATTTTTATCATAGAACAAGATTGTGTTATTCATAGACCACCTTTATCTCTCTAACATAACTGCAACTCCTACTGCAACACAGCTGGATAACTTACTGTCTTTCTTCTTCTTTCGTAATTTTTCCTTGTTTTCATTATCCCCTTCGCTACTAGGCCTTTCCCCCCCCTGTGCCAAGCCTTTTTTTGGCTATTTGGGGGAGTTCACGCTTAGGCCCCTGTAACTTTTTGACCACATAAGATATCCACGCCAAATTTGCGTGTTTTTCTTCCAACATCATGGGGATTCTAAAGGTACCATGGGTTTGTGGATTCCCCTGGAGGGGACTCAGAAATTAGACAAAATACAGCTACATTTTGGGTTTTTGGGGAAAAATGGGAAAAAACTGCTGCAAATGAAAGCGTCGGTTTTTTCCCCCGCAAATTGTATCAAAAAAGGGTCTGTGGGGCTGAAATCACCATTTTCCCAGCTTTTAGGGAATGACAAACTTTTGTCAGAAAACCAAAAAAACTTTTACACAGTTTTGGCATTTTTCTGGGACATAGCCTATTTTTGCTATTTTTTGTGCTTTCAACCTCCTTCCAGTTAATGGTAGAAATGGGTATGAAAACAATAATGGATCCTGGATGGCTATACATTTTTGAAAAGTAGACAAAATTCTGAATTCAGCAAGGGGTCATTTGTGTAGATCCGTCAAGGTTTCTTTATAGAAACTAACAGTTAAATATAGGAAAAATTGAAATTAGTTGAAAAAAACCAGCCTTTTGTGTCAACGTTTTCACCTGTAACTTCTTCTAATTATGACAGCTTTTTGAAAGCAATATACCGTTACATCCGCTGTACCTTACTGGTTGTGGGGATATTTAGGACTTGTAGGTTCACCAAGAACCCGATGAACTCAGAGCCAAAAACTGAGCAGCGACTTGCAATGGTTTTTTATTATGTACCGGGTATATAGCAATTATTGTGGGAAAATGTATACATAGAAAAATCGGAATGAAAGACACCCAAGTATTTCTGAAATGGGAACAAAATACAGAGTTTAGAAACAGTAGATATTTGCACATTTCCGAAATTGGGAATACTCTTACTAGCATGAGAATTATCGGTCATTTTTCAAAAGGACTTCTTTTTTACACATTGTCTTTCATTTGGAAGGCAGCAATGCATCAAAAGTCAATAGGTAAGAACATTTACTTTACAAATCTGAATTACCCTAAGTCTCCCGATAAAAATGGTACCTCACTTGTGTGGGTAAGCATAGTGCACACGACAATACACAACGTGAACACACCACAATTTCACAATGAACAATTACCCTATTTTTGCAAAGTGCCTAGCTGTAGTTTTTTAACCCTAGCTCTGCTGGCACCTAGGGAAACCTAGCAAACCTATACATTTTTGAAAACTAGACACCTAGGGGAATCCAGGATGAGGTGACTTGACTGGCTCTCACCAGGTTCTGTTACCCAGAATCCCTTGCAAACCTAAAAAATTGTCAAAAAAAACAGATTTTCCTCACATTTATGTGGTGGAAAGTTCTGGAATCTGCGTGGATCCACAAATTTCCACCCACCCCGAGTTCCCCAAAGTCTTTTGAGAAAAATGGTACCTTACTTGCAAGGGTGGGTCAAGTACCCGCGACAGGCAAGGGCCCAAAACCTATTGAGGCGACATAAAAATCACCTATCACAAACCAACCTGGTTTTGCAAGGGGGGTCCCATGACTTTTTGGCCTGGAGCTTGGCGGCCACCTAGGGAAACCTACCAAACCCACTCATTTCTGAAAACTAGACACCCAGGGAATTCCAGGGAGGTATGGCTTGTGTGGATCCCTCAACGTTTTCTTACCCAGAATCCCCAGCAAACCTGAAATTTAGCTGAAAAAATCACTTTTTTTCACACATTTTTGTGTGGGAAAGTTGTGGCATCACCGGGCTGACACACATTTCCTACCACCCAGCGTTCCCCCAGGTCCTCCGATAAAAATGGTGCCTCACTCCTGTGGGAGGCCCAAGCACCCGCCACAGGCAAGGTCCCAAAACATATTGAGGCGACATCAAAATTGCCTATCCCAAAACGATCTGGTTTTGCAAGGGGGGTCCCATGACTTTTTGTCCCGGGGCTTAGTGGCCACCTAGGGAAACCTACCAAACCCACACATCTCTGAAAACTAGACACCCGGGGGATTCCAGGGAGGTATGGCTTGTGTGGATCCCTCAACGTTTTCTTACCCAGAATCCCCTGCAAACCTGAAATTTAGCTGAAACAATCACTTTTTTTCACACATTTTTGTGTGGAAAAGTTGTGGCATCACCGGGCTGACACAAATTTCCTACCACCCAGAGTTCCCCCAGGTCTCCTGATAAAAAATGGTGCCTCACTCGTGTGTGAGGCCCAAGTACCCACAACAGGCAAGGGCCCAAAATGTACTGAGGCGACATCAAAATTGCCCATCACAAAACGACCTGTGATGCACACAACTTTCCCACACAAAAATGTGTGAAAAAAGTGATTTTTTCAGCTAAATTTCAGGTTTGCATTGGATTCTGGATTGGGAACGCTAAAGCTTGTTTTGCCGCGAGTGAAGGAGCCTGCACAGAGGAGGGGACTCCAACCCCCAGAGACACCAGCGCCAGGAGGCGCTCTTTTTTCCCGCGTCACTCCCGCTGCGCTGGAGGCCCTTAAATACATCACAGGGCCCCCGCAGCGCGGGACGCTAAAGTTTGTTTTTCCGGGAGTGAAGGAGCCTGCACAGAGGAGGAGACTCCAACCCCCAGTGACACCCGCACCAGGAGGCGCTCTTTCTCCCGCGTCACTCCCGCTGCGCTGGAGGCCCTTAAATACATCACAGGGCCCCCGCAGCGTGGGACGTGCGCGGGCATGCCCGGGCCGTGCCCGGCGAAGCCCCGGGCCAAGGGCAGGCCCGTCTGCACCCGGGCTGGGCCATACCTCTTGGCTAAGCGACCTCCAAGGAGATCCTGAAGTAAAGATATACCGGTAAGGGGTCAGAGAATCATCTAATTCCACACGTTGAAACTTGCTAGTCGGGAGCAATAAACAAACATGGGGAAAAGAAAACTAGCCTCAAATAAGGGGAAGGTGGCTGGAAAAGTCGTCCCTAATACGAATTATCTGAAGAGTGCTATGGGTATCTTAAATGACAAAATAGTCCAAGTTGAAGAACAACTGGCAGCCGCCAAAAAAAGCCTGAACATTGTACATAGGGAGGCCAAGATTACAGTAGAGGTCTATGACCCTGCTTGTGAAAATAGCCTGGCCCCAGTTAATTCAGGAGATGTGGTGCAAGATTGAGCACAGAGGAACAGTAGCAATTGGAGTAATAGTCCTGATATCTCCAAGCTACACTCTCCAACGATATCAGGTCCATGTGTATTAAACACTCCATTAGAAATATCAATGTCAATGTCACCGGAAGTTTATGATCTAGCCTCACCACCAGCCAAAAGAAGCAAACAGCACACCACCCCGAAAAAGCCCAATCACCAGAGAAAAAAGCAGAGAAAAGGGGAATACATTAAAACATGATGGAAGTGGCATAGGGTTGGAACATGGGGTGTTACCATCTAATATGCTTCGCATTGAAGTCCTTTTTAAGAAATTGCACGGAAAAATGTATACCATTGAAAGGCGCATCATGACTGAGTTAAGAACAGTACAAAAGGATATTTACCAACTACTTGAACTGATTACAGAATTAAAACTACAAAATATTTCTACAGCAGGTATTAATAATGCGTCAAGTAGAGAATCCGTTAAGCTATCATCTTTGCCTGATAAAAGTAAAGGAATAGATACTGATACAGGAAAGATTAACCCTGAAACATATGCCACGAAGTGTGCAGTAAGACTATCTGGTAGTCTTGAAAGAAAGAACTGGAAGATTATAAAAACAATCAGCTTGCAAATCCAGATCTGAGGATTGTCAACAACCTAAAAATCATCACGGTGACTTTTTAAATCTGCCCCCCCAGGCTACTCCTTATGTTATCGTATTAAAAAATGTACCTATATTGCCAGAAAATCGCATAGAAACGTGGGATTCATTACAAAATAGTGTGATACATTGGTTTGTTAGTAACACTTGTTGCATTACCGAGATTCTTGCTCAGGAAATAATTATGTTAAGGAGAGTGAAATGGGTGGGCAAAATGGATAAGACCTGCGAGGGTGACTGTGTTGTTGTAAACTTTCGCCACCCACATTTTGTGGCCTACTTACTAGATGAGGTGTAAAGTAAACAGGAACCGTCAAGTAGAAATTACCATCAACATACTGGCATTGCCGCAGTACCCCTTGGGTACTTTTATAGACCTAGTTCTGAGCAGTACTTTAAATATGGAAGATCCCAGTATTGTAATATTGAAGAAGCAATTCCAATCATGCCTAATAGGTTTGATCCCCTGTGGAGATGTAGTGAGGTGGACTGATTAAATATAAAATCTGACCATACTGCTGATTATTACTTGACAAGAGAACCCTTGGATTTTAAGCTATTGCCCAAAGTATGTCATTCTCCCTTACCTTATATCAATATAGTAATATTGCCAGTAGAAGCTATGCCGTCTTGCTCTCATAATGATCTTGATCCACCTAGTTACCCGAGCGAGATTGGAAAAGTAAGTAGTCGTTCAAGTGGCTCATTGCAAATCCTGTCATGGAATGTTGCAGGGGTTAATAACAAACTGTCTGATATATCCTGGCTTAATACGATAGCAAGCCGAGATCTAATTCTAATGCAGGAAACCTGGCAAGTAGAACCTTGTTATGTAAATGGTTTTAAGACCATTTTTTCTGAAGCAATTTCTTCTAAGGCAGGAAGAGCAAGTGGAGGTTTAGCTGTGTTACTATATGTAATTTCACCATTAACCCTACAGAAAACCTTTACTAAGTCACAGCATTTTCAATGTTTACTCTTTAGCGTAAAAGGAAAGCAAAACATTGTAGTAATTAACTACTACAATAATGTTTTTAATAAAACTAGAATAGGGATAGTCACTGCAATGGAGGAAGAACTCGATACTTTTCTGAAGAGACTGGGGAATTAATACATAGTGATTTGGGGTGGTGATTTTAATATCGAATTATGAAAGTCACTGAAAACGAATCAATGTGACCATACAGATGATTTAGGGGATTATATCATTCATTTCCCACATAATCCCTATGGCGAAATACTTAACTATGTTATGTACAAATATGGCCTGGAAGTTTTGAAGCTGGGTGACAATGATGGAGCCATTGAGGTTTATACTTATAAGGGGGCTAGGTCTTCATCATGTATTGACCATTTCCTGACATCAAGGAACAGTAGGCCTTTTGTGAATGATTGCGTCATATCGCACAGTTTACTTAGTGATCATCACCCCATTTTGTTAACGTTAAACTCCAGCCTATACTCTATTGAAAAGACTTGTGCCACTGCAGTTGACATTAGTACACGAGGTGAAAATTGGATCGCTATTAAATGGACTGGCGTTAACCCTGCCAACTTTATGGAACATTTGGCTACAAGCAAAAATCATGATATAGAAGTTTGCCTATACGGATCTTCCAATAATATTGACCTCGTTATGGCTTTTAATAATTTTTCAACAGAAATTAATAAAAATTTGACATTAAAAATTTACCGTGATCGGCTGGGCAGGTGAATAGGCTTGAAGGAGGATGGACCTACGCAAGTATTACTCCGCTGCTTCTACCCTGAGAGATCACGTCTACAGAAGGTATGTCAGCAAACTAACGCTCGAACCACCATTGTTTTCCCTCCACAGAAACTACCCCCACCGCCTGCTGGACTCACGAGGGGCAACTTTTCCTTCTCTCGATGGGTATACAGTGCTGTTTGTTCAGTGTGTGTGATTGTTGTGTTTTCACTGTTCCGTCTCCGGCGCAACGGTTATACCGCACTCACCTTACCGCACTTGTCAGCCCGCAATGATCGCTGCTTTGAAATACACCAGCAAGTGATTTATCGATATAGCTGTTTCTCATTCGCTAACATAGACCTCACCTTACTGGTGACCACGATCACCCTCTCGTGCCGCTCCGGCACCTCACCTGGGTGGCCATCACTTTTTAGTCAGAGTTCTGAGCTCCGCACGCACCATATAAGACTATGTATGCACGTGTGTTCAACGGCCTTAGTTCACTGCTGCTTGTGGTTGTCACATAACGATGAGTGTACCAGACAGCAGTGATTGCTGCCACTTAATCATTGATTAGTGATCCCGCAACCTACGAGTATATACTCCAATACTTTCTGCTTGACCTTTGGTACAGCGTTAACTACGTTAATTCTTAAGTCTCTTTTTTGTGTGTTTTCCTCCCCTCTTTTCTCCCTCATTCCCTACAGGTACAAGACTGGGACATACCATTTTATGTCCCCCATTGCGTAATTCGCATTAAAAAAACCTGACTTAGCGGTATTTTAGGAACTAAGAGTGTCTCACTCTCTTCCTGACACTATTTCTAACATTTCACTTTCCTGGTCCTGATGAAGCGCGAGGGGATCCATTAGGGACCTGACAACGGCGCGAAACATTTTGACCAGTGCACTTTTCTTTCACACACAGGCACTAGGAACAGCGGAGTAATACCCCGTCCTCTATGCCATCCATTAATAGAGGAATCCTTATAGCCCTGTCTTGTTACTTTTAAATCTACCACCGGACCGACGAATAAAGTTATCCCCACGGCTCCGAAGGGTTATTTTAAGACACTATCACATACATCACCACCTTCCCTTCCAAAGGCCCTCACACCCACATGCACACCTGCGGCGTTCACAAGAAAAGATCTCCGACAAAGAGCCCTCTTGCGGGCCCGTGGGGGACTGCAGCGCCACCCCCACGAGGAGCAACGCCCGATGATGAAGCATGACACTCGCAAGGGTGTGTGAGGGCACTATTATCCAATAGGAGAGATTTCCCAGGGTAGAACACACAACCTCCAGAGACTATCTCCTCACTCTATCCCAGCGACCTAGTTGGTCTCTGACCCTCCCCTTTTTCCTTAAGGAACAGTTACCACAGTGTGACTTAATTAAAAATTAAGAGTCATAAAAATAAAAGAGATCGCTGTCCACGTTGGTTTAACCAAGAATGTTCGAAATTAAACAGAGACCTGAAGGAAGCTCTGAAAGTTAAGCCAAGAAATAGAGAAAAAATTAGTAGCCTTAGAAAAAGTTATAAACCAGCACAAACCGCTAGGAAAACAGAAATTAGAGAGACTGCATGGGATAATTTGGTCCAGGCAGCTGAGACCAAAAATTCTACCCTCTTTTGGAAAACAATTGACCAACCCCTGTTTAAGGATATTTCTATGGCAGGGATTGATACAGTAGTTACCGGAGAAGACGGGTTATTGCATTTTGAGGATATTTTTAACCCCACTAAATGTTGTAATGATATGAACCAGGACAGCAATATTATTCTAATTAAAACTGATAAAATTGAAATCAGTACTGTTTATGAGGTTGAAACTGCTCTTCAAAATAGCGCAAGTGGGAAGGCTGCTGGCCCTGACGGGGTTTCGATTGATATTTTCAAATACAATGGTGACTTTTGGTCCCCCATTTTAGTTAACCTTTTTAATGCTATTACTGATGGGGTGCTACCCGCAACTTGGGCTGAAAGCGTGATCGTTCCGATTTTTAAAAAAGGCAACAAAGCTAGTGCTAAGTGCTACCGCCCCATTTCTCTCCTTGATTCCACTTTTAAACTTATGGGCAGGATTTTATTAGCTAGACTTGAATGCTGGGTCAAGGATTGTAATATTTTTAACTGAAGCCCAATATGGCTTTAGAAAGGGAATTGGCACGGTTGAGCAGTGTGTAAATTTAGAGCTACTCATCGGGAAATATACCATAGCTAAAACTGGCTCACTCCATCTATGCTTTGTTGACCTTTCCAGCGCGTTTGACTTAGTAAATCATAGTATGTTATGGCAAACGCTGGAAGGGATGGGTGCTCCACACAATATTATCAGCCTCCTGTCACAAATCTATACCCATTTAATTTCAAAGATTCGATATGGACTGAACGGGGAATGCACATCGCACTTTAGAGTAACCCGAGGTATCAGACAAGGTTGTGTCCTTGCCCCACTCTTATTTTCATTATACATAAATGGTGTGGACTTTTTATTACAGTTATAAAACAAGCGCCCCTGTCGTTTGGTAAACGAGTAACACCGGTTTTATTATACGCCGACGACGCAGTCCTGATTTCTAGGACTGCAAATGTCCTACAACTTCCGATTGATGAATTTACAAATTTTATGACTAACAAAAATGTATCAATTAATTTGCCCAAGACTCTAGTAATGACGTGTGGAAAAAATAAAGCTAAAATTAGAACCCACTACGCCAATGGTGCACCGATTGAAAGGACTTCAACTTTCTCTTACCTGGCACTACTTTTTAATTGCAAAGGCTCATGGAATGCACATGTTAATTTATGTAAACTAAAATTTTTAAGAATAACTGAGGCCATTTTTAGATTCTCACAAAAAATAGGCAATAAGCCAGTGCAAGAGTTTTTAAAATTGTATAGGAGCAAATGTATAACTGGGGTATGCTACGGCGGATCGCTTTGGGCCATGGCGGATACTTCCCCATTACAAATATTGGAAAACAAATTTCTACTAAGAGTATTATCAGTTCCTAATTCTACAGCTACTTATATCATACATAGGGGAACGGATGTACCTTTTTTAAGTAACTTGATTAATGTGTCCGCCCTAATCTTATGGTGTCGAATCTGGATGAAGGAAGAAACTCATTTTACCAAGGACATAATACGTGATTGCTTAACCCTTGATTATTGGAAGAATATACCTTGGCTGAAATACATTCACAGTCTCCTAATGGAGTGTGATGTGAGTGCTAATTTTGGAGATTCAATGAGTTTCGAGAAATTTAATAAGGGGGAACTAAAAAGGAGATTCCTTAAATCAAGGGAAGCTGCCATGGAAACAGAAGTATGTGTTAAACCAAACGTTAGTTTGTACCGTGAAGGACTCCTGTCTCCGGGCATTCAGCCATATCTTATTTTCATTAGAAATACCAAACATAGATTTTATTTAACTAGACTAAGGCTGAGTACTTTGCACTTCCAAATTGCTTTCCCAAAGATGGGTAAATGGAGTGCAAATCTTCCGAAATGTCCGTGTGACCTAAGGAAATTGATTTTGTGCCCACTTTTTATCTCAAATAGACAGTACTCATACAAAACTGCCTTTTATTTTATTTGTGATTTAGAACATGTCTATATATGTAATGCGGTAATTGCTTATATCCAACTAGCCATCAAGCGAAGAAAGGAGCTTTCCTATTTGGAATCTCTTGTTTATGAATAAGTTGTACATTCTTATTCAGTCTTTTTACACGTTTTGAATGTATTTTATGTCTTGAAATTCCCATGCACTGATAAGTATTAACTGATTGTTATGATGTATTCACTGTAATATGTAAAAGGTGAAATTATATCTGAAGATTTATAAATTACTGTCTAATTTATGATGAATTGGCTTTTGTAATGTAGAATGCTTTTATGGATATATTTTTAATAAACTGAATAAAGCTTGTTTTGACTTTTGGCATTGGATTCTGGGTTAGAAAACATTGGGGGATCCACGCAAGCCATACCACCCTGGAATCCCCCAGATGTCTAGTTTTCAGAGATGTGTGGGTTTGGTAGGTTTCCTTAGGTGGCCGCCGAGCCCTGTGCCAAAATGTCATGGGACCCCCCCTTGCAAAACCAGGTCGTTTTCTGATCGGCAATTTTGATGTCGCCTCAATACTTTTTGGGCCCTTGCCTGTCGCAGGTACTTGTGCCTCCCACATGAGTGAGGCACCTTTATTGGGAGACATAGGGGAGTGCTGGATGGGAGGAAATTTGTGTCAGCCCCGTGATGCCACAACTTTCTCACACAAAAATGTGTGGAAAAAGTGATTTGGTTCAGATAAATTTGAGGTTTACAGGGGATTCTGGGTAAGAAAACATTGAGGGATCCATGCAAGCCATACCTCCCTGGAATCCCCCGGGTGTCTAGTCATCAGAAATGTGTGGGTTTGGTAGGTTTCCCTAGCTGGCCGCTGAGCACAGGGCCAGAAATCCAGGTGACCCCCCTTGCAAAACCAGGTTGGTTTGTGATAGGTAATTTTGATGTCGCCTCATTAGGTTTTGGGCCCTTGCCTGTCGCGGGTACTTGACCCACCGTCACAAATTAGGTACCATTTTTCTCTGAATACTTTGGGGAATGCAGGGTGAGTGGAATTTTGTGGATCCACATAGATTCCAGAACTTTCCACCAAAGAAATGTGAGGAAAATGTGTTTTTTATACACATTTTCTAGGTTTGCAAGGGATTCTGGGTAACAGAACCTGGTGAGAGCCAGAGAAGTCACCCTATTCTGGAGTCCCCTGGGTGTCTAGTTTTCACGAATGTATAGGTTTGCTGGGTTTCCCTGGGTGCCGGCAGAGCTAGGGTTCAAAATCTACAGCTAGGCACTCTGCAAAAAAAAGGGTCAGTTTTCACTGAGAAAATGTGGTGTGTCCACGTTGCGTTTTGGGCCGTTTCCTGCCGCGGGTACTAGGCCTACTCACACAAGTGAGGTACCATTTTTCTCGAATGACTTTGCGGACCGCGGAGTGGGAGGAATTTTGTGGATCCACGCAGATCCCAGAACTGTCCACCACAGAAATGTGAGGATAATGTGTTTTTTTTTTTTTTTTTTTTACAAATTTTTAGGTTTGCAAGGGATTCTGGGTAAAAGAACCTGGTTAGAGCCAGTCAAGTCACCCTATCCTGGATTCCCCTGGGTGTCTAGTTTTCAAAAATGTACAGGTTTGCTAGGTTTCCCTATGTGCCGGCTGCGCTAGCGCCCAAAATCCACAGGTAGGCATATTGCTAAAAATCTGTGCCTAGTCTGCTTTCTGCCGCCCTGGGGGGGGATATTGGGGGGTTGGGTTGCCCCGATATGCCCCCAAGGGGGGCAGAAACACTGTGGCTATTTTTTTGGGGGGGTGGGGGCATTGGTATGCCCATTCTGGGCAGCCCCCACCCCCACGCATAAAAAAAGCCAGAGTAATCGATGGCATATGGTGTGTTTTTTGCCCCCCCCCGGGGGGGCAGATTGGGAGCTACTGATCCCATCTTCCCCCCAGGGGGGGCAGAAAGCCTACTGGATGCGAGGGATTTTTTTGGGCAAATTTGAATTAGGGTGGGGGCTGACCAAGATGGGCATGCCAATGCCCCCACCCTAATTAAAATTTGCCCAAAAAAATGCCTGGCGTCAAGTGGGCTTTTTTCCCCCCCCCGGGGGCAGATTGGGGGCTACTGCCCCATCTGCCCCCCGGGGGGGGGGCAGGAAGGCTGTAATTTTGGGGGGGCATGGGCATGCCGTTTTGGGCAGCCCCCACCCTAATTTAAATTTTCCCAAAAACATTCCCAGGCGACTAGTGGGCTTTTTGCCCCCCAAGGGTGCCGATTGGGGGCTAATGCCCCCATCTGCCCCCCAGGGGGGCAGAAAGGCTGTAATTTTTGTGGGGGAGGGGTGGGGGCATTGGCATGCCCATTTTGGGCAGCCCCCACCCTAATTCAGATTTGCCCCAAAAAAATCCCTGGCGTCTAGGGGGCTTTTTGCCCCCCCGGGGGGCAGAAAGGCTGTCATTTTTGTGGGGGGTGGGGGCATGGGCATGCCCGTTTTGGGCAGCCCCCACCCTAATTCAATTTAGCAATAAAAAATCCCTGGATTACAGTGGGCTTTTTGCCCCCTGGGGGAATATTGGGGGCTACTGCCCCCAACTGCCCCCCAGGGTGGGCAGAAAGGCTGTAAATTTTGCAGGGGTGGTGGCATTGACATGCACTTTATGGGCAGCCCCAACCCTAATACTTTATGTGCCCAAAAAAAAGTCCCTGGCGTCTAGTAGGCTTTCTGCCCCCGGGGGGATTGGGGGCTACTGCCCCCATCTGCCCCCTAGGGGGGGCAAAAAAACTTAATCACACCAATTATTTGGGGGGAGCAAAAGCCCTTGCCCAAGGGGCCGCTCCCCCTCCCTGGTATCTAGTGGGTGGAACCCTGCTTGGGGATCGCCCTCCTGGGGCGATCCCCAAGCAGGGATCCACTGGGGAGGGGTACCATTGGAAAGGGGAGATTCTCTCCGTTCCAATGATACCTCTCCCATCTTTCTACGTGCCCGGGGGGCTGAGATAGCCCCCTGAGCATATAGAAAGTGAAACTGAAATGAGCCTAAAGGCTCATTTCAGTTTCGGTTTCTGTTCAATGATGACAGCGCAACGTGCACGCTGATCGTCATTGCACAGAAACCAGGGAGGGGGCCTTTGGAGCTGGGGGCCCAGCTCCCACTGCTTTGGGGGAGAGAAGGAATGGTTCCATCATGAGCACAGGGGCACCGATGCTCATGACGGAACCATTCGGTCATGAGCATCAAAGGGGTTATATATGTCTGTATTGTTGTTATTATTATTGTGATTTCAGTTTTTAGGGTTCTTTCCTTGAAAACTCAATAAAAACAATTTGAATAAAAAAAAATCTATATGCAGAACACCACCAGAGATGCCTCCACCATACTAGAGACCAGATTTCTCCAACAAATAGCATGTGAGCTACAGGTAGCTCTTCAGCTACTTGTAAGTAGCTCTCCTGTATGCAGCCCAGCCCACTAAATTAGACGTTTGGCCTTGTGGAATTAATATATGTATGGCAAAATGTAAGTGTGTATGCAACACGAAAATAGGTCTACTTTCAGAAATCATAAGCTGATCTTTGGAGAAAAATGGTTGACTTTCAAATATATATTTAAAGCTGATATTTGAGTGATAAATCATGCTGCGCTGGGAAAACATATTACTAATATTTCATTGGTTCCAGAATTATTGCAGCAATGGCTATTCTTTCTTACCCATGATGTACTAGGGTGAGCAGTGCTGGTAATCTTGCATATGGTCGCTCCAATCTTGTTTGATGGGGTTCACAATTACAACACCAATAATGTGGTAGCTCAGGATGATTTTCAGTGAATATCAGGATCTATTACCACAGAAGAGGGTGGAGACCCCTACTCCAGGAGCAATATTTATGATCCATAGGTCCATTGTAAACCGCTAATCTATATCACTACTGGGGAGTCAGCAAGCCTTCAAATAAGGTTTTGTAATTGTGATACTAAATAATAACATTCCATGCCAGGGACATTTAATAATTCCTTTTCATAAAGCATCTTCAGAGTTTTCTTCTAAACCCTAGGGCACTGTTCTGCCCAAATGATGCCATTAATGTAACCAGCTCCCTAAAATATATCCCAGCAACAGGTAGAAACAAACAAAAGGCATCTTGGAAGGATTGCCATCTTAATCAAAGCATTTCTGTCCATCAGTGATAAAAGGAATCCTAGCCCAGTAGGGCAGCAAATCACTGACCCTCAACGAGAACTTTACCCGCATTTGACTCTACATGTGCATCCTCGACGCGTGTCAGCTGAAATTCTGCTCTTCTTCCATTTTGTTTCCTGCCTGTAGTTGATTCATTTATTGTCAGCAGGGTCTTTAGAATAAAGGGGGCAGAAGGTTTTGGCTTAGACTTGCATGTTGTAATTAACGTGTGAATGCTCAAAACAGAAATCCCCAAAAACTGTTGAAGTTGTTTAGAAGGGTGTTTGCAGATGTGGAGTTGATGGGGTGAGAGAGAAGTTCTAGCATTAGGCTGTCTATGAGGAAATTTTTGAAGGATCTGAAAGTTTGGTCTTCTCTTTTGTGAGGACCTTGGTTTATTGGTAGTATGTTGTGCAGGGATATAAGGATGGTAAAGTGGTCAGTCTAGTCCAATGGTATATGTGGTTTGGATTGGATTGTTAGTGATGTTGGTAAGACATTATTGAGGATGTGGCCTTTAAAGTGTGTTGGCTTTATGACATGCTGCACCATGTTGAGGGTATTGATGAGGTTGAAGGGTGTCTATTTTTTTTAGGCTTGTATTTTCTGGGAAGTTGAAGTTGCCCAGGAGGGTGGTGTGCATGTCGGATGAATGAGTTGGTGAGAAAGTCTGAGTATTTATCAGTGAAGTTCTGTTCTCCCCGGGAGGCCTGCAGAAGAGATGGAAGATGACAGTCTGAATTCCAGAGAGGGGGGAACTGGTTTGCCAACAGCTCCATGGAGTTGAGCTGTGGAATCCATTTAGAGACATTTGTAGGAAGCTGGCTCTGTATATACCATACAAAAGTAAGGTATAGTGTTCACAGAGTCCAGTTGATCCCCAGAGGCTTTACAGAGGTTAAAGTTGAGAATACTTAACTCTCTTCTGTGGTAGTGTGGTTGAGCAGTTAGGCTTATCAGAGGGCTATGTTAAGCATTTGTTGTACACACTCAGGCAAGAAATGATTACACACACTCTGACTGAATCCAAGACCCCTTGTTTTGTATAGAAATATAACTTTTAAAATAACACTACTTTTCAGGTACAGTAGGAAATGTGTTTGCAAAAGCAATCAGAATACTTTACAGTGATACTGAAAATACTTTGTGGTGTCAGTCAACAGTAGCAGTAACTTAGCAATGTAAAATATAGGCGGTGCAAATATCAAGAAATGCAATGCAATGCAATCCTATGGGAGGAAAACAGTTATGCACATTTACAGGCAAGTACTCGAGTTACACATTCAGTCTTCGGGGTTTTAGACCAACACTGGGCAAGGTCAGATCAAGGTAGGTACTGCACTACCAGGAGCACTGGGGCGGCCGGGTGCAGAGGTCACTGGGCTCAATATTAGTCAATTGAGACTGGGGGCACCATAAGTGGTTCTGGGTGCAGGTAGGTACCTGCGGTTTCAGGGTACAGTCCTTGGGGTTTAGGCAAGCACAGGGGGGCCACAAGGCAGCGCCAAGCATACACCAGTAGCGGCACAGGGGCGGTCAGGTGCAGGGTGCAAATCAGCTTGGGCGCCCAATGCAAGTGAATGGGAAATCTCGGTTGCACAAAGAGGCTGCATGCTCGGACCAGGAGGCTGGACGAAGGTGACTAACGGCTGGACAGGTAAGTAGAGGTGTCAGTGGACGCCTGGGCACTATTGGCTGGGCTCTCTAAAGTCTGGGCGCTGAGGATACAGGCTTGTCGTTCAACGTCAGAATGTATTTACCGGAGCTGGTCACGCTCAAGGCAACCCTCGAGATGAGGCTGCAGGCATCTTCCTGGGTCCAGGAAAGGTGAGCCACCAATGGTTTAGAGGTCAGGATCGTTGGGGAGACTTAACTGGACAGGTGGGCCCACTCAGACTCGGGCTGTGGGCGTCAGGTGCAGAGTGGGCAGGAATCGCGGTTCCAGCTGGATCCGGAATCCTTGAATTTGGTTGCTTGTGGACAGCTGTCTTTGGAAGATCTATTCTTTGTTGAAGTGCAGGCAGTCTTCCTCAGGTTTCCGGAAGTCGCTGGCCACAGGACAGGCAGTGTCTTCTTGCAGAGTCTTTAAACCCAGAGACAGGCTGGTAGAGCTGGGGCCAAGTCCATAGTAATCTTCAGGCTTTGCTGCACGGCATCTTCTTTGTCCTACTTCTTCTTAGGTTGAAGGAATCTGAGAATCATGGTTCAAGGGTGCCCCTAAATACTAAATTTAGGAGGGTTACAGGTACTGGCAGGCAGTAGCCAATGGGCCACATACCTTTCAAGGTGACTCCACCCTTTGTATGTCCCCTCCCTTTGGAAGAGGATGAGACTAACCTTTCCCAAGAGAGTCTTCATTGTCTAAGTGGAAGAACCTGGAAAGTCATCTGCATTGGCATGGGCAGTCCCAGGTCCGTGTTCCACTGTAAAGTCCATTCCCTGTAGGGAGATGGACCACCTCAAAAATGTTGGGTTCTCACCTTTCATCTTCATAAGCCACCTGAGAGGTCTGTGGTCAGTTTGTATGAGGAAGATAAGGAAGTGAGTACCGAACAGGTATTGTCTCAACTTCTTCAGGGACCAGACCACAGCAAAGGCCTCCCTCTTTATGGCATATGGCACTCCAACGCTCTTCCCTGGGGAGTAACCTTCTGCTAATAAAAACAACAGGCTGGTCTTGGCCATCATTGGTTTGGGATAGGACTGCTCTTATCCCTAGCACAGAGGGGTCAGCCTGCACAATGAACTGCTTAGAGTAGTCTGGAGCTTTAAGAATTTGTGCTGAGCACATTGCCTCTTTCAGGGTGACAAAAGCCTTTTGACAACTAACTGTCCAGTTCACTTTCTTGGGCATTGGAAGTGAGTTCTGTGAGAAGTGTCACAATTGATCCATATCTCCTCACAAACCTCCTGTAGTTCCCAGTCAAGCCAAGGAATGCCCCGATTTGGGTCTGGGTCGTTGGAACTTCGCAGTCCAGAATTGTCTGGATCTTGGGTTGTAAGGGTTGCACTTGGCCTCCGTCTACAAGGCGGCCAAAGTATATAACAGTACCCTGCCCTATCTGGCATTTTTATGCCTTGATAGTTAGGCCTGCAGAGTGCAGGGCCTGCACACTCTTCCCCTGGTGGACCATGTGATCCTGCAGGACGAGCTAAAGACAGAAATATCATCAAGATATGCTGCACTAAAAGCCTCCAACCCAGCAAGGACCTAATTCAATAACCTTTGGAAGGTGACAAGGGCATTCTTTAAGACAAAGGGCAAAACAGTAAACTGATAATGCCCATCTGGTGTGAAGAAAGAAGTCAAAGGTACTGAGAAATTTGGCTGCACTCAATTTGTCTATCAGCTCATCAGCCCTGGGTATATGGTGAGCGTCTGTCTTTGTGACATTGAGACCTCTGTGGTCCACACAAAATCTAATTTATCTCTTTCGACCCTGTGGGTGAGGCCTGGGGACTAAGACCACTGGACCGGCCCAAGGACTCTCAAAGGTTCAATAACCCCTTAATTTTCAGCACCTTGCTTACTTCGGCCAAAAGCTCTCACGGGATCGTTAGTGTAAGTACCTAGGGGTAATTGTAGACTCCAGATGCTCTTTCTGCTAAAAAAGCTGCCATTATATCAAAGGTGTTCACATTGCTGTCCGCTTTCTTCACCCCTACAAAAAGGTTTATGGGGGCAAGTCAATGCGCCAGTTGTTGAGAGTTTTGAATGCTAAACTCTTGCCAGCCTCTCTTACAGGTGCAAGCCGATGTGGTAACAGAAGTGAAAACGCTTGAGACACTTAATCTCATGATTCTTAGACAACTTTTTCGTGTTGCCTCGTAATGCTTCACCTGCCCAAATAAGACATGTGCTTGGCCTTGTTAGTCAATGACTTGTGAGGCAAGGATCCTTTGTAAAAAAAAAATCAAATTAAAAAACACCTATTCAACTTCGCTGGATCATCTAGTCTGGAAAAAAGCATACAGTACTGTCTGCAAATTGTCCTTTCAGAGATTAACTCGTAAACAGTTTGAAGTCCCTCCAGACTCAACAGCTATAGGGGCTCCCCGTGTCCTTTGCAGTATTTAAAAAACATATAAACAGATGCATGCACCAGGTGTCTTTTCTTGAAAACAAAAACAGGTATACATGATTTCATCCATACAAAAATAACCTGGTTAGGGAGAACACTTTTAGTCTTTGTAACTTGTATTAAGTGGATAATGTGTACTCCTAGGTATAGCTATGCTAAATTATCTGGTCATGCCTACCTCTAAGTGTTCCTCGTTTAATTCTTTTTTATATCAACCAACCACAACTAACCTCACACCCACCAAAGAAAAAGTGTGGGAGAAGTCAGAAAGTGCCCCCACGTAAGCACCATCCAAGGAGCTGCTGGTTGGTACTCACCAGTTTGCTCGTTCTGTCATCATCCACAACTTTCTTGACAGAAAGAAAAGAAGTGTACCCTAAATCTTAGACTTGTGTGAAGTGGTGAGAAAATGATAACATGTAGTGGTGTCATCTATCAACAGTCTAAGCCCCGTAATGTGAAGAAAAGTGAATAGATCTCCTAATTAAAAATGTGTTGTGAGCAACTATCCCACACCTTCTTTATTTTAAGAGTGTCCACACTCGGTTAAAAGAAACGGCATGTTTAGACCATTGGAGCTTGAACAACCGACATGTTTCATTGCCCACATAATTTTTGGCAATTTTATCAGGGCACAGGGATGCATCTCCACCTCACTGATGCTTTTAATCTGTAGTTGTTGATAAAAACAATAGAGAGAATGATAGTGCCAGAGACGGAGGAAAATAGAAATTGTAGACAGTTATGTGTTGACATTTTCAAATTGTAACACATCTCGCATTGTGTGTCTTGACCAAATAACAATTACTGGGTAGTTCCCAGGTGGACTCCTACCAGCAACTCATCGAGGGGGCTAAAACTTGGCCTCCCCCGCAGGCTACAGTGCAGCAAACAACAGCGTACCTGTGAATGGACACAAATACCACTTAACCATCCTCATTGTGATAATATACCGGTAAAAAGTATTATTACACCTCCGGCATCGTTTGGTTAATAAGAGTTAGAGGTGTATTCAGATTTGTACACCATCTCGTTTTCTAAAGAACATTCCTTAAAAATATTTTTTTTTAGAAAAAAGGGGGAAAGCAGACCAAGTATGTATACCATCGCATGTTATCTGGGATTCCCTATTGATTATCCTGGTGTTAAATACAAAAAGTGTCTCACTCACCCGCTAGTTGTAGCGAGATTCGGTGTCTCATATTGTCATCCACAAGAGATTACAGGCGGCCACCCTTACTGCTACGCCGACAGTATGAGCTCCAATGCTCCACAGGCGCCAAAGATTCGAGCACTCTATGAAGTACCGGGCCGCGACTCAGAAGTCGGTGGAAGGCCCCTCCCTATCCCCCGGATGGAAACAGGCAGCGTAACAGCTGATTGGTAACCGAGGGCAAAAGGGAGATGATTCTCCATGCTCAGAGGTCACCAAAAAATCAAAAGGAAGAGGTATTTCGATGTATTAATGGAAACGGGTTCCTTGGGACAGTTCTAACTACATCCAAACTGTAGTGTTCGGTCATAGCGGGTGCCACCTTTTAATCTTAACTGCATCTCATGTTACCTGCAAACAATTTGCGCCTCTAACAAAACCAGCATTATAAAGGTACCAAAACTTGTACTTATAAAATATACCGCAATGTACAGGTACAATTATCTCAACAACCGCCTACATTTACACAAAACGGGGGATGACGACGCATAACTCTCGTGTGTCCCACAAATGATTTAGTCTTGTGAATAATGACTAAACGGTCCTATAAATGCACCACTCTAGGATTACGGTCTACCCTGGTGGAGGTGTGCCAGCCTATAGCTCATTTGTCGTTTTGCCCTACTTATTATTTATTAAGATATAAGGAATAGCAAAAATATGTTCCCACCATTGTATAGGACTAATCCACTGCTGCTAGGGCCACAGATTTAAGTCCCAATGTATAACAACAGTTATACAGATGATGTTGCCTCTCCTTGATGGAATCAGGGGGAATTTAAAGAAGGAAACGCCCCCATCCTAAACTTCAGACATGATTCTGCACGGAAAAATGTAATCTAAAAATCAGGTTGTCTGTGGAGAGGGAAAATAAGGGGTGCATCATTCTCGTCTCATACCAAGCAGGTATTAATTGATACGTAAACCAAGCTCTATTAAGCCACTTATGGCCTATTAAAAGAATATCTTAAATAAGGCCCTAGATTCACGAATATGCATAGTACACCCCCCCCCCCCCCCCAAATAAAGTGAACCTAGATTGCACACATACCAATCAGGTTCCAACCTCTCTTTCTTTTTTTCCTTTTTTAGCTGAAATTCATCCGGCCAGCGCCGGAGGCAAGCAGCCCTTACTGCATCACTTTTTCTATATGTACCGATTTCGTACCGTAGGGTGAACCTTACTAGTGATGGCTAGCTAGTCTGTTTTGCTGATTGTACCCACGCAGTTAAGTGTATGTCACCTCCTTACAGTATGGTTTGAGTAGTGTGGCTGGGATTATTTGCCCACCCTATTCCATTCAATGGAGTCATTCAGACCCACCTGGTCTACTTTTTCAGAAAAAATCCAGCGAGCCACCTTGCGAACCAACCTCAATTGCATGTGTTTCGCCTCTCACTCTTTCCAAGACCATATATTTCAAATCCCTGCAGTTATGACTTGCTTCTTGGAAATGGTGGACAAGTCGTGTAGTGAGCTTTCCTGCTTTAAGAGTGCTGATATGTTCTTTGACCCACACCTTGATTTTCCTTGCGGTAAGACCAATATAATGTAGGCCAGTCACATGTCAGGCGATAGATAACATTGGTGGTATTACAATTGCTGAACTTGTTTTGAAACCATGTTCATCCATCCACCAAGGTGATACCTTTAGATGTTTGAGTCAGGTTGCAAACTGTGCTATTCCCACATGGACAATGTCCTGTTGGTATCCCTGTTTCCTGTTTTCATGAGATGTATTATAGCCTTATAGCCCACCGTAGCGGGCTATACCAGCTGTTAAAGGCCCGCTGCAGCGTTAAAGGCCCGAGCCGAAGGCGAGGTACTTTAACAAAGCAGAGGGACTTTAAAAGCCGGTATAGCCCTGCTACGAAGGGCTATAAGGCTATTAGAACATTCTGCCACTAGAGGGCAGAATGTTCTAACAAATAAAACAAAGCCTTCAGGGAGCGTGAGGGGATTCAAATCCCCTCAGGCTCCCTGAAGCCTTTGTTCACAGCCAGAGCTGTGAACAAAGATACATTGGAATGTTGGAGCTCCGGGCTTATACCAGCCATTATAAGCCCGGAGCACTCCATTGTTTTCAATGGAGCTTCCAACATTCCAATGTTCTAATGACGAGTATGGACCACCCGGTCTCTTAAGTTACCTGCCCCTTTGAAGGAAAATCTCGGTTGGGGCATTGTCTTCGGGCCTATGTCCAACAAATGCCAATACTTCCTGATGATTTGTTGAAGGAAATAGTGAATTTAGAGGATTCTTTAAAAAGAGATACCACAATTAACGACGCAAAAGAACAGTTGGCCCGGATATAGAGTGATCTTACTGATTATAAGACCTATACGGTTAATCAGAAAATTAAATGTCTAAAGCAATCTAGAGCGGTTCTCACACAAGTGGGCTTTCCTATATGTAGAGGACAAAGATTACCAACCTAGTTCAGAACAGATCCAGCAATATTCATATCAAAGGGGAGGCCATTAACAAGGCAAGTGGGTGCCCTACAACTGGACTTTTGATAATACGAGTAGTAAGGAGGAAGAGTTAGGCGAGCAACAATCTACTTCAAATAAACCGAGGGTTAGATTCGGCACCCAAAATAGACAGAACGAGGACTTAGGAACACAGTTAAGGTCTTTTTTCGGCCCAAACCAACGAGGCAATCGGGGGAAAGCTTGAGAGGGAGAGGCAGGGGGCGTCAGGAGCAGACATGGGAGACCTATTTCCCAAGGATTACACGCAGCAAGGGGAGGGCACACCAATAAACAACATAGTAGTAAACCTCTCTGATCATTAGCTATCATCAGCTGAGCTTTATGTTCTCAAGGCTTGGGTTATGTGCCAACCCCAAAACATGATGAGTTTAAATTTAGGACGGAATTCTTTGAAATGATGCAATAAATCCGTCTACATACGTTTTGTGAGGCTAAGACATTATAACCCCCCCTTGATATTTTCCACCAATCTGCATCACCCCTCGGTTTTCTGTCCTCCCAACTCATCACTGGGCCCAGAAGTCACAGTGTTTGAGCAACAGGTACTAAAGGACATTGTAAGCTTGGAACAGTTGCATGGCCAGCAAACATTTCAGAAAATTAGTGAGACTGACTGGGAAGCTATTACATTTTTGCAGACGAATGAAAACATGATAATATAACTGGCTGATAAAGGCGGTGCAATTGTGGTACTGAATTTTGAAGATTATGAAACCGAGGTACTGAAACCGTTGGGGGTGCGTTCAAATTATAGACCAATTATGAGGTAACCCACTGGTGAACTTCAAGACATAGTCAGGAATATGGTTACTGATGCCAAAGAAAAGAAATGGATAACTCATAAAGAAGCTGAGTTTAAACCAAGAATTCTAGCATTCTACATCCTGCCTAAAATTCATACGGCCCAAAGTCCACCCCCTGGATGCCCGATTGTGTCAGGAATTCAATCACTGCTGGAACCCCTGTCACAGTTTGCCGACGTCTTTTTAAGGGAGACAGTCATCAATCAACCGTCCTTTGTGCAGGATACCACTGACATCCTCACCATCTTGGAACACCTGGAATACGACCCATCAAATCAATTCCTGGTTATGATTGATATTGAATCAATATATACCAGTATTTTCCTAGACGCCACGCTGGTGACAGCAGCGCATGCACTTGGGGTACGTGAGTGGTTCTATGACACATCACCCTCCTTTGTTCTCAAATATATTGAATTGGCTCTCACTAGGAACTTCCTCGGTTAGCAGAACCAGTTGTACCTCCAGGTCTCCGGGACCTCAATGGGGGCAACTTTCGCGCCCAGCATAGCGTGTATCTACGTCGTTCAACTTGAGGAGAATTTTATACATCATGTCTCCAATCCATTTTTACAATATATATCTCTTTGAAAGAGATTTATTGATGACGTGATATGCATTTGGGCAGGGCCCGAGGACTGATTACATGACTTTCTCCAGTGGCTTCATAAAGCTGATATAAGTCTACGTTTTACATGGACTATTGATAGACATTCAGCAGTTTATTTGGATATTACAGCAAAGGACCATAAACTTTACACCACTGTCCACCAGAAGCCGACGGACAGGAATTTGCTTCTGCACTACCGGTCTTTCCATCCCAGGGCACTGCGGGATAACCTCCCAGTGGGTCAGTTTTTTAGATACCGCAGGAACTGTACAGGCATCGGTACATATGTTGAACAATCTGAGAGTCTTGCCAAACGCCTTGTGGAAGGAGCATACCCCCTAAGATGATCAAGAGGGCACACAAGAGAGCTTTGAACACACCAAGTTAGGCACTTATGGAAAGAAATAGAAGAACCAAAGAGGATTGCCTCCCAGTGGTGACTACTTTTGACCCCTTGTTGGAAACAGCCCACTCCCACTCCGCAGGGTGGTGGTGGACTCCCCGAACACACTGTGGTAGCTTGGCTCGAGTGGTCAGGAAACAGGCACCGTGCTAAGCATACAATATACCCATACAATAACCATGCGTGCATCCGTTCCAAAAACGACTCTACACCGTAAAAATTATGAAAATATCTTTCTTTATCTTTTTCTCTTAGTTGCTGATTGGGAAAAATAAATAAGTCAATCACAATATACAAATTTTAAATAGTGCAGGTCAAATAAATACTGTCTGGAGATTCAATAAATAGGGGTGATCATAAATATAAAGGACATAAATAACAGTGCAGGTAATACAGGCAATTAAATATTCTGAGGCAATAAATACTGTCACCAATAAATATTGTACACCAACAAGTCCTGTGGACCAATAAATATAGTGAAGCAATAAATAGGTTAACCACAATAAATACAGGGCCCCCCAATAAATAATTAAGAGTATACAGCAACACTCATGTAATCAGATCACTTTTCAATTCCTAAGGGCTGATTTGGCCCAGGCACAGCTTGTAGGGTTGTGGAAGGCTTGAGGGGTTCTACTCCCTGGCTGGGACAAGGCTGAGGCCTAAACTGAGGTAGATCAAGGGGGGAATACCAGTGCCCTGGCTTTCTCTCTCCACACAACCTCTCTAGGTTAGTCCCAATTCACCCCTGGCACAGTCAGGTTGGTTCCAGCACCTCCCTAGCCCCTTAGAGCAGTCTCTCAGGTCTCCACAGGGCCTTAGGCGCCCTCTACTCCACTTACTGCCCTTTTTCTGATGTTCCGACGCCGCTGGAGTCGTGTCGATGCCGTGAGGCGGTTCCGGTTCGGTCTCGGCGGCCTCGGCACAATGTCAGTTCTAGACGACGCCGGTAGGCGGTTCCGGTCCGATGTCGGCGGCCTCGGTTCGATCTCGACCTCCGATTCGACGGCGTCGGGCAGTCTCTACTCGATGTCGACTTCGGGCGGCTCCGGTCCGATGGCGCTCTCGGCTTCGATGACGTCGGCCGGCCTGGCCTCGATGTCGACTTCCGGCGACTCCGGGGTGCGATCCTCACCCCCGACCTCCGGTGCTCCTCCTCTCAGGTTCCGGGCGACTCCGGAGTGCGATCCTCACTCCCGTACTCCGGTACACTTCACCTCGGTCTCCGACGACTCCGGAGGGCGGACTTCACTCCTCCGATGACGCCGCTCACTCGACCTCGGTTAACTTCCTCCTCGACCTTTGGTATTCCTCACGACCTCCGTCGGCGCCCTCTCACGACCTCAGGCGGCTCCGGGTACGACGTCTGCTTCTTCAGTCAGCGCCGCTTCTCCACCTCGGGCTCCAGGTCTTAGGCTACTCGACGCCGGACTCCAGGGAAACCAGTTTCCAGGTCAGGATCTTGCTGCTTTCTGCTTCTAAGGCCTGTTCCTGCTGTCCAGGTCCTTAGGATGAGTTTTTCTGGCTTCTTCCCACACAGGGCTACAGGCTGGGATCCATCAGTAGGGACTAGTATCAAGGGTGGGTTTATGGACCCCACTCCAGGCACAAGTTTCCACCCCTGCTGCTTCACTCCTTCCTCCTTCACTGTTGTGCTGCTCTCTCTTCACCAGTCAGGTGCCAACTGCCAGCTCCAACTGCCAACTCTCTCTCTTAACTCCCCAACATTCCAAACCGCCTCCAACTGTCACAGGGTTCTGGAATATTCTGGAAGGTGCTGGTAGGTTCCAGTGGATGCTGGTGATGTCACAGGTGGCCACCATTTTGTGCTCCAGGCCCTCAGACAGAAGTTTCAGGGGTAGGTAAAATGGCTCCCTGAATCTGTAGCAACACTACAAAGTCTGGTGGTTCCCAAAAAGGAAAAATTCAAACAGGGTTTGAGGCAAAAGTGGGACAAAATAAATAATGATGAGGAGGGACCACCCAAAGGGCTGACAGGTCTAACACGCGTCCCCCCCAGCTGAAAGTGGGGAGAGCTACCCAACCCCTTGGGAGTTCTCATCACTAAGGCGGAAATACCTTGAGAGACCGTCTGCATTGGCGTGGTCCACTCCAGGCCGATGTTCCACCTGAAAGTCCATCCCCTGTAGGGAAATAGACCACCTCAACAACTTGGGATTCTCCCCCTTCATTTGCATCAGCCAACGAAGGGGTCTGTGGTCGGTCTGAACTAGGAAGTGCGAGCCAAACAGGTATGGCCGCAACTTCTTCAGAGCCCATACCACTGCAAAGGCTTCACGCTCTATTGCACTCCACTTCTGTTCCCTGGGAAGTAGTCTCCGGGATAGGAAGACCACGGGTTGATCCAGACCCTCTTCGTTGAGTTGCGATAACACTGCCCCAATGCCATGTTCTGATGCATCTGTCTGGACAATGAACTCCTTGGAAAAGTCTGGGGCCCTTAAGACCGGGGCCTCGCACATGGCTTTCTTCAATCTCTCAAAGGCTTGCTGACAAGCCTCCGTCCAGACTACCCGTCGAGGTTGCTTCTTGGACGTGAGCTCCGTGAGGGGGGCTACGATGGTACCGTACCCCTTCACGAAGCGGCGGTAGTATCCCGTGAGGCCCAAAAATGCTCGGACCTCAGTCTGAGTCTTGGGGGGTTTCCAGGCCATGATGGCCTCGATCTTCGCCTGGAGGGGTTGCACCGCTCCCCTACCCACCAAGTGTCCAAGGTACACTACCGACCCCTGCCCGATCTGGCACTTGCTGGCCTTGATCGTCAATCCAGCTTGTCTCAGGGCCTGGAGAACAGCTTGCAGGTGACGCAAGTGATCCTCCCAGCTGTTACTGAAGACGGCTATGTCATCCAGATAAGCAGCAGAGAAACTCTCCATTCCGGTGAGGATCTGGTTTACCAGGCGCTGAAACGTGGCAGGTGCGTTCTTGAGCCCAAAGGGCATCACACAGAACTGGTAGTGGCCATTGGGCGTGGAGAAGGCTGACCTTTCCCTTGCTCCATCAGTCAACGAGATCTGCCAGTACCCTGAAGTAAGGTCAAAGGTACTTAGATATTGGGCAGCTCCCAGCCGGTCAATCAATTCATCCGCCCTAGGGATCGGATGAGCATCAGTTTTTGTCACTGAATTCAGTCCCCGATAGTCCACACAGAACCTCAGTTCTGGTTGGGCACCCGGTGGTGCAGCTTTTGGTACTAACACCACCGGACTGGACCAGGGACTGCTAGAAGGTTCGATCACTCCTAGCTCCAGCATCTTAGTGACTTCACTATGAATGCTGGCCTTCACCTTGTCTGACATCCGGTAGATCTTGGACTTCACAGGTGGGCTGTCTCCTGTGTCCACGTCATGGACGCACAGGTGAGTCCTACCCGGGACAAGGGAGAACAACGAGGAGTACTGCCCCAGGACCTGGCGACAGTCCTCCTGCTGTTCAGGAGTTAGAGATGGGGAGAGAATCACTCCCTCCACCGACCCATCCTTCTCTTGAGACGCAAACAGATCAGGGAGAGGCTCGCTTTCCACGTCCTCTCCTCCGTCAGTCACCATCATCAAGATGACTTCGGGCCTCTCGTGGTGGGGTTTGAGGCGGTTGGCATGCAGCACCCGCAGGGGCTGACGAGGGGTCTTCAGGTCCACCAAGTAGGTAGCCTTACCCTTCTTCTCCAACACCTCAAAGGGTCCTGACCAGCGATCCTGGAGGGCACTAAGCTCTCCCGGTTCGATCACCCACACTTTCTGGCCAGGCTCCAACTCCACCGGGTGAGCATTGTGGTCATACCACGCCTTCATTACTGCTTGGCTGGCTTCCAAGTTGTCAGAAGCTTGCTTCCACAACTTAGCCATTTGGCTCCGGAAGGCCAGCATGTAGCTCACCACATCCTGGGTAAGCTTTCTGGGAGTTCTTTCCCATCCGTCTCTCACCAGGTTTAGAGGTCCACGTACAGGGTGCCCATACAGAAGCTCGAAGGGGCTGAAGCCCACTCCCTTCTGTGGCACTTCCCTGTAAGAAAAAAGTAAACAGGGTAGGAGGACGTCCCATTTCCTCCGCAGGCTTTCAGGCAGACTTCTGATCATGCCCTTCAAGGTTTTGTTAAACCTCTCCACCAGACCATTGGTCTGGGGGTGGTAAGGAGTGGTGAACCGGTAGGTCACTCCACACTCCTTCCACATTGCCCGCATATACGCTGACATGAAGTTGGTCCCCCTGTCGGACACAACTTCCTTGGGAAAACCCACTCGGGTAAAGATTCCCATCAGGGCCCTAGCCACAACAGGTGCTGTTATGGTCCTCAGAGGTATTGCCTCTGGGTACCGTGTGGCATGATCCACCAGGACCAGGATAAACCTGTGACCAGCTGATGTTGGCGGATCTAACGGACCCACAATGTCGATGCCCACCCTTTCAAAGGGGGTGCTAACGACAGGAAGTGGTTCCAGGGGAGCTTTTAGCTTCACCCCTGTTTTCCCACTGGCTTGGCAAGACACACATGTCCGGCAGTAGGTATCGGACGACACTTTCATCTGAGGCCAATAAAAGTGTGGGACAAGACGGGCGAAGGTCTTGTCTTGCCCCAGGTGTCCTGCCAATGGTATCTCGTGAGCCAACTCCAGAAGGAAGGCTCGATAACGTTGAGGAACTACCAAGGCTCGTGACGATCCATGTAGGGGTGCCTTGGGTTCACTGTAGAGGAGGCCATCCTCCCAGTAAACACTGTAGTTCCCTTCAACGTTCCCTGCTGCCTGGGCTTCGGCCTGTCGCCTCAGCCCCTCAAGGGTAGGGCACTCCCTCTGGCCCTGGCAGAATTCCTCCCTGGACGGGCCTCCCTCCACGTGCCACTCGGCCGGGATGGGTAGGTCCTCCAGGTTGGTAACGTCCCCCTCCGCAGACTCCTGGTCCACCACCTCCGGTGGCCTATCCGTCCTACGGGGTGGAGACGCCGAGGCAGGCTCCTCCTGTCCTCGGTTCTTCCCTTGACTGGCAGCTGGCTGGGCCTTTGTTCCAGGCTCCAGCCGAAATGAACTCCCTCTTCGGGTAGTCGCGGACCTTGTGCTAACACAGGCCCAGTCAGGTGTACCCAGCATCTCGGTGTGAGTCCGGTATTCCACCTCCTTCCAAGCGTTGTGCTCCATATCATTCTCCAGCAGACAATCGACTGGCACGGCAGGGCTTACGGCAACTCGAAGTGAACCTGCAACCCCCCCCCATTCAAAGGGAACCTCGGCCACGGGATAGTGACCTGTTCTGCCGTCAGCCATCGCGGCTGGGTGGAGTACATCGGGAATTACCTGCTCTGGAGACACCAGTTGACTACGCACCATAGTCATACTGGCTCCTGTGTCTCTCAGAGCCTCCCCTCTTTGGCCGTTGATGGTGACCCACTGCCCATACTTGGCGGTATTTGCGGGCACCTGGATCTTAGGAACCATCTCCCGTTCTCCCAGGGACACTAAAGTGACACCCGCCCACTCCCTTCCCTTAGTTAAGGGCATCTCCTCCCCGAGCACTGCACTAGCTACTCCGGGGGTCTTTCCTCCAGTGGGAGGGGGTGGTCGTTTCTGGCACTTCGGATCTCCTTTATAGTGTCCAACGCCACCGCACTCGTAGCAATGGACAACCCTTGGCTGCTGACTCTGGCCAGGATTAGGGTTTCTGGGTGGGTTAGCCTTAGAGGTGAATCCTGTTCCCTTCCCTTGGAAGTTATTTTGGGGGCCTTTGGAGAACTCCTTTTTCTTTTCCCCTCCCTCTTTCTTCTGGGGGGCGCCCTGTCCGGCCTTTTGAGTATCCCCTCCAGTCCCCCTTGTGGACACCCGGGTACTAGCCCAAATGTCCGCCTCCTCAGCAAGCTTCCGGGGACTGGTCAGCTTGCTATCCACCAGGTGTTGCCGCAGTTCAGGGAAACATTTCTCGAGCAGGTGTTCCTTCAGTACTAGGTCAAACAACTCCTCGTAGTTCCTCACTTCACTGCCCTGAATCCAACCTTCCATTGCCTTCTTCGCATAGTCCAGGAAGTCCACCCAATTCTGCGTGCCCAGTTTGTGACTACCCCTGAACTTCTGTCTGTACTTTTCAGGTGTTAGTCCAAACTTTCTGATGAGCGCCAGTTTCATGGTGGGGTAGTGGGTTTGCTCATCCTCTTCGAGGGCCAATAAAGCATCCCTACCAGCTGGAGGCATGTACTTATACAATCCCCCTCCCCAGTACCTCTCTGGAACCCCATGGGCCCTCAACGAGACCTCATAGGCTGCTAGCCACTTGGCGATATCATCACCCACCCCATAGCTAGCCACTATGTCCTTTGGCAGGTATGGTTTAGATTCCCTGGTGATCTCTTGGGTTTGGCTGCCACCATTAGGAACAGGTTGTGCCCCGATTCTCAAGATCTGAAGATCTATTTCTTTCAGTCGCAATTCATGGGCCATCCTCTGCTCCTCCTTCTCCTTTTCCAGCCTTGCTAAGTCCCATGTGAGCTGTCTTTTCTCCCTCCGGTCCGTTAGCTCCACTTCAGACAAGCCACCGCTAGAGGCACTGCTGCCCTTCCTAGAAATGGTTCTGGGCCCTGCTGACAGGTTCCCCACCTCAGGTTGGTACATCTCAGCCCCCTCGGGGTCAGGCTCTCCATCCCCGTCTTCCTCCTCAGCCTTGCTTTCTCGGCGTGCCTCCCCCCAAGCCCTTAAGCTGGTTTGGAGTGCACCCTTCTTTGCTCCTGGGGGACAGTACACCCCCTCCCGCTGGCAAAACTCCCTGAGTTGGGCCACAGTGTACGTTTCTAGATTTTCTAGTACAAACTCCATCTTGCCCACTCAGGTTAGAGGACAGGTTTTGTGCAGTAACAATGCAGGGGGGGTACCTTTAATAATACCTCCTCCCACCACCAGAGTAAATTTGGAAAAAACAAAAACCCACAATTAGGAAGGCCGCTTTGAGAAAACTCCCGGTGTAGGCCTATGGACTACCCACAGTTATTGTTGAGTATACGTAGGCACAGCTCGATCCCACCACTGAACACCAATTTATGTTGGAAACAGCCCACTCCCACTCCGCAGGGTGGTGGTGGACTCCCCGAACACACTGTGGTAGCTTGGCTCGAGTGGTCAGGAAACAGGCACCGTGCTAAGCATACAATATACCCATACAATAACCATGCGTGCATCCGTTCCAAAAACGACTCTACACCGTAAAAATTATGAAAATATCTTTCTTTATCTTTTTCTCTTAGTTGCTGATTGGGAAAAATAAATAAGTCAATCACAATATACAAATTTTAAATAGTGCAGGTCAAATAAATACTGTCTGGAGATTCAATAAATAGGGGTGATCATAAATATAAAGGACATAAATAACAGTGCAGGTAATACAGGCAATTAAATATTCTGAGGCAATAAATACTGTCACCAATAAATATTGTACACCAACAAGTCCTGTGGACCAATAAATATAGTGAAGCAATAAATAGGTTAACCACAATAAATACAGGGCCCCCCAATAAATAATTAAGAGTATACAGCAACACTCATGTAATCAGATCACTTTTCAATTCCTAAGGGCTGATTTGGCCCAGGCACAGCTTGTAGGGTTGTGGAAGGCTTGAGGGGTTCTACTCCCTGGCTGGGACAAGGCTGAGGCCTAAACTGAGGTAGATCAAGGGGGGAATACCAGTGCCCTGGCTTTCTCTCTCCACACAACCTCTCTAGGTTAGTCCCAATTCACCCCTGGCATAGTCAGGTTGGTTCCAGCACCTCCCTAGCCCCTTAGAGCAGTCTCTCAGGTCTCCACAGGGCCTTAGGCGCCCTCTACTCCACTTACTGCCCTTTTTCTGATGTTCCGACGCCGCTGGAGTCGTGTCGATGCCGTGAGGCGGTTCCGGTTCGGTCTCGGCGGCCTCGGCACAATGTCAGTTCTAGACGACGCCGGTAGGCGGTTCCGGTCCGATGTCGGCGGCCTCGGTTCGATCTCGACCTCCGATTCGACGGCGTCGGGCAGTCTCTACTCGATGTCGACTTCAGGCGGCTCCGGTCCGATGGCGCTCTCGGCTTCGATGACGTCGGCCGGCCTGGCCTCGATGTCGACTTCCGGCGACTCCGGGGTGCGATCCTCACCCCCGACCTCCGGTGCTCCTCCTCTCAGGTTCCGGGCGACTCCGGAGTGCGATCCTCACTCCCGACCTCCGGTACACTTCACCTCGGTCTCCGACGACTCCGGAGGGCGGACTTCACTCCTCCGATGACGCCGCTCACTCGACCTCGGTTAACTTCCTCCTCGACCTTTGGTATTCCTCACGACCTCCGTCGGCGCCCTCTCACGACCTCAGGCGGCTCTGGGTACGACGTCTGCTTCTTCAGTCAGCGCCGCTTCTCCACCTCGGGCTCCAGGTCTTAGGCTACTCGACGCCGGACTCCAGGGAAACCAGTTTCCAGGTCAGGATCTTGCTGCTTTCTGCTTCTAAGGCCTGTTCCTGCTGTCCAGGTCCTTAGGATGAGTTTTTCTGGCTTCTTCCCACACAGGGCTACAGGCTGGGATCCATCAGTAGGGACTAGTATCAAGGGTGGGTTTATGGACCCCACTCCAGGCACAAGTTTCCACCCCTGCTGCTTCACTCCTTCCTCCTTCACGGTTGTGCTGCTCTCTCTTCACCAGTCAGGTGCCAACTGCCAGCTCCAACTGCCAACTCTCTCTCTTAACTCCCCAACATTCCAAACCGCCTCCAACTGTCACAGGGTTCTGGAATATTCTGGAAGGTGCTGGTAGGTTCCAGTGGATGCTGGTGATGTCACAGGTGGCCACCATTTTGTGCTCCAGGCCCTCAGACAGAAGTTTCAGGGGTAGGTAAAATGGCTCCCTGAATCTGTAGCAACACTAAAAAGTCTGGTGGTTCCCAAAAAGGAAAAATTCAAACAGGGTTTGAGGCAAAAGTGGGACAAAATAAATAATGATGAGGAGGGACCACCCAAAGGGCTGACAGGTCTAACACCCCTTGTCTACTAAAATTAGAGAAATCAGCAGGAAGCATTGGCATTTGTTGGACATAGGCCCGAAGAAAATGCCCCAACCGAGATTTGCCTTCAAAAGGGCAACTAATTTAAGAAACCGGTTGGTCCATACAGGTCAATACAACTCACGAAAACAGGAAACAGGGATACCGTTAGGACATTTCCCATGTGGGAATTGCACAGTTTGCAACCTGACTCAAGCATGTAAAAAGTGTCACCTTGGTGGATGGAAGAAGCTGGTTTCGAAACAAGTTCAGCAATTGTAATACCACCAATGTTATCTACTGCCTGTCATGTGACTGTGGGCTACATAATATTGGTCTTACCTTAAGTAAAATCAGTGTGCGGGTCCAAGAACATATCAGCACTCTTAAAGCAGGAAGGCTCACTACACAACTTGTCCGCCATTTTCAAGAAGCAAGTCATAACTTCAGGGATTTGAAATGGACGGTCTTGGAAAGAGTTACAGGCAAAACACATGCAATTGAGGATATGTTGGTTCACAAGGAGGCTCGCTGGACTTTCTCTTAAAAAGTAGACCAGGTGGGTCTGAATGACCCCATTGAATGGAATAAGGTGGGTAAATAATCCCAGCCACACTACTCGAGACACACTGGAAGGAGGTGACATACACTTAACTGTGTGGGTACCATCAGCAAAACAGACTAGCTAGCTATCGCTAGAATGGGTCAACGTGCGGTACAAAATAGGTACTGACAGGATTAATTTCAGCTATAAAAAAAAGGGGGTGGAACCAGATTGGTATATGTTCAATCTACGTTCACTATGTCTGGGGGTGTTTTCTATGCATATTCGTGAATCTAGGGCCTTATGTAAGATACTTTTTCAATAGGCCATAAGTGGGTTAATAGATCTTCGTTTACGTATTAATACCTGCTTGGTATGAGACAAGAATAAGGCACCCCTTATTTCCCCTCTCCACAGACAACCTGATTTTTAGATGACATCTTTCAGAGCAGAATCATGTCTGAAGTTTAGGATTGGGGGGGGTTCCTTTCTTTAATTTACAGCTGATACCATCAAGGAGAGGCAACATCATAAGTATATCTGTTGTTGTACATTGGGACTTAAATCTGTGGCCCTAGCAGCAGCAGATTAGTCCTCTACAGTGTTGGGAGCATATTCATGCCATTCCTTATATCTTAATAAATAATGAGGGCAAAAAGACATAAGAACTATAGGCTGGCACCCCTCCACCAGCGTAGGCAATAATCTTAGAACGGGGCATTTATAGGACCGTTTAGTCATTATTCACAAGACTAAATAATTTGTGGGACACACAAGAGTTATGCGTTGTCATCCCCCGGTTTGTGTAAATGTAGGCGGTTGTTGAGATAATCGTACCTGTACATTGCGGTATAAATTTTATAAGTACATGTTTTTGTACCTTTATAATGCTGGTTTTGTTAGAAGCGCAAAGTATTCGCGGGTAACATGAGATTCAGTTTCGATTAAAAGATGGCTTCTGCTATGACCAAACACTACAGCTCGGATGTGGGTAGAACAGTCCCTAGGAGCATGGCCATTAATAAATCGAAATACCTCTTCCTTTTTATTTTTTGGTGACCTTGGAGAATGGAGAATCATCTCCCTTTTGCCCGCGGTCACCAATCAGCTGTTACGCTGCCTGTTCCCATCCGGGGGATAGGGAGTGGCCTTCCATCGACTTCCAGGTCGCGGGCCGGTACTTCACAGGGTGCTCGAATCTTGGGCGCCTGTGGAGCATTGGAGTGCGTACTGCCGGTATAGCAATAAGTAAGAAGGCCCTTTGGTTGCGGATGGCCGCCTGTAATCTCTTGTGGATGACAATACGAGATGCTGAGTCTCGCTACAACCAGTAGGTGTGTGGGACACTTTGTATTTAACAGAAGGATAATCAATAGGGAATCCTGTTAACATGCAATGGTATACATACTTGGTCTGCTTTCCCCCTTTTTTCTAAAATAAATATGTTTAAGGAATGTTCTTTAGAAAACTAAATGGTATACAAATCTGAATACACCTTTAACTCTTATTAACCAAACAATGCTGGATGTGTAATAAGACTTTTTACCAGTGTGTTATCACAAAGAGGAAGGTGAAGTAGTATTTGTGTCCATTCACAGGTACGCTGTTATTTGCTGCACCATACCCTGCGGGGGAGTCCAAGTTTTAGCCCCCTCAGTGAGTTGCTGGTAGGAGTCCACCAGGCAACCACCCGGTAATTATGTTATTTGGTCAAGAAACACAATGCGAGATGTGTTGCAATTTGAAAATGTCAACACATAACTGTCTTCAAGTTCTGTTTTCTCTGTCACTATCGTTCTCTCCTCTATTGTTTTTATCAACGACTACAGATTCAAAGCATCAGTGAGGTGGAGATGCATGCCCGTGCCCTGATGACATTGCCAAAAATTGTGTGGGCAATGAAACATGTCGTCCGCTCAAGTTAAAATGGTCTAAACATGCCGTTTCTTTGACCGAGTGTGGACACTCTTAAAATAAAGAATGTGTGGGATAGTTGCTCACAACACATTTGTTATTAGGAGATGTATTCACTTTTCTTCACATTACGGGGCTTAGACTGTTGACAGATGACACCATTATCTACATGATGTTATTGTTTCACCACTTCAGAGGCGCCTAAGACTTAGGTTACACTTCTTTTCTTTCTGTCAAGAAAGTTGCCGATGATGACAGAAGTACCAACGGGCAGCTCCATGGATGGTGCTTACGTGAGGCACCTTCTGACTTCTCTCATATTTTTTCTCTGGAGGGTATGAGATTAGTTGTGGTTGGTTGATATATATTTTTTAAACGAGGAACACTTGGAGGTAGGCATGACCAGATAATTTAGCATAGCCATACCTAGGAGTACACATTACCCGCTTAACACAAGTTACAAAGACTAAACATGTTCTGCCTAAGCAGGTTATTTTTGTATGGATTCCGTGAGTGGAGGGCAACCTGCCCCTTTGTTTTTGCTATGCAAGATCTCCTGCATGGGTTATGATAAACAGTTACCACCAGTTGGAGAGGCAATACTAATTGGACAGTTGCTATTCAAAATAAATTCAAACTCAGTTTATTAACCAACGCCTGGGCATTTTTCTCACCTTGGACTATCTTCCTAAATGGCTGACTAAGATCACTGATAAGACCTGCAGAAGTAGTCATCAAGAAGAAGAATGAATATTGCCTGTTACATGCATCTGTCCTGCATTCCTTGCCAAGTGTAGGCTTCTGCTGAGCGCCCACTTCAATCACCTGCGGGTGCACAATTTTAGACAAGTTGTTACTGCGTGCTACAATGGGCTCATCAAGACCCACTTCAACAAAATTAAAATGTTTGCTATTGTAGCAGAAAAGACGTTTGGGAATTACACAGGAACCTTTCATAAGTCCATTAAGATAGGTCGCATTCGAACACTGTACTGCCCCTTTTTTTTTAAAACTTGTTTTTATTGCTTTCAATACACAGTTATTACAGTACAGGACTGTCTAATGACTTATGACACTGGTTGAATGCACAAGTGCAGGTTCACTTGCACATCTTATGGGAGACCTGCTCCTGCTTGACATATCTGTGCAGCAATTATTTTGTTTAATGAACTTGAAAAACCATGAAGTGTGGAACCAGTGGAACTTTGGCGGCAATGGTTGTTGCAACTCCGCTCTCTAGGAGCCGAGTGGAAAAGTTTGGTATGCGTTTCTTTCATTGTTCAGTAGTAGAAGCCGTGACTAGGGCATGCAGTGAATAGGAGGTCCTAGTTTCTGGTGTGCTCCGTGCCTGTGAGGGGGGTTTGGAGGGGTTCTATCAGTCTCCTGGGTTGGTGGTAATGCTAGCGCTGCTTTGTGTCTGAGCTGTGTTCCCCTCGTTATTGCTTTGGTTCTCAGCCGCATGCATTCTCTCAAGCATGTAGCCCCACTCATCCAGGTCTCGTTCTGCATTTTCATCCATGCGCACTGTTCGGAGGTGACATTCCTCAGCTACTCTCCATTCCGTTACGTCCGCCCTCCATCTGCAGGGTTTGGGGGCAGCCCGCATGCCCAATGTCTTGCGATGCAGCGCTTGGCAAGGACGAGGCCCAAGAGGGCGAACTTGTGTCTTTTGTGTGCTCCCTTTTTCGGCGTCAGGAGCACCCCCAAAAGGCATTGTTGTATCAACTCCTCAATGGGAACACCCCTGGCCGCCCGGAGTCCCTGTATCACTTGCTGCCAGTATGACTCGAGTCTGGCACATGTCATATGTATGAACGTGGCAGGGTTGGCCCAGCAGCATGCATGGGCATGTGGCGGAGCGATTATTGTTGAATAGTGTGAGGTCTTTGTGGCGTTAAGTACGTACGATGTAGTTAGTGAAACTGGGTAAGTTTGAACGGGCTCTGCTGGACACTTCGCTTACTTGTGCAAATGCTCTCTTCCACTCGCCGTCGGTAAGAGGAGAGGTGTAGTGTCCTAGCATGGACACGTTCTAGTGTTCACATGTGTGTATTACTCTTTACACCCACCCACCACCTACGTCACTGGGTCAGGTGACTAGGATAATAAAAGGGCCGAGCGCACGTGCTCGTGGCCATTAACCCACTACCCAACTACGTGTGCCGTGTCACTCATTTACGATAGCATGAGGGCCTAGGGCCCCGACATCACACTGGCGACGAGGGGGCTGTGCCCCAGCGTGCAGCAGCCCATCTGATGACAAGGGGGAGAGGGCAGCCGGCGCAAAGGCTCCCAGCAGGCGAGAAGCGCCCGGTCGCCGCAGGGCATGTGAAGAGCCCCAGGCGCGAAGACCGATCGGAGCCCACAGCACCGCCGCGAAGACCTGCGGGCGTGCACAGTGCCCCTGAGTGGAAGCGTGGAAGTCGGGTGCCCACCCCGACCTGCCGCTGTGCCCGGAAGTGCCCGGTAATAAGGTAAGCCGATCGGAGCCCACCCGCATCGGCCGCGACGTGGCGATCACCACAAGTCCGGTGAACCACGCGGAGCACACCCGCCTCAAGGAAAAGGCCGCCGGCCGAAGGTGAGGAGCTGCGCGGTGTGAAAGGAGAAGCCAGTGCGCCGTGGCATGCATTGGCCACTGACTTGAACTTGCCCTGGCACAAGTGGAGCGCACCCGCAATCGAGAGCCGGCAACCGGGGTATGGCATGGATCCTCCCCGCTCCCGCACAGCGTGTATCCAGGCTGTAGCTCCGACCCCACCCCCACACAGCAAGTACGAAGTGAGGCAGAGGTGGAGGAGTCTAGTCAGCGGCCGGCGAGTAGGGAATGCAAAGTGCCCCGAGGAAGAGGACGCGGCAGCGCCAAAGGAAGGTCGTGGCCCTCCTACCTTCTAACCCCCACCCGCAGTAAAGCGACAGCACCCATCCCGCAGCGCATGGAAGGAGAGGCCGCTGCGGCGGGGTGAGGAAAACAAAGGGAAGTGTCAAGCGGAGCCCACCCGCGTCGAAAAACAGAAGCGGCACCAGCAGTCCCCCCCCCCCCCCCCGCGCGGTCGGTGAAGCGACGAGACCTGCTACGGGGGCGGGACGAAGAGAAACTGAAAGCGGAGCCCACCCGCAGCGGTACGCGACCGCAGGCACCCAGCGCCGCCAATAAGGGAAGGGAAATGAGGGCACCGCTAGCGGGTGCCTACCCCGCATAGGAGACATGCCAGCAAACCCCTCCCTGCCGCGCGAAGACGGCGGGAAGCTGCCGCGAGCAGGGAGGGCGATATCTGAAGTAAAAAAATGGCCCGCTGGCCATCCGGAGCATGCCCCCACCTCGTAGGACCCCCAGCAGCGCCTACACAGGAGGCAAGCGGCCAGCGCCGCCAAACGTGAACTGCAACTGAGTGCACAATGGAACTGACTGCCACCATGCCCCACAACAGTTCCGAATGTCTCAGCGTGACACCGGAGCATGTCCCCCCAATTCACACACGCGAGTGATGCCTCATCCTTCCTACAGCTCTCTGCCAATGCCTGGGCCCTCCTGCCTCTGAGTAAAATAAAAGCAAAAGAGACTTACCTGCTGTCCTGAACTCCACTGCTCTGCTGCAGCTCTGGCCCCATCTGGTCTGCCTGGCTCCAGCTCTCCTACCCAGCCGGTGAAGCTTGAAAAGGAAGAGAACATGGAAGAAAGCTCTGGCAGCCAAGAAGGGTGCTGCTGCATGGAGGAAAGCAACACTGCCATCTAGTGGCCACTGGTGGTACTGCAGCAACAAAGGAACAAACAAGCATGCAGCAAGCCAAGGGAATCCAGCAGCTACAGGAGACCGACGGATCGCAGCGCAAAGAAGAAGAGGCAGCAAGGCACGTACCGCAAGGTCTGACTGATGCGCGATGGTGAGCGCGCGACGGAGGTGCACAGGCATGCGCAGGAACGTGGCAGAGGTGCAAGGGAGTAGAGACAGTGTGCCACAGGGATGCAGCGCCATCCCACAGCGACAAGGAGGAAGAAAGAAGAACGGTGTCAAGCCACATCCACCCCAGCAAGGACTGCGCTGTCGCCGCATCAAGTGGAGCGAACCCTCGAGCGAACTAAAGGACTCAGCGCAGGTGTACCCCGGACGCGGAAGGTACACTGCAGCGCCTACAGGAGAGGAACCCACTGAAGAGGATGGGCGCAGCAAGTATCCAACACTGGCGGGCAAGGATGTCGAGCCACACCCAGTGGCGCCAAGAAGCCACCACATCAAGTGATCATGGTACAAGGAGCAACGCTACACTGAAGATGTACCACGACGGTACGAAGAGTAGCACGCACCCGCGCCCAAGAAGGCAGCGGACACAGGTAGTCACACGACGTGACGCACCTCGTGAACACAGGTAGTCACACGACGTGACACACCTCGTGAAGCCGACCTGCCAAATGGTCGCACCACAAAGGCCAAGCTGACCTGCCAAACGGTCGCACCACAAAGGTCAAGCCGACCAGCCAAATGGTCGCACCACAAAGGCCAAGCCGACCTGCCAAATGGTCGCACCACAGAAGCCGACTCGCCAGGAGTTGCACAAGGAAGTGACCGACGCACGGGTCAGTGAAGCTACAAAGCAAGAGGTCTGACGACAAGACCGAAGATATCCTGCCAGTGATCGGCAGCGCGGACCGTCAAGTGGTCCAAGAAGCTCAAGAAGAACCAAAGTAACTGGTGAAAAGGAGAAGAACGAAGCGGACCAAGAGTATGGCCCCACGAACTTCAACCAAAGTAACTGGTGAAAAGGAGAAGATGAAGAGAAGGTCACGACCCTAACTCGGAATGCTGAGGAAGATGGAGAGAGTGTTCTCGGACGAGGACAAGACCAGGGGGAACACGTGCAGAGTGCGCGCGCTGCATGGAGAAGCCTGGCCAGATAAGAGGAGAACAGAAACGGTCCAGAGTAGGTCGTGAAGCGAAGAGATGAAGAGACCAGAGTGGCACGTCCGCCACTACAAAGAAAGAAGATATCGCAGTGGCACGTTTGCCACTACAAGAAAAGAGGGAAGAAGATATCGGAGTGGCACGTTTGCCACTACAAGAAAAGAAGGAAGATGACATCAGAGTGGCACGTCTGCCACTAAAAGGAGAAGGGGAAAGAAAGAGATCTGAGTGGCACGGTTGCCACTGCAAGAAGAAGGAGAAGAAGTCAGAGTGACTCGACACCCTCACAGAGAAAGAAATAGAGGAAAGAGAGAAGAGTGTGGCAAGACTACTCACACCTCAGAGACAAGGAAGGTGACAAGCGTCAGAACACGGAGCGCAAGTCCTGAAGAACACCCGTGGCACGGAGAGAAGATCATCTGTTTGACGATGCGTTCAGCACACCTGGGATCTGCAGAGGTGAGCAGGCCGGACCATTCGGAACACCCACCTTTGGGGTTACACGGACACTGGTCAATGCCAGCCGTGGTGACTCAGGGGCAAAGGCCTCAGGGATGCCAGTGAGAGAGAGTGTCCCCGCGACGAGAGATGGTCATCAGCCGCCCTTCAGCAAAGGTCCCAGGAGGATGAAGACATCGCGCGTGAAAGACAGGAGCCAACAGCTACCCTCCAGGTCTGACTGCGGAATCTGAGGTGAGACCTGTCGTCTCCTCCGCACCCGCTTATCGGCATGGGAGTAACACGATACAGGACACTCAACCCAGGATAGATCTGATGAAGAGGGCCTCAGGGATATCCCGTGGCAGGGGAACACCTGTGAGAGGGGTGTCTTGCAAACAACCCGTTTCTTTGCTAAGACAGAATACACGCCACCGATGAAGAATAGGACTGGACTAAAAGATGAACGGCAACATCTAGCGGTGAACCACAAGAATTCCAACTGCGTTTGTCGCCGTGAAAGTAAAGCGAAGAAAAGACTGTGAGTACAACTTCAAGGCAGAGCCGTCAACAGACTGGATCCATCGAGCACCCAGGCTGGTGCCACAGTGAACTGGTGATCGTCCGCGACAGGAAGAACATCGTCCGCGACAGGAAGAACATCGTCTGTGAATCCAAGCAGCTGAAGCGTGAGCGAATCTGCAGAAGTTTGGTCACTGTATTACATCTATGTATATATTTCTTTCTCCCCTAGGTTGAACATTGACTCTGGGTTTTTGTTATTAAAAATTGGGAGGAATGTAGTGTCCTAGCATGGACACGTTCTGGTGTTCACATGTGTGTATTACTCTTTACACCCACCCACCACCTACGTCACTGGGTCAGGTGACTAGGATAATAAAAGGGCCGAGCGCACGTGCTCGTGGCCATTAACCCACTACCCAACTACGTGTGCCGTGTCACTCATTTACGATAGCACGAGGGCCTAGGGCCCCGACATCACAGAGAGGGTAGGTCTGCCTCCCATCTGTCTTTGATTGGAGCGACCACGACAGTGTGGTCTTCTTTTAGGTTTAATTTTGTTTTATTAACATTAGTAGCATGTAGACAATTATCAAAACTGCCTAGCAATGTACATGGTACACAAGATATTTAAACATGTATTACATCATATATTACATCATCCCCTGCGAATATGCCATGTAACATGCTTCCTAAGACACCCGCGAGGCATACGAAATGTCAATATATTGTCGACCTAATAGCAGAAATTAACAATACTCAACATAGTCAAAAATTTTCAAACAAGCCCCCCCTCCTTCCCCACCCTCCCTCAAACTGGTATGCGCAGTGTCTATTCAATGTTGTTAAAATTGGTGTGCGGAGAAAGCTCCTTTGTTCACGTTCTAGTGGGCGGTTCCCCCCTGTTGTGAGCCGGAGAAGGCAGAGGTATTTGGGGCATGTGACCTCATTAAATTCTTTGGACAGAAAAGATAGGAGTAGCTGCCAGACCTCTGAGAATCCGGAAGCTGTGTTTGTGAGGGAAGCTTGAATCCGTTCCATCCCCAAGATGTGCCACAGTCTGTGAAGCCAAACTGTGTGCGAAGGGACAGTTTGCGACCCCCAATGTGATAAAATATTCAAAAGTGCTGCCCCCGCTAAAACGCCGGGTAGAGAGAAACTTGGTAGGATTTATGACCTAAGGGATAAGGTCGGAAAACTGATAGCTTGGCTTGATAAACGCGAGTGGGCAAGCAGATTGGTTCCAGTTCTGTACGATGATCATGAGGTTTGCATAACTGACCCCCTAGAAATAGTGAATCATTTTGCTAAACAGTTTGACCAGGTGTACACCGCAGTGGCCTCTTACACTGAGAAAGACTCTGCTGAATTGTTGAAAGACATTACCCTCCCCACTCTTTCCTACAGCAGACGAAATAGCGCAAGCAATTAGATCACTGAACTCGGGAAAGACCCTCGGCCCCAACAGAATCCCAATTGAATTATATAAATTCAGCCCTGATCGATTGTCCCCTTATCTTAAAGACATGTTTGAGGAAAGTAGAAAAATAGGTGAGCTACCAATGGACCAACGCATAGCCAACATAGTGACCATACATTAGGAAGGCAAACCTAAAACTGATTGCACCTCGTACAGGCAGATCTCCCTCCTTAATGCTGAGCCTAAGATCCTTGCTAAAGTCTTAGCTAACCGTCTACTTAAAATAATTTCAGAACTGGTACATCCAGACCAATCCGGTTTTATACCACACCGGAACACGGCGCTTAACTTGCATCGAATCCATGGGGTCCTAGGTAGAGCAGACACAATCCTAGAACCAGCTGTCCTCGTTTCTCTAGACGCCACCATGGAGTTTGACACAATTGAATGGCCTTATCTCATAGCAGTCCTACGAAAGCTGGGGTTCGGCCAGGAATCTATCCGATGGGTTTGACTCTTATATTCAAAGTCACTGGCACAGGTCGTGGTAAATAATAAAAAGTCAGACACTTTTGTTTTGAGCCGGGGCACCCGTCAAGGATACCCTCTTTCCCCCCACCTATTTGCTTTAGCATTGGAACCCCTGGCAGCATGGATACGCCGAGATCCAGTTATTCGAGGTATGAAATGGTCACCGGAATGGGAAGACCGTATTTCGCTCTATGCCGATGACATTCTGCTTTATTTAACAGATCCCAAAAAGTCCTTAATTGCAGTCCTAGGCATACTGGCAGTGTTCGGTCGATTTTCCGGTTTTAGGATTAACAGGATTAAATCCCATTTAAATGTCCTTCGGGGTGGCTTACCTGCCCTGCCCCGCAATTGTCCAATTCAGATCAGCATCACAGGATTCAAATACTTGGGAATATTTCTGTCTTTGGACCCCGCGCGTTGTTATGAAGAAAATCTCCTTCCTCCGATGCTTCGCTAAAAGCGAGATATAGCTAGCTGGAAGTCTCTTCCCCTCTCTCTTCTGAGCAAGGCAGCCCTTTTTAAAATGATGTCCCTCCCCCGTTTTCTTTATGCCCTGCAAAAATCGCTTGACCCTGTACCCTTGCACTATTTTAAAGAAATTGAACACCTCCAAAGCGACTTGTTGTGGAACGGACCGCCCCGCATAGCCTTGGGTAAACTTACATTAAAGTGGTACGACGGTGGCATCAGCCTACCGGACATAAAGAAATATTATTGGGCCGCACACCTGGCAGCTATTAATCAAGGTACATACGTTGGCCTTGACAACCCGGGCTACCGGATGGATAAATGGCTTCTCCCAGAAGGAATTTATAATAGATCTCTTTATTCGAAACCTAACCGGTGCAGACTGACAGGCCCCACGGGACACACATTCCAGGTGTGGCACGCTGCAAATAGATCCCTCGGGTGGGAATGTAAACTAACACTGGCGACCCCCCTATGGGAATCTGCCCAACTGGGTAATTTGTGGATATCGAAGGGGTTTGATAAGTGGGACTTAATTGGCATCTCACAAATTAAAGATATGTGGTAGAAAGGAGGGGTGAGACCCTTTGCCACTCTCCAGAGTCAACATGAGCTAGCTAACACTGAAATTTTCCGATATAGACAGGTTTGCCATGCACTGCATTCCCTCATCCCAAGGGGCACAACCCTTCCTGAATCATCCCCTCTAGAGGACAGAATACTAGATGGCCACATCCCGGATAAGACCATCTCACTGATTTATAATAAATTAATACATAACATGGAAGACCCTCTTTCAGTATTGCGACAGAAATGGGTGGCAGATGGCATAGAAATGGATGATGAGGAGTGGCAGGAGGCGGTATCTTCTCCTCGAGTGGTGGTCATCCCAGCTCGATTACGACTAGTTCAGCTAAAAATCCTGCATAGGATATATATGACCGGCCCCCGGCTGGTGCAGATGGGGAGAGCGGAGACAGGGGATTGTCGCAGAAGATGCGGCCAAACCGGCACCTTTATGTATATCATATGGGAATGCGCAAACATTCAATCGTGTTGGAGGGAAATACATGCAGTGATGAGGGCAGTTCTTACTGTTGCCATTCTCCCTGAAGCGCGCAGATGCTTGCTAAACATATGGGAACCAACCGACTTAAATACCCAAACACAATGGGCCACCTTGGGCGTCATGCTCACAAAAAGAAACATTGCTCAGGCCTGGGGCGCAGCCCTTCCCCCTACTCTGGAGGCATGGGAGTCTAGTATGGACTGGAGTATGTTTAGAGAAAAGACGGTATATGCTGCCCGAGGCTGTCCCAAAAAGTGGTGCCGCATATGGTCACAGTGGAACTCCTATCAAGGAGACATTTGCGTTCCCCCACAGAGTATTGAACATGATGACTTACTTCCTCCTTGAAAGGTCCTTACTGTGTATAATGTGTGGTTGTATTGCCTCTAATTGACATGCATATGCTGATACTAAGCTGATTATTGAATGCTTGTTTGCCGATGTTTGTTAATAAAAAGTTATATAAAAAAAGAAAGTGCCGCCCCCAGAGCTAGCCCCATCTGTTTCCCTTTGCGCAACTGCCGATGGATCGTTAAGGGATTGGGTAGTCCCATCACCAGGTAGGCTGGGAACCTAGGGATTTGGGTTTCAAATGGTCGATCTATGTCATCCAATACCTTGGGCCAATAGGTGACCAGGACCAGACAGTCCCATAGCAAATGCATTAATGTCCCCTCCCACCCAGCAGGTAGGGCTCCGATCGGGATTCCCTTTATTAAGGCGCACTGACGATAGATACCAGTATGTGGCAATTTTATAAGCTGTTTCTTTGCTGGCTGTGTTTCGCACCGTATGTTTTGCCCTGTAATAGATGTCTCCCCACTCCTTTATGAGCTCCCTTCCTATTTCCTTTTCAGCGCATCTGGCTATCAGTAGGTTGCGTGGGATGTGGCGATTGTATCATGTCATATAGCTCGGACATCAGTTTCCTATCTGCCAACTTCGTTACTAACCATCTCTCATATTTCGTCAATTGTCTATTGACTTTCGGGTGAACGTCTGGATGTAGGAGCCAGTGCTTTAGTTGTAAATAGTGATACCGTTCGGACTCTGGGAGTGTATAGTCCTGCCTTAATTGTGCAAATGGTATGATCCCCTCGCTATTAGTTGCCCTGCTGCCTTGCAATTCAAAGATTGTCAAGCTGAAAATGACTTTTCATCCAGCCCTCGAGTGAACTCCTTGTTTTCAAAGAGGGGTGTCAACGGAGAGGGGAATTTCATGAGTTCCCTACTACTGGCCACCCCATTCCACACCTGCATCACCGTTTCCGTGATGGGTGAGCCCTGGAGATTCTGCGGTCGGTCCGTCCTTTGCAGAAAGGAAACCTTCCACAGGGAGGGTTTCGCTAGTGCCCCGTCTTTAAAAAGCCATCTCTTCTCCGATTCCATTCTGCTCCACTCCACCAAGTATCTTAATTGGGCAGCCTTAAAATAATCTAGCAAATTCAGGATCCCCAAACCTCCCTCTTCTGGTCTCAGATGACCTAACTCCCTCCGCATGCGTTGACGCGCTCCCGACCACAGAAAATGAAGTATCTCCTTTTGCAATGTGTTAAGTGTCCCTTTTGGTGGCCAGACCGGTAACGTCTGGAACAAGTATAATGCTTTTGGGAGAATCGACATCTTGACCGCAGCAACGAGCCCCCTCAAGGACAGAGGGTGCTGCTTCCAGTTCTGCAGCTCCCTTGTGATCTGTCGGACTAGTTTAGTGTAGTTTAGATTAATCGTCCGTTGGATAGACAGGGCCAAGTCAATCCCCAGGTATGGGATGCATTCCATTATCTGGATTTCCAAGAATCTGTTGTCCCCCTCCCTTGAGTCTGCCCTACTCCCACCCAGGCGTAGAATCATTGACTTCCCAACGTTTACTCGGAAGCCAGAGACCTGGCAAAAGGCCTCTATTTCCCTCAAAAAAGCCGGGACTGAGCGGTTCGGGGACTCCAGGGAAGCTAGGATGTCATCTGCATAGAGGCTAATTATATGTCTGTCCCCCCGAAGGGGATGCCCACGATGTTCGGGTTGTCCCTGATCTTCTGAGCCAGTGGTTCTATGTATAAGGCAAATAAGAGGGGCGACAGTGGGCAACCCTGCCTTGTCCCTCATAGGATGGCGAAAGGCCGAGACAATAGTCCAATGACCCTTATAGAAGCGGAGGGGGAACCATAACAACTCGTCACCCATGCTCTGAATTGGTCTCCCAATCCGAAGTGAATCAATGTTTTTTCTAAGAAATCCCAGTCTACTCGATCAAACACTTTTTCGGCGTTGACCGTTAAAAGCAGGGCGTCCATGTGGGTGCGTGGGCCTTATCCACTAAATGAAGGATCCGTTTGGTATTGTCACTATTCTGTCTATTTTGGATGAAACCCGCTTGGTCGAGCTCTATTATGGCAGGCATCAGGGGTCCTAGTCTTGCCGCTAAAATGCTGGTGAACAGCTTGAGGTCCACATTGAGAAGGGACACCGGGCGGTAGGAACTGCACAGCGTTCTCTCTCTCCCCGGTTTGGGAAGGACTACTATTGAGGCTGCCAGCATCTCAGGAGGGATAGACCCTGGCCCTTCAAAAGAATGAAAAAGTCTAGTCAGGATTGGGGCTAAGATATGGCAAAAGGCTTTATAGAATCCTGCTGAGAAGCCATCCGGCCCTGGCGATTTCGAGCTTGAGGCGCGATATTGCACCTATAACTTCTTCTATCCGGTTGCACTACTAAAGATGGTGGCGCTCCCGCGATTGTTGTATTTTTTCCGTACGCTCCCTATTTGGGTGCTGGTATCGTTCTTCCGCAGGCTCACAGCCGTGATCACGGGTTTTATCTGGGGATCTGGCAGGCGGCGGGTGGCGCTGGCCACCCTACGACGGCCCAGAGCAGAGGGAGGGCTTGCTGTGCCCGACTTCGAGTGGTATTATTTGGCGGCCCAGCTGCAATGGCTAACGCAGGCGGTGGCGAGGGAGTTTAGAGGTCCCGAAGGCCCACAGGGCAGGGTGATCCCGCGGCATGTCCTTTCTTTTATTGTCTTCCAACAGCGACTAGAGTTGTCGCAACTGACGCTTGAGGAGCGAACGCTCCGGTTGTGTTGGAACCGCAGCTTGCGGAGGGTCGGCACTGCTCACCCCTACGCCCCGGAGATCCCACTGGGCATGTGCACGGCCCTCCCCCACGGAGGGGACTGGTCAGGGCTGGCTCAGTGGGAAGACCTAGGGATACAGATGGTGGGGGACCTGTACCTCAATGTAGCGCTCCAGCCATTCCAGGGCCTGCAGGATTCCTTCGGGATCCCGAGGGGAGACTATCTGCTCCACGCAGCCCTGGTGGCAGCCCTACAAAAGCACTGGAACACGGGACTCTCTGAACCGCAGACGGCTGCCGGCTGTCAGTATGTGGTCATGGCGGCGGGCACGGTCAAGGCCATTACATGCCTCTATCAGAGAATGGCGATGGAACACCTAGCCCCTTTGAGTGCGCTGAAGGATAAATGGGAATTGGACATCGGGAAGCCCATTCCGGACTTGACGTGGCCCAGGTTACAGAGACGGGCCTGGAAGAGCACACGTAATGCCAGGTTTCAATTGGTGCAGTACTTTATCTTGCATAGGGCTTATTTGACGCCAGCTAAATTATTTCAATATTTTGGGGGTCCCGCTCCGCAGTGCCCTCGCTGTGGGGAGGAGGGGGCCGATTTTAAGCACATGTTTTGGTCCTGTGGTGTCCTCTGCGGCTATTGGGGGGAGGTCATTGATTGCTTGACCCACGTAACGGGGAGGGAACTGGGGGTGGAAATGGGAGTTTGCTTGCTGCTGTGGTTTCCTCACACTCCGCGCACGAAAGTCACGAGCAAGTTTTGCGACCTAGGGCTGGTGATGGCTAAAAGAGAAATTACCCTGCACTGGAAATCGAGAACTGGCCCCAGCTTCGAGAGGTGGAGAACTACCTTCACAAAATGGGCGGGTAGCGTGAGTACACTCAGGCTGCAGCTAGCACTGCGGGGGAATGATGAAAAAGCATTAGCCATGGCCCATGCATGGGAAGCACTAGTGGTGGACCTCCGAGGGTGGGGCGCAGACGCAGAGGAGGGCATTGACGCACAGGAGCAGCATGCAGCAGAGTAGCGGGGGACAGGCAACTGACGGGTCACACGTGGGGGCGGGAGGGCTCCTCTTCTCCTTGCTGCTTGGCGCCTGCTCATGGGGGTGGAGAGTGGCTTGCGGCCGCTCCCACGGCCAATCACGAGATGGACTTCTCACGGTACCTACGACTATGGCACACTGACATGCGGGTGGGGGGAGGGAATATTTGTGTTTGGGGGGTGTTGGGGGGCAATGCGTTGATAGCTGGAAGTGGTCTGCACAGTGCTAGGCACTGGAGTATATTACTAAGAGAAGACCAATGTTCTGCTGGTTATTGCAGATGGCTATTGTACTTGAAGTATGCAATAAAAATTGTTTTTGCAAAAAAAATAACTTCTTCTATCCGGATCGGGGCATCCAGTATGTTTGCTTGATCTTTAACTATCACAGACGTGTTTGCCCCTTGCAGATATGCCGTCACCAGCGGTTCTGAAGTAGCCTCCCGTCAGTATAGATCAGCATAAAAGTCCCTAAATGTTTTCGTTATCTTTGTCCTCAGTGACAACCTCTCCCTTGTCGATCGCGATCAAATTGACTCATCTGTTGGGTGCGGGCCCTAAGTTTGCTCGCCAGCATGCGCCCTGTATTGTCCCCTCCCACATAATAGGAGTGTCTGAGCCATAATGCTGCGTATTTAGCTCTGTCAAGATCTAGCCCCGGCAGTTGTGCGCGTGCCGCCTTCAACTGCAGCCAAACCCTTGGTGCACCCGTCCGGCTGTGACCCCACTCCAACTCTAACACCTGTGCTGTGAGATGCTCCCTCTTCTCCCTGCGCTCATTGTTCTCTGCAGCGGATATGGCTATGAGTTCCCCCCGCACTACCGCTTTCAGGGCTCCCCATAAAGTGGGCAAGGAGATGTCAGGGGAATCATTCATCTTTAAGTAGTCCTTAATGCATTTATGTATCTCTTGTGTCACTGCCTCTTTGTGAAGCATGCTTTCGCGGAGCCACCAGCCTCCCAGTTGTCTCTGTGTCGGGGGCAACCGAAAGGAAACAGTAATTGCATCGTGGTCAGAGAGTGCCACCAGTATAATGTCTACCTTCCCCACCATTGCATTAATTTCTGTCGTGCCAATCAAGTGATCCAGTCGTGCATAGGTGCTGTGAGCGTGGGAGTAAAAGGAGAACTGGGAGGCCTGTGGATGTGCCACCCGCCACAAATCTACCATCTCCCTGGATCGAAGCCACTCCTTCCCTTCTCTAGATAGTTCCCCCAATTGGGTGAATCCGTTCCCCGACTTGTCCTTAGTCGCGTCCATGATGATATTAAGGTCCCCTCCCACGATTGTCCTCCTCTCCTGATTGCTCAAGACCTCAGAGAGAGCTGCTGTCAGGAATTTCTCTTGCCCCGACTTGGGAGCGTATATCGACCCCACCGCTAGAGATGACCCTTGATTTCAGCTATCTTCTCCCCCACTGACCCCGAAAAATGCTTAGTGACCAGGATGGCCACCCCCACTTTTCTATCTGAGGTAGAGGAGAAAAACTGATGGGGGAAGACACATGACCTTAACCTATGCCAGTCTTTAAATAGAAGGTGGGTCTCCTGCAGGAGGCACACATCCGCACCCAGGTTCTCCAAATAGGAAAGAATGGATCTCCAATTAATGGGATTGTTGAGGCCCTTCACATTTGAGGTAACCACCTTCACTGTGGAATACGACATCTTGTTAGGTTACGTTGAGCTCTGTGCTCCCTTGAACCTGTGAGCCCACTTGTCCACCGTGTACTCCCCTCTGCCCCTGTGCCTGCCCCCTCCGGAGCAACGTCCGCCTCTGCGACACCGACCTCCAGCATACCAGTTCCTACCCTCCCCCACCCTAACCCCAACTGAATATCCCCAAAAACATCATAATGTCTAGAGCCCGCAGTTCGCGCTTGTGTGCTCTTGGGAAAGAGAAGTGAGAGGTACAAAGTGTGGTCCAATTCCCTTAGTCTCCCCGCTCCCTCTAGCCGCCCCCCCTCAGCTCGGATCTGTCTACTTCAGTTATCACCTAGTAGCTCAGGAGCCATCTTGGGAAGATGTATCTTTGAGTAATGTCTCGAGAACAGACTGCCGTTCCTGGGCCATGGTAGTGGGGTCTGGTCTCAGTATATGTTCTGTGGGGCGCTTCCCCCAGATTCTCTGCCGACGTTCCCGGGGGGACCTATGATCATTGCTGTCAGCCTCCTTCTGACTCGGGAGCTCTAAGCCCAGCAATTGACATGTTTCTTCGAGAGATCTAATTTGGTGGAGTTTCCCGTGCCATTTGAAAATCAACTGGAAGGGATGGCCCCAGGAGTATGCCACCCCCTGTTTCCTAAGGTTCCCCACTCAAAACTCTCGTCATTTTCGTAAAGTTATTAATGCCAAGTCCTGGTAGAAGGCCACTGGATGGTCCCAGTACTTGAGTGGGTGTTTCAACCTGGCTTCCCATAGTATACGTTCCTTGAGGGGGAAGTCCGGCAGGTAAGCCAGGATATCCGGTGGGGGCACTGGTGCCTTTCTGCCCAAACCCACCATGTGTGCACGGTCTATTCTAATATTAAAGTCCGGCGGGACCCCCAGAAGGTCCCGGAACAACCCCTGCAAGTAGCAAACAATGTCCGAGCCTTCTTCCTCCAAAGGAATACCTTTGACTCGTATGTTGTTCCGCCTGGAGCAATTTTCCAGGTCTTCTGTGTGCTCCTGAAGGTCGATCTGCTAAGTCCGTAGCCATATCACTTCCTGTTGGGGCTGCTCCACTTCGTCGTCTCGAGCTTGCTCGTGCTCTTCGATGTTTGTCACATGCTCTCCCACGGCGTCCACGTCTCGTCTGATTTCTTTCACGTCCCTTGCGCGTTCGCCCTTTAGTGTATGAAAATCCTCTCTTAGTGTGTTAAACAGCATCTCTAGGAAGGAGCGAGTGACAGGGGCTTCCGCTCCCTCCACCTCGTGATCTAGCTGTGTGGTGGGGGTCCTCTGCCGTCCCTGCCGCTGTCCTGCGGAGCCTTAGTCAGCATGTCTTTCAGGGTACGATCCTTCTTACCTCTCAACGAGGGCGTGTTAACTGCGTCGTGATCCGAACTCTCGTCTGTTCCGGCCCGACACTGTGCTATCTGTTGTACCTTGTAAGGGACTCTGTGACCTGCGCCCCATCAAATCTGTGCCTGCTCAAGGACTGTCCCTTCCGGGCGCCTCATCGTTCCAACACTGGCGTCCCACCTGGGTCGAGGGCCTTGCTTTCTATTGACCACCCAGAGGCTCCGCCGTGCAGATCTTCAGTCAGGCCCAGTCGTCCTTCCCCTCACTGCCTGAGCTCCGGTCTCCTGGTTTCACTGAGCAGCCCCCTCGGCCTGACCCGCTCACTGTCTCCCCCGGCACCACGAGAGGGTTCCCGCACAGTCAGGCCTGTCAGTTCTTGCCCTTTCGTCGGTTCTGAGACATGTGCCTTCTACTCACTTCACCCAATTTGGCTCCTGCCAGTGCTCACTCCTGATTCCGTTGCTGCTCCCGGCGTGAAGCTGGTCGTTGGCCCCTGGAAGATAAAGAACCGCAGGTGGGCTCCCCCTTTCCTATTCACTTTGCAGCCTGGGCCGGACCCCCCCTACAACACTGCCGGCTGAGCATGCCGGCCGGGAACTGTTGCCGCTGTGTGGGTGACGCTCCGCTCTCAGTCTTGGTGGGACATCCCTTTCATCAGTGTAAGGCACACGGCTGCCTCCGGGATGTCCCTTTTGAGTCACTTTTTAGGGCCCTTGTCGCCCCGGGGACCCCTCTCATTCGTCCACGGGGCCTGTCGCTTGGAGGCCACCCCTACCGAGCCCGGTCCGCACCAGCGATCCAGCCGCCCGTAGGAGCGTGCCTCGTCTCAAATGGCCTGGCTTTCCCCACTGCGCACTCAGGGGTGTTTCCTCTGTGTTCAAGTTCCCGGTCCTTCACTTATCGCCGCCATGTTCTGCCCAAGGTAGATTCCGTACCCAAGCACACATACAGTATCAAATACTGGTTATTATCATATAACAATATGAAACAGAACAACTTCGTAGAGGTTGCACTTTAATTTTCTTTCTTCCGTTGGTCCAGCCAGCACGTGTCTCGTCGCCCGGGAGTACCCGCGACTTTCTCAGTTTTGACTTTTCTAACTTTTAGAAAGCTGGCATTTTCGTGCCCTAACCACTTGGTTCCTGCAGCCTGTTTCCTGGTTCATATGACTAGGTGTAGTTGGCAGTTGCCCCTTCTGAATTCCTCCCAGAGAGCCACAAAATAGAGACAGGATGTTGGCAGGATGGGTCATCAAAGGCAGGATGGGAGGGCGGAGCTGTGCATAGCCCTACTTCCCCTTCAAAAACACTGGCTCAGCTCACACACAAAACTTCACACTTGCCTATTGCGTCTGCGGACAGACTGGGACCAGGGCAGAGAGGCAGGAAATTCCAGACACTTCCATGAGAGGGAAAACTCCAGACATTTTTTTCACATCAAAGGGGACACAAGGTATACAAATAGGGCTCTCAGACTTATTCTTCAGTTCACTTCTGGACTTTAAGGACTCTGAGGAAAGCTCTACTGCCTGATGTGTACTTCAAAGGGACTGCCCCGCTGCACAATGAGGACTGCCCTGCTGCCTGAAACATGCCCTGTGCCCTCAGAGTACTGTCTTACTGTTTGAGACATGTTTCAACCCAAGATTTCCAGAGTGACTCCAAGGGCTAGTTGGCTGGCTTCCTGGTCATAGCCTTAGGGGCAGAAGAGGCTTCAACAATCTTGAACCCACACTTGGACCTAGCCCGAGAGATTTCTGACCCTCCGAGTGGTGCCCCTGCAATTCAGGACCCTTGGAAGTGGCGCTAAAAGTACCCAGATAGCCCATATACAAAACGTGGGAAAACTTTATGCCAAAAAGTGTCCTGAGAACCGAGAGGAGACTGGGACTACTTATTCTCCGATTCGCCCAAGGTGCATTGCTAGTCAGACTGACGTCACAGTAGCTCCCCTTACATTTTTCTCCATGGCAACAAATCCTATTCCGCTGCTTTTCACAAAAGGAATATCCACCCTCATGGAGCTCTCATCAACTTCCATAGTAGAGACTAAGTCACAACATAAAAATCTTCTACGCAAATTTTTCCAGCAGCTCCTCGATGACAATGCCTCCTCTTTGGACACCACTGACTGCCTTTGCCCCGTTGAACTTCACCTTTTCAGACATTTTTCTTCTAAACATTTTCTAAGTAGGAAGGTAAGTGGAGACCGGGCTTGATACAACTTGTGTATCTGAACGACGCTCCACTGTGGTCGGCCATAACTTTTGACTTTACCCCGCTCTCACACGACTAGATTTCAGTTGATTGTGCTTTGATCTTTTAGGCTCTATTCTTCACTTAAAACTTTTTTAAAAAACCTAACTTTGGGGGGCGTGGCTTGCAGCCGATCAAGATGGCCGCAGCTAGGGGAGCTCCGAGGGAGACGTAGGTTCCCCGAGCAATCCGACATATAATCCGTACAGTTATCCTGCCTCAAAGACATTCAATCTATGCCGAAAGCAAGGGGCGCCGATCGCACTGATTTCTGGCCTGAAGGAGCTCCGTGCGAGCTGGAGGGTGCGTGACAAGGGGAGCGGCCCGGACGCGCGGCTGCGGCCGGGGACTGTCGTGAAGCTGGGGCCGCCAGGAGTGAGTACGATCCGAAGGCGACCGCAGAGTGAGAATGGCGCTTTGGCGGACGGCGCCTATCATTAGCATGCGTACCCGATGCTTCACTCTTCCTCCCCCACACTCGCAGGGCACCCACGGGGCTGGTTCGGACCCCGAGTCACAGAGCGGCGCACATAAGAAGACCGTAGAGAAGGGGGCGCCCGGATCAAAAGACTGCAGTCGGAGGCTCCGGTGTGGAGGGGCGCGCGGTGAGACATGTGCGACCCGACTCTGAGCCGGTGACATCAGCCTGGAGCGCACTGGTGCGGAGGGCGGCCTGCATGCCCGGGGGAGGCCAGGACCTCAATTATCACGTGGGCCCATGTGTGATGTCAAACAAAAAGAACTAACAAGGCCTTTTGTTGCGCGCCTTACAGAGGCGGCCGATTACAGCGTCAACGCTGCGTTAAGTGACCTAGGACAGCGCTTGAGACGGCCCTTGCTGGAGCGGGGGGTGCATGGCTTATAGGAACAGGCAGATGCAAACTTTGCCCCTGGGCCCTGATTGACACCACTTGCAGCGCCTGCAGCAGTATTGCTTCCAAGATTGACGTAGCCTGGGGCAGCAGCTACGACTGACTACAGGCTCCATAACTGACAACCCAGAGCGGCTGGAAGAGAGCGCACAGAGTGAAAGGGTGTCATTGGTGCCTCAGTGCACCTTTAGAGACTGCGCTGTAACGGTCCAAGGCCCCAAAGAGTTTGCGTTAGCAGCGAGGCGGGAAAACTGACAGGCCACGCGTGGAGTGTGATCCCGCGGCAGGCAGCGGCAATCACCGACCGGCGCAGCACTAATCGGACGAAGATGGGGGGCAGGGGCCCACGCACGAACTCACAGGTCAAGCTGGACAAATATGCCTATAACAAGGACCTTTCCGCTCTACCTGAGCGCAAAGACATATCTGATAAAGTCTCTGACCTGGAAAAAGCGACAAAAGTAACGCTGGAGGATATCATGTCAGCTCTCACTAAAGTACAATCAACGGTGGGATCCATCTCCACAGATGTCTCCTTCCTGAGGGCAGACTTTCAAAAGATGACTGCCAGAGTCACGGAGGTTGAACACGTGACAAAATCCCTGTCAAAGGACACTGCCGCACTACTTCAAAGGGTCAGCCACTTAGAAGCAGAAAATAAACTTATGGCTGAGAAGCTGGATGACCAGGAGGGGCGCTCTCGGCGCAACAACGTCGGAATTACGGGCATTCCAGAAAACGAAGGGAGTCCAGCCAAGGATTTATATGTTGAGGATCTCATAAAAAATAGACTTCAACCCAGAGGACTCTCGAGTTTCTACTCTGTGGAAAGGGCACACAGAGTGCCGGGGGGTAGGCCCAAGCCAGGGGCTCCCCCTAGACCCGTCTTAGCCCGTATTTTCAATTTCCGGGACAGGGATGCTATACTACAAACAGCAAGAGTGGCCCCACCACTGCGCGTCCAAAACTCGGTGGTGTCCTTCTTCCCGGATTACACGGCAGCAGTAAGTAAGCGTCGCAGGAGCTTCTTTGAGATAAGGAAGGAACTTAGATGCAGGGAACTATCATACTCTATGCTGTTTTCCAGCAAAGCTGCGTGTAGTGTCGGGTGGCAAAACCTGTGTTTTTTAGACCCCGGAGGAGGCCCATGACTGGCTCGAGGGATGGCGACGAGTGGAGGGATCCAGAAGGACGGAGAGGCGGCAGCAGCAACACAGAGAAGACCGCGAACGGGAACATGAAGAAGAATGTACGCAACGGATTGAGACCGAGAACTGAAGAACGGCGGCGTTACACAATCGGGACATGCCCGTATAGAGAGAGGTTTATACAGCTTAGCCACATTTGAGGGGGGACTCTAAGACATGGCTGAGATGCGAATAACATGATCCTCCCACTCGAAGGTAGATGGCCAAGGTCCGAAGCAAGAAGATTGAACAATGGAATGCAACGCGCCCTTATTGCTGGCTTGTCGTTGAGGAGGGGATGGACTGCGAAACTCCACGGACTTCTCTCCCCCCGCACGCAAGTACTGTTTATGGGCTTAAAGCACTCTGCTATGTTGGGGTGGCGGATAGTTGGGGGTCCGTCTGTCAGGGAAGCAGGGAGGGGGGTGGTAGGAAGGGGTTGTGTTTCACTTTTGTTTTTTTACGGTTTATATTACTTTATGTGGGCTAACCAAACTGTGATGAACATGAGAGTACAAGTACATAGGACAAGGTCATTTCTAAGACGTATAGTGGGTATGCGAAGCACACCGCAACAGAGACCCATGACCACTGTCTACATTCATGCACGCCGAAAATGACACCACGGCTATCATTCATTCACCATTAGATGTTTGGCTCGGGCAAGCTGGGAGGTAGGGAGGTGGGTGGGAGAGAGGGGATTGTTAGGTTGGCATTTCCTGTTATTGATTGAGTTTCCTACAAGGAAGAACATGACACGTCTCAAGTCTGATTACAAAAAATTTCTGGTTGCACTATGCAAATGATCCTGAGACAATGCAGGTAGCTCATGACTGAAAGGGATGATGCAGGTGCAGCAAGAGGCTAATTCACAATTGCCCCCGGTGTCCCTGATTAGCCCTTTGACGCTGCTTACATGGAACGTACCTGGACTGGGAGATAAAATAAAGAGGTCTGGTTCTACAGTACTTAAGGAGGTGCGCGCCGGCGGTGGCCCTGCTGCAGGAGACGCACTTGATGGGTTCGGCCTGCAGGGCTATGGATCGATGGGGGTTTCGAATGGTGGTGCAGTCTGAGTTCTCTTCTGGTTCAAGGGGGGTTGGTATTTTAGTGCGTAAACAGTGTCCCCTAATCATAAAGCATAGTCAAACGGATGACCAGGGTCGGTTTGCGGCAATTCCATGCCAGTGGGAAAGGAAAATGTTCAATATCGTGTCAGTATACATCCCTCCGGCCCTTCATTCAATGGCCCTCCCAGCGCTTAGCGCGTTTCTATTAGGTCTCCCAGCGGGTATGATACTGATTGATGGGGACTTCAATACTGTTATTGACGGAACCAGAGATAGATATCCCCCCAGGCAGAACACGACAGGCACCACACGTATGGAGGGATTTTTGGATGCCCTCGGGCTTACGGATGCATGGAGATACAGACATCCAGGAGCACAGCAATACACTTTTCAGTCGGGGGTCCATAACAGTCTCTCCCGCATCGATTTTCTCACAGCCGCAGACAATCTCACGAATGTGGTGGAAGTTGAGATCCGTCCCAGGGGTATTTCGGATCACTCACCATTAATGTTAACATACACAAACCATCATAAAGCATGGTAGCGTATCTATCCAGGGTATTTGCATGTCCCTAAGATCTCAAAAGACATAGTTACAGCGACACAGCATTACTTCCAAGACAATGCTTTCTCAGTCCAGTCCCCTAGTATTCTTTTGGAAGCGTATAAAACAGTGATCTGTGGGCGGGCCATCTCCTCTATTGTAGGTCATAAGAGGGAGAAACAAGCTGAGCTAGACACTATAGAATCCGAACTGAGTAAGGCTACTGATTAACACGCGCAGAATCCATCACCAGAGACATCCTGAACCTTGCGTGCTAAACAATGTGAATTTAGGGAATACCAGCTAGAGGCGACTAGGGAGCGGTTGCAAGCTACGCGGCACAGGATATATGAGATAGGTGATAAGGCTAGTAAACTCTTGGCCTGGCTTGATAAAAAGGAGCAAGCGCAAAGAACGATAGCGCAGTTACGGGCGCCGGATGGCTCCTTGGTGACTGCGCCGGAAGAAATAGTGACTAAATTAGCTGGATATTTCGAACAAGTATACGCGTCACAGACGACTATAGAGACGATCGAGGCGCAAAACGTATATTAGGGATATTAAACTGCCTAAATTATCCCCAGAAGTGGCCCTCACCCTGGAAGCCAATTTAACAGTTGAAGAACTGCAAGTGGCTATCGGCTCCCTACAATCGGGGAAAGTGGTGGGACCTAATGGTTTACCCATTGAACTATATGAAAAGACGGCCCCTTATCTTTTAAATATGTATCTTGAGAGCCTCGAGGCAGGGGAGCTCCCACGAGATCAACGAATGGCCACCATTGTGACGATCCCAAAACCCGGTAAACCCCCCGAAGAATGCACCTCCTACTATCTGATATCGTTGATTAATGCTGAAGCCAAAATATTAGCCAAACTTTTAGCGACCCGGTTGACCCCACATCTTACGACCCTAATTCACCCGGATCAATCTGGGTTTATGCCACATAGGAACACGGCTCTCAAATTGCGGCGGCTACAGGGAGTGTTGGCCCGCATGTCCTATATTCAGGAACCAGCGGTTATCCTTTCCCTTGATGCGCGGATGGCATTTGACATGGTGAAATGGTCATATCTTTTTGCAGTCCTTAGACAACTAGGCTTTGACCCGAAATTGTGTGTGTGGATACGACTACTATACACTAAACCATTAGCACATGTAGTGGTCGTCCACGTTGACCTCAAGCATGTTGACAATCTCCCAGTTTGGTGAAACATTATCTCCTTAAGAGAACATTGATGCTTGAACTTTGCTGCAATTATTTAATTTTTCACCTCTTCGAAGGCCTGCAACAGAAAGTGTCTGGTGATCCTTTCTACCTCTCTTTCCGTGTCCTCCAGGGTTCTAATTTTGCCTGTGAATGGTGAGGCATCACTCTCTGTACTATGCTAAAGCATATTTTATTAATGTTGGAGCCAGGCTTATTCATGCCATGTACATTGTCATGTCAATCTTAGAGGGGAACCAAAAGAGAGCCCCAACATGCTCTGCCCAGTCACCACTCAGTTAAAGCTATGTCCCTTGCTGTTTTCCTGAATGGAGTTGGTGGAGAAGGCACTACTCCAAACTCTGCAGCTTCATTGGGCCATATACCCCCTGCTAGATTTGGGGGTCTCTAGTTGGTACAGGTAGGTTCTTGTGACAAATAGGGACCCTCTCCTCTAGTCAGGGTACGGGGTACACTCCTAAAATAACCCCTGCTCACCCCCTTGGTAGCTTGGCATGAGCAGACAGGCTTATCTCAGAGGCAGTGTGTGAAGCATTTGTGAACACATACAGTGGTCAAGTGACAACACTACAGATGGACACCACACAAGTTTTATATAAAAAATAAGTATCTTTTATATAGACTTATCAAAAGAAAGACCACAAACGACAAAAATCCACAATACTGTTACTTCAAAATGGTAGAATTTAGCTTAGTTCTCTTTAGATCTTAAATGCAACACTTTGAGCCAATGTACCTTTAGATGCGACACGCAGGGCAACGAAAGTGTTGCAATGGTGGTGATGTGATGAAAGTTTTGGTGCAAAGAAATAAAGATGGCGCTTTCTTCTTGATGCGACACACTTCCCGGTGATGCGGCGGCGTCTGCTGCGACATCGATCCTCTACTCTGGCGATGCAAGAGGCTTCCACAGCGATACGAGCTGCGACAGGCCCTGCGACACTCTTCCCGGTGATGCGGCGGCGTCTGCTGCGACGTCAATCTTCTTTCCTGCAATGAGCCGCAACAGGCCCTGCGACGAGCTTACCAGGGATGCGGCGACGTCTGCTGCAACGTCGATCCTCTCTCCTGGCGATGCGAGGCGCTTCGGTGGACCTGCGATGACAACGATTCTTCTGCGACACGCTTCCCGGTGATGCGGCTGCGTCTGCTGTGACATCGATCATCTTCTCCGGCAATGCGAGGCGCTTCGTGTTGTGAAGCGGCAGTTCAGCGACACGCTTCTTGCTCTTCAGTCGCGCTTCCAGCGCCTTGCGACACGCAGTTCCTCAGAAGGCCCAATAAAGATGCAGGCACTTTGAAAAGAACTCTGGGGAGCTGGGGGTTGAAGTCTGATGTCCCTGAGACTTCAGCAGGAGGCAAGCTCTTTTCCAAGCCCTTGGAGATCCTTCACAAGTTGATCAAAAGTACACACAAAGATCCTTTCTCCTCTCTTTGGCATTAAGGTAGCCCTTGCCGGCCAATCCCCCAGTTTCAGGGATAGTTTCTCCTCAGCTTCTTCTGGCTTCTCTCCTCAGCAGAGGTTTCTTCTTGTTTCCCAAAGTGATCTAAAGTTCTGGGGTCCCAATATTTATACCAAGTTTCTCTTTGTTCTCTGAAGGCAGAAAGGCCTATGCCTAGTCCAAACCAGTTCTGGTCAGTCCTAGAGCACTCTGTTGACATGACTCCTTCTTTCCTTTCAGAGAGCAGGGCAGAGACATCAGACACTCCATATGGGGTGGAGCCAACATTGTGGAGGGAAGGCACAGCCCTATTCAGGTCCCAGGTGCAACTCTTCCCACCCATCTGCATAGAGATCTCTCTATTCAGCCCTGGCTGCCTCACCCGGTCTCCTGGAATTTCCCCAGCCCCTGTCACTCAAACTCCAGACAAGGAATACACAACCTAGCAGAGACAGGCTTGGACAGTTAAGCAAGAAGATACATACTTTCTAAAAGTGGTATTTTCAAACACAGAATGGTAAAACCAACTTCACTAAAAGATGTATTTTATCATTCTGAGTTCAGGCATACTAAATTCGAATTTCTACCATGTTCCCTGAGTCGTTAGGATTATAAGATGTAATAATCAAGCTGCCCATTCTGGCCAATGGAGAACAGGTAGCCTTGCAATAGTGAAAAACGAAAATGGCTGTAATTCACTATTAGAACATGACACACACATCAGGTCTTGTCCTACCTTATATTTACAATGCACCCCACACTTCGGCCTACCATAGGGGTGTCTGAAATGAAGAAAAGGGAAGGTTTAGGGATTGGCAGGTGGGTGTACTTGCCCAGTCAGCATGACAGTACCAGACTGCACGCAGGCTCTGCAATGGCAGGCCTTAGACACACTTTTACAGGCTGCTTCTGTGGGTGGCACAACCAGTGCTGCAAGCCCACCAGCAGCATTTGGATTACCAGCCCTGGGCACTCTTGGTGCACGGTACTAGGGTCTGACAGGTACACCAAACCAGCCAATCACGGAATTACTAATTCACACATTAATTTACAATAGGGAGCACTTGCACTGTAGCACTGGACAGCAGTGGCACAGTGCCCTAAGCATCTAACACCAGCAAAAATACATGAGGCAACAGCAAAAAGTGGAAGGGAGACCCACGCCAAGGTGCCAGGTCTAACACCCCCCCTTGTCGCACTAACAGGGGTTGTAGCAATCACAATTAATTTGAGTCCAAACAGGTTATTTCTGCCTGCCCCAATCAAAAGTTAGCACTTATTTAATGTAATAAGATAACCTGTTACCGTGAGCAGCAGGCCTCATGGTAGTGAAAAACTAATTGGTGAGTTTTTCACTACTAAAACATGTGAAACTTAAAAGTATATGTCCAACCCTTTAAATATATTGCACCATGCCTTATGTGCTATTTCGGGCCTATGCTGGGGGTGACATATGTATTAAGAAAGGAGTTTTAGGCTTAGCAAAAGGTTTATTTTACCAGGTTTAATTGGCAGTTTAAAACTGCACACAAGCTGCACTGGCAGGCCTGAGACATGTTTTAAAAGCCTACTTAAGTGGGTAGCAGAATATTGCGAAGCAGCCCACTAGTAGAATATAATTAGGCTGTTCGTAATTCGGTTAAAACCGACTCTGCCAGACAGTACCCTACCGGATGAAAATCAGCTGACCCGGTTTAAACCGAGTGTCACTGATTTTCATAGTTGTTGCACCTTTTGGCCACTTGATGGAGCCAAAGCATTACAAACTCTGGTGCATGGCGCGGAGATGTCAGGGGAAAACAGTGGTTATGGGCCGGTCCGGCACACTGGGAGCTGAGGTGTGAATGGCCCAAGGGCCAGAGCAACACCAGGCCCCCTGCCTGGCTCAGGTGGGGGGAGGGGGGGGAGGAGCTGTCGTGGTCTGCTGTCGGTCCTACTGCGGCCCCACCCGAGTACTTCACAGGTCTTTAAAAGACCATTTACTTAACAAGGCTTTGTTGTTGTTAACAAAAGAGTGGGCGAGGGGAGTGGGCGACGGGGGTGTAGGGGGGCACCGGGGAAAGAGGCGGCTCGCTCAAGTTTCTTGCATCACTCGCGGGCTTGTCATATCTGGTCTCTCACTGTCTCCTCTGGCTCAGCTTTTTCCTCGCCTGCAGCTTTATAACCTCTCTCTCCAGACACGCATGCTCTCTCTCGCTTTGCTATCCAGTCCCTCTTCCGCTTACATGCACACCCGACACTGTGTGAGGGCCCCCTCCACCATAGGGAAGACTGCCCCCACAGGCACTGCGGGGGCTACAGGGCCCTGCTTTGCCCCCTGGTGTGAGGAGAGAGTTGCCTTCTGCCTGACAGGCTCAGCACTGTATGCGGGGACCTGAATCAGTGGACAATATATGATCCAGGCAGAGCGAGAGGAGCAATCGGGCAAGGCGGATTGGATTCACTAGTGCACTAATATTTACTTCCTGTTTGCATGGGCCAGCCCCGTTTTCACTGGAAACAGTGTAAAAAAGGTTTCACTAAATCAGATCAGGCATGAATGAGGGATTCATGTCTCCCGCCCACATCCGTACTGTTGTAATTTTTTCAAGTAACCTATACTAAGGAGGGTCGATTCTAGAGGAGGTGGAAGGAGGGAGGTTTGGGGGACACAGAGAGCCCCATGAAGGAAGTTTAGATCCATAGTTTACTTACCCACTATGACATTTCGCTTCCTGATATGAAGGAGTGTTGACTCTGTGCCCTTGCAAGGTATGAAGTCCGATTAAACAGTGAGACGGCTACATGGCTCTAGGTGGGAGGAAAACTGTTGGTGACTAATCTTTCAAGTGTCGTTGCTGCACAGGATAAGCCTCAGATGGGCCTGTTTGGTTGTCCGTGATGAGAGGTAGCAGAGCATTGAGTTGCAGGCTGATCGCGTTTGCATTCCAAACATCCCATGAGTTACCCTTCGGGTAAAATCGTATAAGTAAATCCAATACATAAAATAACGACAGATGTTTTTTTAAAGAGCATCTAATATCATAATCAGTGACTGATGAGAACTGAGAGAGGTAGGGCAGGGAGATACTGTTGGGTGAAGTCATCAAACCAAGGGGCGGTGGAAGAGATGCTTTCTCTTAGAGGACCAATTTTTGGGTGGAAGAAGGCAGGGTGGTTTTCACACAACTTGTTTCAGAGCACCCGGAGGCTTGATTTGAGATTAGGGATCACTTTCTTTACAGATATAGAAATGTCCTTTGGTTGAATTATTTGCCTCAATAATAGTCTTCAAAGTGTTGTTTTTCTAGGTCTTGTAAAAGCTGATTTGTAAAACATAAACCGGGGTGGAGAAAAAAAAAAGTGATAGTTTCTACAATGTTATTTTGCCTGTACATGTTGGAAGGATTTTATGGCATGACACGGAGGCCAACATTATGCAAATTCTCCTTTATTGCCACAGCTCAGCAGTAACAAGAGAATATAGAACTTGTGAAGATTCTAGAAACAGTATAAGGCCCATGAGCACACAGGCATCATCCTTCTTTGTTGCTGCTGCTCACCAAGATAAGTACTCTCTTTGATTCGCGCTAATTGAATTGTATGTTTTCCATGCCTTATGTTGGTTTTTCTCTCCCCTATGACATGACTGGGTCCTATTGACCCTACTATGTGATATCCCTTATCTACCATATGTGTCCTTCTATGTTTCTTCGCCCTTACTCACGAGCTTACAACGTTGTTCACAACCTTGTGTCTTTACTTTGCGTCTTACAACGCTTATCTTTGTATCTTATTAATACGCCGCTTGTTAGATTCCGTATTTATAGGGCAGCGCCTTTTGATTTGATCCGCATACGGGCGCTCGCGCGGCAAACGCGGGTTGCCTGACAAGGCCTCAACGCGTACCCGATCTTAATATCTTTGCGCATTTTGAAATAGTCTCGAGTACTTGGCCCGCATACGGGCGCTCGCGCGGCATTCACGGGTTGTCTGGCAACGCGTACCGGAGCACATCCCGGACGCGTACTATATATCTTACCCTTCGTAACCCCCCCCCCAACCGCTTACCGGACTCCTGCTACCATCGGAGTTCGTCACTCCGTCCCGGAAATAATTAGATCCTCTTGCTTTTCCCTTCACGGTCTACGTTGGATCACGTAGCGCGAAGGGAAGATAATATTAGAGAAAAGAACCTTCGGAACGACCACGCTTTCTAAACAATGCGTGGTCGTCCAGGTTACAGCAGCGAAATCGACAGTTGCTGCTGTAACACGACCGGATCAAGCCAACGCGTATACGAACTCGATATATTTTAATTGGAAATCATTCCCACAAATATAAAAAAAAAAAAAAAAGAGAGATAAGAAGAGGAATCTTCTTACTAGAAGCCAGGGCTGGTTAGACTTACATTTTTTTCACATTACCTTCATTATCAAATTATATCAATTAATTATTTCAATTAATTATGTCTTCCAACCCTGAATCCTCACTGGAAACCAAATTAGACTTAATGGTTTCGAAAGCCATGGACAAAGCCATGGATTCATTCAATGAAATTATTAATAAAAAATTTAATGACACCATCAACAAAAAGTTTGATACTTTTACGAAGGGATGGCCCTCTACTAGCGGTGCATATAATTTAAACGCCAAAGAAGGGACAGTTAAGGTCCCAAAGAAAAGAGCCGGAGCAGAACATTCTGGTTTAAACTCAAAAAGATCAAAGGTGTCATCCAAATCGGCTCGATCTCGCTACGAAGGCGGAGACCAGAACGATGCCGAGGGCATCACAGACAGGCAAGAAATAGGCCATGATACTGCTGTTCATATTGATATCGATGAACAAAACGAAGTGGAGATAGATCTCTCCTGCTCATCCGATTTTGATTCGGACATTGAAATCCAAAAAGACAATTCAATTGAAAATTCTGACGAGGCAAACAAGGCCTCAGGATCTAAAATGGGTATCACTGACCCTTTTGGAGACAATATGTTTGATCCTCTGCTAATTAAACACCCCCTATCTCCAGAATGGCTACCATCACAACACGTAGCAGACTATATTAGCTTCTGGCTAAGAAAGGAGATCCCTAAGGAAGTCAGATCCAGACTAAGATCGGAATGCCCTCACCCTTCCCTTCCTGACAAAATCGCCTTTACACCCGAACTCGACCCCAAGGTGGTCGCATTTATCGCTAAAGGTGCGAAGGACCCAAGGAAGGGCATAGACAAAAGTCTTAGGTCTTGTCAAGATAGTCTTCTTGATTTAATTGGCCCACTAACTAAAATATTTGACATGGCGGAAAACACATACGTTGGTGGTATTCCGATTGACCCCAAGGAACTACGAGAATGGGTACAAAGATCCATTTGCCTTCTTGGCAATGCGAACACTGCCATATCAAATGAACGAAGAAAAGGGATACTCCTTAAAATTGATCCCAAACTAATAGAATTGGCCAACAAAGAAGGAGGTCTCACCTCTCAAGGACTCCTATTCGGGGAAGAATTCATCCGCGACATGGCCAAATATGTCGGAGCTTTCAGCTCGATTCAAAAGTCCCAACGCGAAATTAAAAAAGTCTTCCAAGACAGAATTTTTGGACGGGCCGGGAGAATGCGGGGTCGATTCCCCGGCCGTGGACAATCTACCTCAAGTCCCTTTCTGGCACGAGGAACTAGATTCCATCAAACATCCTTCTATGGGAATCAAACCTTCTATCCTCAGAGACAACGCAATAGAGGAAGATCATTTAGAGGCGAAAGGAGGACCAGAGCCTTCTCTTCAGGTAAGTGTTCCAACAGACCCTTCAGATACCCCTATAAGGGTGGGAGGGAGAATAGCCCTTTTCTCTGGCAACTGGACATTGATAACCCAAGATCCGTGGGTCTTACAAACAGTAAAAGGTTACAAGATAGACTTTATAGACCTTCCCTTCCAAACACAAATACCCCACGAAATGTTCCTCTCCCAAGAACAGAAAAAACTCGTATCTCACGAAGTCAACGATCTCCTCGCCAAAGGAGCTATAAGAGAAAGCTACGAGATAGGTTTCATCAGCAATATTTTCTTGGTCGAAAAGAAAGACAAGACACAGAGACCTGTCATAAACTTAAAAAGTCTGAACGGTGAGAGAGCGCTAGGTGGCGCTGGCCAAGATGGCCGCTACAGAGTGAGGCTCTCGGCTGCCGGACCCCTCAGCGCTGATCCTTGCCCGTGGATGCCGTCCTAGGTCCCATCTGCAGGCCGGCACAGGTGGGGAAACCGCAGCCCTACCCTCAGCCCGAGTTTCACCGGATCCGGCGCCCCAGCGGTGGAGTTAGACGGCCCGTGAGCCGCGCCGGACACTGACTGCATCCCTCCGCTTCTGTGCGCGGCGCTGTCCGCTACGTGAGGCCCCGGCGCGCCACGAGGGGCGCGGGCCCCACGCTTGTCGCTGGCTGCCCTGCCCCTGCTGAAGATTACCGGCGCTCGCCTGGCGGAGGAGGGGCGCAATTCGGCGGGGGGGTCGACCCGCATTCGCCTCGGCGGCGCTGGGCCGTCTGGGGGTCAGTGCCTGCTTGTCCCCGTTCTCTCCGGCCGCTTGGCCCTGCTGTCGCCTCCTGGGAGGTGGATCGCCCTGATCGCCCCGCTGTGCCCCCCTGCTGAGTCCTTGACTGCCAGAGTCCGGGGGTGACACGGGGGAGAGGAGCTGTCGTTGAATGCCCCACGCCCGGAGGAGCTGTGATCCGGGCCCCAGATGGCGGCGATTTCGAGGTGAGCTAGGACGGGTGCAGCTGGAGGGGCGCTTCCTGGGGGTGGCGAGGCCCCCGTCGGCGGGCAGGCCGGCCCGCGCGGAGAGACCCAGGCTGGTGGGACGGAGCTGTCGTGTTGTGGCTGCCTGCGTGGAAACCCCCCCCTGTTGGCCCCCCCTGTTGCTCTCTTCTGGCGGACTCCCGGTGGGGTGATCGGGGGGTGCAGCGCCTGGAATACTCATCTCTCTACGGCGCCTACCTGTGCGGACTGCTGGGGTGACCCCCTGAGGCCCTGAATCACTGCCTTGGGACCGCTGCCGGTGAGGGGAGGGGCCCCCCTGTCGCGCCCACTCTCCGGTGCCGTATTGTGCCCCCGGACCTGGGAGGGGGCTGGTGGGCTGTCGGCCCTGGAGTTGCCTGCTGTCCTGGTCGGACGACGCCTCGGTGGCCCCCCCCGCGGCTGACCGTTGGATGCTGGGTGGACGTTCTAGCTTGGGGCTCCCGCCGTTGTGACGACGCCCTGGTCCGGTCCCGACGAAGCAGTTGGGTGGTGCCCGTGCCCTTATCCTCGACCTCATCCCTTGTTGAACCGGTGCGGGGAAGTGCGCAGTTCGCAAAGCGGGAGTCACCGGCTGCCCTCCGGGGTCCCCTCACGGATCGGGCCTATCTTCCCCCGGTCCGCCATGGGCAAGGAAAAAGGCCCCAAGCTGCCGGGCACGTCCCATCAGACGAGGATCGACCAGTTTGCCAGCTCGGACCCTCCGGGTGGGGGAGGGGCTCCGGCCCCGAACAAAGACTTGGCCGTCATCCTTCAGGCCATTGATGCCTCCCGTACCTCCCTGGCGGGGATGGTCGGCGAGGTGAAGGTCGATGTCGCGCTCCTGCGGCAAGATCTCCGCAATGCCACGGCCCGCATTACAGAGGCAGAGTCCCGGATATCCACGGCGGAGGACGACATCCACCTGCTGCAAGACCAGGTCAGAGAACTCACAACCCATTCTAAAGAACTGCACAGGCGGGCAGAGGATGCTGAAAATCGTGCCCGTCGCAACAACCTTCGCCTGGTGGGCTTTCCGGAGGGAGTGGAATCTGGCCGCGCCGACGACTTCCTCGAGCGGTGGTTCAAGTCCTGGATGCCGGAGACCGGGCTGTCGACCTGGTTTGTGGTGGAGAGGGCGCACCGGTCTCTGGCGGCCAAGCCTCCGGTCGGGGCTCCCCCGCGCCCGTTTATCCTGCGGGTCCTCAACTTTAGGGACAGAGACGCTATCCTGCGTGAGGCGCGTGTGCGTGGCCCCTTGACTTTTAACAACCACACCATTATGATCTTTCCGGACTACACCCGGGAGGTCCAGGTGCAGCGCCGCTCCTACACAGAGGTGAAGCAAAAGCTGCGCTCCCTGGGTCTTCAGTACCAGCTCCAGTTCCCGGCCCGCCTTCGTGTTGTCTTTCAGGACAAGACTCTGTTCTTTGATACCCCCCAGGCAGCCTGGACCTGACTCACGGAGGAAAAGCCTCTGCGCCAAACCGCGGCGGTGTCGTCCACTGCGGGGGCCCGGGGCGGGGAGGTACTTGGCGCCCGACGACCACGGCGCAGGAAACGCACGCAATCCCGGCTGCGCCGCGGAGGGGCGACGACCCGGACCCGGTCTGCCAATGCTCCTGAGAGGCGTGTGAGAGACTCCTCGGCCTCCTCTGGGGCATCGTCTCATGTGGCTGGGGGACCCCGGCGCTGCCTGTCACCCAGGCCGGGGGGATCTCCCGCCCCCCTCACTATACAGTCTGACTTGTCTGACCTCTCTCGTAGTCCCGCCATGTAACTTGTTGTCGGATCCAAGTTTCCACGGGGAGAGGTGACAACCTTCTTCATGGGAAGGGAGGAGGGGGCTCTACACTCCTACGCTTTCCCGCAAATGCCTAGGACGCATCACTGAAATCCGTACTTCTGGAGGGGTCCACTACGCTCCTTACACCTGAGCATCTAGGCTTGGGGTCGTGACTGTTGGGTTGTTCGGGCGACAGATGCTTCCGTTCTGAAGTGTGGGGTGGGGGGTGGGGGTCTGGGGTTGGGGGCCTGTTGGCCGTTTTCTCTTGGGGAATTGTTTTGTTTGGGTTGGATTTGGTTTTATTTGGGCGTCTGTTACTGCACCACACTCGATACACTGCTGTGCCCCTCCCTGCGCTCACCCATGCTGGCCCCGCCGCCGCTTGCCCTCATGCGCGCTCCACTGGCCCTCCCTGGTGCAGGACCCGTGGCCCTGGCTTCTTCTGGCCGTTTCCTCTCTGGCGTGCTCTGCTCCCATCGCTCCCATGGCTGATCTCCCCCCCCAAGGCCCATATGCGCATTTTGTCATGGAATGTGAATGGTCTGCTGGATAGACTCAAGCGCACTGCAGTCCTTAAGTATGCTCAACGCAACGAGATCGACGTACTTCTTCTTCAGGAGACCCACCTGCTGGGCGAGAGGTGTCCCTTCATGGCCAGATACGGGTACGACCGGGTGTGGCACTCGGGATTCTCTCGCGGATCTCGGGGGGTCGCCGTCCTGCTGCGCCGTTCTGTTCCCTTTGTCTTTACCCGGGTGGCCCGTGACCCCCAGGGGATGGGGATCGCTGTCAGTGGCACGCTGGAAGGACGGCCGCTTACTTTTCTGTCGCTATACGCGCCGCCCACAGGGCTGGCCCAAGCATTGTCTCATGCTGCGTCCCTGCTGGCCGCTCTCCCGCCGGGTGCTGTTGTTCTGGGTGGGGACTTCAACGCTGTCTCTGCCCCGCTGCTCGACTCTTCGGGCCCGGTCTCGACGCCCCGCGCCGCACGGGCTTAACAGCTGGTGGGGTGGGCGGAGGCCCAGGGCTTGTGCGACGCCTGGCGTGTCTGGCATCCGCGTGTGTGGCAATACACCCACACTTCGGCCGCCCACCATACTTACGCGCGGATTGATGCAATCTTTGTCCCATCCACCGAATGTGCGGGCATCCAGGATGTTCGCATTCTCCCCAGAGGGATCTCCGATCACTCCCCTGTCCTCCTGGGTCTGGGGCCCCCGCCCCACGGGGCCCGTCAGATGTGGCGCTTCAACGCCTGGTTTCTCCGGGATAAACGACTCTGCAAGGAAGTAGGGTCCGCGCTGGCGCAGTACTTTGGTGATAACGATGGGTCAGTCTCCTCGGCGGGCACCCTCTGGGAGGCGGGTAAGGCCACCATCAGGGGGGCCGCCAGGGCGTTGGTGGTGCGGCACCGCCAGACGCAGCTTCAGCAACTCACTGCCTGCGAGGCCCGGGCGTTACGTCTGGAACAATCTCTATCCGCGGATGGGGGTCCGGCCGAGGATCGTCAGCTGCGGCTTCTGTGGGAAGAGATTCGCCAGCGGTCACTGGATGCGGCGAAACTTCTTTGGCAGTCCTCGGTGGCGAGGGTCTACGGGTGGGGTGACAAGAATGGGGCTCTGCTGCACCGGTTGGTCACCTACCCCGGGGCATCGCGCATTATCCCGGCGATCACCGACTCGAACGGCCAGCTTCAGTCCACCTCCGTGGCCATGGCCAATGCCTTCGCTCAATACTATGCTCGGCTGTACCGGGCCCGGGCGTCGGACTTATCCCTGGCTTCGCTGCTTGCAGCTCACAATTTAAAGCTTCCTTGTCTTCGGTCCAGTGACTGGGAGAGTCTGGAGGCGCCCATCTCTCTGGAGGAGATCGGGGAGGCGATCGGGCGCACGTCGGCGGGGAAAACCCCGGGACCGGACGGTTTTCCGCAAGAGTTTTACGCCGCCTATAAGGACCTTTTGACCCCTCGGCGGAGCGCCCTTTATGCTGAGGCGATTGAACGCGGCTCCTTCCTCCCTGAGGCCGATGTGGCCACGATCGTGGTTCTGCCCAAGTCCGCGCCGGTAAGCTGATAGATCAGCTTACCGGCTGATCTCCCTCATTAATACAGATATCAAACTCTACGCGGCGGTCCTGGCGCAGAGGCTTCGGCCCTTTCTGTCCACCCTGGTCCATCCGGACCAATGTGGCTTCATGCCGGATCGTGGTACCCGCCACTGCCTCCGTCAACTTCACGTGGCCCTGGCCCATCGTCACCGCATATCCCCGTATCTCGCGCTCCTACTCGCCGACTTCGAGAAGGCGTTTGATTCGGTTGGGTGGCCCTATCTCTTTGAGGTCCTGGCTCATATGGGCTTCGGCCCCAAATTTGTCGGAATGGTGCGGGTCCTCTACGCGCGTCCTCGTGCCCGAGTGCTAGTTAACGGGGCGTTGTCGAAGCCGTTTCGGATTGGCCGGGGGACGCGGCAGGGGTGCCCACTGTCGCCTCTCCTCTTTGCCCTTGCCATGGAACCCCTCGCTGCCCTCGTCCGCGCGGACCCTCTTCTTCGGGGCTGGGAGTGGCCGGGCCTTGAGCCTGACAAGATAGCCCTTTATGCAGACGACGTGTTGTTGTACCTTAGCGACCCGGCGCGATCTGGACCCCGTGCCCTCCATCTTTTGGGCCTTTTTGGCCGTGCGTCGGGCCTCTATGTAAACCCGCATAAATCGGTCCTTGTGCCTCTGCACCCCTCTCGGGAATGCTTTGACTGGCAGGATAGGATTCCCCTCCGCCGGCTGTCGTTTAAATACTTGGGTATCTGGGTCTCCCTGCTCCCGGAATTGAGCTGGGCCCTTAACGTGGCTCCCCTGGTCAAGATGGCCAAGGCTGACCTGGTGCGCTGGCAACCGCTCCCACTCAACCCGCTGGGGAGGGTGGCACTCTACAAAATGATGATCCTCCCCCGGTTCCTCTACGTACTACAAAATACCCCCGTGTCCTTTCCGAGGCCTTGGTTCCGCGAGATGGACGGGTTGGCGACTCGATTCCTCTGGGGCGGTGGGAGGCCACGGCTGGCTTTGTCGACGTGTCGTCTACCCACCTTTGACGGAGGGTTCGGTATGACCAACCTCTACCTCTACTATTTGGCCACTCGCCTTCTCGTCATTCACGATTGGTTCGGCGGGGGATGGTCCGACCCGGCCTACAGGGTGGAACTAACAGATTTGGGTTTCCCCTGCATTTTGGATCGCCTATACGGTGCTCCCATCCCCGCTTCTTGCCCCGGAATTACCAGGGCGGTCTTCTTGGCCTGGCGAGCGGCGCTTCGCCATACCCGGTGGACAGGACGGCTGACTCGCGCCACTCCCCTTTGGCACGGGGCGCTGTTGCGGGATGTTACTGCCTTGGAGGGCTTTCGGTCATGGGACCTGCTCGGCATCTCCCAGCTGGGAGATGTCTGGCGAGGGGGGCGCATGTGCTCATACGCAGAGCTGCAGGGCCGCTTCTCCCTTCACTCGTCACAATTTTATAAGTATCTCCAGCTGCGCCATGCCATACGCACCTATACTCCGTTAGACGTTCGATTGCCAGACCCCAGTCCCCCGGAAGCACAGGTCTTGCTGGGTAACCTGGGGAGGGGGGGTATTTCCCGTATACACCGCTCTCTTATTAACAATACCCCCGCGGTTCGGGACGGCCTGAGGGAGAGATGGGAGGGTTGGGTGGGACCCTTGGATGAGGTGGATTGGAGGGACGCCCTTATGGCCCCCCGGCTGGTGACTGCCTCCGCCAAGTTGCGGCTGATTCAAATATACTATCTCCACACTGCATACCTCACACCGGAGCGTCTACACCGTGCGGGTCTCTCTGCTGACGCATCTTGCCCCCGCTGTGGCTTTGACCCGGCCGACTTTATCCATATGGTGTGGTCCTGCCCGGACCTAGGAGATTACTGGAGGGGCATAGAGGCTGACCTCACGGAGGTGTTGGGCTGGGAGGTACCACACAACCCTAGACACGCCCTGCTGGGCATCACAGATGGTCTACATGGCACCCGCGCAGAGAAGCTGTTTCTCATGACAGCGTTTATGGTGGCAAAAAGAGACATTGCAGCGGCATGGAAACACCCGCGACCGCCTACTTTGGCTAAATGGAGTGCTGGCGTGGACTGGTGCGCGGCCCAGGAACGAACTCTCTATCAGGCGAGGGGCTGCCCCAAGAAATATCGTAGGGTATGGGGGAAATGGTTGGGCAATATACTTTGATCGGGCGCTTTGGGGGGGCGGGGGTGGGGGACGGGGCTTCGGGGGGGGAGGAGAGGGGGGGGGATCTCACTCTGTGTGATTGTACAGTGGTGGTTTGTCAGGTGCAATGTTTTCTCCTGCTGTGTTTTCAAAATCTCCAATAAAAATTGTTTATCAAAAAAAAGTCTGAACGGTTGGGTTTCTTACCGTCACTTCAAGATGGAAGGAATACATCTCTTAAGAGACGTATTGAGGAAAGGCGACTGGCTAACACGCCTAGACTTAAAAGACGCCTACCTAACAATTCCCATCTGGCCCCCACACAGGAAGTTTCTCCAATTCACATGGGAGAAAAAACTCTGGGAATTCTGCAGTATTCCGTTCGGTCTATCTTCGGCCCCTTGGTGCTTCACCAAGGTCCTACGCCCTGTAGTAGCGTGGCTAAGGGAAAGGGGTGTAAGACTATAATATACCTAGACGACCTCCTTATCATGGCACAGTCCAAGACGATAATTTCTTACCAGACGGAACTCACTATCCATCTCCTGGAACATCTGGGTTTCGTCATAAATACAAAGAAATCTTGCATTATCCCTTCTCAAGAAACCCAATTCCTGGGGTTTATGGTGAACACAATTTCAGGAGAATTAAAGTTACCAAAGGAAAAGATAAAGAAACTCAGGAAAGAGTTAAAAAAGATTCTTTCCCTGGAATACTTTCCCTTGAGACTGTTGGAAAGAATTCTAGGTCTCCTCTCCTCAACAATTCAGGCAATATTTCCGGGCCCTCTCCACTACAGGGCCCTTCAGAGGCTCAAAGCGAAAGCCCTGAAATCGAATCTGTCTTATTCCCAGATGACTTCCTTGGACCTAGATTCGAGGAAAGAACTCTCTTGGTGGCTATAAAATGCAGAAGCCTGGAATGGGAAAGCCATCTTCGGGGAAAGACCAGATTTGATAATAGAGTCAGATGCGAGCCTAGAGGGTTGGGGTGCAACTTGCGCCAACCTTTCCACAGGGGGGCGATGGACACACAAGGAGAAGAATCTGCACATCAACTGCCTGGAACTTCTAGCTGGTGCCTTTGCGGTTCGAAGCTTTACCCAGAATTCGATGAAGTGTTCCATAATGCTCCGTATGGACAATGTCTCTGCGGTAAAATACGTAAACAAGATGGGGGACCTCGTTCGAAAGGTCTGAGCGAAATAGCGAAAGTTTTCTGGGACTATTGTTTGAACAAGGGACTGTCTGTCACGGCAGAACACATCCTGGGTTTAAGCAACGGAGTAGCAGATTGGTTTTCCAGGAATTTCAGGGATTCCAGCAACTGGAGGTTGAACAGGGAAATATTCTTGATCATTCAAGACCATTGGGGCCCCTTTGGGACGGACCTCTTCGCAGACAGATTAAATTATCAGGTACCAAGCTTTTTCAGTTGGAGGCCGGACCCTCAGGCATCAGGGGTGGATGCCTTCCTCCAGAATTGGTAGGGCTTAAGACCATATGCCTTCCCGCCCTTTGTAATGCTTCCGCGAGTCCTCTTACACGCTCGCCGATACCTTCAGAGTATGGTGGTAGTAACCCCCCTATGGAGGTCTCAGGCATGGTTCCCGGTCATCTTGGAGATGACCATAGACTTCCCAATACTAATTCCATCTTTCAGTCATCTTCTCCTGGGTCCTCAAGGCGAATCTCATCCCCTCTTAGATCAAGGAACTCTAGTCCTCACGGCATGGAAGATTTCAGGCGACAGTGGGAGATCCCTGGCCTTTCGATCGATGCTTTCCGACTCATATCTGAATCTTGGGCACCTGGAACAAGGAAGGCATATCGATTGGCATGGAACAAATGGGTTCGCTGGTGTCTTCAACGACATTTCGATCCCGTTTCAGCTGATTTAGTTCACGTACTCAATTTCCTTTCAGAGAAATTTGCTTCTGGTCTTTCTTATAGAACCGTTAATGTCTATAGATCAGCAATAGCTGCAGGCCATTCCCTAATCGATGGTGTATCCGTTGGTCAATCTCTCTTAACCAAAAAGATTATGAGAAGCATGCGAGTCCTTAACCCTCCTACTTCAAAATACACAGCCTTATGGGATGTGAGGGACATTTTACATCTTATCTCCTCTTGGGGAGATAATTCTTCTCTCTCGCTCAAACGGATTTCTTATAAACTTACTGTTTTACTTTGTTTGGTCTCCTTTAGACGTACATCAGATGTCAAAGCTTTAGATGTTTCTAGCAGAGCCTATCAACCAGAGGGAGTTTGTTGTAGGAAAGCCTACATATAATTTACAGGCCCTGGGTACATGTTGAACCACTTTACTGGGGACTTGAAAGTAACTGTAATGTGCCAATTGGGTGCAAGCTAATGTTATGTTTAAAGACGAGAGCGTATTCACTCCAGCATTGGTTATCAGTGGTAATATGCAAGAGTCCTAAAAGTCAACAAAAACAGGTTTGGAAAAAACAACAGGAGAGGTGAAGGCAAAATGTTTGGGGGGCCAAGTCCAAAAGGACATCCCAATCTATTATTTTGCACACCATGCCACCTCAGTTTAGACCCAGCCATATGCAACACATACACTGGGCCACTGGAATCATGCTATATCTTACTGGTGAGCCAAAATAATGTCAAAACCGGGCTTGGGTTGCTAGCGTTCCCGTTTAGAGAGGACCTAGTCGGACAGTTCAGACTGGACTGTTCCCGTTGGATCAGGATCTAGACTGATTTATATATGCTGGATCCAAAATAAGGTGGCATGGTGTGCAAAATAAAGATGGACTAGGATGCTGCCTTGAATAATTACCAGTGGCTGAGATTGTTTTAAGTATTTCATCTATCACTTTTTTGAATACATCAGTGTGACTAACTTTAAGGCATCTGTGAATGACTCTATTCATGAGTCTTTATCGAAAACCAATCTGCTCACAACTAATTGATTTGGTTAAAAATCATCAATGCCTCCTTGAATGAAGATTCAGTTCTCAACTCATCATTAAAGAACATGACACATTAAATTTGCTCCTAAAAGAAAAAAAACAAAGTGTGACATCTAATCCTATCACTAGCCTCCTATTACTAGCCAACCTTAAATAAAAACAATTGTGTGGCTAAACAAGTGAAAAACTTAATTTCAACAAATGATTTGATACCTTCCAATTTGGTTTCGAAGCAGGACGTACTATCTTCCAGCTAGTTAATTATAGCCTCAACATTTTAGACTACAAAGACTTGTGTCCCTAGATCTTACTAGATCACTCAGCATCATTTGAAACCACTGAACAGAACATTCTCCTTGATATGTCTAGTAACAGGTTGGGATTTAATGACTCAGTGCTAAAATGATTTGGCTCATATTTTAACAACTCTAAAGAACAAGTTACTTACCTTCGGTAATGCTCTTTCGGGAGGATACTCTATTTAACTGCAGATTCCTCACCTTTAAACTATCCCCAGACACCACAATGGCTCTGGGGGATTTTTCAGCATAGCCCCTGTGCGACAGTATGTGCTGCTTTACTCTGACCCGTTCTTTCTTGGGAGTGATGGCTGGAGCTGCAAATAAGGACCACCCAAGCACACTGACAGTTTCTTTCATGACACAGCCCGCACCCTTTTACACTGAGCTCAAAAACAATTAACAAATCTCTAATTTGGTACCTTTTGAGATGGAAAGGAGGCCAATTCACAGAACGAGCTGGGAGGTGAGGAAACTTCTTTTAAATAGAGTATCCACCAGAAAGAGCATTACAAAGGATAAGTATTTTGTTTGTCTAATGGAAATTCCAAACTGCAGATCCCTTACCTTTAGAATACGTACCAAAGCAGTACCTCCCTCAGTGGTGGATCTGTGGAATGACTCAGACCAAAAAGTCCTGCAGGATTGAGCCTTTAGAAATGCCTTTCCCGTCGGACCAGAGTTTCAAGGAAGTAATGCTTTGTGAACGTGTGCACTGATGCCCAGGTTGCGGCCTGCCAAATATCCAGGAGACGCACCCCAGTGCCAGCACAGTGCCAGCAGCCTTGCTCCTAGTGGAATGGACCCGTAATCCTTTGATATGCTCCTTCTTGGCCCAAGCAGATCAGAGCTTAATGCAGAGGAGTATCCACCTGGCCAAAATCATTTTCTGCACTGCTATGCCTTTTTTTGCCTTCAGAGAACCCTATAAATAGCTGATCGCTAATCCGATAGACTTCAGTATGACTGATCAAAATTGGGTTCCAAAAAATGGAGTCCCTCTTGCTCTTTCGAGTGGTGAGGTGGGGCAAAGAAACTCAGAGATGTGATGGACAGTCTGGCGTGAAAGCGAGTGACAACCTTTGGTAGACTGGCCACTTTAGTCCTCCACACCTGCTTGTCCTGAAAGGTGGTGGTGTAGGGTGGCTGGACTGACAGAGCTTGAAGTTCACTCATGTGATGAGCTTACATTATTGCAATGAGAATGACAGTCTTCATGGGTCACAAAACATGAAGGACATTTGGGCAACATCTCAAAAAGGAAGCACATAAGAAATGTAAGGATGAAATTAAGGTGCCACTGTGGAATCATAAAGGGTTTCGGAGTAACCTTGTGTATCAATCCTTTGAGGAATTGCATCACCGAAGGTGAGTTGCACAAGGACGGTTGGGCCAATGAATGTAAAAAGTCGAAAAGGGCAGACAAATAACCTTTCGCACTGCCCTTCGTAAGTCATTCCTGGGCAAAAGATAAAACAAACAACAAGACATCTGACAGTTCGGTCTGCAATGGGTCCGTATTACGAGTGCCACGCCAAGCCACAAACTTGTCTCAACATCCAGCATAATAAACTTTAACAGCGAGATTGCCGTGGTGCTGGTGGGGGGCAGGACTACACGCCCCGTGAGAACCCGCGGTGCGTATCTGGGTGAAGTCCGGGCCTGTCCGCACCCGAACAAGGCTGGGCGACCCCCCGGACATTTGCTACTTGAAGACCTGCGATCGGAACTAAGGGGGCTAGACATGGACCAGGCAAAGGACCCATAAGGTATAGCGCTTTGTGATACTACCAGGCACTACAAGCCAAGTGAGTATTAGGGCTGTGTCTGGCTCTACCGCTGGGTGCGGGAGTCAGTGCGGGTTGCCTTTTCACTGGTTAGCACTGTCTTGACAGCAGTTATAGCTAACCCTGAACAAATTAGTAATAATGGGGAAACAAATTTGTATTGACAACAAGCAAGCGACGCCTCCGCAACTTACATCACCATTGCCCCCAACCTCCATTGATAGGATGCTACAGAGGGCTATAGGTGAAGTGGCAACCAAAATTGAACTAACCAAAAGGCGGTTGTCTCTAACTCCTGACTTACATTTCTCTCCGAAGGGCTCGGATTCCCCCTGTACCACCCTTGCCCCGGACACTAATCCTCCTATGTTCCGGCCAATGGACTGTACAATGGCATGCAAAACATCCATGTCCACTTGTGCAAAGGGGACGCCATCCCAGGCCCTGCCAAAAATAGGAAAATCAAGCAAATAGTCTGGATGGGGGCCAAGTGGAAGATGCATGACAATGGGATACCTGACAATGGAGACCCCCTAGAGGACCTGGACATGAAAAGGAGATCTGTAGGCCGTGCACGAGTAGCCCTGGACCACCCAGTTTGGGTGCCAAACTTTGTGGTGGATATACAGGTCCAGTTTAGGTCTATTGTTAAGGATGAGCTTAGTTCCTTGGCAGCACAGGTTGACCAGTTGGTTGAACTGCTAGGGTAGGTAGCCCAGCAACAATCTCTGGGGTGGGGGGGGGGGGACGACTGGATGCTAGCTGTCAGGCAGATACTGCATCCGCAACCTTTAGAGAAAGGCCCGAGCCCCCTCATGCTCAAAATCACACTCCTACCACCGATACCAACCATGTTAATTATGAGGCAAACAGCAGAGATATGGCACACCTTAATAAGCTAACTGAGCGAGATTGCACGTGTCAACAGGGGCCCAGGTGCAGGGAGGGTGCTGGTTCCATTTCCAGCATAGAGGCAAGGGAAGTAAGGATAGTCACGCCCTCCATTAGTCTCCCCCCTGACTCATCCCCGTACGTAATTGTTCTAGCAGGCGTACCTGAGTTTAAAATGGGGCAAAGGGAAACTTACCTTGAACTTAGGAACTAGTGAATGTTCTGGCTGGCGAGGCAGAGGCAATTTGCCTACAAAGACGCAGGCGAGATTCTCATGACACGTAGGATTAGCTGAGTGGGTAACAGACAGAAAGATGTGCAAAGGGACTGCATAGTGATCAACTTTAAAAATCCAACAGCTGTCCTAAGCCTTTTAAGTTTGAATCACTATCGGCAGGATATGGGCATCAGCTCTCTACTGCTAGGCTACTTTTACACCCCAGGTCAAGCCCCAGCAACCAGAGCACAAACAAGACAGGGGCGAGGGTTGTGGAACCACAATTCTCAGTTAGTCTGTGGCAGGAACCCCCTAGACCCTTGCAATTTAATATACTGACAGCTAACAGATTTGGGGGCCTAGAACCGGCTGACTGACTCAAACTACTGCGTCATCAGGAAGAGAAATCTGCATGTCAGGGGGAGCCCCGGGAGTGGGCTGTCTCAACTAAGGAGCTCCACTATCCTAGTGCCACACCCAGGTTGAGGCTGGTGGAGGGAAGGCGAACCCCAAAGCAATGCAGGGAGGAGCTGGCAGGGGGCAGTCGCCTAATGTTGCAACAAAAACCCCGCCGATGAGATCGCCCCAAGGGGTAGTGCAGGCAAATGATTTAGCTACTATAGTGGTTCCATATTCCCCAACATCCATAGCTGAGAATAGTTACGTCAGCATCAGATCCACGGTGAAGACGGTAAGCAACCTTCAGAGGGAAGCTAGATCACCCGAAGCCAACACCCAGTCCCCAAACGTAGGCAGACATCCAGATTCAACCATGATGAGAATTCTGTCATGGAATTTTGCAAGACTTGGCTCTAAACTGGATAAATTACCAAACATAAGGATCCATCTCTTGGAGAAGAACAGGATGGATACACATTGAGCGATTAGCAGTACAAGGGCACCATTGAGGCTCCTTGATTTCTCCACCCGTTCTCAAGGTTCATGAGGCAAAAACCTCACATACACCTAAAACATATATGCATACTATTATGTATTGTATATTTATGCATGACTAGTTGTATTTTCACTTATGTTTATAGTATTTTCATGAGTACATGCTTTCCACATAGGAGGGATCTTAGCCCTGTCCTGATGAAGATGCTTTTGCATCGAAACATGTTGACAACATATTAGGAGTAACCACACATTGAGTAGGAAACCTCCGCACCACCTTTTTACTAGTACCAGCCCCCCTTGACATATTAAAGTTTTTTTGTCTTAAGGGGCCAGGTCCTTTTTAATCTCACATTTACACTTACCCCAGACCCTCCCTTTGCATCACACATAGCACTTTATCATTAGTGCTCCCGCGTAGTCGCAGGTCGTAGCACGCCCCGTCCCGCAGCGGGGCGGGAAGACCCCTATGATGAAGCATGACACCATGGGTCATTCTTGGTGTGTGAGGGGTATTTAAACAACTTTGTGTGTGTCCAACCATTGTGGGACACGCACACCCATCTATCACAGTTTTTTTGAACCTACGTTTCTTGTTCTTCTCCAAGAGATGGATCCTTATGTTTGGTAATTAATTCAGAGTGGAGGACGTATCCACCTCTAGAGCCCTTGTAGGGCTTTTTCCTCTACACTCCCTAATCTTGTTATTATTATCTAAACTGGATAATCCTGACGGGGGTATTTGCAAATCAACATGATGTTTGCATGTTCCTGGAATCTTGGGCCAGGGAGGACCTGCAGCGGCTGGGCTATGCATCATTTAGAATAGAAGCCATCACTAGGGGAAAGGGTAGGCCTTCAGGTGTGCTCTGCACATGGGTTGGCTCTCACTTGGGTCGCACAGCTAAGCAGCTAGAGTCCTCCTCAAATTATATCTTGTGTATTCTCCTCACTTTTACACCAAGGGTCAGAATTGCTCTGGTTAATGTTTATTTCAGGCCTGTAAGCAATAGTCAAGAATCGTTGACCTTCGACCAATTGACTACCTTTATATACACCATTCCACACAACCTTTTAGTGATTATTGGTGGTGACTTCAACTGCCAATTCGAGCCCCTGAATGGCCTTAACAGAGTAACCCCCAGTGAAGAGGACATTCACTGGACAAACGCCCGTGCCAAACATCCCCCCAACAAGGGTCTGGACTCCGCTGGTGCTCCAGATTAAATCTTTCACTTTGACTCATTCCCTAAGGGCATGTAATGGCAGTACAAAATCAGATACACCTGGGAATTACACCTTCAACAGAACAGGGAACGCCTCCATTTTAGATTGCATCCTGGTAGAAATGAGGTTGTGGCACAGGGTGTCTGACTTCGTTGTCGTGCCCCAACACAACAGAGATCACAATGCCCTGATCCTGGAGGCAGTGATGCCAACTTCTGAGGCTGCCCCATGTCCAAAATCTATGCCTGACGAAAGAATAACACTTACCAACTGTAGGAGAGGAGTCCAGTGGACATCTATATACCAATCTCCTGATAGGTTAGCTACTTTATACAAATCTTTTATCCCATTTTTAATGGCAGAGGAACACTCCATCTCTGATGAAGGCAGATCTATCTCTCCTACGCGAGTCCCAGAGACACAAAGCATTGACATCCACCCTGGCCGATATTTTTTTTTCACTCAGTAGAATAAGAAACCATAAGAAGGCTTACACTCCTGGTTTAGCGACAGCTGTCGAATGGCCAAGCTAGTTCTCATTGACGCAATCAAAATCAAGGACAGGCCCTAAACCAGAGGAAAGAGGGTGCTATATAAAAACACCATTGTCGAAGCCAAGAATACGTGGGAGATGGACAAGTGTGACTCTCTAAGAAGGGCCTTGTCCATGAAGGCTTTCTGGAATATAGTAATCACGGGCTGCACTGAAAGGAAACAACCTATAGAGGCCAACATTGCGGCTGATGTCTGGAAGATACATTTTGAGGCCCTTTTTCAAGGTTGGAGGACGAGGGCGTCACTACAGCTAATGCGAACCCCCTTCCACAGAATTCCTGCATCAAGGCCCCCCAAGATAATTATTAAAGAAATCATTAGTGCCCTAACTAAAGGAGTTCTGTCTAAAGCTCTGGGGATAAACAAGATCCCAGGGGACCTGTTTCGCAGCGAACCTACCATCTGGGGCCCTTATCTGTGGACTCTGTACAATGCTATACTGCAGGGAATGGCGATCCATGCAACCTGGGTTGGAGCCGAAATCCTGCCGATCTATAAAAAGAGCTCACCACTTCTTCCCATAAACTACAGACCTATAAGTCTAATTGACGTCAGCCAGAAATGTTTTGCCTGTGTACTGCTGGATCGACTTCAGACATGGATGGAAGAGCAAAAAATCTCGAGTCCATTTTAAGCCTGCTTTAGAGAAAAGACGTCTACTGTACATCAAATCTTTAGGCTCCAACTCCTGTATTGGAAAACGGTGACCATAGAGGGTGGCAACCTCTACCTAATCTTCGTGGACCTAAAATCCACATTCGATCTGGTGCCAAGAGACAAACCGTGGGCAGTCTTAAGCGATCTGGGGGCCCAAACCTATTTATGCCTCCTGTTAAAGCGGCTTCATGAAGGCAATTATGCCCGAATCAGATTTAGCAAACATGGAGAACTCAACGCCCCTATACCCATAGATAGAGGAGCCCGACAAGGTTGTGTTCTCGCGCCCACCCTCTTCTGCCTGTTTATAAACGCACTTGTAGAGACACTGAATGCGGGGAAAAACATTGATGCACCCAAGATAGCAAACCGTAAAGTGCCGGAAATGATGTTCGCCAATGATACTCTTGCTCTATAAATCACCAAAGGGCATTCAGAGGATCCTCGACAACTTCAATGCCTTCTGTAAATACAGGGGGTTTAAGATGAACACCCAGAAGACCAAATATATGGTCTTCAACCCAGCTAGCTCAACTTAACCAAACCCCTGCCTACAAGGTATTCCGCTGGAGAAGGTGTCTGTATTTGAGTACCTTGGGGTCACATTAACAGAAAAAATGGACTGGGGAGCCCAAACTAATAAGGCCAGCCTAAAGTTACCACAGACCACATGGTTTGACCAAGTTATTTAGGAACTCCATCCACAAACCCATTGGTCTGCTTGACGAAATATACAAAGTGCAAGCAAGGGGTGCTGCCATGTATGGGGCTGAAATCTGGGGGCACTGTTCACCTTGAAACAGCACTAAGATCAAAAACATTTTCGTCAAGCAGCTTTTTGGTCTTCCCCTCAGCTCCCCTCTCACACCGCTCCATCTGGATCTTGGTGTAATGCCAATTGCAGATGAAATAACCCTTAGACCCCTTACATTCTGGCATCGCCTATGGGCTACCCTGGAACAGGTTGAATACAGGGTAGAGTTAAGGGCGGTTCTGACCCTACATGGTGTGGAAAACTACCATGGATGACCCGCGTCAGGGACACTTTTGGCTATGGGTATAGTGAGCCTATGGTATAACGCAGAGGCAATTTGCTCCACAATTTCTAGGAAGGAACTGGCCTGGAGCAATAGGGAGAGCAAACTTGGCCACCTGCAGGGGAGCTCAATAACGGGCTCTCTAACTGCAGTGTTCCTGAGAATCAAAGATCAGTATAGTTTAGAGCCTGCCTTGGATGATATTCAACCTTACCTAGTTAGGAAGCTATACTTACAATTCAGGTATGGGGGCCCTCCCGTTGCGCACTTTTACTACTAAATTGGCTGGCTCAATCCCTCTATAGGCTGCCCAGCCTGCAGTAATGCAGAGGAGATAGAATACCACATACTCTTTTTCTGTCCTGGCTATAGGAAGGCTAGGTATCAATGGCTGCTCCAGCTATGTAGAAACCTGGGAACACAGCACTGTGTAGAGGCATTTAGATTGCTGAAATTTAACACCCAATTGCCTATCGTATTTGCGGTGTCATGCTTTTTATTTTCCATGTGGTGTGTATGTAAAATGTCTTTGAACATCAACCTGCGCTTTAACTGGACCTGCTCCATTTGAATTATTTTGATTATCTGTGGTTTTAAGTGTGTTTTTAGTGTCAGTCAGTCAAGCCACTTTATTTGATTAATTAAAATCCTAAAACTACAATACACAACATATGAAAAACGCATTCCTATATAAACATTTGAGCAAGATGTATGAAACGACACTTGTGTATTTCATCATAGCCAGATATCTCAAACTCAAAAAGGTTCCATAAAATATTATTGTGAGAAGGTGGCCTAATATATGCGGTCCACTAGTTCTAGTGGGCACATTGTATCAGTTCAAACAACCCCTTATGGTGAATGGTTAAAGACAACCTTATATGAAAGCTATCCTAGTAGTAGCTATGGAGAGCAGCCTTCAGGCTAAGTCTTGATGGAATGTAAAGCAGCTTGTTTTACCAGTCTATAATCTCTTGAATGATCAAATGAAAGGACAACACCACCAGGTATATATTTAAAATATATGTATTTAGGTTAACACACACCCCTCTAGTCTCTTTATGAGACTGGAGTTCGAAGTACTCAGTTTACAAGTTAGCAAGCATCAGTAAAAGCACAAATACACATTTGGGCCCTAGGGGCGTACCAAATCATATACCAAAAAAGTGGTATAAGAACCACGACTGGAATAGGCACTAGGCCTATTGCCTCTAGAATTGCTGGGACCCCAAGGAACCACCCAAGGTAGTGACACAGGGGACCCACGGGAGCTGTATCGATCTTCTAGGGGAGGGGGTATTGCCCTGGCTATTCGTTCCAGTCTTACTTGCTCCTGGACCGCACTGACCATTGCGGGATGTGAAAGTGCGTTGTTTAAGATTCTGGTTACTCCTCACTTCTCACTCTCGGGGATGGTGGTCTATCGTCCCCCAGGGAGCGAGGCGGCGTTTCGCGCCGCTTTCCCGGATGTGGTCAGCTCCTTGGTGGTGGGGTGTCCCAATTTTTCGATTCTGGGGGACCTTAATCTCCATCTCGATAGACCCAATCTACCTGCGGTCAGTGGCATTCTCACGGATTTGGAGGCCTTACAGTTGCTGCAGCTTGTTCAGCAGCCCACCCACATCGGTGGCCACACGCTAGATCCCTTCTTCACTAATTTGACAGATGCTTCTGTCACTGCCGTCTTGCCCCTGGGTTGGACTGATCACTCTTTGGTCGCCATTAGTACCCCTTTATCAGGTAGGACTGTCATCCCTCCTGCTAAGCTGATCGTAAGGCGGCATTGGGGCAAATTACGGTTGGAAGATCTGCACCGTGTCCTCGCTGCAGAGCCATTAGATCCGTTTGTAACTGTTGATTCAGGTTACGATGGGTTCTGCGCGTGGATCTCCAAAGCGCTAGATGCGCTCATTCCACTCACCGCCTGTAAGACCAGTGCCAGAGAATCTAGCCCATGGTACGATGGCGCCCTACGTGCGCTCAAGGGCAGTTGCAGGCGCGCAGAGAGGGCTTGGCGGAAGGCGTACGATTCGGGGAAAAAAGCTATCTATCTCGCCTCCGTCAAAGTATACCATCGGGCTGTGTGCCGTGCTCGGGCATTGTATTATACTGCCGAAGTCGGCAACAGCTCTAACCCCTCGAAAACTATTTTCAAATTGATGAAGGATCTTCTAGCTAAGCGCCCCGATGCTCCGACGACGGGCTCTACTGCTCATTGTGAGGCTCTTGCGGTGTTCTTTCAGGAAAAGGTCCAAAACATCTATATGACCTTTCCATCCACAGGACCCCCAGTTGAGTCTCCGATTTCCATCTGTGGAGACATAGCCCTGCACTCGCTTCCCCTGTTGACATTGGAAGGGTTTCACATCTTGGCAAAGCAGGTGAAATCTGGGTCCCCCGCCGACCCTCTCAGTTCGGCTCTCTTTAGAGATGAGTCGTTCGTGGGTCGGACCGTGGTACACTCCCTGATACACATCTCGTTGGAGTCGGGCACGGTCCCCCGTAGCTGGAAGCGGGCGATGGTTTCCCCCATCTTAAAGAAGCCCTCACTGGACCCAGACAAGCCTGAAAACTATCGGCCTATCTCTTTGCTTCCCTGGCCTACCAAAGTAATGGAGGCCCATGTCAACAAAGTTCTCTCGGCCCACCTCATCCAGTTTAACATCTTGGATCCCACCCAAAATGGCTTCCGTGCTGGTCACAGCACGGAGTCTGCCCTTCTCTCCATGGCTGAACACCTACGCACAGTGATGGATGCGGGGCAGACAGCGGCGCTCGTTTTATTAGATCTGAGCGCCGCGTTCGACACCGTGTCCCATCCTATCCTGTTGCATCGCCTGGAGGAGGTCGGGCTGGGTGGCTCTGCCCTCCAGTGGTTTCGCTCTTTCCTGAACGATCGTTTCTTTAGCGTTGCGCTGCCACCGTACCAGTCCCAATTCCTTCCTCTGAGACAGGGGGTCCCGCAAGGCTCCTCGCTGAGTCCCACGCTTTTCAATCTGTATGTGAGACCGCTGGCTGAGATCGTCAAGCAATGGGACATGACTATGGTCTCGTATGCTGACGATACTCAGCTAGCGGTAACTATCAGCGGGGATGCGGATCGGGATGCCCCCAGGTTTCAGAGTGGACTTAGGGCGGTGGCAAGCTGGATGAAGAACAACTGTCTCCAGCTCAACGCGAAGAAAACCGAGATCATGATCGTTGGCAGGAAGGCGGAACTGTGGGGGGACAAGTGGTGGCCCATTGAACTGGGGCCGGTCCCTCTCCCGGTCACTGAACTTAGGAATCTGGGAGTGTGGATGGATCCCGCTCTCAGTTACGAGGGCCACTCGAAGAAAATCGCGGCCGGCTGTTTTGGCATCTTGCGGTCGCTGAGGCCCATTCTTAAGTTCTTTGACCGTGGTACCAGGCAGCTGATAGTCCAGGCCACGGTATTATCTCGCCTGGACTATGCCAGCTCGCTTTTGGTAGGGACCAACGTGGCGGAGACTACCCGCCTTCAACGAGTGCAGAATGCCGCGGCTAGAGCCATTGTAGGCTTACCCCGAAGGAGCTCTGTCTCAGGTGTCTCGAGATCCTTGCATTGGCTCCCCATTAAATCACACATCCAGTTCAAGGTGTTGTGCTTGGCGTTTAAGATCTTGAGGGGAGTAGGTCCGCCAATTCTTGCTGACCTCCTGTCGTGGTATGTTCCTTCCCGCGCTTTGAGATCGGGAAGCCAGGCGCTCGCGGTGGTCCCCCGATACAGGTTGTGTCGGGCTGGTGGTCGCTCTTTTCGGGTGAGGGCGGCTGAACTCTGGAATTCCCTCCCAGTGGACTTGCGGCTACTGACTGACCTCTTGGCCTTTCGCAAAGCTCTGAAAACGTTTCTTTTTTAAATAGTTCTTTTATCTGTGTTGTGTTTCTGCTATCTGTTGCACATTGCCTGCCATGCGCCAGGACGCCCCTTAGCTGGGGCAGCTGTGCGCAATATAAAAGTGCATAACATAACATAACATAACATAACATAACGTATGCAGTGTGGAAACACAACCGCGGGTTCCTATTATCTTCTATGGGCAATGTCGCTGTTGGAATTTTAAAGATTAGGGACACTTCTAATTGAGTCAGGACCAAACCCTTTTGGACTTAAGAAGTTCTAGGGCTAGCACCCACAAGAGCACCGGAGTACTCCAGTTACCTCACCCAGGGAAGCCGGGTGCATAGGTGTCTTTTGGTGTCGGGTCGCGTCGTCGATTTCAATGGAAGCCTGCAAAGAACTGCTGCTGCCGTGAAGAGGAGAAGTGTCCGGGGAGATCCAAGCCTGGATCTAGGATGTAAGGAACCTGAAAGCAGAGGGGACAGAGTCTGGGTCACTTGCCAGTGACCTAGGACGGGATGGACCAATGCCCACAGATGTCAGTGCTTCAGGTGAGTTGATGGTGTCTTGACTCTTCAGCCACGAGGTCCAGGAGGCGTCCACGAAGTCCACGAGCCGGATTCAAGCTGTCCCACAAAGTCTGTAGAGTGCTGCGGTGTCGGCGACCAGAATGGAGCCAACAAGCCTTGGCAACGGCAAGTCACAGGAATGCAGAGAAAGGACTGCGGTGCAAACCAGCAAGGTCTGAGGGACTCACCCAGCGAGGATAATTCAGGGCACATCTGGAGCAACCAGGAACGCCCAATTAGAAAAGGAGTTGCCTTCGTGGGGACCTGCTAGCCAATGGGCTAGTGATCGTGAAGGAGCCTCGAGCGGTCGCACTTGAAGCTGGCCCACTGGTCACTCGTGGAGTGGAGGCCAACAATCTTGTGTGCAGGAGGTGCTCAAGGCTGGGGCTACTCGGAGCCCAAAGCACAACTTCGAGGAGGACCAGGAAGATAGTGTTGCTGCAAAAGTTCACGGTGTCCAGGGGTCACGGTTCCACGTCACCCACGATAGCCAAGGGCCTCAGCTTTGCTGTGGACTCAGGGTAGCCTCGGAGAAGTCTGGAAATCCACCTCTGGGGATGCAGAGACTTCGGCGTCCGGCGGGAGCTTCAGAATTGCAGACCGGTCAGTTGCTTCTTTGGTGCCTGCCAAGCAGGGGAGTCACTCCTTGACCCCAAGGGAGATTTCTTCAGTCTTCTAGTCAGGATAGAACGTCGAAGGTCCAGGATGTACGTTGCAGAGTTTCGTCCGGGGTAATCTAAAGTCCCAGGGACTGAATTCCTATACTTATAGTGAATTAGGAGATGGATTAACTCTAAGGCCCCACCTATGGGTGGGCCAGGAAAGATGGGTGGTTACACCCATTTCCTTTGTCCAGTTTCGAGCCAGAGCAGGGGCAGGTAGCCCTGCAACCGGTTTGAACTGGAGTATGCACAGGGACACCAAGTGTGCCCCAGTGCAGGACTTCAAAGCACCAGAGAGTGCTTCCGTCCAGCCCCAATACACATCAGCCTGTCTGGGGAGGTGGTTACACCTCCCCTCGACAGGAAACCTATTGTCCAGGCCTCCCCTGCCGGAGTTTCGGTCAGCAGCAGGAGGCCAGACCCGTGTCTGTGACAGAGGCATCCATTTTGTGATGCCAGGGCTCAGGAAAGTCCTACCAGGTTTAGCCAGTGTGAACATGTCTCTCCCTCTAGAAGGGTGGAATGCTACCCCCGCAGCCAGGACTGGCGGGGGGTAGTATTCCAAAGCGTTTGACACCAAACACTACATGTTTTGATTAATCGACAAAAACAGTGTAGCTGACCATGGTTAAGCACATCCCATTTCAGAGTAACTTAGTGAAGTCCTGGTTTGTGCACGCGACGTCCGGAGCGTGCTACACTTACGCTCCACTGCAATCGCAGATACAAAGTTTTAAGAAATGAGGACGGTGCACAATATAACACAAATTGCGTAGTTTCAGTCTTGTGACACAGTCTTTATTTTCTTTTTACAGTACGGCACAGCCAACGCGTTTCGTTCCAGAGGAACTTCGTCAGGGCTGAAAAGAATATATATAAATATATACATAAAAACCTTACAATACGTAGGACATATACACAATAAGACTATTAGACTTATACGTTTCAACATTAATATGAACACTAAAAATAATACTACAGACAATGCATTGCAGCAAAATGTGGGATGAAAGAATAAGAATATATATACAGCATTATAAACAAAGATATCTTCATATATTTAGAAAAAAAGAACAAAATTATGACACATGAAAGACGCAAACTTAGACACTTATCACAACACATTATAAGGGGAACCAACATTTATGCCTGCAGCCCTATTCCAAATAAACACAAAAATCTACAGAGACATATAAAGATACATTGAAAAATATATACAAACACAAAAAACCCAAAGAGAGTTGCAGGCAAATACACATGAAAAGATAATATACCATAAAGGACCTATCTATATAGATAAAAACCTACAAAAGTGGAGTCTCTTCAATCCCATCTACTTATTTAATCATGGATATGACAATCATTTGGTTGAAAAGAGAGGTCATACGACGTTTTAAATCCAAAAATTAATACCATCATTATGGCTATTTGTTGCAACGTAAGGGACGCCTCACATACCCTGATAAAATCATATCCATAATTGGATGAAAGTCTCACCTTTTATCCGTTTGAGAACAATTCCTATCTGTTAGTTTCTTTAAAGCTTCCTGATATTTAAGGCTAAAAATTTCGTTGATCTAAAAAAGGGCAAGAGTACAGAAAAAAAAAAAAAACGAATCAGACGGAAAACACGTAAGCTCAAGCTTGAATATAAGCAAGTAAACATAGACTCTCAGTGTCATCTGGGTCTCATGTGCAATTAGTTCACTGACACAAGTCAATAGGTAATTAGTAGCAAAGCCTAGTCTATTCATGCTGTCACTGAACACAGCATAGAAGCATGTTACCTTCCCTAACCTCAGTAGACCCAGGAGTCGAGATGTTGAAAAAAGGGGGCGTCCTATACATATATTATAAATCCATTATCATCATACTAGTAACCACCATTTTATACCTAAAACCGAACACGTAGCGTTCATGGAAAGAATCGTATCAGGTCGGATACGGGACAAGGATAAGGATCAAATCTGCGCTAATGCGTAAACACAGACACTAATAAAAAACGCAAAGTAAGTAATTAAACAGAAACAATATGCGCTTACCTCCCAATATAACGGGATGCATATACTCCTCGACGATAGAACAAATATCGGTCCTATTCAATCAAATGTTTCGTTTCTAAAAATCCAAATCAAGACAATAATATCAATATGGTAAGACCCAGGGCCCTTCACCATTACGTTTAAAAATCGTTAAACCTCCCGATAAGCATTACAACACAGAGAGGTCAAAGTCCTAACCTGGAGAAGTCTCCATGCCGACCGTAATACGGGTCCACTCGTGGCGTTTGAAGCAAAATCGTGTAACCCGCCATTGCCGCCACCGGGTTCTTTAATCCCTCAGATTACCCGTCATGCCTGTTTCCCAGGTCACATGTTGTATTGCATGAACCAACGCAGAGTGCAAGCGCAAATAGCGCGCCATTTTATAATGGTGTCAGAAAACCCGTATAAACTCAAAATTAACTAATACAGGAGAATCATATTATTCGAAATCAAATATATTGCGTATAATATTGCTTAAAATGTTTATAAAAAAGGAACAGACATGGTATAGTCATCAGAGCTAATTAATTAGCAACATCTATATGTGGACCCACACTATTAAATGAGGTACACGTTTTTGTTCTATGCACGGCGCAATGATTGGTTATCTCTATGAATACCTTCGGTGAGTTGCATTTTTTACCAACCACAACATTCCAATATGGCGCACGCGTTCACTCTCCTTCATGTCTAGCCCGTCGGGTCCCTGTCTGGGGTATAATTGTACCTTTTTAACTGTGACTATCATCCTTTATACATTCGTATATAGTTTATGTACAATTGATTCGGAGAACATTTCTCCAGTATTTCAATTTTTCACGTTCCATTTGACTAAATATAGATGTTGCTAATTAATTAGCTCTGATGACTATACCATGTCTGTTCCTTTTTTATAAACATTTTAAGCAATATTATACGCAATATATTTGATTTCGAATAATATGATTCTCCTGTATTAGTTAATTTTGAGTTTATACGGGTTTTCTGACACCATTATAAAATGGCGCGCTATTTGCGCTTGCACTCTGCGTTGGTTCATGCAATACAACATGTGACCTGGGAAACAGGCATGACGGGTAATCTGAGGGATTAAAGAACGCGGTGGCGGCAATGGCGGGTTACACGATTTTGCTTCAAACGCCACGAGTGGACCCGTATTACGGTCGGCATGGAGACTTCTCCAGGTTAGGACTTTGACCTCTCTGTGTTGTAATGCTTATCGGGAGGTTTAACGATTTTTAAACGTAATGGTGAAGGGCCCTGGGTCTTACCATATTGATATTATTGTCTTGATTTGGATTTTTAGAAACGAAACATTTGATTGAATAGGACCGATATTTGTTCTATCGTCGAGGAGTATATGCATCCCGTTATATTGGGAGGTAAGCGCATATTGTTTCTGTTTAATTACTTACTTTGCGTTTTTTATTAGTGTCTGTGTTTACGCATTAGCGCAGATTTGATCCTTATCCTTGTCCCGTATCCGACCTGATACGATTCTTTCCATGAACGCTACGTGTTCGGTTTTAGGTATAAAATGGTGGTTACTAGTATGATGATAATGGATTTATAATATATGTATAGGACGCCCCCTTTTTTCAACATCTCGACTCCTGGGTCTACTGAGGTTAGGGAAGGTAACATGCTTCTATGCTGTGTTCAGTGACAGCATGAATAGACTAGGCTTTGCTACTAATTACCTATTGACTTGTGTCAGTGAACTAATTGCACATGAGACCCAGATGACACTGAGAGTCTATGTTTACTTGCTTATATTCAAGCTTGAGCTTACGTGTTTTCCGTCTGATTCGTTTTTTTTTTTTTTCTGTACTCTTGCCCTTTTTTAGATCAACGAAATTTTTAGCCTTAAATATCAGGAAGCTTTAAAGAAACTAACAGATAGGAATTGTTCTCAAACGGATAAAAGGTGAGACTTTCATCCAATTATGGATATGATTTTATCAGGGTATGTGAGGCGTCCCTTACGTTGCAACAAATAGCCATAATGATGGTATTAATTTTTGGATTTAAAACGTCGTATGACCTCTCTTTTCAACCAAATGATTGTCATATCCATGATTAAATAAGTAGATGGGATTGAAGAGACTCCACTTTTGTAGGTTTTTATCTATATAGATAGGTCCTTTATGGTATATTATCTTTTCATGTGTATTTGCCTGCAACTCTCTTTGGGTTTTTTGTGTTTGTATATATTTTTCAATGTATCTTTATATGTCTCTGTAGATTTTTGTGTTTATTTGGAATAGGGCTGCAGGCATAAATGTTGGTTCCCCTTATAATGTGTTGTGATAAGTGTCTAAGTTTGCGTCTTTCATGTGTCATAATTTTGTTCTTTTTTTCTAAATATATGAAGATATCTTTGTTTATAATGCTGTATATATATTCTTATTCTTTCATCCCACATTTTGCTGCAATGCATTGTCTGTAGTATTATTTTTAGTGTTCATATTAATGTTGAAACGTATATGTCTAATAGTCTTATTGTGTATATGTCCTACGTATTGTAAGGTTTTTATGTATATATTTATATATATTCTTTTCAGCCCTGACGACACTACATGTTTTGATGCAGTGTGAGAAGTTGGCCTGGTATATGCTGTTCACTAGTTCTAGTGACCACCTTGTACCATGCCAAGCAACCCTTATGGTGTGGTTGTAAGTCAACCTTTTTGGACTAGCTGCCCTAGTGGTAGCGTAGGCTAAGCAGTCTTTGAGGCTAAACTCGTGATGCGTGTTAAGCAAGCTGTTTTACCAATAGTAACCCCCTTTTATACCAATGAAAGGACACCACACAGATATATATTCAAAATATATATGTATTTATTTCTCAAAGTAACCCCTAGTCTCTTTATGAGCACAGGAGCACAAATCGTCAAACAAGATTATCACAGAATACACAGAAGTTGCACTTTATATGGATAGGCCCTGGTGGCCACTCGAACCATATACTAAAATAGTGGTATAAGTACCACGAACAGAAAAGGGAAAAGGCCTAGGGCCTCTAGAATCGCTGGGCCTACAAGGAGCTAACGTCAGTTAGTGACCAGGAGGTCCACGGGTGGCGTGTGCAGAGCAAATAGTCACACGCGGGCTCCCATAGGTTTCAATGGGTGCGTAAAAAGTACAAAGTTACTGCAAAAGGAATCTTCCGGATGACCTAGGAACTTAAGATTTGGAACACAGGCACTAGAGATGTATTACTACACATGGGCACCGGAGTACCAGCTTTACCTCACCCACAGGAAGCGGGTGCATAGGCCTCAAAGTGCGTCGGGTTTCTTCTATCTGTTCCGTTGAGCTTGAAGACAAAGATGCTGCAGGCGGTCGGTCCGGGAGAGATGCAGTGGATCCAAGAGTGGATCGGAGATGTTGAAGACCTGTAAGCAGAGGGGACAGTGTTCACAGTCACTAGCCAGTGACCAGCGTGGCACCAGGTGGGTACCAGGCGATGTCGGGTGCAAACAGGTGATGAGGGGTAGCTTGTCTCTGCAGCCACGTGGTCCCTGAAGGTCGACGACGTCCAGGAGTCGGCTCACGAGCTGTCCCACGCAGGCTCTCGCTGTCGGCGGTGTCGGCGACTTGATCGAAGCAAACAAGCCTTGGCAAAAGCAATTGCAGGAGGATTCGGAAATCAGCTGTTGGTTCTGACCAGCAAGGTCAGAGGGATTGCTCCTTTGGAGGGGAGCAAGGGCCAGTCTGGAGCAACCAGACCAGCGGTGTTTGTCGTAGATTTCGTCGCCAAGATGGCCACTAGCCAGCGGGCCAGCAACCGGTTAGGCGCGTCGAGTGGCAAAATGCAGAAGGGCCCCACGCAGATCGTGGAGATGCTGGAGGGCTCACCTTTGGTGCAGATGCTGCTCGAGGGTTGGGCTTCTCAGGACCCAAAGCACAACTTGGAGGGAGCCTCGGTTGTTGCACTGGTCAGCTTGTCGTAGTCGTTCCAAGATGGCTGGCTCCACGTGTCTCGGTGCCTCCACGGGTCTCCTCTTTGCAGGGACTGTGGATCGGGCGGTGAGAGGTCTGGAGGTCCAGGTCTTGTCAGTCTCTGGGCTCGGGCTCCGGCGGGAGGCGGCGGCAAAGCAGACGGTGATTCGCTGGATGGTGCTTGCGTTAGCAAGGTGGTCGCTCCCTGACCACAGGGGAGATTTTCTTCAGTCTTCTGTGCAGCAGAATGTCGAAGTTCCCGTCTTCTTCTTAGTTTCAAGTTGATTCCAGGATGTCTGAAGTCTTAGGACACAGCTCCTACCTTTATTCGGATTCTAGGGGCCGGACTACCTGCTAGGTCCCTCCCTATGGGTGGGACCAGGAAGGGGGGTGGTTACACCCCCAATCCTTTGTCCAGCTCGCCCCAGGCCCGGGACTGGTGTGCCCCAGGACCGGTTGGAACTGGCATATGCACCGAGGCTCCTTGTGAGCCACAGGCATGTCTGGTTTCTTTCAAGCCCTACCTGACCAATACACAAAATCCTGTCTGGGGTGGTGCACGCACCTCCCCTGGCAGGAAACCCTTTGTCCACACCTCCCAAGCTGGAAGGACTCCCAGCAGCAGGAGGGCAGACTTGTGTCTGTGGTGGCAGCATCCATTTTGTGGAGCTGAGGCTATGTCTGATTTTACCCGGGTTTCAGGTACTGTACATGTCGTGTCCCTCTAGAAGGGTGGAATGCTAACCCCGTCGCCAGAATTGGCGAGGGGTTAGTATTCCAATTCGTATGACACCTTACTCGACATGTTTTGATAAAGCCAAACCAAAGATAGCATTTAACCGCGAGGTTCATAATGCACTTAAGAGTATATGGTATGACGATATCTGGAAACAGTAGAAGGAAGATGTTCCGACCACTGCAGACAGGCCCAGCTCATGCCAGAGCACCATCTCACATGGAACCAAGCACTCTGCCTTCAGGATTGTTAAGGCCTGCCATAGGAGTGACTTATAGGTTACCAGGTGTCCCATTTAAGGTTAGGTATAGGTATACTACACCTAAGTAAGAGGTGATTACACCAACTTACCCCAGCTGAGTGATCAGCCAGTTGTGTCAGATTGTTAGGCCAAGCCTGGGGTGGCATAATACATGCTTCAGCCCCTGGCAGGCCTTGGGTACACCAATGCCCTGGGTACCTAGTGTACACTGGTACAGGGGCTGACAGGGTGATCCAACCAATTGGGTATGTACCTAGGGTACATGGAGTCCATTTTAAAGAGAGAACAGCCAGGCTGAGATCCTGAATAGCAGGATCTCAGGCCAACTAAGTCGAAAAACCAGCTAGACACTAGGCAAAAATTTGGGGGTAACCATAGTCAGATATCCACCTTCCTACACAACCCCCCCCCCAAACGAAGGGAGATAAGGCTGACCTTGACCAGGTAAGCCTATATTGCCCAAGTGGCCATATAAGGAGGAACCAGCACTGGCATGGTTACCCCCTGTCTCATGGTCCACTAAGCAATCCCTCACCCTAAGGGTATCAGAGGGTCTCCACCATAGGGAATCTCTACCTTTGGCGTGTCTTGGCAAAGTAAAAGGCTGGTGTTGAGATGGAGTACTGAAGTGAGTGTCCTCAAAGTGAGGCCTCAGCTTCCTCCAATCATCCTTCACCATGGATGCCTTTCTTTCCTTAACTGAGTTGCACTGTGCTCTCAGGGTCAGCCTCTGGCTACCTAAAGCTGGAGGCTGGGTCCCTTTTGTGGGCTTACTGGAGGGACAGGTCAGGTTTGGGGCCCTAAGGTCCCAGGTTTGCCTGTGCCCAACAGAATCCCTCTGGGGGAGGTCCCTAACTACCTGTAAAGGAGATCCCTCAGGAATGTTTTTACCCATCACCTGACTAGGGCTACTAGCCAGGCAATCCTCATTCTTTTGATGGGGGGGTTCTTGTGGACAGGGGCCCTCTGGGGGTCCACTGGCCTCCCTGACCTCTGCAGTCCTGGGCTGACTGGGGCAGGGTAGAGAGAGGCAGGTTACCTGCACCAGACTGGGTCCCACCTTGGAAGGGGCCACTGACATCAGAGGCTCTGCCAGGCCAGGCCTGGCTACCTCTGGGGCAGTTCCTTCACAAGGGGTGAGGTCAGATCCCTGAGGAGGCTGACCTTTTCCTAATGTCTGGGGAGAGGGAGACTTTTCTTCCTCCCCACTACTCTCAGTTTGTGTGGAGTGATCCATTGTTTCAGGCTTCACTACACCTATGTCAGTCTGAGTATAGGCTGAGACCATTACAGCCTTGCCAACCTTTTCAGGGGGGCACTCAGTTTGTGTTTGAGCTGTGACTGTCACAGCTCTGCCAGTCACTACAGGGAAGTCTGTCTGTGCCTGGGCTGTGGCTACCACTGCCCTTCCAACCTTTTCAGGGAGGAAATCTATTTGGACAGGGGTTGTGAATGGCACAACCCCCCTACCCTTTTGTGACAGGCCTACCATTTTAGAATGGGTGTCTTGTTCAACTCCAGCCCAGGCTGAGAGTTCTAAGTCATTCCCCAGTAAGCAGTCTACAGGCAAGGTTGGGGACACTGCTACCCTTTTAGGGCCAGTGACCCCTCCCCAGCTGAGACATACCTCTGCCATGGGATGACTGTTTTGTTTGCCATCAATGTTAGTCACCTGGTAGGAGAAACCAGGCAAAAGCTGCTCAGAGGGAACTAGCCAATGGGCCACCATTGTGATGCTAGCTCCAGTGTCTCTGTAGGCCTCAGCTTTTGTACCATTGATGTAGGGCTCCTGTCTGTACCTACCCAAGGTGTTGGGACAGGCAGTGAAGTTGGCAAACCCCATGCCACCATCACAGACAAGAGTGGTTGCTGTAGGGGAATTGGCTAAGCCAGGGTCCCCCTGTGTTCCCCAAGTAAACCCACCCAAATTTTTGGGGGCACTCCCACCACCTGGGGGATTACTGCTGACAGTAATAGGTGGTGTGACAGGAGTAATTGGAGGAACAGTTTTGTTTTTAGCCCTTGGGCAACCGCTGTCAGTTTTCCAATGCCCAGGAGTTTTACACTCATGGCAGTAGGGCTTTTTAGCTGTGGTAGAGGAGGGAGCTTGGGACCCACCACCCTGTGTGGAGTTTTGGGGCCCTGAGGAAGGTTTCTCTTTTTCTTTATCCCCACCCTTCTCTTGAGGCTTGGTGGTATCTTTCTTTTGGTCACCACCCTGGTTTTTAGGCCTGATCCTGGTCCTGACCCATTTATCTGCCCTCTTTCCCAATTCTTGGGGAGAGGTCAAATCTGAGTCTACCAGGTGTTGATGGAGAAGCTGGTTTTGACAATTACTTAAAATCTGCTCTCTCATCATCAAATTGTACAATCCTGTATAATCAGACACCTTACTTCCCAGCAACCAACCCTCCAAAGCCTTAGTGGCACATTCCACATATTCAGACCAGTCCTGAGTCTGTGTCTTCTGGGTGTCTCTGAACATTAACCTGTACTGTTCAGTGGTTAAGCCTAACCCATCAACTAGGACACTCTTCAGGACTCTGTAATTTCTGACATCCTCTTCTCTAACAGTGAGGAGTCTATCTCTGCCTCTCCCCTCAAAGGAGAGCCATAAGATTGCTGCCCACTGGTCTTCAGGAACCTGCTGCACTTTGCAGGCTCTCTCAAGAGCAGTCATCCATTTGTGGATGTCATCCCCACTTTTGTAGGGGGGCACAATCTTGGACAGGTTCCTATTGTCAAAGACCCTATCTTTGTCCCTAGGGACATTGCTGCCACCAGTGGGTATAGACCCACTCTCTCTAGGCTGCCTAGCCTTGTTCAGTTTTTCTTCCATCAGGGCTACTTCTAGCTCCTGCTTCCTGATCCTCAGCTGGGCTTCCTGCATTCTGGCCTCATGTTCCCTCCTCTGAGGGGTGGTCAGTCTCCTTCTGGAGTGACCTTGAGAGCCTCTAGAGCCATGGGAAGCATTGGAGTCACCTGAGCGATTCCTTTGCCTTCCAAGCCCTGTGTTAAGTCCACTGGGGAGATCCAATGGGGTGAACCCACTGTCAGTCCCCAACAGCCTTAGTTTAGCTGGGCCAAGTATAACACTTGGCACTGGGCTAGTTCTCCCTTCATCCCCACTCACATCTGTATCCCCATCACTTTCTTCCTCTGTGGTAGGCATCCCATCTAAGGGGTGACTATTGGAAGGGGGTACCTCTGTGGCATCTTCAGAAGGGGGGCCTCCTGTTCCTGACCCTAAGGGGGCTAACTGGGAAGCTTTCTTGAGTGCTCTCTGATTCTCATCATTCTGTAAGAGCTCTCTGAGCTCAGCAGAGTTTGGGTTCTTGGGCTGTTTAAGGCCTCTAAGAGTTGCCAAATGCCTGAGCTCATTCTGATTAAGGGTAGCAAAGCTGGATAGTGCCCTCTGGGGGTCACTCTCAACAGAGATGGGTACAGTGGACCCCTCTGCCCCGGCCATTGCTCTTAAGTGTGGGTGGATGTGTTGCAATCTACCTACACTTGGGTTTACCTACTAAACCTATCTAGTAGTTGTAGTCAGGGTGTGCTACTCCCTTTGCTCTACAACAACTAAGTTCAGTAGAACTTATGTATATCTAATCTTGTTTTATATGTACCTACAGGTACCTATGTGATCTTTCAATTGGTAACCAAGAGATTACAATGGTAAAACACAGCAAGCTCAAATCCAACCGCTGCTCACCAATGTGAGAAGTTGGCCTGGTATATGCTGTTCACTAGTTCTAGTGACCACCTTGTACCATGCCAAGCAACCCTTATGGTGTGGTTGTAAGTCAACCTTTTTGGACTAGCTGCCCTAGTGGTAGCGTAGGCTAAGCAGTCTTTGAGGCTAAACTCGTGATGCGTGTTAAGCAAGCTGTTTTACCAATAGTAACCCCCTTTTATACCAATGAAAGGACACCACACAGATATATATTCAAAATATATATGTATTTATTTCTCAAAGTAACCCCTAGTCTCTTTATGAGCACAGGAGCACAAATCGTCAAACAAGATTATCACAGAATACACAGAAGTTGCACTTTATATGGATAGGCCCTGGTGGCCACTCGAACCATATACTAAAATAGTGGTATAAGTACCACGAACAGAAAAGGGAAAAGGCCTATGGCCTCTAGAATCGCTGGGCCTACAAGGAGCTAACGTCAGTTAGTGACCAGGAGGTCCACGGGTGGCGTGTGCAGAGCAAATAGTCACACGCGGGCTCCCATAGGTTTCAATGGGTGCGTAAAAAGTACAAAGTTACTGCAAAAGGAATCTTCCGGATGACCTAGGAACTTAAGATTTGGAACACAGGCACTAGAGATGTATTACTACACATGGGCACCGGAGTACCAGCTTTACCTCACCCACAGGAAGCGGGTGCATAGGCCTCAAAGTGCGTCGGGTTTCTTCTATCTGTTCCGTTGAGCTTGAAGACAAAGATGCTGCAGGCGGTCGGTCCGGGAGAGATGCAGTGGATCCAAGAGTGGATCGGAGATGTTGAAGACCTGTAAGCAGAGGGGACAGTGTTCACAGTCACTAGCCAGTGACCAGCGTGGCACCAGGTGGGTACCAGGCGATGTCGGGTGCAAACAGGTGATGAGGGGTAGCTTGTCTCCGCAGCCACGTGGTCCCTGAAGGTCGACGACGTCCAGGAGTCGGCTCACGAGCTGTCCCACGCAGGCTCTCGCTGTCGGCGGTGTCGGCGACTTGATCGAAGCAAACAAGCCTTGGCAAAAGCAATTGCAGGAGGATTCGGAAATCAGCTGTTGGTTCTGACCAGCAAGGTCAGAGGGATTGCTCCTTTGGAGGGGAGCAAGGGCCAGTCTGGAGCAACCAGACCAGCGGTGTTTGTCGTAGATTTCGTCGCCAAGATGGCCACTAGCCAGCGGGCCAGCAACCGGTTAGGCGCGTCGAGTGGCAAAATGCAGAAGGGCCCCACGCAGATCGTGGAGATGCTGGAGGGCTCACCTTTGGTGCAGATGCTGCTCGAGGGTTGGGCTTCTCAGGACCCAAAGCACAACTTGGAGGGAGCCTCGGTTGTTGCACTGGTCAGCTTGTCGTAGTCGTTCCAAGATGGCTGGCTCCACGTGTCTCGGTGCCTCCACGGGTCTCCTCTTTGCAGGGACTGTGGATCGGGCGGTGAGAGGTCTGGAGGTCCAGGTCTTGTCAGTCTCTGGGCTCGGGCTCCGGCGGGAGGCGGCGGCAAAGCAGACGGTGATTCGCTGGATGGTGCTTGCGTTAGCAAGGTGGTCGCTCCCTGACCACAGGGGAGATTTTCTTCAGTCTTCTGTGCAGCAGAATGTCGAAGTTCCCGTCTTCTTCTTAGTTTCAAGTTGATTCCAGGATGTCTGAAGTCTTAGGACACAGCTCCTACCTTTATTCGGATTCTAGGGGCCGGACTACCTGCTAGGTCCCTCCCTATGGGTGGGACCAGGAAGGGGGGTGGTTACACCCCCAATCCTTTGTCCAGCTCGCCCCAGGCCCGGGACTGGTGTGCCCCAGGACCGGTTGGAACTGGCATATGCACCGAGGCTCCTTGTGAGCCACAGGCATGTCTGGTTTCTTTCAAGCCCTACCTGACCAATACACAAAATCCTGTCTGGGGTGGTGCACGCACCTCCCCTGGCAGGAAACCCTTTGTCCACACCTCCCAAGCTGGAAGGACTCCCAGCAGCAGGAGGGCAGACTTGTGTCTGTGGTGGCAGCATCCATTTTGTGGAGCTGAGGCTATGTCTGATTTTACCCGGGTTTCAGGTACTGTACATGTCGTGTCCCTCTAGAAGGGTGGAATGCTAACCCCGTCGCCAGAATTGGCGAGGGGTTAGTATTCCAATTCGTATGACACCTTACTCGACATGTTTTGATAAAGCCAAACCAAAGTTAGCATTTAACCGCGAGGTTCATAATGCACTTAAGAGTATATGGTATGACGATATCTGGAAACAGTAGAAGGAAGATGTTCCGACCACTGCAGACAGGCCCAGCTCATGCCAGAGCACCATCTCACATGGAACCAAGCACTCTGCCTTCAGGATTGTTAAGGCCTGCCATAGGAGTGACTTATAGGTTACCAGGTGTCCCATTTAAGGTTAGGTATAGGTATACTACACCTAAGTAAGAGGTGATTACACCAACTTACCCCAGCTGAGTGATCAGCCAGTTGTGTCAGATTGTTAGGCCAAGCCTGGGGTGGCATAATACATGCTTCAGCCCCTGGCAGGCCTTGGGTACACCAATGCCCTGGGTACCTAGTGTACACTGGTACAGGGGCTGACAGGGTGATCCAACCAATTGGGTATGTACCTAGGGTACATGGAGTCCATTTTAAAGAGAGAACAGCCAGGCTGAGATCCTGAATAGCAGGATCTCAGGCCAACTAAGTCGAAAAACCAGCTAGACACTAGGCAAAAATTTGGGGGTAACCATAGTCAGATATCCACCTTCCTACATGCAGCCATTCCAAAGTTAGCATTTACCGCGAGGTTAAAATGTACTTAAGAGTATATGGTATGGCTGTATCACAGACCAGCCATAAGGAAGTATTTCCGAAAGCTGCAGAGGGGCTCAGCTCATGTTTGGGCACCCTCTCACATAAAACCAAGCACTCTGCCTTCAGGATTGTCAAGGCCTGCCATAGGAGTAGCTTATAGGTTTATATGTGTCTGTATAGGGTAGTGATATAGGTAGCCTATACCACAGTAAGGGGTGCAAGCACACCCTTACCCAGGTTGCAGTAGCAGACCTGTGGTGTAATTTTGGAGGGCTTCCCAGGGGTGGCATAATATATGCTGCAGCCCCTGGTAGGCCTCTGAGGTACCTATGCCCTAGGTACATAGTATACCATATACTCGGGGCTTATAAGGCACTCCAGAATCCAATTACATATGGACCTATTGTACATGGAAACCATTTTAGAGAGGAAGCAGCTAGGCTGTGGTCCGGATTAGCAGGGCCACAGCTAGACTAAGGTCGCAAAACAGTGAAACACCACCAAAAAGTGGGGGTACCCATGTGAAGCAGATTCTACTCTCCTACAATTATCATTAAGATTTATACATTGATTAACATGGGGTATCTTTTTTTTCTGAGCCTTACAGCAGTATCAAGGAAACAAGAAATATTAAAAATATCCCAGGGATTACTCAGCATTTGCAAATAAAGTAATGCAGGTCTGACCTGTAAAAAAACCCATTCCTTTCAGTATAATTTCTAATTTCTAATTTAAAACACTTGTAGAGCGCGGCGTGCACCTTGCGGTTTCTTGGCGCTGGAGGTTCAGTAACTGAGGAAGAAAGACCATGGGAGGGTGGAGTAAGTGTTAGGCGGGGAAAGCCTGGCTGAAGAGAAAAGTTTTCAGGTCTCTACGGAAGGAGAGATACTGAGTTGCAGAACGGAGATTGTCTGGAAGTGAGTTCCAGAAAGTAGGGGCCAGAGTTGAGAAGTTAGAACCGCCCCACTTTTTGCGTGAGAAGCGGGGGGTCTGGAGAAGGGACTTGGAGGAAGACCGGAGATTTCTAACGGGGACATAGGGTTTAATTAGTGAGGCGATGAAAGCGGGGGCAGTGCCCTGGCGGGCCTGAAAAACCATGCATCCGATCTTGAAAAGGGAACGTTGTTTCACGGGGAGCCAGTGAAGCTTTTTTAGAAGGGGGGTGGAGTGGTGGTAGCGTGGAAGGCTGTATATCAGCCTGGCCGCCTGGTTCTGGATGGTTTGGAGTCTACGCAGGCTGTACGCTGGAATGCCATGATAGAGGGCGTTGGCGTAGTCCAATCGTGAGATTACCAGGGCGGCTATGATGGTCTTAAGTGCCTGGGGAGAGAAGAAGCGGGAGACAGAGCGAATAGTTCGGAGAGTGAGGAAACAGGAGGAAACCACGGAACTGATTTGTGAGTGAAGAGTGAGCTGATTATTCATTTTAACACCCAGTGTTTTGACCACGGTGGAGGGGGATGGTGCCGGGCCAAGAGAGGGGGGCCAGAAAAGAGAGTTCCAGGGGCTGGATGAACCACCAGTGAGAACCAGCTCGGTCTTGTCAGGGTTCAGTTTAAGATGGTTGTGGTTCATCCAGTCCCTGATGAATGTCAAAGTTGACTGGAAATTAGAGACCGAGAGAGGAGAGGGGGACAGATCAAAGATGAGCTGGAGGTCATCCGCGTAGTTGTAAACAGTGACCTCCAGCTGCTGGAGTGCATAGATAAGAGGAAAGATATAGAGATTAAAGAGTAAGGGAGAGAGAGAGAGGAGCCCTGGGGAACACCGCAGGTATAAAAATCACAGAACATCATAAAATGTAAAGTATCCTGTGGTGAATAATTATCACATTGACAGGGTTCTGCGACCTCAGGTTTACACCACCCTGGGAGATCACCCAACGAGAAGTGAATCAAATTAAAACGGAACCTGGTCAAGAGCCAGCAGTAGAAAGGCTAGGTCAGAATTTTCAAATAGGGTTCAATTAAAATAATTGTTTTTGTCAAGAAATGTGCCCTAACTAAGGGTTTCTGTAGTTCCTGTTCTTCCCATTCCATCATCAATGTATTCATAAAATTCATTTTGACCCACTTCACGTCTTCCTTCTTGATCCTTTCTGGGACTTCAAATAGTTCTGGTCGCCCTATTTTAAATAACATACGCTTGACATAGGACAGCCACTTAATATTACTGGAATTATCAAGTTTAACACAGTCCCGCAAGATCTGGTGATTCAGGGTTAATTCTGGGTGGAGTCAGGTTTTAAGCCAACAAAGCAACGGGGCTGTACTCAGGATGTTAGAGACATAACCCAACCCTAATTCCTGTACATCAAAAGTTGGGGTGGATTGAGGTACAGACAGGAGGCTACGTATAAATTTATTTTCAGCTATCTGTACCCCTGCCTGCTGTTTAAATCCCCATATAGATGAACCATAGGCCGCAATAGCCAGACACTTCGATCTATATATCTTAAGAATGGCCTCTACAGGTCTGGCCCCCAAATGCTGAGCAAGCCCTAATAGTGCTGAAGTAGATCTAATGACTGCATTTTTCTTAATTTTTTGTTGGGGTGTCGAAGAAGATCTTTCATCAAATAATACCCCTAGGTATGTAAAAGAGGACACCGTAGACACTTCCAACCCATTACAATAGAAAGATTTAGCTTTTCTAGCTCTATAACCTGTTGTCATAATATGGGACTACCCGATGTTCACTACCAGGTCCAAGGACTGCATGTAGGCCCCAAAAGCATCCAAAAGCCGCTGGAGGCCAACCGCAGTACGAGCTAAAAGAACAGCATCGTCCACGTATAGGAGAACCGGAATTGGACAATCTCCTATACGCGGAATATCCAGGCTCGCCTCGACTAGAGACTTGTCCAGGTCGTTAATATAAAGTGTGTAGGAGAGTAGGGTCTGCTATCCTATGGTCACCCCAAATTTTTGCTTTTTGCTTCACTGGTTTTTGACATATTGAGGCTGTGGGCCTGCCAATCAGACCCCCAGCCTGCTGTTCTCTCTACTAAATTAAAACTATGCACCCTAGGTGCATAACCAATTGGAAGTGGATCACCCTGTCAGCCCCTGTACCAGTGTACACTAGGTACCCAGGGCATTGGTGTACCCAAGGCCTGCCAGGGGCTGCAGCATGTATTATGCCACCCCAGGCTTGGCCTAACAACCTGACACAACTGGCTGATCACTCAGCTGGGGTAAGTTGGTGTAATCACCTCTTACTTGGGTGTAGTATACCTATACCTAACCTTAAATGGGACACCTGGTAACCTATAAGTCACTCCTATGGCAGGCCTTAACAATCCTGAAGGCAGAGTGCTTGGTTCCATGTGAGATGGTGCTCTGGCATGAGCTGAGCCTGTCTGCAGTGGTCGGAACAACTTCCTTCTACTGTTTCCAGATATCGTCATACCATATACTCTTAAGTGCATTATGAACCTCGCGGTTAAATGCTATCTTTGGTTTGGCTTTATCAAAACATGTCGAGTAAGGTGTCATACGAATTGGAATACTAACCCCTCGCCAATTCTGGCGACGGGGTTAGCATTCCACCCTTCTAGAGGGACACGACATGTACAGTACCTGAAACCCGGGTAAAATCAGACATAGCCTCAGCTCCACAAAATGGATGCTGCCACCACAGACACAAGTCTGCCCTCCTGCTGCTGGGAGTCCTTCCAGCTTGGGAGGTGTGGACAAAGGGTTTCCTGCCAGGGGAGGTGCATGCACCACCCCAGACAGGATTTTGTGTATTGGTCAGGTAGGGCTTGAAAGAAACCAGACATGCCTGTGGCTCACAAGGAGCCTCGGTGCATATGCCAGTTCAAACCGGTCCTGGGGCACACCAGTCCCGGGCCTGGGGCGAGCTGGACAAAGGATTGGGGGTGTAACCACCCCCCTTCCTGGTCCCACCCATAGGGAGGGACCTAGCAGGTAGTCCGGCCCCTAGAATCCGAATAAAGGTAGGAGCTGTGTCCTAAGACTTCAGACATCCTGGAATCAACTTGAAACTAAGAAGAAGACGGGAACTTCGACATTCTGCTGCACAGAAGACTGAAGAAAATCTCCCCTGTGGTCAGGGAGTGACCACCTTGCTAACGCAAGCACCACCCAGCGAATCACCGTCTGCTTTGCCGCCGCCTCCCGCCGGAGCCCGAGCCCAGAGACTGACAAGACCTGGACCTCCAGACCTCTCACCGCCCGATCCACAGTCCCTGAAAAGAGGAGACCCGTGGAGGCACCGAGACACGTGGAGCCAGCCATCTTGGAACGACTACGACAAGCTGACCAGTGCAACAACCGAGGCTCCCTCCAAGTTGTGCTTTGGGTCCTGAGAAGCCCAACCCTCGAGCAGCATCTGCACCAAAGGTGAGCCCTCCAGCATCTCCACGATCTGCGTGGGGCCCTTCTGCATTTTGCCACTCGACGCGCCTAACCGGTTGCTGGCCCGCTGGCTAGTGGCCATCTTGGCGACGAAATCTACGACAAACACTGCTGGTCTGGTTGCTCCAGACTGGCCCTTGCTCCCCTCCAAAGGAGCAATCCCTCTGACCTTGCTGGTCAGAACCAACAGCTGATTTCCGAATCCTCCTGCAATTGCTTTTGCCAAGGCTTGTTTGCTTCGATCAAGTCGCCGACACCGCCGACAGCGAGAGCCTGCGTGGGACAGCTCGTGAGCCGACTCCTGGACGTCGTCGACCTTCAGGGACCACGTGGCTGCGGAGACAAGCTACCCCTCATCACCTGTTTGCACCCGACATCGCCTGGTACCCACCTGGTGCCACGCTGGTCACTGGCTAGTGACTGTGAACACTGTCCCCTCTGCTTACAGGTCTTCAACATCTCCGATCCACTCTTGGATCCACTGCATCTCTCCCGGACCGACCGCCTGCAGCATCTTTGTCTTCAAGCTCCACGGAACAGATAGAAGCAACCCGATGCACTTCGAGGCCTATGCACCCGCTTCCTGTGGGTGAGGTAAAGCTGGCACACCTGTGCCCAAGTGTAGTATTACATCTCTAGTGCCTGTGTTCCAAATCTTGAGTTCCTAGTCCATCCGGAAGATTCCTTTTGCAGTAACTTTGTACTTTTTACGCACCCATTGAAACCTATGGGAGCACGCGTGTGACTATTTGCTCTGCACACGCCACCCGTGGACCTCCTGGTCACTAACTGACGTTAGCTCCTTGTAGGCCCAGCGATTCTAGAGGCCTTAGGCCTTTTCCCTTTTCTGTTCGTGGTACTTATACCACTATTTTAGTATATGGTTTGAGTGGCCACCAGGGCCTATCCATATAAAGTGCAACTTCTGTGTATTCTGTGATAATCTTGTTTGACGATTTGTGCTCCTGTGCTCATAAAGAGACTAGGGGTTACTTTGAGAAATAAATACATATATATTTTGAATATATATCTGTGTGGTGTCCTTTCATTGGTATAAAAGGGGGTTGCATTTGGTAAAACAGCTGGCTTAACACGCTTCACGAGTTTAGCCTCAAAGACTGCTTAGCCTACGCTACCACTAGGGCAGCTAGTCCGAAAAGGTTGACTTACAACCACACCATAAGGGTTGCTTGGCATGGTACAAGGTGGTCACTAGAACTAGTGAACAGCATATACCAGGCCAACTTCTCACAAAGTGTAAAAAGCAGAGGCGCCAATATGCACCCCTGACGAACGTCCCTTCCTGATTTAAAAGACCTTGTACATTTACCATCCTGGGAAATCCTAACTGATGCTGAAAGGTCACGATGAAGATCAGCCAAAAAATACACTAGACAAGAGTCAATACCCATTTCCAACAAGATATTCCATAGCTTCGACCTGTTAACCAGGTTGAACCCTGAAGATAAGTCCATAAATGCAATCTTCAGGCAACCTTCTTTAGCCATGGTATATTTACTTATTAATAAGTATAGGTTAAGACACTGGTCCATAGTGCTTCTGCCTTGTCTAAAACCATACAGTAAGTTAGATAAAATCTTATTATCAGTGGCCCAATCTGTAATTTTAGTGAAGATCGCCTTACCTAATATTTTAACAGAAGAATCCATCAGAGAAATCGGTCTATAGCACCGCGGATCCCCTCTCTGACCCTTTTTGAAAACTTGGATAATAATCGACTGGGACCAGGATTCGGGAAACCCTAGCAATCCAGAGGCGTTAAAAACATTGACTGGGGGGCGTGGCTTGGCAGGCCATCATGGCGGATGCAGCTTAAGTAAGCTCCGTCCACCCACGCCAAAATCCTATTTACATCCTCCTTAATCCCGCCCTGGAACGACTGTTTGCGATCCGTTGATCACCGCATCACTGTGGGAGTGCGGTGCTGTCGCTGAATTGGGGGCTGGAGAAGTTATTGCCGTGAACGCCCCGAGGTCCTAGAGCGGCGCCATTGCTGGCCGCGCAGGGACGGCTGTTGTGGTGCTGTGGAGCGAGGCGCAGTTCGGCGACCGCGACCCGGACATCGTGGGACCTGGGCCCTGTGCCCCCCCCCCCGCTGCTGCACTGTGGAGGAGCGCTGCGGCTGGTGAGACTTTGCCGCTGCCCCACCCCCTCGCGGCCGCCGTTGTGTTGGTGCGGTGCTCGGGGAGCGGCGGAGCCCCAGCAGAGGGATTGCCCTGGACCGGGCAAACGCTTGCTGTAGCCTGTGCGGAGACCGCCTGGAGAGTGGTGTCTGGTGCCCTTGCGGAGCTGCGCAACGAAGGAGCCGTGCGGAGAGGTGCGTGGATCGTGGCCTGGCCTCTCATCCTCTGTCTGGTGGCCGTCATCCTTTCCGCGACGTCGGGCGGTGCTGTGGGCCCATCGGTGCTGCCAGGCCTTCCTCCTCCTTCATTGTTGAAAGGGCGCATAGGGCCCTGACACGGAGGCCCCCCCCCCAGGTGAGGCCCCAAGGCCTGTCATCGCCAAGATCAAGAATTATGCTGACCGGGATGCTATTTTGTGATTCGCCAGGACGCACAAGGACTGCTTTATACACGATTCCTGCTCCATTTTAATATTTCCAGACTACACACGCTTGGTCCAGCAACTACGCCAATCCTTCATGGCCTCGAAGCACAGACTTAGGGAACTGAATGTTCAATACATGTTACTATATCCAGCTCGGATGCGAGTGATATATAACTCCAAGTCATACTTTTTCGATACCACCGAGGCGGTCTTCGCATGGTCGGACGAGCGCCCTCAGCTCCGTGCAGACTCTCCACCAGTTGTAGACTCAGACTCCTCCCGCAGCTCTCGCACTCCGAGGTCACGTCGCAACAAGTCCCAGAAGCGTCGGGGGCCTGGCTCGGATAGAGTTTCACCGAGCCCCGAGCGACAGCCGTGAAGTCTCCTGACTGCTTCGCACCTCATGAGGCGATTTAAATGACACTGCATTGGGAAAATGTTATATTGGTAATGTCGTTCTCAGGGCGGGCGTGGGGTTTGACCACGGGTGGTCGAGCCACAGACGCCGTACAGTTACAAGAACTGGTTTATGGGGTGGGGTGATCCCTTGGTGTGAATTCTGTGGGCTCTCCGTTGGGGGTCCGCCGCTGTTTATACCGCGACAGATGCTCCTTGTTTCTGGTAGTGTCGGGTGGGGGGTAGGGGGATATCCGTGCGGATGTGTTGTTGGTGTTTGTTTCTTTTGGTTTGTTCTATATGCAGGCGATGGTGTGTCTTTTCAGCAGCTCTGCTAGCTCTACTCAGCCGATATTGCAACCCCCATGACACCCGGTGCTGACAGCTCCCTCTGGGACCTTATGGTGGTATCATGGAACGTCCGGGGGCTATTGAACAAGGTGAAATGAGGAGCCATACTGCGACAGGCGAAGAGGTATGGGGCGGACGTCCTGCTTTTACAAGAAACCCATTTAATGGGTATGAAGGCCCCGTGCCTCGCTCACTTTGGGTTTTATCACGTTTACCACGCAGGGTTCACAAGAGGCTCTAGGGGGTGGCGATACTCGTACATCGTAGAGTTCAGTTTGCGTACCTGGCACATAGGGCGGATCCTGGAGGCAGATTTCTCTTCGTCACGGGCACGATCTGTGGTGAACAGATAACGATTGGTAGCGTTTATGCCCCTCCCCCACTAGGAGCCACCTTTATCGAAAAGTTACTTGGGGTATGGGGCTCCCTTCCGACTGGGTTGACACTGTTGGGTGGGGACTGGAACAATACGATGGGGCCACTGGACCGCCAGCGGGACGGTGACGCCTCTCAATCATCGGGTCCAACCAAACTTTAAACCCTGACATCCACAATGGACTGGGCAGACATATGGCGCGAATTCCACCCTTCGGAGCGTGAATACACATATTTGTTGATGGTCCATGGGTCCCAGTCCCGCTTGGATTTTTTCGTCCCCCGGATTTATCTCCATAGATTCTCTCAGGTACGGCATCAACCCCGGGGTCTGTCCGATCATTCTCCGGTCACAATGCAATTCCACACGGCCTCCCACAGGCCCCCGTTCCGCTGGAGGATGTCCCCGTGGCACCTCCGCAATCCGGCTTATCGTGATATGCTCCATACAGCGATTACTACTTACCTAGCAGAAAACAGCCCTTCAGCTCCCTCGAATATTGTCCTCTGGGAGGCGCTCAAGCCCACAGTCCGTGGATACGAAATGAGCTATCGCATGCAGGAGAAACGTACACGTAGTGCGCAGCTCGACGCCCTTGAAAAGCGCCAGGCGGACTTGGCTTCCCAACTCAGAGCCAATCCCTGCCCCATTATTCGACGCAATTTAGTCCTCGCCCAGCAGGAATTGCGCCAGTATTTACTTAGTGAAGCCAAAGAGATATGGGAGGCTTCGCAACATCGGATATATCAGTGGGGGGATAAGTCCAGTACAATGCTGCATAGATTGTGCCGGGCGAACAGTGCCCCGGCCGTCACGCCGGTTATCCGAGGCCTGGGTGGGTCCCTGCATGCGTCGCCGGTGGATGTAGCAGAAGAATTTGCAAATCACTTTACGTTACTCTACGCCCGGAAGGAGCAGATTTCTGCGGAACTCATAGCGGAGTTCCTTGTGGATATCCCTCCTCGTAAGCTCTCGGACTCTGTCCGGGAGCGCCTGGAGCTTCCCATTACATTAGAGGAATTAACCGGCGCCCTTAGCGCGATCCAGCCAGGCCGAACCCCGGGTCCCAATGGGCTCCCAATGGGTTCCCAATGGAATTTCTTAGATCCCATATGCCTCTCTTGGGGCCGCATCTGCTGGCGACCATTGCTGACGCGTCGGACAAGGCAAGGCTTCCTAGAGACTGGCGGCACGCGGAAATCGTGCTTTTTCTCAAACCAGGCCGTCCCCCCAAAGACCCTTCTTCATATCAGCCCATTTCGCTGATCAATTTCAAACCTAAACTGCTAGGGAAAGTTTTGGCAGACCACCTTCGGGGGTGTATTACCGATTTGATTCACCCCGACCAGTCGGGCATCATGCCGCGGAGGACCACTAGGCATAACATCAGAAGAGTTCATAATGCTATCGCAGCCGCAACCACGTTAGGCCGTCCAGCTGCCCTATTGCTAGCCGATATTGATAAAGCATTCGACTCGCTGAGCTGGGTTTACCTTTTCCAGCTGCTCAAAGCAATCAACTTTGGACCTCGGTTCCTATCATATGTACATCTACTATACACTGACCTGACGGCATCGGTTCGAATCGCGGGACACCTCTCTCGCCCATTCCCGATACAGAGGGGTACCCGTCAGGGATGCCCACTGTCTCCTCTGCTGTTCGCTCTGGCGGTCGAGCCCCAGGCGGCCTGGGTCAGGAGTGACCCAGTGCTCAGGGGATTCGAGTGGTCCCGCTCACGATAGGATTGCGTTGTATGCCGACGACGTTCTTTTCTTCATGACGGACCCGTGGTTTTCGGGCCCTCGTATATTGGAGATCCTCAGGGTGTTTGGTGGCACCACCGGCCTCCACGCTAATCCAGCTAAATCTATCCTGTTCCCAGTATCTGGACACCAAGGCCACGAATCGTGGGCAGTACAATTATCCCGGGCCTCAGAGGTTTTAAATACTTAGGGATTTTTATCTCCCCGTGCCTCATGGGCTCATAACATCCCCCCTCTGTTGGCCAGACTTAAAAATGAAACGATGGTATGGTCCGTTCTTCCATTATCCCTATATGGGCGCTCAGCCATTTTTAAAATGGTTTCTCTGCCTCGGATCTTATACCGCCTCCAAAATTTTCCTTATCCTATTCCTCGCACGTGGTTTGCCCAGGTGAACGCCATACAAAATAATTTCCTATGGGGCGGGGGAGCTGTTCGCGTGGCGCTCCGCACTTGCGTTCAGTCTACGTATTGAGGGGGATTGCAGCTGCAGACATTTACTCATACTACATTGCATCTCACATCCTTGTAATCAACGAACTTTGGTATAATTCTCCCACTGATCCGGCCTATGCTATCGAACAGGCCGCAATGGAGCGGGATCCCCTGCTCCATTTACTCTACAGCTACACAAGACTAGATAATTTACCGCCGGCTAGTAGACAAGCCGTCCAGCTATGGAGGGCCAAGACCAGACAAATGGGTTGGAGGGGGCGTCTTACTAGACAGACTCCCTTGTGGCAGGGTACATACCTGAGATCTGCTGACGCGTTGAGAGGGTTCCGGGGTTGGGACCTGGTGGGGATCTCTACCCTGGGCGATGTTATGAAGGGCTCGACCTTAAAATCATTCCAGCAACTACAGACCGACTTAAGCCTCCACAAGTCGCAATTTTATAAATTTCTACAGCTCCGACACGCACTCTCACCCCAGATCCGCAATCTGGAGGCCCTCCCTGAGTTTTCACCCCTTGAGGGTCGCCTGTTGATGGGGGACCTCGGATTGCACAAAATCAGGCAAATAAACCAAACGTTGACGACGCACACCACCCTAGCCAATACCCGGCTAGCCTGGACTGCAGACATTCCCGAATTGACGGATGACGATTGGGCGGAGGCAATCGCCAGTCCGCAGCCGTTTCTACCCGGTTCAGGCTCATCCAATTCAAATACTTACACAGAGTCTACTACACGTGGGTGCTGTTGTGGCGAATGGGGTCATTCAGTCCCCTGAGTGCCTGCGGTGTGGTAGAGAGGAAGGATCCTTCTTCCATACGGTTTGGACTTGCATGGCCCTACAGCCCTTCTGGAACAGAGTCAGGACGTGTCTTAATGAGGTGCTGGGGTGGATGCTTCCACTGGACCCACGGCTGTTCTTGTTACATTCCACTGACGACATAGGGGGGAACAGATACAAACAGCACCTGCTGTTCCTTGCCCTTACCATAGCCAAGCGGGACATAGCTCAGGGTTGGAAGGCATCCTCTCCCCCGACTATAAGCAAATGGAAGTCCGAATTGGATAAGTGTATGGGTGCTGAGATGGCTGTATTTGAGGCTAGGGGCTACCCATGGAAACATCGCAAAGTATGGGCGCGATGGGCAGCTTACTGCGGAATTGATTTGCCCCCTGTCCCTGAGGACGACCCCTGAGTTGCCCTCCCCGCTCTTCGGCATGCGTCCCTTAGAGTGGTAATGAAGGCCTGTTTTATTATCTTACTGGGTTGTCGGCTGTGAATCTGCTGAATCATGTATATCTATTTAGACACTGGTCCATTGTCTGCACAATGTTTAGATTATTATTTTCCCTGCACGTTCTGCAAGGTTTCTTTCTTCACATAGAAATGGTAATCGATGCACACATTGTTCAACTGCTTCACTGTACCATTGAAGGGCCGTTGCCCTGTGTATTGAAATATGACCAAATAAAATTTGCTTGAAAAAAAAAAAAACCATTGACTAATATTTTCGCCCAAAATTTAGGGTCGCATTTATAAAGATCTGCAGGGACGCAGTCTGGGCCAGGTGCCTTATTACTAGAGGTCTCTTTTATATCTCTCTCAATTTCCTCCTCGTTAAAAATGAGTGGTACTATATCTTGCTGTGATAATGGCCTAGGGATAGTGCCCAGTCCCTCAATAGAGACAAATTGCCTGAAAATGGGACAGCCACTGTGCCTCTGTGATATTGCTTTCCTGTAAGTCATTTTCCAGACCGGAGAAGAACGGGGTGATAACAATAGTCTAAAATCTTGAACTATCCTTTAACACCTCGAAGATAATAGAGCATTCCACTCCACGCCTCTGCCTTAATCTCTGATTTCCGCCTATGGACTGCTGTCTTATACTGCCTCCGTAATCTCGCTATCAATACCTTATCTCAAGGTAAGCTTTTCAATGCTAAAACTAGGGAGCGGTGAGCATGTGAACAGTTGTCATCGAACCATCTTTCTCCACGGATAGTTCTAGGTTTGGTGTTAGTGGTCAGATCACGTGCTGTTTACAAATGCCATCAAAGGCTCTAAGAACCACATCCTTAGGACTAGAGGAATCAGCGCATGTTATAATATGTCCTTTAGTTTTCGTGCACAAGTCCGTGAAAAAGGTGTCACTTTAGACCACTTAAGCCACCTCCCCTGATCACGAGTTACCACACTACTAGCTCCCAAATTCTTTCCTCCTAATCCCAATAGACCACAACTTTTATCCAGTTCTAATATGACAGGATTGTGATCACTAAAAGGCGGCAGCCTGGCATTATAAAATACTACCTTACCTAGCAGCATAGAAGACAGGAATATATAATCAATAATAGTATCTCTGGCCTTAGATTTAAACGTAGGACACCGATCAGAATGATTAAAAAAGCTGGGTTCAAAAAGATCAGCTTCTGTCAAAAGGGCCTCTAATCCCTCCCCCTGTATTGAATGCTCAAAGTGAGGGATCATCGAGTGACTGTGCTCAAGGTGATCATCAATAGAGCAATGCAAATCACACAAGTGTATTTTAAAATCACCCATAAGTAATATGTGATAAGAAGTGGATTGCTTTGACCTATAATCTCTAGAAAGAGTTTCAAATTACTCAAGTGTTAATTCATAAAATCACTTTCTCCCGAATTATAAAAATGTACAAGTAATAACTTGGGGTAATTAGAGTTACTTACTTCTACTATCAAGCAGTTAAAACAATCTACCTCTAGCCTTTTTGTAGACCCCATTAGCTTAAGGGAAAAAAGAAGCATTAGTCCACTCTTTGCTCTACAAGCTGGGGCAAGGCGGGCAGATAGAAAGTAAGATCTGAACCCGTCCAGACAGAAATTATCCCCCCTGTCCCATGTTTCCTGAAGGGCAATTATATCATATGATTTTATAAAATCTATCCAATTTGGGTCATCTCTTTTGGATCTAAGACCTGCGATGTTCTAGCTGATAATTCTACAATTAGTGGAGATTTCAGCTCCTATATCACCTAGGGTACGGACGTTAGGGCTTAATTCAAGTGTACAGTCCTCGTTCCCCGCCAGTCAGTCATTCATAGCCATCTGGGTAAGTGGGAGAAATCTATTTGAGAGGTAAACCTTCCTCTTTGGGCCTTGACAACTGGCCTACCAGTTTTAAAGATACTACTCCTCCCTCACTTACTTTACAAGGGCAGAGTACAGGGCTTTTACTGTGAGAGGGACACATCAGGGACTGTTGAAAAATAGTAGAACTAGTAATGCTTACCCTGTCAGGAGCTCGTGATGCAATTACTGGGGGGTAGAAATAACCTAATGGCAAGGCCCTAATACCCCCCGTGTGACTCAGTGACGTCCCAAAACAGCCTGTTGACTATATCCTGTTTGTTAAAATTGACTACAATACAGTCACCACGTACGTGTTTGGGTTGATTACCTACCCAGGACACCAGTCTAGCCATTATGATGTGAGTAGAGATCTCAGGTTGACCGGAGCAGTAATGGTCACACCAGTTTTTTGTCTTACGCAGCAGAGCCGCCGTTGGTTCATTATCAGAGACACTTAAAGGAGGGACCCCTACAAGGACCGCAACCAAAGGAATGGCTTCTGGGGGGAGATTAATTCTGCTACCATTAGGTCTTATATTTCTCCTTTGCTGAGCAGGATTCTCGTTAATTGCCGTGGACAAGCCATTTAATTGCCAATTAACTAGACTTGTATCAACATGGGGGGGATTTCCCTCCCCCTTGGCCCGGATCTTGAGAAACCTCAGGTCTACCAACAGAATTAGCCTTTACTCCTCCCCCCCCCCGAGGGTGAGAATGGTTGAATACCTAGATGTTTCCCCCAGGAAATGGGCTTGGTTGCTAATAGAGGAGTAGGTAACAAGCCTAAGTTAACATTAACTTCTGGGGTACGCTTTGTATCCCTCATGAAAGAATCCATGGAGGAATCCAACCGCACACATTTTTCTTTAAATCCGCCACACAAGAATTCAATGTATCAATTACATCTTTAGCGATACTAGTCAATATAGATTCAAACCAAGCACTGAAAATATCCTCAACCAGATTCCGTAATGTCAATTGAATATTTTCATCCACCCCCGGCACCATCTTGGGGGTACTGTTTTTAGAGCCCTTATGCCGCCTACTGGCTTTTCTGCTGGTACGTTTATCCCCTACGGACTCCTCAATTGGGCCCCTTAATGTACTTTCCTCAGCCAGTGTGGGAGCTTCGGGTATTACATCCACACCCCCTAGCACTACAATATCGTGGGTCTGAGCTTCACTCCTCGCAGTTGGGCCTCTAATCAGCACCACCGGTTCTAAAGGTACGGGAATGTGTGGCAGAGGATCAGTTGCCTCAATCCCTTCTCCATGATTTTGGCTTGAACCCAGTCCCAGTTCCTTTTCAGCGTTGGCTACCTCCTTATTCAAGGCTCCCACGGCCAAGGTCAAGTATGAAATTATGGATGGAGACTTTCTAGGGATTTTGGCTTTTAAACCCCCCTGATCTTGACTGCCCAGATGTTTACGCTTACCCATGAGTGGGCGTTGGAGGGGTGGCCCAGCCCAGCCTCTTTCGGGCACGGATGGGCCCGCCCTTGGCCTGGGCATGCCCACACGCGTCCCGCGCTGCGGGAGCCCGCGGCCGCTTAAACGCACCAGCCGGCGCACAGAGAGCGTGCTGGTGCCTCCAGGCGCAAGGGCTGCTGGGGCTTGTAGTCCGGTCCCCCCGCGGCGAGAAAGTGCGCTGTGCTGTAAGGGGTGACGACCCCCGTAGGGCTTTTGCCCTATAAAGTGCGCTGTGCAAAAAAAGTCTCTGGTCCCGCTAGTAGAGTGTTTGCAACATGTCATATACCTTTTTTTATCAATATATTTTATTTGTATATATTTCTGTCTATTGTATGGGGTGCAGGCTCATACAATGGCAATCAAACTAGGACTGGGGGTCCGAGCCACTGCTCCTACGGACTCTTTTAATGAATTGTTATTGCAATGCGCAATCACTTTTATGGTCTATTGACAGAAATAAAGTTCTTTTGAAATGAATAAACCTAAAAAAAAAATGTTTAAAAACCTAGTTGCAAGGGGGTGGAGATTTTGCAGGTCCCTGGTACAAGACTATGCCTTGCTGCTACGAAAATCCTCCAAACGCAGCAGCCTAATCAGAGGACAGATGCGCATTCACAGAAATTCCGGGTACCACACTCTCCTGGCCCAATCAGGGGTCACAACGATGACTTTGGTTCATTCGTTTTTGATAATTTTTAGTACTCGGGCAGGAACATTACAAGTAGGAAGGCACACAGGAGTCAGGTTCTCCTGTCTAGCGGAATGTGCCCTTCTAGCAAAGTTTTGAGCACAATAGTGTTAATACTGCGTGTTCTCTGAAATACCAACGAGATCGAGCCAGGGTTCTCGCCATTGCTGGAAAATGCCTTGCACCACCTGCAGTGTAATTGCCATTTGTGATAAGCTATGAATCGCCGGCTGAGTTTGCCCACCCTGGAGTTTAAAAATCCCACCAGGTGGTGCATGGTCAGGAAAAAGCTCTGATGATTCAGTCCGTTCCAGGGGCATAAGGCCTCCGGGCACATGGCCCAGGACCCCACCGGCCCTGCTCATTGCAGTATTACATGGCAATGGTGTTGGCTGTGCAAACCTGAACGAGTCTTCCCTTGATGGACAGCAGTAAATTTTTAACAGAAAGCAAATGACCAACGTCTCTAACAGGTTCATGTGGAGACTGGTCTCTTCTGCAGACTGGAGTCCTCTGATCTCGACCTCTCCCGGATGACCTCTCAAACCAAGCAGTCATGCATCCATCACCACAGTCAGCTCTGGGTGGGGTAGGAAGAGGGGTCTACTGCTGGTTTAATTAGCCAGCAGTCCAGGTCTTTTGCAGTCTCCTCTGTAACCTGGATGGATTCTGACAGGTTCTCCTGGTGCAGGGCCCACTTAGACTTCAGATCCTACTACTGAGCCTACATTAGCCATCTGGCATAGTTGACAAGAAGAGTGCAGGAGGCCAAGAGTCCAAGCAGCCTCAGAATCACCTTCACTGAGACCTAGGACTGAAGCTAAAACATCAGGATGTATTGGACCAGGGGGTCTTGAACAGGTAGTTCAGGAGCTACTAGCAGCTCACCTGCTGCCAGTAGGTACCGCGTTTATATGAAGCACAGCCTAATACATTATTCAGTGAATCTAAAACTTGCCTTGCTGCCTTCTGTATTGTACAGGAGTCAGCGCTAAGTTATATGTAGAAGAGTGGAATCTGACTTTTTGCCTGGTATTTAAGTGGTTTTTGACTAGTCTGGCTGGGATCCTGCTATCCAGGACCCCAGCCTATCTGCTTTCTCCATAAAACTGATGTAAAGTACTCTAGGTACAAACCTAATTGGATGCTGGGCATGCCCTACCAGTCCCTTGTAGATGGTACACTAGGTACCCAGGGCATGGGTCCCCCAGTAGGCCTACCAGGGCTGCAGCACTTATTGTGCCACCCTGGGACAGCCAGCCAAACTGACACCACCAGACCACTACTGTAGTCTGGGTAAGGTGGTGCTAGCATCCCTTACAGGGATGTAGGTACCCTATATCCCACACCATTACAACACATATACTCTCATAGGTCACCCCTATGGCAGGCCCTGGCAATCCTACAGGGCTGGGTGCTGAGGTATGTGTGAGGGGGGACCCCTACGTGAGTAGGGCTTCTCTGCAACCTTCGTAAAATCATTACTGGGTTGTTTGTAGTGTAGCCGTACCATATACTCTTAACCGCATTATAAGTGAATCGCGTCATCGCGATAACTTGAGAATGGCTACACAGAACCATATCGTGTTTGGTGTCAAACATGTAGGAATCATACCCCCAGTCCAGCCATGGGCATGAGGGTACGATTCCCCCTTGCTAGGAGGGCGATATGGGAAAAGCGGTAGAATTTAGACACCAATTTAAAAGTGCACATGTACCACAAAATGGCTACTGTCCGCCACCTACACGACTCTGGCTGGCTGTTGCTGGGGAAAACCCCAGCCTCGCCATCTGGACAATAGGGCTCCTGTGGCAGGGAGGTGCCAGCACCTCCCCAGACAGGATATGTGGATTGGAACAGGGTGGGTGCACCAAATGTCCTTTCAGAGTTGCACGTAGGCAACTGAAGAGCCCCAATTCTGCATACACCGCCTGGAACCGGTTCAGGGGCATCCTGCCCCTCGCCCAGGCGGGAAACACACAAAGGGGAGTGGGTGTAGCCACCCTTTCCCGCCTCTACTCTGATTGGCAGGCTCCATTTGGGACCATCCCCTAATCTTGGGGATATAAGTGAATAACATGGCCCCAGAGCCTCCGATTAATCCAGGACTTCAAAGAACTGACCTTCGACGAGCTGCTGGCCAGCTGACTGAAGAAATCTCCCTTGGGATAAAGGAGTTATCCCCCTGCTTGGCAGGCACCTAAAAGACTGCAAGATACCCGGTTGGAACTTTGCTGCTCTCACGACCTTCGACGCCTTCCAGCAACCTCGAGGTGGGTCTCCAGTGCATCCCAGCGTCCTGTGAGTGTGCCCTGCAAGTCTGAGCACCCTGGACCACGTGGGTGTCGAGATCCCCGCATACCCCGAGACACCGGCCACCTCTTGCACAGCACACGACCCCGACTAGTGGGGAAGTTGTGCTTTGGCCCATTTCTGAGCCAACCTTCAAGCAGCATCTGTGCCAAATCTCAGCTCCCTGGCCCGCTCCGGTGGCACGTGGGAGCCCTTTTACGCACTCCATTTCGCTGCCTTCCGCGGTCCCTTGTCTCTCGACTTGTGGGCCCTGGCGGAGGACAATCTTAACATCCAAGAGTTCCCCTGGTTGCTCCAGGCCTGCTCTGCGCTCCCTCCAAAGGAGAGCACCCTCAGACCTCGTGGGTCTGCACCAGCAGCTGCTTTGTACATCTTGCGTGGGTTGCGGTTGCCAATGCTTAGTGGATCCAATCGGGACACTAACACCGCAGCGACCCTCATCCGACGTGGGATAGTCGCCCTCCAGAAGCTGGCCTTCCCTTGAAGCCTCCCGGAGCCCGTGACTGCAGAGCCCAGCTGCACCTTCCTCACCTGAAGCACCCGACATCCACGAGCTCCTTCCTGTGAGCTCCCTGGTCACTGTGCCGTGACCCAGACTCTGTCCCCTCTGCTTTCAGGTCCTTCTCTACATTTCCTACATCTTTAATCTTCACGACTTCAACGACGTTTTCAGCTAGCAGCAGTTTGGACTACTTTTCCATTGAAAATCAGCCCGCGACCCGACACCAGAATCGACCTATGCACCCGGCTTCCCTTGGGCAGGTAACAGTGGTACTTCGGTACTCCCGTGGTGATGGGCTCTCCAAAGCCTTAAGTCTCAAGTCTTAACTTTGTACTACTGCTAGAAGTGTCCTTTAACTTTAAATATTCAACCGCGACATTCTCCATAGGCTAACATTGCGATCCCGATAGCAACTGTTTGCACTGCACACGCCTCCCGTGGGTCCCCTTCCTCATAACTGTGGGTGGATTCTGAAGGGGCAAGCGATCCTGAATGCCCTAGGCATTGCCCGTAGAATTGTCATGGTTCTTATACCACTATTTTAGTTGGCCAAGCGTAAAATGAAAAATTTCAACTGCAGCACGCCGGCACTCTCAAGGCATGACTTACTAAGAGGTTTTACCCTTTCATGCTCCAGCCGTTTAAACACACCCACATGGCACATATACTGGAGAAAAGTCTGAAGTTATGTTTTTTAATACTTTGAATCCGCCCTTCCCTCCAATAGGAAGGTCGGTAGAAGCGTCCCAAAGCGGATGACCAATCATCGACTCTTGCATACTGTGGACTTCTGCCTGTGAGAGGCCAGCGTCTTTTTACAAGGTGAATGGAGGGCAGGTGGGAACTGTAACAACAAAGGTGTGCTGCATAACGCAGATTTTTATATTGAGAAAAAAAACTAATTTGCAATGGGAACATATGCGGTGTAGCATCCCTTGACAAGCAGGGGGCAGGCCTAAGCCTTTAATTACAGTCCCTACCAAGCGTGATCCCGATGTAGAGGGTGAGCCACACCTTTTTGGGGAGGCATGAAAGGTTCAGCTTCGACGGAATGCAGGACAGCTCAAGTACTGCGACATGCATGGCTTATCAGGGCTGGGGGGTTCTCTCTTGATAAAGTGAAGATATGTGTTGGGAAAACGCAGGTAGAAACACTGCAAGTACACATGTATCTGTCTGCTCCCACTAAAGCTCTTTGTGCAATTTCGTGCGGGACACTCATACGTGTCATTGTGTGTGTACTGGGACATTAGTAAAGTGCGTCTTAGCCTTTTCTTTCAAAGGCCTACCAGCCCAAGAGTGACAGGATTGAAAAGCTGCAGATATCCATCTTGCTGTGCTTGCTGTGGAAACTGGATCGCCGTTGTTATGGTTTCAATATGCGACTAATATTTGATCTGTAGTCTGTAATTACCTTGTACGATGCAAACAGAACTTCAAGCATCTATTTACATCTAGTGTATGCAGAGCTCTTTCCGCAGGTGTCCATGAATTCGGGAAAAATGTCTTAAGTACAACAGGTTAGTTCAGATAAAAAGACCTGTTATGGAGGTGATAATATTGGGTGAATATTTGAACTCTGGCACCATAAGCAGAAGTGCTTCCATTTTAGCTGATATGTTTTGTTAGTGTTATCTGCTCTGGCTCTAGCAAGGATATCTCTGCAAAACAGTGGTATATCTAAATGTTGAAGCTCATGGTATTCAGCAGCCAGGCCAATAAGTGCAGAGAAGTCGGGTTCGGATGAAGTACCTGCTTGTGGTCCATCAATAGCAAATCCTTCTGAGGCTCCAGCTGAATGTGATTCTCCTAGGACAACAGTAGAAGTTCTGTGAACCAGTGTTGCCTGGGCCAATCACTATCATCAACACAGTTCCCTCTTCATCTTTCTATGAAGCCTGGGTATGAGAAGGATAGGGGGAAAAGCGTACACAAAGATCCCTGGCCATCTGATTGGAAATGCATTTCCCCATGACACTTTGTGAGGATCCCAGCTTGCTTAAAACTGTACTTTCCAGTTCTCTTGAGATGCAAAGAGATCTAGTACTGGCCTGCCCCATTGTTGGACGATTGTGGTCTGAACAGAGTGATTTAATTCCCATTCACTCTGACTTGTTCTGCTTAAAGTGACTGCCAAACTGTTGCTCGCTTCTAGCAGATGTTCTTCTCGTAGTGATTGTTGTGCCTCCTGCGACAGGATGAGATCTTGTTCCTCCTTGTTTGTTCAGGTAGTACATACTGGTTGTGTTGTTCGTTCATATTGACACTGAAGATCCTTTTATTCTTGGTAAAAACGCTTGGTAGGCAAGTAAGATTGCTTTGAGCTCCAGGAAGTTTATGTGCATTTTTGATTGCATTAGGGTCCATTTGACATTGATTTGGAGATCCTGCAAATTGGCCCCCAATCCTCTAGAGAAGCGTCTTTAGGAATAACATTTGGAAATTTGGGACAAGAACGTGAGCCCTGATGAGAGATTGTCGGAGTTTATCCACCAAGGAAGGGTTTTGATCATAGGTGGAGTGAGTTTGATGACATCGTCAAATGAGCCTTCTATCTGAACCCATTGTGTGTCTAAGCCCTCCTGGAAGGGTCTCATCCTTAGGAGGGCACAAGGTACTAGAAAAATGGCCAATTACTTCATGTCAAGACGTGCTTTGAGAAGGTGAACAGAAAACAAACTTTCTTTTGAAACAGTTTTATGCCAGTGTCATGAGTTTCTTTTGTCTTTCTTATGATACAAATGCATTGTCTTCAAATGTAATATATCCAGAATTGCTCCCAGAAAATGTATCTTTGTTGAGGGACGAAGGAGAGACTTTTGTTAATTGATTCCAATTACTGGAAAGTTTGTAGACAAGTTATTGTAGCCTTCGACGCTTAGCGGGCAGATGTTGCTTTTATCAGCTAGTCATCGAGATGCATGAAGATCTGGAAGCCTTTTTGTCTTAAGTTGACTGCCACTGAGACAAGTTCCTTCATAAAAATCCAGGGAGCTGACCGAGACCAAATGGGAGCACTTTCAATTGACAGTGAGTGCTGGCTACTGTGAATATGAGAAATTTGTGATGTTTCAGATGAATAGAGATATAGATATAAGCCTCCTGCAGATTTAGTCTTGTGACGTAATCTCCCTGATTGAAGAGGTGCAGGATTTCTTTAAGGGTGATCATACGAAAAGATAGTTTTTTCAGGCATTTGTTCAATTTCCTGAGGTCCAGAATGGGTCGCCATTCTCCTGATTTCTTCTTCATGAGGAAAAAACAAGATTAGAAGCCCATTCCTTGCTGAGAATATGACACTTTCTCTAAAGCACCCTAGCATAGCTAGCAGTGGCGGCTCCTCGGCTAAGGCAGAGGAGAGTCGTCCCACTACTCAAAAGGAAAAACAAATCATAACGTAACGCTATCATTTTATTTTTCCTATTGCAGTCAGTGGCGAGGCTGTCCAGAGCAGGGGGAGGAGTGGTTGCACTCCCTAAGTGCTCATGACTGTTTGGCCCGCCCTCTTGAGACGGCCAAACAGTCATGCACACTTTGAATGTTACCCAGCAGGCTGCATTACACAGCCTGGCGAGGAACATGCACAGGCTCCCGGTCTCCATCTGAGCGCTAAACCACGGCACTCAGACCAATCACAAGCTGCATTGCAGCGTTCTGAATGGCTCAAGGGAGCCTGTGTGCCCGGGTGCTTCCTGCTGCCAACCGGGACTGAAGACAGGGAGAAGGTGTGGTCTAACAGCTAGGGCAGTCTATCTCAAATCTGGGTTCGAGTATTAGAAATGACGCTCAACATCCTGTGATTCTGGGCAAATGACTTAATCTCCCCATGCCTAACAAAATGAATATGTCCTTGTGTAACGCAACTGATGCTCCGGTTAAAGCGCTGTGATACCCGATACCTTCGGTTCAAGTTTGCGCTATACAACCACCCCCCCCCCCCCCTATCCCCCCCTCCCCCGAAAAAGGAGATGACAGCGCAGAGGCCTCGGCCGGCAGTTCCAGGTAATTCCTTTATTTCTTCTTCTTCTTTTTTTTTTTTTTTTACTAACCCCCATTTCACATCTCCACTACCCACCTTAGGTAGCGGCCGCTATTGATAGCTAGCACTTCCTTCGTTTTGGTGATGTGATTGGCGGAGTTTGGGTGAACTCTGAAGTGTGACCATATGTGATAAGATCCAGGACCTCTTTGTCAGATATTATCTTCTAATGTTAGTGTGTAGACTATGCACACCACACTGTTAACCCTAAATACAATTTCTATCGATCTATGTGCAGCACCTAACTTTGTGTACCTCACACACACACTAGTTGGCCCGCTTTTTAGATATTATTTTCTGCCATTGATGAGAAAAATGTGAACATTTTTGTTCCCACAAGATGGTGTCCTCTAGGGGGCATAACCGTCACTATAACATTTTCACAGTTTTCTGCCAGGGTCTCTTCCCTGCGCTGTCTGCCTTCTCCTTGGTGATTGCTTGGAGTAGGCTGCCACTGGCGGCATCCTATAAGGTTGGTGTTGCTGGTAAGCTGGCCTAAAAGGCGGAAAGTCCTAAAAGAATTTAAAGAGTCAGGTCTGCCTTGTATGCTTGCAAGGCGTCATCAACATGCTTGTCAAACTGAGCACCACCATCATATGGCATATCTAATATTTGTTTTGCACCTCAAGTCTAAATGTTGAGGCCTTTAACCAACCTTGGCATCTAAGGACTGCTGATCCTGCAAGTTGTCAGAATCCGATTGAAGCTATATCCATAGCGCAATCTATGATTTCCAATGAGGATCTTTCTCCCTCCTGCAGAATCTGTTTTGCTTCTGCCCTTTGTCTTCTGTCAGGAAATCCATGTATGTGGTTGTGAGAAGTTGGCCTGGCATATGCTGGTCACTAGTTAAAGTGGCCACCTTGCACCAGTCCAATTCGACTCTTATGGTAGATAGGTTTAAGACAACCTTTTAAAGAAAGCTATCCTAGTGGTAGCTGTGGAGAGCAGTCTCATAGGAATGTAAAGCAGCTTGTTTTACCTTATAATCTCTTGAATTACCAAATGAAAGGACACCATACAGATATATATATATATATATATATATATATAAAATATATATGTATTTATTTCTAGACACACTCTACTAATCTGTTTATGAGATTAGAAGTCAGGAACATATGCACAAATCAATGTTTCACAACAAATTAAGCACTTATATATCTGGGGCCCTAGGGGCGTACCAGACCATATACTAATAAGGAGGTATAAGAAGAACGACTTGAGAAGGGAGAAGGCCTAAGGTCTTCAGAAGCTCTGGGGCCTCACTAATCCACCCAAGGCAGGAAAGTAAAGGACCCACGGGAGACGCATGCAGTGTGAGAACACAGCCGCCGATCCCAATAGACTTCAATGGAGCAAGTCACGGTTGGAATTTTAAAGTTTTAGGGTACTTCGGGAGAGTCTACAAGCAAGTCACTTACAGGGTAAGTAGTTCGAGGGCCAACACACACAGGAGCACTGGAGTGCACGAGTTACCTCACCCAGGGAAGCCGGGTGCATAGGTGTCTTTTGGTGTCGGGTCGCGGAGTCGTTTTCAATGGGAGCCAAAGAAGATTTGCTGCTTGTGAAGACAGGAGAAGTGTCCGGTGGAATCCAAGGATGGATTCTGAAGAAAGAAGACCTGAAAAGCAGAGGAGACAGTGTTCAAAGTCACTTGCCAGTGACCCAGGCCCAGGAAGACGAATGCCCACAGTCGTCGGGGGATTTCAGGTGATCACGGGTGTCTTCAGTCTTCAGCCACGAGGTCCAGGAGACGACGACCAGGAGCTGGATTTGGAGTATCCCACGAAGTCTGCAGCTTACTGAGGTGTCGGCAACCGGATTGGAGCCAACAAGCCTTGGCAACAAAAAGTCTCGTGGAATGTGAAGAAAGTCAGCGGTGCAGACCAGCAAGGTCTGAGGGACTCACCCAGCGAGGGTAAGTCAGGGCAGGCCTGGAGCAACCAGGGGAGCTCTTTGGTTCGATGAAAAAGTCTTCAGGGGACCCACAAGTCAACCGGCAAGGGATCGCGAAGACGCCTCGGGAGGATTCACTTCACAGGAGCCCACGGTCACTCGGGACGAGGTAGGCCTCTGATGTTCGGTGGAAAGCCTGCTGGAGGCTTGGACCATACGTGGTCCAACGCACAAGTACGTAGAACGTTGTGAAGATGTTGCACTCAACAATAGTGCACAGTACCCGGGTATTGCTGTTCCTCGTCACTCTTGGGGTCCACTCGCCTCAGCTTTGCTGGGGACTCACAATGGCCGTCGAGAAGTCAGGAAATCCACTTCCGGGACTGCAGGGACTTCGGACTCCGGCGGGAGCGGGAATGTTTGTGACCGTTGATTCAAAGTTTTGGTGCCTGCCATGCAGGGGAGTCACTCCTTGACTCCAAGGGAGATTCTTCAGTCTTCCAAAGGTAGTGGAACGTCGAAAGTTAGGATTCTTCTTGTAGAGCGTCGTCCAGGGATATCTAGTTTGCAATGGCAAGGTTTCCCTATCTTATTCTAAAGGAAAGGGAGGGACTAGCTCTATGACCACTCCTATGGGAGGGTCAGGGGAGTGGGTGGTTACACCCACATTCCTTTGTCCAGTTGTGCCAGAGCAGGGGCTGGTAGCCCCTGAACCGGTTTGAGCTGGCATATGCACAGAGGAGCCTACTGCTCCCCCAGTGCAGGATTTCAAAGCACTCTAGGAGTGCACCCACCCAGCCCCAAAACACTAAATCCTGCCTGGAAGGTGTGACAGGATGCCCATTGATGGGCGTCCTCCACTGCCAGTTATAGTTAGCAGCAGGAGAGCAGCTCAGTGTCTGTGCTGGTGGCATCCTTTTTGTGATGCCAGGGCTCTTCAGGATTCTACCGTGTTTCCACAGTGGGTACATGTCTATCCCTCTAGAAGGGTGGGATCATACTCCCACACCAGTTACTGGTGTGGGGGTATGATTCCAAGGCGTTTGACACCAAACACAACATGTTTTGATGCAGCCATCCCAAAGTTAGCATTTACCACTAGGTTATAATGCACTTAAGAGTATATGGTTTAACCGCATCCACAAACAGCTACAGAGAATAGACCCTGCCAGCTGCAGAGGGGCCCTGCTCAGGCAGAGGCACCCCCTCACATGTAAACCAAGCACCGTGCCCTCAGGATTGATAGGTCCTGCCTTTGGGGTGACTGATAGGTATATATGTGTGTGTAAGGTGAGATATAGGGAGCCTATACCTCAGTGAGGAGTGCTAACACTACCTCACCCAGGCTGCAGTAGCAGGCCTGTGGTGTCAGATTTAGTCTGCTTCCCAGGGGTGGCATAATACATGCTTCAGCCCCTGGTAGGCCTGTGAAGTACCTATGCCCTTGGTACCTAAGGTACCATATACCAGGGGCTCATAAGGTACCACAGTATCCAATCACTAGTGCATCTAATATGCACTCCAAGTTGTTTAGAGAGAACAGAGAGACTGGGGCCCTGATTAGCAGGGACCCAGCCAGACTATAGCCAGAAACCAGTGTTAACATCAGAAAAAAAGTGGGGGCAACATAAGTGCAGATCCTACTCTCCTACACAACCCCCCCCCCCCCCGAAACGCAGGGACACTAAACTAACCTTGACCAGTTGAGTTTTCGTGTTCTAAGTGGAAATACCTTGAGAGTCCATCTGCATTGGCATGTTGGGTCCCAGGTCTATGTTCCACTGTATAGTTCATCCCCTGTAGGGAAATGGACCACCTTAAAAGTTTTGGGTTTTCACCTTTCGTCTGTTTGAGCCATAGGAGGGGCTTGTGGTCAGTCTGAACTATGAAGTGAGTGCCAAACAAGTATGGCCTCAGCTTCTTCAAGGCACACAACACAGCAAAGGCCTCCCTCTCCATAGTTGACCAATGATTCTCTCTAAGGGTCAGCCTTCTGCTAATAAAAGCTACTGGCTGGTCTTGACCTTCATCATTCAGTTGAGACAGTACAGCTCCCACACCCAGCTCAGAAGTATCTGTTTGGACAATGAACTTTCTGGTGTAGTCTGGACTCTGTAAGATGGGGGCAGTGCATATGGCCTGGTTTAGGTCTTCAAATGCCTTTTGACAGCTAGCTGTCCACTGAACCTTTTTGGGCATTTTCTTTGAGGTAAGATCATTTAAGGGGGTCACTATAGATCCATATCCCTTAACAAACCTCCTATAGTACCCAGTCAGGCCCAAAAAGGCTCTCACCTGTGTCTGGGTGGTTGGAGCAACCCATTCCATGATGGTTTGGATTTTGCTCTGTAACGGTTGAACCTGGCCTCCACCTACAAGGTGGCCCAGGTACACAACCTGACTCTGCCCTATCTGGCACTTGGTGGCCTTGATAGTGAGGCCTGCTTTTAGCAGGGCCTCCAAAACATTTCTGAGGTGGACCAGGTGATCCTACCAGGTGGAACTAAAGACAGCAATATCATCCAGATAAGCTGAGCAGTAAGTTTCCATACCTGTCAGAACTTTGTTCACCAACCTCTGAAAAGTGGCAGGTGCATTTTTCAAACCAAAGGGCATCACCACAAAGTGGTAGTGCCCACCAGGGGTTGAGAATGCAGTTTTGGCCTTGGCATCCTCAGCTAACCTGATCTGCCAGTAGCCAGCTGTTAGGTCAAATGTACTTAGATACTTGGCTGAGGCCAAAGTATCAATCAGTTCATCTGCCCTGGGAATTGGATAGGCATCAGTCCTGGTGACTGCACTGAGGCCTCTGTAGTCTAAAAACCTCATTTCTTTCTTACCACCCTGGGTATGAGGTTTGGGCACAAGGACTACTTGACTAGCCCAAGGCCTATCTGAAGGCTCAATTACACCTAGCTCCAACATTTTCTGGACTTCAGTCCTGATACAGTCCCTGACATGGTCAGGTTGCCTGTAGATTTTACTCTTGACAGGCAGACTGTCTCCAGTGTCCACCTCATGGGTGCACCAGGAAGTCTGACTAGGGGTCAGGCTAAACATATGTCTAAACTGTTGCTGAACTTGTCTGCATTCAGTTTGCTGATGATCAGTGAGGCTACTTGCCAAAGCAACACCACCTACTGACCCATCATCAGGGTTCTGTGAGAGCAGGTCAGGGAGAGGGTCATTCTCCTCCTCCTCTTCTTCATCAGTCGCCATGAGCAAGCCCATGTCAGCCCTGTCAACATATGGTTTCAATCTGTTGACATGGAGTACCCTAAGGGGTCTCCTGGGAGTTCCAAGATTCACCAAGTAGGTGACTTCTCCCTTTTGCTCAACAATTGTATGGGGGCCACTCCATTTCTCTTGGAGAGCTGATGGGGCCACAGGCTCCAACACCCACACTTTCTGTCCTGGTTGGTATACAGTCAGCACAGCCTTTTGTTCATGCCAAGTTTTTTGTGGTTCTTGGCTGGCCTCCAGGTTTTTAGTTGCCTTTTTCATGTACTCAGCCATCCTGGAGCAGAGACCAAGTACATAGTCCATCACATCCTGTTTGGGAGGTTTGTGAGGTAACTCCCAGCCCTCCTTCACCAAACATAATGGACCTCTTACAGGATGCCCAAACAGAAGTTCAAAAGGGCTGTAGACAACCCCCTTCTGTGGGACCTCTCTGTATGCAAATAGAAGGCAGGGAAGTAAAAGGTCCCATTTTCGCCTAAGCTTTTCTGGGAGGCCTTTAATCATTCCCTTTAGGGTTTTGGTGAACCTTTCAACTAACCCATTGCATTGTGGGTGATAGGGAGTGGTGAATTTGTAATTTACACCACACTCCTTCCACATTGCTTTTAGATACCCTGACATGAAGTTGGTCTCCCTGTCAGATATAACCTCCTTAAGGAAGCCCACTCTGGAGAAAACTCCAATGAGGGCTCTTGCCACCACAGGGGCTGTGGTGGTCCTTAGGGGAATTGCTGCTGGGTACCTGGTGGCATGATCCACTACCACCAGGATAAACCTGTGCCCAGATGCTGTTGGGAGGGCCAAGGGGACCAACAATGTCAAGCCCTACCCTTTCAAAGGGTACCCCCACCACAGGTAGTGGTATCAGGGGGGCCTTTGTCGTGCCACCTGACTTGCCACTGGCTTGGCAAGTGACACAGGAGCGACAAAACTCCTTGGTGTCCTCTGACATATGTGGCCAATGAAAATGTGGAAGAAGCCTGTCCCAGGTCTTGTTTTGGCCCAAGTGTCCTGCTAAAGAGATGTCATGTGCTAGGGTCAAGATGACCCCCTAAACTTCTGAGGTATTACCAACCTCCTGGTGACTCCAGGGGTAGTATCTCTAGCCTCAGAATATAGGAGTCCCTCATCCCAATAAACTTTATGGGACCCACCAGCACTCCCAGCAGCCTGCTGTCTGAGGGGTTCAAGAGAGGGGCAGCACTGTGCTCTCTGCTCAGATCTTCCCTAGAATGTCCCCCTGCCCCCAAGAACTCAACCTGATCAGGTCCAAGTCCCTCTGGGGCAGTTCCTTCTTCAGGATCTGCTTCTCCTCCCTCAGGAGGGGAATCTGTGATCTGAGACAGAGGGGAATGCACTGCCTTAACCCTACTGCTCCTCCTCTTGGGTAGCATCTGGTCCATAGTTTCAGGATCCAGAGCTGGTTCAGCTTTATGCATTTTGGCCTGTGACCTGGTCACAGAAAATACCTCTGCAGGTATGCCCAACATCTCAGCATGAGTCCATAACTCTACTTCAGACCAGGCTGAAGTCTCTAGATCATTGCCCAATAGACATTCGACAGGGAGGTCTGCACTCACTACTACTTTCTTGAGGCCAGTTACCCCTCCCCAGGAGAAATTCACAACTGCCAGACTATGGTTGGTCCTGACATTGCTTGCATTGGCAACCTGGTACATTTCACCCAGGATGATCTGCCCAGGGTCCACAAGATCCTCTGCCACCATGGTGACACTAGCATCTGTGTCCCTGAATGCCAAAGCCTGTTTGCCATTTTTTACAGGCTGCTGTTTTTATTTGCCCAGATTACTGGGGCACACCAGGAAGGACGTATCAATGTCTCCATCACAAATCAGCAATGCCTGAGTGGGTACTCTGACTAGGCCAGAGTTCACTTCAGAACCCAGGGTCAACCCTACTACACCCTTATTCTGATTTCCACCTCCACCAGTAGCTGTACTAGGGGGAACAGTTGCCTTAGGGGCAGGAGTGGTGGTGGTTTGGTCTTTGGACTTGTTACAGTCAGAAGTCCAGTGTCCTTTCTGTTTACAGAATTTGCACCAGGGCTTCTTTTGGCCTTTTCCCTTTGTAGACTGTGAATCCCCACCAGATGCAGCTTTTTGGGGCCCTTGTGAAGACTTCTGGTCTTTTGACTTATCCCCACCTTTCTCAGAGCCTTTAGGATCCTGATTCTTAGTGTCACCCCCTTGGTTCTGGGTTTTCTGCCTCACCCTGGTTCTGACCCATTTGTCTGCCTTCTTTCCCAATTCTTGGGGAGAGGTCAGATCAGAGTCCACCAAGTATTGATGCAACAACTGGTTTTGGCAATTATTAAGGATCTGTTCTCTCATCATAAGATTATACAATCCCTTAAAATCAGTAACTCTACTACCAACCAGCCAACCCTCCAGAGCCTTGGTTGCACAATCCACAAAGTCAGTCCAGTCTTGAGTCTGTGCTTTCTGGGTGTCTCTGAACTTCAACCTGTACTGTTCAGTGGTTAAGCCAAACCCATCTATTAATGCACTCTTTAGGACTTCATAATCATCAGCATCCTCTTCTCTAACAATGAAGAGCTTGTCTCTACCTTTATCAGAAAAGGAGAGCCACAAGATTGCTGCCCACTGCTTCTGGGGGACCCGTTGTACTCTACAGGCCCTTTCCATAGCAGTTATCCATTTGTGGATATCATCCCCACTCTGGTAGAGAGGAACAACATTGGACAGTTTCCTGTGGTCTGGAATGTAATCTCTGTCTCTGTTTCTAGAAGCTCTCTGGAGCTCAAAGGCTTCTCTATCTAATGCCAACTGCTTAGTCTTGAGGGCAAATCTTGCTTCCTCATACTGCAGCAGTTTGTACATTCTGTCAGAGGAGGTTTCCCTTCTAGGAATGTGTAAATTCCTCTGTTGGACAGATTCTCTGCCAGAGTGATCAGATTCCCTAGAAAGGGACCTAGGCCTCTCCTCCACTCTGTCAGTTCTCTTAGGGAGAATTCCTCTGTCCTTTTCAGACCCTTGTGGGTCTGGCCCTTCAATTATAGAGTCCAGGTCATCTTGATTTTCATCATCTGACCCAGAGACTATAGCTGACCCACCCCCTGATTCAGACCCCTTAGCCCCTAGAGCTAACTTCAGAGCATCTGCTGTCAGCAGATCTATCAGATGTAGTGTGGAGGGACTCTGTCCTAATCCCTGGTGCCTTGCAGCACACATGGCTTTCAAGTCAAAGAAAGTCATGTCCTTATACTGAGGCTGGGTGGGCCCACTGGCTCCACCCTTAAGGACATTCTAGTGTTGTGCAGTGCTGTACTACCTACACTAGTTTGTGGCCTACTGATCCTAGCTTTAGCAAGGGTGTGCTATCCCTTCACAAACCGCTCTAAGTTCAGTAGAACTTGTTGATACTAAGCATGAATTTATATGTACCTTGAGTACCTTAAGTGGTTTTCAATTAGTAATTCAAATAGAGATTTTCTGGTAAAACAATGGCAAGCTGTAATCCCACACGCTGCCCACCAATGTGAGAAGTTGGCCTGGCATATGCTGGTCACTAGTTATAGTGGCCACCTTGCACCAGTCCAATTCGACTCTTATGGTAGATAGGTTTAAGACAACCTTTTAAAGACAGCGACCCTAGTGGTAGCTGGGGAGAGCAGCCTTCAGGCTAAGTCTCAGAGGAATGTAAAGCAGCTTGTTTTACCTTATTATCTCTTGAATTACCAAATGAAAGGACACCACACAGGTATATATATAAAATATATATGTATTTATTCCTAGACACACTCTACTAATCTCTTTATAAGATTAGAAGTCAGGAACGTATGCACAAATCAATGTTTCACAACAAATTAAGCACTAATATGGCTGGGGCCCTAGGGGTGTACCAGACCATATACTAAAAAAGAGGTATAAGAACGACGACTTGAGAAGGGAGAAGGCCTAAGGTCTTCAGAAGCGCTGGGGCCTCACTAATCCACCCAAGGAAGGTAAATAAAGGACCCACGGGAGACGCATGCAGTGTGAGAACACAGCCGCGGATCCCAATAGACTTCAATGGAGCAAGTCGCGGTTAGAATTCTAAAGTATTAGGGTACTTCGGGAGAGTCTACAACCGAGTCACTTACAGGGTAAGTAGTTCGAGGGCCGGCCTGGAGCACCCAGGGGAGCTCTTCGGTTCGCTGAAAAAGTCTTCAGGGGACCCACAAGTCAACCGGCAAGGGATTGCGAAGACGCCTCGGGAGGATTCACTTCACAGGAACCCACGGTCACTCGGGACGAGTTAGGCCTCTGATTTTCGGTGGAAAGCCTGCTGGAGGCTTGGACCACACGTGGTCCAATGCACAAGTTCGTAGAACATTGTGAAGGGGTTGCACTTGACAATAGTGCACAGTACCCGGGTATTGCTGTTCCTCGTCACTCGTGGGGTCCACTCGCCTCAGCTTTGCTGGGGACTCACAATGGCCGTCGAGAAGTCAGGAAATCCACTTCCGGGGCTGCAGGGACTTCGGACTCCGGCAGGAAAGTTTGTGACCGTTGATTCAAAGTTTTGGTGCCTGCCATGCAGGGGTCACTCCTTGACTCCAAGGGAGATTCTTCAGTCTTCCAAAGGTAGTGGAACGTCGAAAGTCCAGGATTCTTCTTGTAGAGCGTCGTCCAGGGATATCTAGTTTGTAATGGCAAGGTTTCCCTCTCTTATACTAAAGGAAAGGGAGGGGCTAGGCTCTATGACCACTCCTATGGGAGGGTCAGGGGAGTGGGTGGTTACATCCACTTCCCTTTGTTTAGTATCGCGCCAGAGCAGGGGCTGGTACCCCCTGAACCGGTTTGACCTGGCATATGCACAGAGGAGCCTACTGCTCCCCTAGTGCAGGATTTCAAAGCACTCTAGGAGTGCACCCACCAAGCCCCAATACACTAAATCCTGTCTGGAAGGTGTTTTCACCTCCCTGTGACAGGATGCCTATTGTTGGGCCACATCCACTGCGAGTTTCGGTCAGCAGCAGGAGGGCAGCCCAGTGTCTGTGCTGGTGGCATCCATTTTGTGATGCCAGGGCTCTTTAGGATTCTACCGTGTTTCCACAGAGGGTACATGTCTATCCCTCTAGAAGGGTGGGATCATACTCCCACACCAGTTACTGGTGTGGGGGTATGATTCCAAAGCGTTTGACACCAAACACAACATGTTTTGATGCAGCCATCCCAAAGTTAGCATTTACCACTAGGTTATAATGCACTTAAGAGTATATGGTTTAACCGCATCCACAAACAGCCACAGTGAACAGACTCTGCCAGCTGCAGAGGGGCCCTTCTCAGGCAGAGGCACCCCCTGTGAAAGGCAGCGAGTCTTCTAAGACACACAATGCTGCCTGGTGCAGGGTTCCACCTCTAATTCACGTTGGGTTCGCTATCAAAATAATGAGGCAAGCGCTGGAAACTGGAAGACAAGAAAAAGGTTTATTTCTCATGAGGAGATCACGTCAACTGCAGACACCGGGATGTCTGGGGGAGGTGTTCTGCAGTTAACTCCTTTGGCTCTTCCTTTTATACAGATTTGACACAATGCATTTGTTTCATCAACATGGTTACACAAGCTTGGAGTCCCCGTCCCGGGCAGGTTGTCACACAAGCCCAACAGGAATTCTCTTCCCACCCAGGTCAAACAGACAATCTTAATTTGCAGCTGGACCTTGCTTCAGGGTCTAAAACATGTGAGACCGGCCAGATCTAAGAGTCCGTTCTGTTGATAAAAACAGGTCCCATTGTTGGTAAAAACAAGTCTTGCTGTTTACAGTGCAATAAATCATGTCGCAAGAGTCATTTTGGTGTTTGGAACCTGTTTGTGTAACAAGGTGCAGCCATCGCACGCCAACACAACCTCAACATCATCTCCTACGCCGACGACACCCAGCTGATCCTCTCCCTCACCAACGACCCCGCCACCGCCAGAGCCAACCTACACGAAGGGATGACAGACGTAGCCAATTGGATGATGAACAGCCGCCTGAAATTGAACTCGGACAAGACGGAAGTCCTCATCCTGGGATCTTCACCCTCCGCCTGGGATGACTCCTGGTGGCCCCCCGCCCTGGGCAGCGCACCCAAACAAACAGACCACGCATGCAACCTGGGCTTCATCCTGGACTCCTCCCTCTCCATGACCAGACAAGTCAACGCCGTCTCCTCATCGTGCTTTAACATCCTGCGCATGCTACGTAAGATCTTCCGGTGGATCCCCACCGAAACCAGGAAGACGGTCACCCAGGCCCTCGTCACCAGCCGTCTGGACTACGGCAACTCCCTCTACGCCGGAACCACCGCCAAACTCCAGAAGAGACTCCAGCGGATTCAGAATGCCTCAGCACGACTCATCCTGGACATCCCCCGTCGCAGCCACATCTCCGGACACCTGAGAGATCTGCACTGGCTCCCGGTCAGCAAGAGAATCACCTTCCGCCTCCTCACCCACGCACACAAAGCCCTACACAACCAAGGCCCAGGATACCTCAACAGCCGCCTCAACTTCTACGCTCCCACACGCCAGCTTCGATCGACCAGCCACGCCCTCGCCGCCGTCCCCAGCATCCGAAGAGCCATAACAGGAGGAAGGTCCTTCTCCTACCTGGCCACCAAGACCTGGAACTCCCTCCCGACCCACCTCCGCCTGACCCAGGACCACCTTGCCTTCAGGAAGCAGCTCAAGACCTGGCTGTTCGAGCAGTAGCGGACCCCCCCTCCCCAAGCGCCTTGAGACCCCTCGGGTGAGTAGTGCGCTATATAAATGCTTTGATTGATTGAGGGGTAGAGTGTCCAAAGGTTTGCCTGTAAACAGATGAGAAGAAAAACGAGTTTGTGGCAGCAAGTGGTGCTGAGGTTTGTTGTGGCAATAGAGTTTATAGCCCCCAGCACACATACCAGGTCGGTCAGAGGGATGCTAGTAAGGGCAGGGTGAAACAAAGGTGACCAACAGAGTACAAAATGGCTGTGATAGATTAAAATGACTGTAGCTTATGTGCACATAGAAATTTCCACCAGACAAGATGGCGCAGGCAATGTTCACGATTGTCGTTTTGCTTTTAACAGTGGCCCCTTTGAACATACCTAGCCAGCTTGTCAGTCTATTTCGATCTCCATAATGTCCTGTATCTCTTGATCATACATTACTCTCATTTTTGTTATCCGTGTCCATAGTCTTAGAGTGCAAGGTAGTTATGCAAAGAGAACACAAAGGTGGTATACAGTGTATACCCAAACAACCACCAAATATTGTCAATACTGGGACCAAGAGAATTATTGATAATTTCCAACCCCACTCCTTCAAGATGCCCCAAAGCCAACTTCCAATTGTCCAAGTCTCTGATCCCTGATGAATTTCTGAAGACAGTCTATGGAGATGTTCGATTGCTTCATAGACAGAAGGTGAATTATCAGGAATGTATACACAGCAGCTGGCACCGATGATGCGGCATGCTCCTCCACGGTCCGCCAGTACCACGTCCAGGCCCATGCGATTTCGCAGGGTAACCAGACGGACCGCTTGGAGCTCAGCAGTGTTGTTGGTGAGGATGCCAGCAGTGACGTTCAGGGCGGTCTCTACCGCTTGGGACAGATGTCTGATGGCTCGGCTGTTTGCCATCGGACCCCATAGCGGGATGAGCCCTTTTGCTGCATCGAGGAACTGTGATGAGGCAGAGTCTGCTTGATCAGTGTCTTTAGAACGCTTTTCTCGATGATGCTCTGCATGGGCTGTGTAGGTTGGTGGCAAAACAAAGGCGATGTAGCACGTGCCCCTCCAGTTTCTTGGGAGCCAGATGTAGGCTTTGGTTCCACAAAGTACATATTGGGTGATGCAACAAGCGCTGGAGGGTTGGCAGTGTTCAAAGTCCTTACAATGCTACAGTTGCTGTGACCCACATTCTTAGTCCCAGGGCCACAGTCAGTGTTGCAGCAGTTATTTTCTTCAGGTACGAATATGTGGCTCTGTTAGGATTATTGAACACTTGCATTCCACTCGTTCTTTGGAGGGGAAATTCATCGGGAATGTCGCATTGAAGGTGTGAGGTCAGAAGGGGGCGGCTGTTCTTCCTGTTTTGTTTCACCAGAACTCGTCGTAGAACTGGGCGATTGTTTTGTCGGAAGTGGCATTGTCTTTGTAACTTTCTTGTAGGAGCATCATCCAGGCAAAGCAAGATCCGTGAATAGAAAAGGGCGAAGGGATGAAAGGGATGGAATGTTCAGTGGCATGTGGTAACAGCCCACAGACCCAACAGTTGGTACCATTGGTGGCAAGATTGTGCTGGTGCAACATCTGCACGAAATAATTATTCCAGAATTCTTTGCGTCGTTCTCGGAGATGTGGCGGTAGTGATACCAGGTAGTGTTCTTTCTTGGTGATCGGTTGCATGGTGGGTGACAATGTTCTGTATGCAGGTGCATTCTCTTCAATGATCCAGAGTGCGACCATTAGCAGGAGACAGGTGAGAAATGCGGCTACAAGTGCAATTTTCTTTGTGCTGTGCAGGTTAGCAGTCTTGGTGTCTTTGCGGTGGCTTTGCAGGTGTTCAGTTTCTTCCATCATCTTCGAGGAGCTCAACAACTGGTAGGACCACAGACTTTTGTCTGGCGCTTTCCTGGTAGCGTTGTTTGACTATGCTACCGATATGAGACCTTGGCTCAGTTAGTGGCCTGGTCGTTGGAGTGCCCTTCTTTTGTCGATCTTAGGTTGTACCCTTTCTTGGATGGCACCGTGAGGTCGGGAAATTCTGATAGGTCGAGGGTGTCTTCTTGTGGTAGCAATTCAGAGCTGATCGGTTCTTCGCGAATACTTCCTCTTGCCCCTCCACCCCTTCACAGGTTGCCAGGGTTGGAGGGACTCGCTTGCAATGATGAGCGTGCAGCCAGTTTAGTTTTCCTTCCACTCGGAGAGCAGTTCAGATGGTGATCAGGACTTGCCAGGGGCCCGTCCACCTAGGCTCCAGATTCTTTGTTCTTTGGAAGTTGCGAATCACTACATGGTCGCCTGGCTTTATTTCATGTCCCGGGCCCCTGGATACGTCAGGCAAGGCTTGCTGCACCTGTTGGTGGATAATTGTTAGCTCGTTTGTCAATTTATGCAAATAATCTGACATTAATATGTTCGGGACATCGTTAATGGAGGTGGGTCTTGGTGCCGCCCAAATGTTCATAGGCCTGCCGAAGACCACCTCATACGGGGTCAGTCTGTGTTTGGCTGGGGTGGAGCGCATTGATGGCAATGCCAATGGAAGGGCGTCGGGCCATTTCAACCCGGTCGTGGCAACTATTTTGGCTAGTTTTAGCTTCAATGTTGCATTGTGTCTCTCTACCAGGCCCGCTGATTGGGGGTGGAAGACGGCATGGAACTTTTGATTTAACCCCAACCCTCTTAGTATGTTCTGTATCACCTCGGCTACGAAGTGGGGGCCGTTGTCGCTCCTTAAAATTCTGCAAAGGCCGTATCGGGGGAAGAATTCTTTCAGCAATACTTTTGCAGTGGCTAAGGCAGTATTGTCGCGGGTGGGATATGCCTCCACCCATTTGTTAAAAGCGCACATAACCACCAGGACATATTTTAGACCATGGCATCTCTCTAGTTGAATGTAATCCATTTGAAGGATTTCAAAGGGGTGGTCAGGGACTCCAAACCCTCCCCGTGGTACTACTGTCCCCTTCCCTGGGTTGTGTTGTAGGCAGACTATACATTGTTGTACTAGGTGTTTTGCAGATTCTGCTATCTTGACATTATGCCATACTCTGGTGATTAGTTCAATCATGGGGGTGGAGCCTATGTGTGCTGGTAAATGTGCCATGTTCAATATGGGGATGAGGTAGGCATTGGGTAACAGCCATTTATTTCCGTCTTTAGTTCTTCCGCAATCTTCCTCGCCTTTTAGTCCCACCTTTTCCCACTCGGTCAATTCGTCTTGTGTGCCTGTAGTCTGTATGTCCCTTACAGTGGTCCTAGCGTCAGTCCATTGTTCAGCTTGTGACCTGGTCACATACATTTGTGTCGTAGTTCTGTCTCCTGCCATGGCTCGGGCAGTAACGTCTGCTAGTGCATTTCCCTGTCCAATGACATCAGTCACTTTCCTATGTGCTTGGCATTTTATCACTGCTAACTTCTTGGGGAGGAGGACTGCTTGCGTCAAGGCGGAGACTAAATCTCCATGCAGGATGGGTGTACCGTGTGAAGTCAGGAACCCTCTTTCTTTCCATAAGATCCCAAAATGGTGAACCACCCCGAAGGCATATTGGCTGTCGATGTATATGTTAACTGTTGTGTCAGTCGCTAGGATACATGCTCGTGTGAGGGCAATGAGTTCTGCAGCCTGGGCTGAACGTTGGGGAATACGGGCTGTTTCCAGAACGGTTCGGGCTGTAGTCACATTGTATGCAGCTGAGGCGGTGCCGTCAGGGAGTTTGATGCATGAACCATCCACCCATAGTTCTCCATCTGGTTCTAGAAAGGCGGTGTCTCTGAGATCTATTCTACTCTTTGTTTGTTCGTCGGTTAGTGTCACACAATCGGGTAGTGGAGTCACACTAGGATCATTTTCGGGTAGGGGTAACAGTGTGGCTGGATTGAGGGTGGTGCATCGCTTTAGAGTAATGTGCGGTGCTAGCAGGGTCAACTCATATCCTGTCAGTCGGGCGCTAGTCAAGTGTTGGGTTTTGGTCTGGTTTAGTAGTGTGTCGACTGCATGGGGTACTAAAACAGTGACTGGATTGGAGAGCACTATTCCTTCACTCTGGCGTATCGATACTGCTGCGGCTGCCACAGCGCGTAGGCACGCTGGCAGCGCTCTGGCTACTGGATCGAGGGTGGCAGAGAAATATGCACAAGGGCGTTGTTTGTGACCAATTGATTGTGTTAGGACAGACAATGCACATCCCTCCCTCTCGTGCGTGGAGGAAGAATGGTTTGGAGTAATCTGGGGTTCCTAGGACAGGCGCTGAACAAAGGGCATTGCGTAGTTCTTTAAAGGCTGTCTGGCATTCGGGGGTCCAGGGGAGAGGCAAGGGGATGTCTTTAGCCAGGAGGGAGAGAAGGGGTTTGACAATGAGGCTAAAGTTCAGTAACCACTGTCAGCAAAATGAGGTGAGGCCCATCAAAGAGCGGACTTGCTTCTGATCTTTGGGGACAGGGGTGTCTAGAATTGTCTGGATCCTGTCAGGTGTGAGTTTCCTCCCTTCTTTTGATAAAAGTTGACCCAAATAGGTCACTTGTGATTTACAGAACTGCAATTTCTTTCGGGAGACCTTGTGACCATTCTCAGCAAGAAAATGGAGTAGTTTGATGGTGGCTGTGATGGCTATTGGTATGGTGTCTGCTGCTAGAAGGATGTCGTCTACACATTGTATTAGTGCCACTCCATCTGGCAATTTAATGGCGTCCAATTGTCTTTTAAGCGCCTGGCTATAGATGCTTGGGCTCTCAGTGTACCCCTGAGGTGCTCTGCAAAACCTGTACGAACTGGAGTTTAGGGTGAATCCAAATAGATAGCGCCTGTCCTCGTGTATAGGTATGGAAAATAATGCGTTTTTGAGGTCAATTACAGTGAAGGTGGTGGCAGCGGAGGGGATTAAATTCAAAATTGTCGTGATGTCGGAAACTACTGGGTATTGTGGAACTACGATTTTGTTTATCTCCCGCAGGTCAATGATGAAGCGGTAGGCTTTTCCATCTCCCTCCCCCTGTCTCTTTACAATCGGTAATATGGAACTGTTACAAACGTTGCTCACTACTTCCTCTACCACCCCTGCCTCTACCAAAGAGTGTATGATCTCCGTCAGTGCCTTCTCACCCTCTGGCGATATTTTGTACTGCGGTACTTTCGGTAGGGTTGCGTCTTGTCGTATTGTTACGTGTACTGGGTCAATCATCATCCGTCCTACGTCTGAATCAGCTTTAACCCATAAGTGTGATGGCAAAGTGACCAGTAGGGATGCGTCAGTCTCGGAGATGGGAAACATGTGCTGAGAAGAGTTCTCTCTATGGCGCTGAGGGTTGTCATACAGGATGACACGCACTCCGTCTGGTGAGCATCTGATAGTCGCATGGAAGTGTTTCAAAAGGTCGAGACCCATAATGGTGTCTGGGGTGTTAGAAGAGAGGAGTAATGTCGTTTCGACGCTATTGTTATCAAGGCTAAAAGGGATCGGTCGGGACAAAGGGTTGGTGGTGGGCGTACCATCAAATCCTATTGAGGTCACATGTGAGCCTGACAAGGGTGCCCTTGGAATCAGTCGTTTGGATAGTGCACTACGTGTTGCTCCCGTGACTACCAAAAATGGCGACTTTGTGCCCAGGACCTCAGCGGTAACATAAGGGCCTTGCTGATCAACATAGAGCTCGACTGGATCCCTCCCTTGCCCCTGGCTGTCCTATGCAAAGTCGTACGTATTGTCATAATCTGTCTGTTGGTACTGATTCTGTTTGGGATGGTTAAATGCGTTCACTCCTCCTGGCCTTTCCTAGTTTGCTTCACTCGCGTACGCTCTCCCACGTCCTCTTCCTCTCCGTCCACTTGCTATTTCCCTCGCCCCCCTGCCCCTACCAGCTCCTAACAAAGCCGGGCATTGGGTTTTCCAGTGTCCATATTCTTTGCAAAATGCACATTGATCCTGTCCTAGGTCTTGGCGTCCCACATATGATGTCGATGAATTGTTTCTAGGTGGCTGTACTCTAGGGGTATTCTGCTGGTATCCTCCCCTATATTGCTCCCTTCCTCTATTCGCCCCCTGGAGTTGTGCTATCATCACCCTTTCCTTCAAGTCCATCTTTTTCCTTTCTGTAGCCCTGTCATTTTCGTTTCTCTGATGCTCATAGTACTGGGCCATTTGGAGAATGGCCGCCGGTTTATATGCTGCCCAACTACTTTCGCTGGCTTGTAATTTCTGGGATACATCTGGCAGTAGTCCTTTGACGTAGTTCTGCACAAATAAGTGGTGTCCGGTTGCGGTGGACATGTCTTGTCCACTGTAATCGGAGAACACTGTTTCAAATCTGGAGAAATACTCTGAGACATCCTCTTGTGGTTTCTGGCGGCACACGGTTACTATGGACCAGTCTATCTTTTTCTCTGGGATCAGCGTTTTCACTTTCTGCACTATTTTGTCAGGGAGGTCCAATATTGCTTTAACCGGTTTTTGACCAGGGTTCCGCTGTTTATCTAGTGTGTTTAGTTGTTCCCAGGTATGACCAAGCAGTTCGGTATGGTCTATTTTCCTAATCTGTTTCCACACATCTGCTGGCAAACATAACCCGAAGAACAAGTCTATGTCGGCAAGTGTCATTATTGTTGATCCCAGAGCGGTACCTAGCTCGGTGTAAAAGGCGGTGGGGTTTTTTTGTAAATCCGGTAAAGATTTACAGAACGTCAAAATGTCCTGTCTGTCCCATGGCTGATACACTCAATTGTAGACCACCCTTCCTCTAGCGTCTTGATGGTTCATATCGTCATGAGTCCCTTGTCCTCTAGGAGGTACCCAATAAGGGGCAGCTTCTTTTATCGGCATCATGCTATCTGGTTTTTCCACCGGGGGTCCTGCTATCTTAGATGTCCTGTCCTTATCTATCCGTCCTTGTTCCACAAGGTGACGGAATACTTCCAGTGTGGATGAAAAGAGTTCTGTAACATCGTTGTCGCCTTCATCTCCGGTGTCTTCTTTCCTATAGAGAGCTACTAGTCGCTCGGGCCCTACATCTTGGTATTTCTCTTCATATGCAGTAAGAGTGTGGTAACAGAGACGTACAATAAAGTATTGTTTGTCATTTTCAACATAGGGGTTGCATATGCTAGTTACATAATTTTCTGTCTCCTTCCCATCTATGAGGGATTTAACTATTTTATCAATGCCTGCTCGCTCAGTTGTACTTAATCGCGGGACCCTGGGCGCTCCTTTTTCTTTTGATCCTACCTCTACTACTGTATCCTTTGATGAGGCATTTGGTGTGGGTGACTCGGTGGGAGCAGAGGCGGTGGAGACTGAGGCGATCGTGCCACCTCCGGCTATACTTTGGGGGTCCTGGCGTTGTACTACGTGATAAGTAGGGGCGTAAGGGGGTGGCATGTATATGATTGGGGGACCTAACAATTAATCATCATCTACCCTTTGTTTTGCCGGTAACTCGGGGTAAAGAGTTGAGGGCGTTCTAACAGGGCATTTACCTGATATTTTTGATTCCTGTTCCTTTTTATCGATTTCTTTTTCTTTTAGTTTTTCTTCTAACTTTTTACAGGCTTGGTAAGCTGATTTTCACGTTTCTTTATCTTGTCTAGCTTCGTCTCTTTTCTTTCTTTGAGCTGCTTCTTTTCGCCATAAACCAAAACTGTCAAACATGGCTGGTCTAGTTTTCTTTTTGTGGAGAGCTAATTCTAACGTTTCTATTTTAGCGGGATCGAAAGATTCCGTCAGTGGCCACTGATTTACCCGGTCCTTCCTAGTGTATTTATGTCATAGTTTGCTATAAGCTACGGTGGCTAATCCATACTTTACGTACATTTCCTTGTTAGGGGTGCCTTCCGGCTGACTGACCTCTAACAAACGGTCCGGTACAAAACAATTACAAGCAAACAATCTAGAGAAAACAGGCATGACATATTTATCGGTTAAAATGAATACCTCAATTAATTTAGAAAAAAAAGTCTGCACTACCTGTCCTTCGCTGTCTGCAAAGAGAGAGAATATTCCTATTCTTCGTTGTTTGCAAGCAGGGAATGTCTCAAATAACTCAATAAAAAAGGAATACTAGTATTTCAATCAAACTATTAAATCAATCAATCAATTTAAATTGTTTTTTCACAACCTTACCCGGACCGTATGGACAGTTCTTCGTCTTCCCCTTCCAGCGCCTGGTTGTCCTCTCACTACAACAATCAATGCGGCGTTCCTCTAAGGTCCCAGTCAGTACCGCAGGTCACTCGAGAGAGGTCAGTTCGGAACCGGTGAAGTTCAGTCGATCGGCAGCCAGACGAGGGTCTTCTCAGGCAGGTATACCCCAATCGTTTAGCCGTTCACTCCGTCGTTAGGACCTCTCTACCGGACCCACAAGTCGCTGATGGGCCATCACGTTTGGGCACGAATTTGTGAAAGGCAGCGAGTCTTCTAAGACCCTCAATGCTGCCTGGTGCAGGGTTCCACCTCTAATTCACGTTGGGTTTGCTATCAAAATAATGAGGCAAGCGCTGGAAACCGGAAGACAAGAAAAAGGTTTATTTCTCATGAGGAGATCACGTCAACTGCAGACACCGGGATGTCTGAGGGAGGTGTTCTGCAGTTAACTCCTTTGGCTCTTCCTTTTATACAGGTTTGACACAATGCATTTGTTTCATCAACATGGTTACACAAGCTTGGAGTCCCCGCCCCGGGCAGGTTGTCACACAAGCCCAGCAGTAATTCTCTTCCCACCCAGGTCAAACAGACAATCTTATCTTGCAGCTGGACCTTGCTTCAGGGTCTAAAACATGTGAGACCGGCCAGATCTAAGAGTCCATTCTGTTGATAAAAACAGGTCCCATTGTTGGTAAGAACAAGTCTTGCTGTTTACAGTGCAATAAATCATGTTGCAAGAGTCTTTTTGGTGTTTGGAACCTGTTTGTGTAACTAGGTGCAGTGAGGGGTAGAGTGTCCAAAGGTTTGCCTGTAAACAGATGAGAAGAAAAACGAGTTTGTGGCAGCAAGTGGTGCTGAGGTTTGTTGTGACAATAGAGTTTATAGCCCCCAGCACACATACCAGGTCGGTCAGAGGGATGCTAGTAAGGGCAGGGTGAAAGAAAGGTGACCAACAGAGTACAAAATGGCTGTGATAGATTAAAATGACTGTAGCTTATGTGCACATAGAAATTTCCACCAGACAAGACGGCGCTGGCAATGTTCACAATTGTCGTTTTGCTTTTAACACCCCTCACATGCCCTCAGGATTGATAGGGCCTGCCTTAGGGGTGACTGATAGGTTTGTGTATGTGTGTGTAAGGAGAGATATAGGGAACCTATATCTCAGTGAGGAGTGCCAACACTACCTCACCCAGGCTGCAGTAGCAGGACTGTGGTGTCAGATTTAGTCTGCTTCCCAGGGGTGGTATAACACATGCTTCAGCCCCTGGTAGGCCTGTGAAGTACCTATGCCCTTAGTACCTAAGGTACCATATACTAGGGGCTCATAAGGTACCACAGTATCCAATCACTAGTGCACCTAATATGCACACCATGTCATTTAAGGGAGTAAGCAGATAGGCTGGGGTCCTGGATAGCAGGATACCAACCAGACTAGTCAAAAACCATCAAAAAACCAGAAAAAAGTGGGGGCACCCATGTAGTCAGATTCCACCTTCATACAGTGATCAGGCCAGCTTCTTGCATTTTTGGCTTCACCCCACTCCCTTTAAACAGCACGTGGATGTCGAGGCGGATCTTGCTGCCCCGTGGCCGCTCACCACTGCCCTGTTTGCCCCGGCCAAACTTCCACGTACTGAAATAGACACGGTGGAGACCTTGCGCTGGGCCTGGGAGGGTCTTCGTCGTTTCTCCGGTGCCCCCTTGCTTTCGGCAAACTCAATGCCGATAGTTTGGCACCGGGCTTTTCCTCCTCTCCAACCATCCAGCATGGCTAAAGACGCCACCCGCCTGGGGCTGAATTCGGTACCGGATCTCTATCCGGGGAATACGTTTTATTCCCTGGCTGAGGACTCCGGCCCCATGGACACTCTGCTTTTTTATCAGCTACGGGCCATCTGTAAGGAGTTACACCCTGCGTTCCCTCTGCCTCCCACCTCGATGACCGCTCTGGAGTTTCTGTATTCGTCTTCCTTCCCTCTGAAGTTGGTAACCAAACTCTATGCCCTCACGCTAGCAGCCACCTCCATCTCCACAGATCGCGCTCGTGGGGCGAGGACCTCGTCATAGCTATCTCTCAAGCTGATTTGCTATACTGCTGTAAGCAGACTAAGCGATTGTCTCCTATCGCCTGCGCCTTATCCATTTCAAATACTTGCATAGGCTCTACCGCACCCCCGTTCAGTTGCACAAGCTGGGAATTATTCCCAGTGATAGATGCCTGCGCTGTTCAGCTCCTGCTGCGGATTTTGCTCACCTTGCCTGGTTGTGCCCCAAGGTCTCTGATTACCGGCGCAAGGTTTGTTCTGCTATATCAGAGATCACCTCCTCGCCAATTCAGCCTGACCACCCGCTCTGCCTCCTTGGCTTTGTTAGATTGTGCCCGGACGCATCCCGCCGTCTAATTGCCATGCTGCTGGTCCTCGCACGGCGCAGGGTTTCCTTGTGTTGGGGTCACAAACCTGCACCTAAATTTGCTCAATGGCTCCAGGATGCATCGCGCTGCCAGACCCTACTGTCTGAATTCTGGGACCTTATGCCAGCTAGATCTCGTCCACTCAAAATATGGGGGCCCTTGTTTCATACCTCCTTGCTCGTTCCCCCCAGCGCCTGGCTTCCTCTCCCGCGCTCCCCGCCGGCACTCTACCCGCGGTGGCCGCTAGTGTAGGACAGTAATTGGCCTCCCCCTGCCCCTTTTTCTTCTCAGCAGGGCCCGCCTCTCCCCCCCAAGACTTGTGCATCTCATACCAATGACTGTTTCCTGACCAAATGTGTCTGTGTAACATTTACCATGCTGTCGTTTTACGATGTTCTGAGCTATTGGTCCCCTTTATGATTTTTAATTGTGCTCATATGCATGGTGCTTTGATTCAGTGCAAAGATTGTAATTTGCTTATGCAATTTTGTCAATAAAGGTTTTTGAAAAATTAATAAAAAAAGCTGTAACATAGGCGGTTTCTTCCGTGGCGGTTTTGTTGATCGTCTCATCGATGAGGTCTTCGTCTACAATGTCGGCACGTGATCGTCGACTAGGTCATAGTCGTCGACTGGGCTGAAGTAGTTGACATGTCGTCACTGCGGTAGATGAGGTTTTTGATAGCGGGATTGTTGTCCATGAGATTTTCATTGCCAGTTTATATTTTGCCATGACTGGCTCTGAAGAGGATTTCTTAGGATGTAATGCCAGGGCTGAAGAGGGTGTTGAAGTCTCTGATCTAGTGGCCTCTGAGGAGGTTTTTACCTTTTCTCTTTATGAGAAGTGTCTTTTGAAGATTTATGGCAAGTCTTTTCTAAAGCTTTTCTGTGCGCCTCCGGAAGCCCTTGGCATGATCCCTCCCTTTTCATTGACCTTTCCTTTGAGATAACTAAATCCTAACTGCCCTCTTCCTCAGAAACAGTTGATTTAGATTTAAGTGTTTGTAGACACAATAACAGCCTCCCCTCTCTATCTTTGAGAGCTTTAGATTAAAAGGTCTCACAGACTTTACCTTGCAGGCAGGATGAAGGCAGTAGATACACTCCTTGTGAAGGTCTTCAGAGAAAATCCTCTTCTTTTCACAGGTCCCACAAAGTCTGAAAAGTCCTTTTTTCAATTGTTCTGACATGTTTGTGCAAGGCGCTGAGAAATTAAACTGCAGAAATAATCTGGATGATCCAAGCCAGGGTAGTAGCTAAAGGACTGAGCAGGAGACTCCCTTTCAACTTACAGGCAGTATAGAATCTGAGGGAAGATGCCTCAGCAGGGAGTGTTCTAAAGGGTGCTATCGCCAGATTAGCTGGAGTTTGGTTCTTTATAAATGATGTAACTAAGCTAATAAAGTCAATGCCTATTGCCATTATAAGCTATGCATACTACAACTACTGCTTTAGAAGGTATAGTGGGACTACCACCTTGGCGACTGAGAATGATTCAAGCATGTGACTTATAAGAGATCCAATACTAGAGAATGCATCATATTCAGGGGCTCAGATGAAAGGTAGCCTCCGCTAAGGAGCAAAGTGCGACTTAGGCACGGAGACAGAACGCCTACAATGTGAGGTAGTTCACCGTCTTCTGGAGGTGTTCCAGGACGGACTCTGGTGAGCCCGCGTTCAACAGACTGTCGTCGAGTTAGGTAAAGTCAGACACACCAGACCGTGGAAGGTGTGCTCCAAACAATGCCATCACTTTCGTGAAAACCCAAGGAGCACTGGTGAAGCCAAAAGGAAGCACAACAAAATGAAAATGCCTGTTGCCCACCATTACCTGCAAGTAGTGCCTGTGAGCGTGCAGGACGGGAACATGGAAATGGGAGTCCAGCAAGACCAGCACTACCATCCGATCTTCTGAACACAGGGCAGATGGAACTTGGTCCAGCATGAGCATCTTGAATTTGACCTTTTGCAGGAAGAAATTGAGGGGCCAGATATCAAAAACAAGAAGGCCTACACCCTTTATAAGTGCTGGGACTTAACGGGCTTAACATCCACTTGGGATTTCCGAGGCCGGGATAAGTGCTCATCCAAGCTGCTCTGCGCTCAGATGTGAGAGTAAGACAAGTAGCCCCATTCAACTATCTGCAGACTGTAAGAAACTGGCTCTATATATACTGCACCAAAGTGAGGTACAGTGTTGTTGGACTTGGCCCTTTCTGCAGGGTCATCCCTGAACTTTTTGCCTTCCTCCTGTATTTTCTCTGACCTGTTTTTGTTGGTTTTAGGACTCTGGGCACTTCACCACTGCTGATCAGTGCTAAGGTGCATATGCTCTCCCTATGGTAAAATTGATGTATCGATTAGTGATTCCATGATTGGCTAGTTTGGTTTACCTGTCAGACCCTAGTACAGTGCACTGAGTGTGCCCCGGGCTTGTAAATCAAATGCTGCTGGTGGGCTTGCAGAACTGGTTGTGCCACCCACAGAAGCAGCCTGTAAAAGTGTGTCTCAGGTCTGCCATTGCAGGGCCTGTGTGCACAGTCTGGTACTGCCATGCTGACTGGGTAAGTGCACCCACTTGCCAGTCCCTCAAACTTCCCTTTTCTTCATATCAGACACCCCTATGGTAGGCCCAGGCAGTTTGATTATTACATTTTGTAATCCTAACTGACTCAGGGAACTAGGTAGAAATTCGAGTTTAGTATGCCTGAACTCAGAATGATAAAATGCATCTTTTAGTGAAGTTGGTTTTAACATTCTGTGTTTGAAAATACCACAATTAGAAAGTAGGTATTTTCTTGTCTAACCATCCAATCCTGCCTCTGTTAGGTTGTGTATTCCTAATCTGGAGTTTGAGTGACAGGGGCTGGGGGATTCTAGGAGACAGGGTGCGTCCGCACAGGGCTGAATAGAGAGATCTGCAGGTAGATGGGTGGGAGGAGTTGCACCTGGGACCTGAATAGGACTGTGCCTTCCCTCCACAATGCTGGCTCCACCTCCTGTGGTGCGTCTGATGTCCCAGGCCTGCACTGTGAAAGGAAAGAAGGAGTCTTGTCAACAAAGTGCTCCAGGACTGACCAGAACTGGTTTGGATTAGGCAAAGGCCTCTCTGCCTTCAAAGAACAAAGAGAAACTGTGTATAAAAAGGGGGACCCAGAACTTCAGATCACTTTGGGAAACAAGAAGAAACCTTTGCTGAGGAGAGGAAGCAGAGAGACTGAGGAGAGACTGTCCCTAAGCTGAAGCACTGCTTGGGGGATTGGCCTGCAATGGTTGCCTAAACTGCCAAAGAAAGGAGAGAGGAACTTTGTGTGTACTTTCATCAACTTGTAAAGGATCTCCAAGGGCTTGAGAGAGAGCTTGCCTCCTGCTGAAGTCTCAGGGACAACAGACTTCACCCACCAGCTCCCCAAGAGTTCTTTTAGAAGTGCCTGCTGCTGTGCGAGGCTTTCTGAAGGACTTCGTGTCGCAAGTAGCTGGAAGCGCGACTCACGGAGAAGAAGTGTGTCGCCGCCGCGGTCGCATCAGACGCCGCCGCAGCAACAGAGAAGCATGTCACCACCACTGCAGTTGTCACATCGTTGCCGAAGCGCCCCGCATTGCCGAAGAGGATCAACGTCGCATCAGACGCCGCCGCATCACCGAGAAGCATGTCGCAGGGCCTGTCGCGGCTCAGAAGAATCGTTGAGGTGCTGCACGGCCGTCGCATCGTTGCCGAAGAGCTTCGCATCGCCGGAGAAGAGGATCGACGTCGCATCAGACGCCGCCGCATCACCGAGAGGCATGTCGCTGGGCCTGTCGCGGCTCAGAAGAATCGTTGAGTTGCCGCATGGCCCTTGGGCGTGCACGCATCGTGTCGCATCAAGAAGACGACACCATCTTTGTTTCATCGCATAGGATCTTCATCACATCACGGCGTTGCGGGTCACATCGCCACAAAAGCGTAGAAACCGACGTATCACCTCCTCTTGCAGAGAAGAACCGACACATCCCCATTCTTGCGTGTAAGGAACCGACGCATCACCTTCCCTACACCACTTTCGTTGTATAGCGTTACGCATCCTAAGCTACATTGAACTCAAAGTGTCGCATTTAACATCTTAGGAGGGCTAAGCTAGGTCTTCCATTTTTTAAGTACAGTGTTGTGGATTTTTGTCGTTTGTGGTTTTGTGTTAAGTCTATATAAAAGATACCTATTTTTAATATACAACTTGTGTAGTGTCCATCTGTAGTGTTGTCACTGAGTTACTGTATGTGTTCACAAATGCTTTACACACTGCCTCTGAGATAAGCCTGTCTGCTCATGCCAAGCTACCAAGGGGGTGAGCAGGGGTTTGTACCCCCTTACCCTGACTAGAAGCAGGGGCCCTATTTTGGCAAAGGTATCTACCTCTGCCAACTAGAGACCCCCAAATCTAACAAGTGTGTATAGAGTCCAAGGGGCTTCAGAGGTTAAAGTTAGATCTTACTCTTTAAAGTGGTAGCTTGGTCGAGCAGTAAGGCAGTATCAGAGGGCAGTGTTTAGCATTTTATGTACACACTCAAGAACTGAACTCTAGGCCAATTGATTTGTATACAAATATACTGTTTTATTTCTAGAACCAAGCAAACCTGGTACATGTAAGCATATAAATACTTTTCAGTAATAAGTTACTTGTTGTCAACAGTTTTAAAAAGCAACAAATATTGTACTTAATTTGATTTACAGGGGATGCAGTAGGTTGCAATACTTAGTAAATGCAGTACATTGAAATGAATTGCTTTTTAAAGTAAAGGCATGTAAAATTACTTTTGCGTTACTCTTGTAATCCAATGCTGGGACTCCTAGGTTCAGCACTGGGACATTTACTTAAAACAGGTAAGTAATAACGTATACGTAGTTTGTACGATTTTTAAAGAATATTTTTAGATTTCAAAAGTCCACACTTAGAAAATATTTGGACCAGCACATTGAAATACATAGGCTTTTCCTGTAAATTGCAGGTAAGTTACTTTTGTAATCCAGGGCTGGACTCCTAGATTCAGCAGTGGGACATCTACTTAAAAAAGGTAAGTAATTACGTTTTTGTAGTTTGTACGATTTTTAAAGAATATTCTTGTATTTCAAAATTTGAAACTTTCTCACATAGAATCACCAATGTTATCCTATAGGAGGAAATTCACTTAGCAGGTTAAGTTATGTTAACAATACTTTTTCTTACTCAGTGCTGGATACCTAGATTCAGCACTGGGACATTTCCTGAAAACAGCTGTGAAAATGCGTTTTGGTTATTCGGCTGATTTTTAAGGAATATTTGTAATTTTCAAAAGTCGTCACTTGGAAACTTTTTGGGAGAAAAAGTGTCAATGTTATTCTATGAGGAAAAAGAGGTTATCGGTTTCCAGGTAGGTAATCGGTCTTTTGAGTTAGGGTTCTGGGGTTAGACTCGGGGGTCTCCCAGGGTCAGTGATACACTGTTGTTGCACCCCCAGTGGCACTAGGGCGGCCGGGTGCAGAGTGTTGAGGCCCAATGTTATCCTATGTAGGATAGGGGAGCTCCGGTTGGTGGCGGATGGCAAGCAGGCCACGGGGTTGTGGGAGCAAAGCTCCAAGGGCAAGGCTCAGGGCAAATTGGGGACCAGGTTAGCACAAAAGGGGCACCCTCAGCGGCACTAGGGCGGCCGGGTGCAGGGTGCTGTTTTGAGGTCGGGTGCCCTGTTGATTTCAAAGGAGATTCTCCGGGACAAAGAAACACTGCAGGCTCGGGGACGAGGATCTTCTAGGAGTGATCACCACTTCGAGGGGTAAGTTGGGATGTTGAGGGTTCGTTAGGCACCGCTGGGTTGGGCACACAAGGCCGTGGGGCGTCGGGTGCAGGGGTGCCTTGGGACGTCAGATTTTCTTACCCGCTCTGGTCACAGTAGGGGGGGTCCTCTACATTGAGGCTGCAGGCGTTGTCTGGAGGCTCGAGGCAGGTATAGGGTCGCTGGATCTCGGGTCAGGATCGCCGGACGGACCTCCTCGTTGTGTTTTTCCACTCAAGCTCCAGCCGGCCTCGGCGGGTGCAGAGTGGGCTGGATTCGCGGTTTCTGGCTGGCACCAGAAGCTGCAGTTCAAACAAGTCCGGTGTTCACGGAAGAAGCTGATTGGAAAGTGAATGTAGGCAGGTCCTCCGGGGTTTTTGAGGTTGCTGGCCGCTGGACACGCAGGGGTTTTGCAGGAGCAGGTTCGAGGGGAGACAGGCCTGTAGGGCTGGGGCCTAAGTCAGTGGGTGTTGTCCTCTTGTTAGCTCTGCACGGCTTTTCGTCCACATCCTTTTCTTCTTTTCTTGTGGTTGCTGGATTTGAGGAAGGAAGGTTCAGTGTGCCCATAAATACTAAATTTAGGGGCGTTACAGGTAGGTAAAAGGGCAGGGACCAATGGGTCCCTTCCCTGGGGTGGGTACACCCCTTATTCTGCCACTCTCCAGTGGGAGGGGGGCAGGAGTTGTCCCTGGTTGGCTGGGTTCCCCCATCCTCAAGATGGCAGGGACTCAAGGTTGTGCTTCACCTCGCCTACCCCACCTTAGGGGTGGAGTTGGCAGAGGTGGGCACATCTCTCTTCCTCAGTTGTTTTTCCCGCCGGTTCTCCCGCCCAAAGTGGGGGGTAGAACCAGTGGGGACCAGTTGCTGAGTACAGCAAGTGGTCTGCAAAAGCTCACAAAGGCGGCAGGCCTTTGAAGCTTCCCCTGCCCATCCTGGGGGAGGGGACCAAGCACCTCGTCCCAGGATGTTGCAGGCCCTCGGGAGCGGATGGCTCTCGACCCAGGGGTCCAGCAACATGTCTAGTGGGTGGCAGCCTAAGCAGCCACTTAGTCGGGACACTGGTTGTGGGTCGAGTTCAGGGGGCATTTCTAAAATGCCCTCTGTGGTGCGTTTTGAGAAGTTTGATACCAAACTTCCCAGACTTCAGTGTATCCATCATGGTACTGTGGAGTTCGTAATGACAACCTCCCAGCGCCATATACTCTTTAATGGTACACTGCACTTACAATGTCTGAGAATGGACTCAGACACTGTAGGGGCACAGGGCTCATGCCTCTGTGCCCTCACCACTGGCATAGTGCACCCAGCTAGAGGGGTGACTGACCTAGGCCAGGGTAGTGGTTGGTAGGCATGGCACACAGGGATGTGTGCCATGTCGACTCTTCACTTTTGATCTGCACCAAGACACGCAGCCTGCAAGGCAGTGTGTTTGTGAAAAGGTACAGGGCCCCTAAGGGTGGCACAATTGGTGCTGCAGCTCTTAGGAGCCTTCTCTGGTCACAGTGCCCTGGGTACAAGGGGTACCATTTACCAGGGACCTACCTGTGGCCAGAGTTGCCAATTGGGTTTTGTTTTGGGGAAAGAACACAGGCCCTGGGGTCCGGATTGACAGGGCCAGGACCCCACCTGTCGGATTGTATGGCCTGCCATCCATGGAAAAAAATGTCTGTTTCTGCCTCCCACAGGGTAGTAGTGTGCTGCTAAGGGCAAATTTGTAGCCTACTAGAGAAAGGGCAGAGGACAGGAAGGGTTGTTGTCTGTAAGCCTAGTCCCTGTCTGATGGATCCTTTACGCCAACCCCGGTGGGCCTTGATGTTGCCTGGATGAAAAGCCCCTGGTGATGCCTCGAAAAGAGTAAAACTATTGTGGATACGGCCTTGCAAGTGTGGAGAGATCGAGGGAATGTGCTGTGGTTTGCTTTCTTTTAAATGTGCTAGGTCTGTATTGACCATCTCACACAATGTGAGGCCTGTCAAAAGGCATATCTACGAGTGACACCTGCACAACATCAGAGAAGCCCATGGATCTTATCCATGTGTGGAGCTGGAGCACTACACTTGTCCTAACTGCAATGCCTAAACAGTCAGTAATGTCCAGGCCAGACCTTGTGACATATTTAGTTGTGTCCTAGCCATCCTAAATAGTGTATATCAATGTGGCACAGAATTCTCCAAGACTGCTGGCAAAATCTCTGTGAACATGTCCCATAAAGAGTGAGTGTACCTATGCAGCAAGTCAATGGAGCTGACTAATCGAAGGAGAGGACAGATGAGGAGGATACTCATTTCACAAATGCCTCATTTCTCTTTGACTTCTTATCTGGAGGTGGTCGTAGGCAAGGAGTTTGCATTCTTCGGCTAGTGGAAGCCTGATCTACCAGGCTCTCTGGAGAACCTTATTACGTATGGCTTGGAAAAGGTCTGGGCAGGCTGCAAAACTTCAGTCAGTACATTGGTATGTACCTCAACACATGGCAACTGTAAGTCCAGGTTTCCAGCTGCTCGTCGGATGACCTTAGCAAATGAAGCAGCCTCTTCCCTCAAAATGCAAGGGAGAGAAAACAGCACCATGTCAGTGGAAGTGTCCAATCCAGTGGCCCCTTGTAGGTCTAAATAGTAATTGTCATCATATTGTGGGGCAAATGTATTCCCATAACCACCAAAGATTGCTGGCTTTGGCCAGAGTCTGATCAAAAGAGTTGTTGGAGCGCTGGATGGCAGTTCCTATGCAAAGGTGCCGCTTTGTCTGAATCAGAGCGCACTGGGGCAGGTCCAGTCCGAACCTTAGCAGGACTTGATGGTCAAGATGGATTTGGTTTGGAGTTGGGAAGGACAATGGGACGGGCGTCCTTCTCTGGCATCGGTGATGGTGATGTGGGGATAGACTAGAAGTAGGCTCAGGAGTTGGAGTTGAACCTGAAGCAGGTTCAAAAGACAGAGTGCAGAGAATAGGTCCGCCAGTGGTAACCTGACTGGACGCCTCAGCGGATCCGGGGGCCGATGGCGCACCACAGGGAGCCAGCAAGGTGCCAAAGATGCTTAATATGGCTTCTTTGAAAACCTCATACCGTTGCAATGTTGCAGATGGCTCCATCAAGATAAGTTGCAGGATCGGCTCTTCTGCGGGGAACCGGTATCTGGATCACCTTGACATACTAGCGACTTTTCAAAGGGAGAGTAACGAGAATGGGATGAGTTCCGCTTGGGCTTTTTCTGTTTCTTTTTTACCTTCAGCTTTCCTGAAGACTTGATCCGTGAAGAGTGGTCCCAAGAGCGGGAACGGGTCCGCCCTCTCAACTTCAACCGGGAACAAGGTTTACAAGACTTCCTGCAGTGCACAGCAACATACAGCGTGGTTTTGCGAACCCAGATTACCTTCCATTGCATTACCCATGACTTGGATTTGTGGCTGTACCCAAATACCAGAGACCTACCATGTGGGGATTTGTCATAGACGTCCACTTGCAACAGTTTCTAAAAGCCTTAAACCCAGTAGTTTTAAGAGTAATCATGTTCTCTTGCACATTGGAAAGCAATTTGAGGACAAACTAGTCAGTTGATGAGAAAAATTTAGGAGGTAGCTGCAATTCAACATAGTAAGGTGCAGAAAGAATGAAACTGACCTCAACGAGCTTGGGTGGTGCATATATGCAGCTCCAGTAGTCACGTCCGGGGTGGAACGGGGATGATGCAGAGACACACACCACCACCCACTGGCTTGCAGGGGCTTTACTGAAAAATCAGGATCCATTCTGGCACCTGGTTAAATTCTAAAGCTGATGAATCTGTGTTAAGAAGTATCCTTTAGAAATGGAAAAAATATGATCAAATGCCTTCCCCTGCATACCACACAGCGTACCAAAAGGATTACATACCTGTTCTCCTGATATTCAACATGAGTAAAATCGCAAATTACCTTGGCATTGACTGCAACTAGTAATCCTATAGCACTTAGCATTATTGCAAGATAAACATAGTTCAAGGTATGTTTTTCATCTAAAAAATGCAAAAGGTTACCATGAGATCCCTCAATCCGTTTGTCTTTAAGGATTTTGTTCCCTGCATCACTAGTATCTCGTTAAAATCAACTCGTAATGACCAGCACTTTAAAATATCTATGTTTACACTTTACTAATTGTCCTGAGCTTCAATTTAAATGTTTTGAATGGGTTTGAGCGAATGTACTTTGCACTCAGCGCCAAGACGCCTCGGCATGAGTGCGCTTAATAAATATTTCAGTCAGTCAGTCACTGTGTATGTACTACTTATGCTTGTGATGCTCTGAAAACATGCAGCTCGCTGTACAGGAAATGTACCTCAATTGTACAAATATTGCTGCTTTCTAACTCCGAAGGTTAAATGGCAGTCTGATTTTCACTGACCCTTTTTTCCCGGCAGCAATTGGGTTGTAGTTGAAGGCAGTGTGAGTTTTTCTCAGTGGGGCAGTATGGTGTTCAGCGGGGGAGAGGATGTGGCACTATGGCCAGAGCTACTGAATTTGTAACTGGGGAACCAGGTTCAGCCTTAATAACCAGTCCAACAGACCACTCTCCTGAGGGAGCACATTCATATGCTAGACCTTAGAAGCCCTGGTGTCTTGGCACCAGCAGGTGAACCCTAGCAGTGGCAAGTGTGGGTTAACCTTCAAGGTTTGTCCATCACAATCCATACTGAAGTTTACCTCCAATCTTGCAGACAGGCCTATGAAGCAGCACACCCTAGAGCGACAGTGACTCCGTCACTGAGGTCACAGGACACTTGAGAAGGGCCAGCTCTAGGGCAGTGCAACCGGTGTGACCGCACCGGGTGCTGACTTTGGGTGGAGGCATTATATTTGCAAGTATATTAAGGTTTTAAAAGCGCTTGCTGCCTCCTTCCTGGCCTCCAGCAATTTTCGGCAACAATAAAAATGTCGTGATGACTCTGGTGTTTAATGTTCTTCCTAGAGAGAGATCATTTTGTCTAGCGGAAGTTTTGATTCATGGAAAGGTAGCTCAGAGGGTTAATGTGCCTGCTGAAAAGAACAAGTACCATACAGAGTGTGAGAAGTTGGCCTGGTATATGCTGTCCACTAGTTATAGTGGGCACCTTGTACCAGTCCAAACAACCCTTATTGATGATAGGTTTAAAGACAACCTTTATTGAAAGCTATCCTAGTGGTAGCTATGGAGAGCAGCCTTCAGGCTAAGTCTTGCAGGAGTGTAAAGCAGCTTGGTTTACCAGTTTATAACCTCTTGAATTACTAAATGAAAGGAGATCCACACAAGGTATATATAAAATATATGTATGTATTTCTAAACACTCACTACTAATCTCTTTATGAGATTAGAGTCCAAGATACACAATAATACAGTTCTAAAACGACAGTAAATAGCGCAATATACAATGGACCCTAGGGGCGGACCAAAACCATATATTAAGAAAGTGGTATAAGAACCACAACTTGACTAGACACAGTGCCTAAAGCACGTAGAATCGCTGGTACCCCAAGGAACCACCCAAGGTAGTGACACAGGTGACCCACGGGGGACGCGTGCAGTGTGAGAAGGATGTATGATGATACAACGCATGCTTTTACAACGCATGCTGTTACAACGAAATTTTTACAACGCAAATGCAGTGACAACGCAAGTCTTTACAACGCAAGTCTTTACATCGACTTGCACTAGATGGCGTGCTAACATTAAAAAAGTGTAATTTACTATTCTAACTCCAGTCCACGTAACAGTAGGGAAGGTGTTTGGATAGTAAACTACACTATTTTTAATGTTAGCACGCCATCTAGTGCAAGTCGATGTAAAGACTTGCGTTGTAATGGCATGCGTTGTCAATGCATTTGCGTTGTAACAGTTTCGTTGTAATGGTAGTGCGTTGTAAAAGTTGCGTTGTAAAGGTTGTTCCCCGTGTGAGAACACAGGCCAGAGACCCGTACTATTTTATGGGAAAGTCGCGGTTGGAATTTTAGAAGTTAGGGACACTTAGGAGAGGACTTTGAGCAAACCCCTTTAGACTTAGGGGGTTCTAGGGCCAGCACCCACGGGAGCACCGGAGTACTCGAGTTACCTCACCCAGGGAAGCCGGGTGCTTAGGTGTCAAATGGTGTCGGGGATCGTCGTTGATTTCAATGGCGATCTGCTGCAAAGTGCTGCTGCCGGGAAGGAGGAAAGTGTCCGGTGTGATCCAAGCCCGGATCGAAGATCAGAGAACCTGAAAGCAGAGGGGACAGAGTCTGGGTCACTTGCCAGTGAACAGGGGCACGGTAGACGAAAGCCCACCAATGTTGGGTGATTCAGGTGCGAAGAGGTGAAGCTTGACTCTGCAGCCACGAGGACCAGGAGGCGTTGATGACAACCAGAATCTGGATTTGAGCTGTCCCACGAAGGATGTCGAGTGCTGCGGTGTCGGTGCTCGTATTGAACACAACAAGCCTTGGCAACAGCAACCCACGCAGGAAGAGAAAAGATGCTTCGGTGCGGACCAGCAAGTTCCTGGGGACTCCCCCAAGCAATGGAGAGACAGGGCACGTCTAGAGCAATCAGGTAAGCCTAATTAGAGGTAAAGTTGCCTTCACAGGGACCCACCAGTCGACGGACTAGGGATCACGAAGAGACCTCGAGAGGAAACACAAAGGGCCAACTCACGGAACACTCGTGGAGTGTAGACGGGCAATCTTCAGTGCAAATACTGCTCGGGGTCAGGGCTATAAGTAATCCAAAGCTCAGCTGCAGGAGTTGTTGGAAAGCTGATGCTTCTGGAAAATTACGTGGTGTCCAGGGGTTCGATTTGCACAGTCGCCACGAGGGATACGGGCCTCAGACTGTGGGCACTGATCGACCTCTAAGACCATGGAAACCCACCTCCTGTGTTGCAAAATTCTTCGGAGGCTGGCGGGAGCTTTGGAGCTGCAAACTGGTCAGATGTGTCTTTGGTGCCTGCCTTGCAGGGGAGTAACTCCTTTACTCCAAAGGAGATTCTTCACTCATCTAGTTCAATGTAGATCGTTGAAGTTCCAGGATTCAGTATCAGAGTTTCGTCCAGGTGTAATCTAAAGTCCTGTAGCCAGGGGTTCCTTTCTTATACCCAAGGAAGGGGTGGGACAAACTCTAGGGACCCACCTTTGGGAGGGTCAGGAAAAAGGGGTGGCTACACCCATTTCCTTTGTCCAGTTTCACGCCAGAGCAGGGGCTGGTAGCCCCTGCAACCGGTTTGAGCTGGACTATGCACAGGGACACCAAATAAGCCCCCCGTGCTGAACTTCAAAGAACTCTTGGAGTGCACCCACCCAGCCCCAATACACTAAAGTAATTCTGCGAGGTGGTGACACCTCCCTGTGACAGGAAACCTATTGTCCAGGCCTCCCCTGCCGGAGTTTCGTCCAGCAGCAGGAGGGCAGACTCGTGTCTGTGGCTGGCAGCATCCATTTTGTGATGCCAGGGCTTTGTTAGCTGTTACCGGGTATACCGGTGCTGTCATGTCTCTCCCTCTAGAAGGGTGGGATCATACTCCCACACCAGTTACTGGTGTGGCGGTATGATTCCAAAGTGTTTGACACCAAATACGACATGTTTCCATGCAGCCATCCCAAAGTTAGCATTTACCGTTTGGTTATAATGCACTTAAGAGTGTATGGTTTGGCTGCATCACAAACAACCCCAGAATAAAGGTTCTGAAGGCTGCAGAGGGGCTCTGCTCATGCATGGGCACCCTCTCACATAAAACCCAGCACCCTGCCTTCAGGATTGGTAAGGCCTGCCAAAGGGGTGACTGATAGATTTATATGTGCAGTGATATGGAGAGATATAGTGAACCTATATCTCAGTAAGGGGTGCATGCACCACCGTACCCAGGCTGCAGTAGCAGACCTGTGGTGTCATTTTTGAAGGCTTCCCAGGGGTGGCACAATACATGCTGCAGCCCCTGGTAGAACAATCACAGGAGTTATACCCGTAGACCCAACTGAGATTGGGTAAATACTGTGTAAATTTGACAATATCTCAGCAGGATATATTAAATTATTTGGAAAGGTATGTACAAGACATTACAAGGAACAAAAGAGAGGAGACTTAAGGTTGTTCTTTCAAAGCGCCAATAGGCGTCATATATTTAGAAGATCAAACGAAATGCAGTAATAAGAGCACAACAGGGTATAAACACTCTGGCAACCCTAGTGGAAAAAGGTGTACAAAGTGCTCGTGCTAGGGAAACAACGGCGCTAGTGACAACGTGAACAAACCACAACAGGCGGCGCAAAAGAAGCAATATATACAATAAAAGGTTCATATAACAATTTACTCAATAGTATAATTGGTATTTTTCATTATTTCAATGAACCAGGTTTGCGTGCGCCAAGGACGTTTAGGCTGGTGGATAGTGGTCGACGGCGTTTCGATCCTGTCAATTTAGGATCATCATCAGGACCTGGGTCGCCTAAATTGGGAGTGCTCTGTAAAAAATAATTTCCGAATCAGAGCGGCAGTCAGGAGGAAAGAAGAGAGGAGAGCTGGGGCAGGAAACAAAGGGGGGACGGGGGGGGGGAATGCAAAGGAAAGATAGGGAAACAAAAGGGGGGGGGGCGGTGTAGCGGGAAAAGAGGGAAGAAAAAGGGGGGGGGAAAGGGGGAGAAAAGGGGAAAAGGATAAGCAGGGAGGGGGTAGTGGTGGGACAGGCAATAACTGGAAGCCTACCTTGCGCACGGGGAGAAGGCGCTGGTGAGAAAACGGGGTATTCAGCAGTGGGTGAATGCCACAGTGAAAGGCGAGGGGAGAATTTCCTCCCTCGGGGTTCTGTGGAAAATGAGGGGGGGAAAAAAAGTAAGAGGTGGAAGTGGAAGGACACAAAGGAAAAGGGAGGGCAGCAAGGCTAACAGAGACTCACCGAAGTTAAAGGAATTAACGAAACTTCGCAGGAAGGGCAACCGATGCAGGGGGAGAAACGGTATACAGCCTATGGAAAAAGAGGGGGGCAGGAGGTTACCGGCTGTACAACGCGGGTTGAACTAGGAGCGAACAAGGACCAGAAGAAGCTTACCCGAAGGTTAATGGAGCTGGAGTCAGGGCTGTGGTCGCGGTGTCAATGGGCGATCAGCAGCGGAACAGGAATCAATCCGGAGCGGGAAAATGACGCGGGGTCGAGAGGAGCCACCAACGTGTGCAACCCTTGGACGATTAGTGACTATGTGGTGAAGGACGGTGCCTACTATATGAGGGAGGAGTTGGCGTAACGCGGAGCGGCCGTCTATAGGACGCGGGAGACGGGGTATGAGTCAGCGATCTGGTAACTAGGGGTGTGGGAATGCAGCCCGGTTGCTATGGACGCTCGGTAAACGGGGAACGAAGAGAAGGAAAGGGAAGAGTTGAACGGGGCTGCCGGGGATCGAACCGGCGGAGTGAAGGATGGGGAAAGCAAAAAGGCAGGAAAGAGGGCAGACAAGGGGGGGACATGGAGCAAGGGGCGTAAAGGAAGGTGAGCTCAGGCATGTTGGCGGGGAAAAAAGGGAAAAAGGGAGGCATAGAAAAGGAAACAGAAGGGGGGGCAAAAAACGAGGAAGGAAGGAGGGAAACCAAAGAGAGGGGACAATTACGACCTTATGAACACTACAATTGTGGTAAACAACAGTGTTATGAAGAGAGATGAGCATGAACAAACATCTTGGAAGAAAAGACAATTAAATTGTAGAAAAACAACAATGTTTTAAAACATGAACTACCATTTCAAAGAAAAGGGTTAAGGATTTCTGGGTCTGTAAGGACATGGAGGAGGGAGTACAGATTGGCAAGAGTAGAGTGTAGAAGGGGCCAGGAGGGACTACACATCAGGTGGTGTAATGAATGGTACCGTTCCACTCATCAATCGTGTTCAAGCCATGGTGTACAGAGTTGCAACGAGTTATCCATTTGCATTCACTTTTATCAAGGAGAGCTTGAAGGTTTCCCCCTCTGGGATGCAGGAGAGGCTGATCAATAACTTGCCATTTCATGTCCAGAGCATCGTGATTTTGTTCCAGATAGTGTGAGACCAAAGGTGCTGTAATGGTCTTACAGTTAATTCTGCTCTTATGCTGAATGATTCTTTGTTTAATCATCTGAGTAGTTTGTCCAATATAGATGAGATGGCAAGGGCACTCGATGGCATAGATCACATTCTGTGAGTGGCAGTTGGTAAATGTGTTCAGGGTATGTGATTGGTTGTTGAACTTAAAATCCTTGGTGTTGGTTGTTAATTCACAAACGCTGCATGATTGACATTTGTAATGGCCCAGTATGGGTGATAAACCCCAACTCGAGGTGATGGTATTAGTTGTGGTCGATTTATTGGGCCAAGTGATGGCATGGACCAGATGGTTAGATAAATTGTTGCCACGTTTGTATGAGAAGAGGGGCGGTTCTTGGAAGGATTTGTTCGTCCGCAGAAGTGTCCAATTACGAGTAATAATTTTCTTGACCTGGTTACTACTCGGACTGAACTGGGAGACAAATGGAATCCGGGAATTGGTTTTCTTAGGCTGAGGTGTAAGTAGGAGATCACGATGGCAGTACCATGCCCTCTTTCGAGCCCGTGAAACCAATCTTCGTGGGTAACCTCTGTTTGTGAGTTTCTTGCATAGGACTTCTGATTCTTTGAAATAATCTCTGCGCCATTTACAGTTTCTCCGAATCCGAAGGAATTGTCCATAAGGTAGCCCATCTTTGAGCCCACGTGGATGATAACTAGAGTAGTGCAGCAGTGTGTTTCTCTCGGTTGGCTTCCGGTATAGTGATGTTCCGATCAGACCTTCCTCAGCGTGTATGGTCAGATCTAAGAAAGCCAAGTCATTGGTTGTTTGTTCACATGTGAATTTCAGGTGGGTTTGGGAGTTGTTCAACCAATTGACAAAGGAGGTCAAGGTGGCGGCACATCCTTTCCAGAGTAGAAGGACATCGTCGATGTATCTGCGCCACAAGGAAATTTGATGTCTGAATGGGTTGGTGGGTGAGAGTATAAGGGAAGTTTCGAGTCTGTGAACAAAGAGAATGGCAAAATTCGGGGCGAAGCATGCTCCCATCGATACACCTTTGATTTGCAGATAGAAGTCCTCTTTGTACAAAAAATAATTATTTTCTAAGGCAATGTGTAATAAGTCCATCACAAATTCTGTGGGAATGCGGGTTGGTTTAGGTCTGGTTTCCAGTAGTTCAAAGATAGCTAGAAGTCCTTCTTCATGTGGGATGTTCGTGCATAGGGACTCTATATCCAGACCAGCCATCAATTCCGTCTCTACATCAAAGGGTCTGTCTTCAATGGTCTTGATAAGATCCATGCTGTCTCTTATGAAAGTGTCAGTAAGCGGAACGAATTCTTTAATGACAGCGTCTATGTATTTCCCCAAAGGTTCCAGGGCGGAACCACAACCAGACACAATGGGTCTTCCAGGGGGATTTTGAAGGTCCTTGTGGATCTTGGGTAAGACGTAGATCACTGGTGTACGTGGGTGGGCATTGTTAAGAAAAGAAAATTCCTTAGAGGAAATAATGTTGTTGGTTTGAGCTTGTTTTGTAATGTGGTGTATCTTTTTCTTTATGTCCGGAAGGGGATCGCAAGTGAGCTTACGATAATGGGCCACATTAGAGAGTTGTCTTTTAATTTCCAATTCGTATTTCTCATTGTCCATGATGACAATTCCGCCTCCTTTATCTGCCGGTTTGATGGTTAGTTCAGATCTATTTTTCAGGCTAAGTAAGGCCTGTTTTTCAACCAGCGGGAGATTGTAAGGAACCTATTCAAACTTTTTTTGTACGTCTGTAATCTCATGGAGCACCAATCGCTCAAAGGACAGTATTTCTGGAGGCATGGTGTGTGAGGGGGGATGGAAGGTGGAAGGGAGGTGAAAGCGTGGAGCGTCAGTTTGAAAAGGATTCGGTCTATCTGCAAAAAATTGTCGTAGTCTGATTCGTCTGAAGAACTGTAGTAGATGTGCATGTAATTCGATAAAGTTGCTGCGTTCCGTAGGTACAAAGCTCAAGCCTCTACTGAGCAGATTAGTTTCTTCTTCCGAGAGAGTATGTTTGGAAAGATTGAATATGGGAATCACCTCAGGGTTAGTGCTGGATTGAGGGTCATTTGGTTCCATGGCGATGACGGGTACATTCATGGTGTTTCTTGGGGTAATTATTGTTGAGGGCCCGAACGGTAAAGCTTGTTTCTGGTTTGTCTTTCGCCGGAGTATTGGTTTTGGTAGTTGTTCCGTGCGCGTGGACGGTTCTGGCCGCTTCCGCGGCCTTGTTCTAAAAAACCGGGTGGCAACAGAGATGGAAGTTTGTGTTGGTTTCTAGAGGTGCTGGGCTCTTCGCTATGATCCGAATCTTCTGCCCTTGGTACATAGTATACCATATAGTAGGGACTTATAACGGTACCCCAGAATCCAATCTGGAGTGTACCTATAGTACCTGTAATCAATTTAAGGGAGAAAGCAGATAGTCTGGCTGAGATCCTGCTATTCAGGACCCCAGCCTAAGTCGAATACCAGCAAAACACCAGGAAAAAAGTGCGGGCAACCATGCAGTCAGATTCCACCTTCCTACACAGATCACAAAGTGCACATAATGTAAATAGGTCAGTAGGCTACTGCTTTTGTCAGAGAGATACTTTTGTTACTTGCAGTTTATAAGTTAAAATCCTAACATACAACAGTGAGCTATTAACTTTCATCTAAGAGCTGCATACAAACTGCAAGGTATAAATTAGAGCGTTATGTTTCCCCCCCCAGTCTTTGATTATCCTAATGTTGCAAAAAGTGTTCTTTTGGACAGAAATCAATTCTGATTATTAAAGAGAACCCCCAAACATGGTATTACGTTTTAACATTCTGAGTTTGTTTCTCCAGACCAGTCACTATTAAACTATACGGCCTAGTAGTATGGTTGTCATGTGACTCCTACACCTTGTAGTCCTTAGTCTTGTGTAACATTTTCTATACAGTGATTTACACACAATGATTTTCTCTGAGTAATGTGTGTGATGTAAAGTGCTCTGACACCCTACACTGGTATGAGTGGCGCTGTAAATCAAATTAAATGCATCTGAGAGAGAGTGTGGTTATGGAGACTTGAGGGGCACTGTTAAAGGTTGGTAGTGAGGGAATCCATGGCAGAGGTAGTCATCGGGGGGCAATACCAAACATTAATGGACAGGGCACCACCAGTCTGCCTCACCCATAGGTAGCTCCATTGGCCTTGTTTCAGAAGTGGTAGCTGCAACTCACCAGGGATTGGCAATGCAGAATTTGCACGCACACCAAACTAAGTTCACAAACTTCACAGTCTCTCTGCTTCATTCACAAGCACTTTTAACATGTGCTGCTTGCTGTGGGGCCACTGGAATAAAATATGCAGCAAAGGAGGACAAAATTATGCCACAGTGTTGACTAAATTATGCATTTAAAAAAAGGCTGCAGCGTAATGCAGTATATTTTCTGATATTTTATGATTTTGACATGTGTACACATGCTAACAGTCTCTGGAAAGATTTTGCCTCATTAGTACCAGTGTAACATACAAATGCAGCAGTGAGAAAGGTGATCAGTCAGCATTTGCAATAAGCTATCCACTCCGCAGCAACACAAGTCACATCTTTTATTAACTTTTGATACGTTTGAGCTATAAACAATTTATTAGTTTAAATGGTCAGATCATGCAGCAGATCTTGCATTATGAGGCAAATTTGGTAGAGCCATAATTATATAGAAAACATTTGCAAACTAGGATATTTTGCTATTCATGTTTGAACTGCTCTTGTGGAAAAAGGGAGAAGTGCTGAGGACAGAAACTCCATGGCTCGGAGACAAATGGCTTGGGCTTCCACATTTTATCGTATTTGGGACATTCTGTGATTAGAAGCATATCCTACTTTGTGAATTTGTTTTAATGTCAATAACTCATTATAACCTTATATAATCATGTGTATCCATTGGTTGATTAAACTGGGCAGTGAAATGCCAAACAAATACTAAAAATTGGGATATTTGCGCATTCTGGCCACACCTCTGGCTCCGCCCACTGAGCCAATCCTTGGGTTATTCCCACCCTCTGATTCTCTGCCCACAGTTCCCCTACTTTTTTTCCCCCACTTCGACCACTGCTTGCATGTAGATGGATATATGTATAAAATATAAACTTGCATGTTACAACTTTTCCACAATTCTCTGACGGCCAAGAAGAGGCCTGTTTCAACGATTTACTAAATGTGTAAAACACATACATTCCTAAATTCTGAGGAGGGATGGCTGAATATTTCACTATACCCAAGTGCAGAATTAAGAAGAATGCTTAAAATCAATCACTAGAAGTTCACACCTGACCAGAGGAAATGTATCATAATTGCAGTTACCAGAGACAAAAGTATTGAAGGGCGATAAAACAAAACACTTATACCTAGGTTACGACATAGCTGAAGCAAGGGGAAATCCTGCTTGAATGATGCGAGGCAAAGCCACAGGAAAGACTATTCCTAAGTTTTTTTACTAAGAAAAACACTAGGGTGGAGTTGTGTGATTTATTGGTTGACACGTCTGATATAACACTTACAACTTTGTTAGGTAAGAAGGGTCCAGGTGTACTAAGTGATTTAGCATTCGCAAAGCCAGCAAAACACCAGATTTCAGGATTTGCAACTCTATCATTTTTTCATATTTCCTAAATCCATTTTACAATTCGAAAAGTTTTTCCAAATTGCAAAATAGATAAAAAAAATTTATTACCAATGTGCAATTTGAAAGAGGCGAGTTTTGAGCGTTGCTTCCAAACTGCAAATCAGTACCATATGCATCACCTGCAACCATAAATCTACCAGCAAACCACTTAACAGTTACTAGCTTCTAAGTTGGGGTGGTAACTGATTTGCAAAGGGTAAGTGGTCCCTTTGGACCACTTGTCCTCAGAAAATCAGGAGGCAACTTCAGGGGGAGCAAGAAGTGGTCCAAGGGATCACAACAAACTCTCACTGAAGTTTTTCAAGATTGAAAATTAATGTTTTTGTTTTTTGCAAATTGGGTCAATTTAAAAAAAAATAATAATAATGTTTTCAATTCTAAAATGCACGGCCACTATCCCTGTATTTGCAGCCAATCATAGGGGGGTTGCACATTGTAGCCTATCTAAAGAATATCACTCAGGTCATTTTGCGCCCCCTGCAATTCCCTATTTTGCAAACCGACCTCTAGATCGGTTTGCAAAATTAGATATTGGTTGCAAATTGCAACCACTTTTTGCTACTGGTATGTTAGTACATATGGCTACAGTCCACAGCAATTTTATTATGGCACTAAACCGCATGGATTATATTGATGCACTGTTAATAAATCTATAACTTTTTGTAAAGTTCGATTTCAACATCAAAAAGGTTCTGCAGTAAAACTGTTTATTTACATCCTCCAATCTATACATGTACAAGAAGCAAAAGCAACACATTTGACTACAACAGCATGTCACTCAATGCACTGCTTTTATCTTTGGTTAGATGTCTGGGCGAATAGGGCGCAAATCGAATATTTTACATTCGAAAAAACAGACAGACAAAATTAAGTTGCTCAAGAACGTTAATGACAAAGTCTCTCCAGAGTCATGTCTAAAACACTGGAAAATGGGATATTATAAAGTCAAATGTTGATGTTTACTTGTAGGAAGGTATGTAATTTAATTCATTCTACAGTAGGCTAATGTGAAATCTGGAAACCAAGAGACTGCTAGCAAACGATTGTGCCCTGATTGATAAAAGGCACTTCAACAGCACACTCTGCTACCTAACAAAAACTATATTGTTTCAGTGAACACCTGAGCCAGACGTTTCAACATACAAACTAGTAATTGTTCAATTAACACAGTTTCAGGCGGTTACATAAGAAGATGTGATAAGCAAAGATTATGAAGGCAGGCCCTCAGTTTTGTAACTAAAACTACAATTTAGAATGTCAATGGTCTGTCACGTTGTATGCGTTCCATTTATAAAGTTTGAAGTTGCATTTTAAAAATAGATGTCAAACAGTAGCAGCTGGTATCCCAAAAGGAGCAATATCATAAGACTCAAGATAGCGGAGTTCACATATATACCGATTGCATCACCCAGCATTACTTTAATTTGAAAATAAAAGATTAATTTTATATTGTGCGACTCTTTACTCCTTAACATTAGGCTGAAAAGCATATCACTATAATGCCTGTAAACTGTGTTTCGTACAATTGTTTTCAGGCCTTCATCAACGCAGTGACTACAGCCTTGGCATTGAGACTTCTTAAATCGCAGTAAGTCTGTCCAGTACCAACAAACACAATGGGCTGTCCCGTGATGTAGGTCATAGAAATCGCAGCACCAACCTGGAGGAGGGGAAAAAAACAAGAAAGCCAGGTGAAATGTATGCAAGAATGATAAAGGAGTACTTAGATTAGATTGGTTAAATTATAAAACACTTAAAAACATTTCTAATTTGTAAATAACCAGAGCCTAAACTAGTGCTGGTGTAGTTGTGCAACATTCCTTACTCCTTGTTGAGATGGATGAACAAGTTACTTACCATCGGTAACGATCTTTCTGGTGGATAATCTGTCTAACCGCAGATTCTTCACCTTTTGAGTAATCCCCCAGACGTCTGCCTAGAAATGTAAACCTTCAGAGCTGTGTTCTATTGGGTCACTGGGTGGCGTTATGTGGTTCCACACTGACATCAATCCACTCTGGAAATGACAAGTGGACCCACATATATTCACCACCCATGAGCACGGACGTCAGTTGCTTTCTAGGCTACCAGCACCCATAGACATGGAGCCTATCAGCAAATTGATGTGAACAGTGTGCAGATCTCTAGACTAGGAGCTTTTTAGATTTAAAAAAAAAAAAAAAAAAAAAAAAGAGTCCAGTTCACAGACAGGGAAAGGCCAGTGAGAAATCTGTGGTTTGAGTATCCATCAGAAGAATGATTACTGAAGGTAAGTAACTTGGTCTTCTAGAGCAGAGGTCTTCAAACTTTTGTAGGTTGAGCTCCCCCAGCTGAATTTTTTGGGGATGTTGCCCCCCCTCCAACACCTAACAGAAATTTCTGGAATCTGGTAAAAACATAATTGACCGCCACCCGCACATTCCAGGCCATATCTGGCAAATAGAGTTCAACATAGTAAGAGTGTTCAGTAAACTGCAGGTTTGTGAGTGGGTGAGGTAACATGACAGAGCCTTATTACACAGTTCAAATCAAAATTTTCCAAAATAAAATGTGCTTAAATTGTTTTTACTAGGATGCTTTATATAACACATAATTTGACATAGATTGATAACACCACCACCAACATTAATGTGATGGCTGTGTCTGTTTTTCGCCACAGAGACGGTTAATCTGTAGATGGATTTTTGCTACTGCCATCCTCAGGTTGTGCTCCACAAATTCAGTCTTGAACAGTACTTAGTCTTTAATAACGCAAGTGCTGAGAACTCAATCTCACATAAATAGGATGAGCTGAAAGGCAAGAGTTTTGATAGCAACTTCTCTGATAGCTGAATGTTCTGCAGACATTTTCAGGCAAAAATCCCCCAATGAGACTTTGCTGAATTGCATCTGCAGAGTGCGGTCACTTTGGAGATCCATCAGTTCTTCCTACATGAGAATCAGGAGATGGCTCCCCACCTCTATCAGAAATGGTCATTGAAGTAATCGTTGTCCTCAGGAAAATACTTTTGTAAACTGTCCCCAAGAGACGGCAGGTGGTTTTTCATCATCTTAGCAACACTTGAAAGTTCAGGAGCATCTACTAAACATGGAAATGGCTCAAACAGGCCATCTTCAACTATTCTTCTCCATAATTCAAGCTTCTTCTTGAATGCAGTTATTCTTTTATTCATGGTAAAAGAAGTGGTTTATGTCAGCAAGGTATGCTAAAAGCACAAGCCAGTGGGGATTTCAAACAGAAGAAACTGCTGTACTTCATTCCTTAATTCAAAGATGCGAGTCAGCACTTTCCCCAGAGATAACCACATCACTTCTGTATGAAACAACAAGCCATCATGCTCAGCTCCCATTTCTGCACATACATTTGCAAATAGACAAGCTCTTGTGGGATGGGACTTTATAAAATTTAATATTTTTATAGCAGAAATCAGCACATCCTCAAGTTCACTGTCCATGTTTCCAACAGCAAGGGCTTCCCGGTGTATCATACAGTGGGTCCACATAATATGTGGAACCATTTTCAAAACATTAGCTTTTAGGCCAGTCCTAGCACCACACATTGAAGGAGCACCATCTGTGCAGATTCCAACACAGTTTTCCCATTTTAAGCCATGGATACTCAGGAAGTCATTGATAATGTCAAACAAATCAGATCCTGTTGTTCACTTCTTTATTGACTTGCAAAATAAAAAAATCTTCCAATAATAGTGTTTCATAACAGTATCAAACATAAGCAATTAAATGGGCATCCTTTGACACATCAGTTGCTGCAAAGCAAACAAACTTGATTTCAACCGGGCTATGAGCTGTCCCTGGATTTCTTCTGACATGTCAGATGCTGCGGCAAACTGTTGTGTCTGAGATGGGTATACTTTTGAACTTGCTGCTTTGTCATCAAGCATTGTCCTAGCCACGTCGAGAAATGTTGGGAGAATCACTTTTTTACCATCTACAAAGGGCCTTTTGTTTTTGGAGATGTGGTATGCTATTTGGTATGATGCTTTTGCTAGAGTATTTGCCACATGTTTCACTGCTTCTTTCTGCTGAGTTATCTCTTGCAACATCCATGCTAGAGACCCATGCTTCATTTCAAAGTGACACCTAAGTTTGGTTGGCTTCAAGCTGTTGTTAGCAAAGATCACGCCACAAACCACACACTGTGGTCTACTTTCTCCACTAACAATGCAGGTGAAATTAAAGTCCAAATAGGAGGCATCATATTTCCTTGTTTTTGCAGCTTTTCTCTCTCCATATGTTTCTGTTTCAGCCTTTTGCTTAAGCACTCTAATATCTTTTGGGAACAGAAAACGATTCATGTCAAATGTTTGCTTAACCTAAGATACAAAATTGGAAGATGCATGTTAATGAATAGTACATGGTTGCAATTTTACAGCTGCATGAGGTACAACAGGTGTTTAACTTTGTAGTTTAAAAAAAAATCTTATATCTTATGTAGGAGAGTAGGATCTGCTTCACATGTTTACCCCCACTTTTTGCTGGTGTTTCACTGTTTTTCTACTTTAATCTGGCTGGGACCCTGCTATTCAGGGCCCCAGCCTAGCTGCTTCCTCTCTAAAATTATTCCATGTACCTTAGGTACAGTTCAGATTGGATCAGAGGTGCCCTTATAAGTCCCTAGTATATGGTATACTATGTACCCATGGGATAGGTACCCCAGAGGCCTACCAGGGGCTGAAGCATGTACTATGCCACCCCTGGAAAGCAACACAAAATGACACCACACCCCTTACTGAGATATAGGTTCACTATATCTCACCATATACTGCACATACAAACCTATCAGTCACCCCGATGGCAGGCCTTATCAATCCTGAAGGCAGGGTGCTTGGTTATATGTGAGGGGGTGCCCAGGCATCAGCTGAGCCCCTCTGCAGCCTTCGCGATCTCTTCTCCGGGGTTGTCAGTAGTGCAGCCTGACCATATACTCTTAAATGCATTATAACCAAACGGTAAATGCTAACTTTGGACAGGCTGCACGGAAACATGTTGTGTTTGGTGTCAAACACCTTGGAATCATACCCCCACACCAGTAACTGGTGTGGGAGTATGATCCCACCCTTCTAGAGGGAGAGACATGACAGCACTGGTATACCCGGTAGAAACTTAATAGAGCCCTGGCATCACCAAATGGATGCTGCAGCCACAGACACGGGTCTGGCCTCCTGCTGCTGACCGAAACTCTGGCAGGGGAGGCCTGGACAATAGGTTTCCTGTCACAGGGAGGTGTAACCACCTCCCAGACAGGCTTATGTGTATTGGGGCTGGGTGGGAGCACTCTCTGAGTGCTTTGAAGTCCTGCACAGGGGGCACACTTGGTGTCCCTGTGCATAGTCCAGCTCAAACCGGTACAGAGGCTTCCTGGCACGAAATTGGACAAAGGAAATGGGTGTAGCCACCCCTCTTTCCAAACCCTACCATAGGTGGGTCCCCAGAGTATGTTCAACGCCCTACCTTAGTATAAGTATGGGACCCCAGTCCTTAGGACTTTAGATTACCCTGGGCGAAACTCTGAAGCTGAATCCTGGACCTTCGACGCTCTGCTCAAGACCAGAGGACTGAAGAAATCTCCCTTGGGGTCAAGGAGTGACTCCCCTGCTTGGCAGGCACCAACTAAGCAATTTGCCGGTCTGCATCATTGAAGCTCCTGCTGAACTCTGAAGTATTTGCAGCCCAGGAAGAGGATTTCCAGACATTTCAGAGGCCGACCCGAGTCCCCAGCAAAGCTGGGACCCGCAGCCCTTGTGAGTAGCGTGGAACCGGAACTCCTGGTCAACGTGCATTTCTGCAAGTGCATTGACTTCTCAACATCTCTTGAAGTGACTTGTAGCCCCCACCTCGAGCACTAAATCCACCTAAGATTATCGGATTGGTCATTCCGAGTGAACCGTAGGCTGCCATTTTGTGTTTCATCTCGATGTCCCTTCGCGATCCCTGGTCCATTGACTGGTGGGTCCCTGAGGGGGTAACTTAGTATTTCCTTGGGCTTTCCTGGTTGCTCCAGACGTGCCCCAACTCCCAACCAAGTGGTGAGTCCCACAGACCTTGCTGGTCTGCACCAAAGCATCTTTCTCGTTTCTGCGTGGGTTGGTGTTGCCAAGGCTTGTTGTGTCCAATCCGGGCACCGACGATGCAGCACTCGACATCCTTCGTGGGACAGCTCGAATCCAGCTCCTGGTCGTCCCTGACGCCTCCTGGTCCTCGTGGCTGAAGAGTCAAGCTTTACCTCTTTCACCTGAAATCACCCCACATCGGTGGGCCTCTGCTCATCGCCTTCCTGGTCACGGGCTAGTGACCCAGACTCCGTCCCCTCTGCTTTCAGGTTCTTCTCATCTTCGATCCAGGCTTGGATCTCTTCGGACACTTCGCATTTTCACGGCAGCAGCACTTCTTCGCCAGCTCAAATTGAAATCAACGACACGACCCGACACTAAAAGACACCTATGCACCTGGCTTCCCTGGGCGAGGTAACACGAGTACTCCGGTGCTCCCGTGGGTGCTAACCCTAGAACTTCCCAAGTCCAAAAGGGTTTGGTCCTGACTCATTTCTAAGTGTCCCCAATCTTTAAAAATCCAACCGCGACTTTCCCCATAGAAGCTAACGGGAGCTCGCGGCTGTGTTCACACACGGCACATGGCCCCCGTGGGTCCCCTGTGTCACTACCTTGGGTGGTTCCTTGGGGTCCCAGAGATTCCACAGGCTCTAGGTCTTGTGTCTAGTTAAGTCGTGGTTCTTATACCACTATTTTAGTATATGGTTTGGCTTGCCCCTAGGGCCTGACGTGTATTTGTGCTATTTTACTGTGATTATTGAAGTTTAACTTATGTGTTTTGACCTCTAGTCTCATAAAGAGACTAGGAGGGTGTGTTTAGTAATAAATACATATATTTTATATATATATACCTGGTGTGGATATCTTTCATTTTGTGACTCAAGAGAGATTATACTGGTAAACTGGTAAAACAAGCTGCTTTACATTCCTTCAATACTTAGCCTGAAGGCTGCTCTCCATAACTACCACTAGGATAGCTTTCAATAAAGGTTGTCTTTAACCTATAACCAATAAAGGGTTGTTTGGACTGATACAAGGTGCCCACTAGAACTAGTGGACAGCATATATCAGGCCAACTTCTCACATCTTAAATAAAATACATTTGGATAAAAGTATAATTTTGTGGTAAGTGAATACAAAGTAATTTCAGCTCATCCAGGCTTTAAGTAGGTGCTCCCCAAATTGCTGCAGTATGTATATGCTGTATACCACTGATGAGGCTCTGCAAGTTACTTGTTCAAAGGTTAGTGAGGGCAAACTTCAGCACTGCCCCTTCACCAATCACTCAAAAACGAATGTGTACCTTCTTATTCACTTCTTCAGATGTTCCTGCTGCTTGAATAGGAGTCCTTAGCCTAGAGATTAAGTAGCTTTTTCCCTTGTAATTAAGAGAAAGTGTTTAAGAAATATTACTTGCATGTTGTCAGTATGTTTCGCATGAAACATTGTGAAAGCTTCCCTGGGATCCGAATCATAGTGATGGGCAAGGGAGTGAATGACATGCCTAGAATTTACCTGCTGCCTTATCTTAAGGGCAAATAAAATACACCATGATCTACAAGTTATTAGTTTGAAGTCCTGATGGCTGGTAAGATAGTCATGATCTCCAAGTTATTATTTGATTTCTGGCAGGGCCACATTAGCTTTTTATTTTTTCAAGTCTGTTAGTTGATCTTACATGTACTTCCTAGCAGCTCCTTCACTTCAATTCCCTCATACACAACATACCCACGCTCCTGTAAGCACCGTTTCTTTTACTTGTGCCATGTTAATATTTCAACACCTGTGCAGTTCCTTCTTGCCCTTTTGCACAGAATCACAACTGGCACACTTGACTAATGTAATGTGTACTCTGCCGCAAAGTGCATGATTGGATGAGCATGTATTTGGGACAACTTTAGGACCCACTGACAGGCACTGTGAGAAACATGACTGCCTTTGATTCTCAACTCCAGAGGTCTTAATTGTGGTTTTTGTACTGTTTAAGTATGGACCCATAACGTTCATGAGGCCCTGGCCTGTGCGATAATACAGATAGATGGCCAGGGCAAAAAAGCACTGGGAAAAATAACTAATTCTACTGCATTAAAAACGGTTCACACAACGTGTGCTGCTGAATGGCATCTGGAAAGGGACAAGGAGGGCTCCTGGGATACTCCATAACGCAACCTTGTACCTTTTTAAAAATTTGCATTCAAAATATAAATCTTTCCTATGCCAATGCAAAGACTCCATTGGTTAAGACAGCACCTTGATATATGGGAAAAATTAGTGCCAATAATTACTTAAAAAATATAATGTTTTCACAGTTTACATTTTGCAAGCTCAGCTCCTGTGCACTGGAACAGTTTAAATGAGCACCAGTTACATTACACAGGGTCGGATTTATTACATTACGCGTCACATCAGCCAACTGACTGGGAGAAGGCAAAGAGTGCCGGGGCTTCTTCGCCTTCTTCTTGTACTTCGACTTACCCAAAGACTTCGAGGACTTTGAATGCAATAAAGTGTGGGGGCTCAGTAAGCGGCCTCGAGATCTTCCTCTCGAACGAGACCGGGAGTAACACAGAGCCGACGCCAGTCCTCCAATAGCTTTCGGGACCGCTCCCGCTAAGACTTTGGATTCATGGCCCAGCAGTCAGAGCACTACTTCAGGTCACGCTCCAGACACCAAAAGGCACACGAGGTGCAGGTCCTTAACAGACATCAGTTCAGCGTTGGGACATCCGTCGAACACCAGGAGTTGAAGACTGGAAACAGCAGTTGACAAAACGTGAAAAAGTTAAGTCAAAAAGTAACTAAAGGGGTAGCTCTCTCCGGATCCGCGCTAGGCCAGAGCGGAAAAAGAAAGGACGTCAGCACGCAGGGGCAGCATCTAAGTAGACACCGCAACGTCTTCCTGGCCACCACGATGACGGACGCTGAGTCGACCAACACCACCCAACAGTGCGTAGGGGTACTGCGAAGAAAAAATTCTCTGTATCCAATCTTTTGCCTGAGGGTAATTCTAAGGTAAGGAATCTATAACTAACTAACTGTCTCTTTCAGATACGACTCGTGACAGTGGTAAACAATGAAAGTTATGATTTAGGGTGGAGTGCGCACCCCCTGAGATGGTGTCACGCCGCCCCCGCCGCCGCCCCCCCCAGGGCACCCAACAGATTGAAGAACTCTGCTCTAGAGCATACTTCTATTGCAGATTTCTCGCCTTGTGAATAAATACTATAGCAGACCCCCCCCCACCTCAAGATGGAGGGTTTGAACTGACTCAGAACAAAAAGACTTGCAGGAACGAGTGAGCAAAATGCCTCTCCAGGGGGACTTGACTATTGGGGCAGTAGTGCGTTGTGAACATTTGCACTGATGCTCATATGGCTACCTGACAAATGTACCGGACAGGCACTGGTTTTGCTAGAGCAGTGGTGCCAGTTTTGGCCCTGGCAGAATGAGCCTGTAAGCATTCTGGAGGTGCTTTTTCCTGAGTGCATAGCAAATCTTTATGCAGAGAACAATCTATCAAGAGATGGTCTGCCCTTGCACTGCTTTACCCTTCTTTACTCTGGAAAACCCCACAAAGAGATGATCTTCTACTTGACCGTAGTTGGAAAAATTGATATAGAACAGTAAGCTCTTTTTAGGACCTTTTGACAGTCTCTCCTCCTCCTCCTTGAGAGGGATGAGGCACAGCAAAGAATGTTGGAAGGGTAACCAATATGAAAATGATTAACAAATTTAGATAGAAAGGAAGTTCGGGTCCTCTGTTGTGAACTTCAAAGCTAGACCCCATTTTTCTTTTTTGTAATCTGTTTTTTTCTGCAACCGTATACATATACATGGTATACAGATCACCAGGCGATAGACATGCAGTCGAGATTGTAGCAGTGAGTATTCCATATCAAAAGACACTTACAGATGCGATCTGAACTGTGAATTGCAACATAAACAAAGGGGAAATATTTATGTAGAGGTCCTTAACAGGGGCTATTACTGTCCACTTGCTGTCAATGATGCTCATGCATGCCATATGTATCGGCGCTACAGGTTCTTGTTGCGTATTGTCAAATGTGTTATGGAGGTGGGCAACTCAAAATATAACAGGGTGTGCGTAACTATGTCTGTGGTTTCTCTTGTTTTCCCCGCCTGGCACATTTTGTGTGCTGTTTTGTGGAGCGAGGACCTCAGTATGTGCACAAGGGGTAATGTTTGGTGATGCGTGTTTCTATTAATTGTCTAGTATGCCCACTCCATGTCCTATTCAAGACCATTTCTGCTTTGAGGATGTTTTTCCCTAAGCTGTGGGACTGGCTCAGGATAGGGCTTCCGTATTTGTGTTATTAATATGTGACAACGCAGTTAGCATTAAATCCGAGCCTGCAGCAAGTGGGATCTGGCATATACCCATAGTATCTTCTCTGTGGATTGCAATACTTTCAGCCATGGCCCATGTGAGCATGGATCGTCTCCAAGCCAGTATATGAGGTAGGTCAGGCTTTTTCCAGCTCTTTGTGATCAGTCTCATCGCGACCCCCATTCCAAGTCTAAGAATATGGAGATCACTTTGTTGCTTTGACTCCTGTGATAGAGATGTAGGATGTAGGTGTGCCAGTCAAATGGGAGCATGCAGTCCGTACAGTGAGTCAATATATCTACAACTTCCCTCCAGTGTGTGGGTAGGTGGGGACAAAACCACAGCATATGTAATAGTTCTGCATCCACGAGGGAGCAGCAGGGGCATGCAGCATCTGTGTGGTTAAAATATTTATTGACTTTAACAGGTGTATGATATGCCTTTTGCGAGGCATAATACTGTATTTGGCGTAAGCGGATATTCCATGGGAGGCGCACAGGACTTTTGAGCGCAGAGGTCCACTTGGATTCTGTGAATTGAAGTTGCATATCCTTTTCCCAGCGAAGTCGAATGGGTCCTAGGTTGACTGCGGTGTGGTGTCACAGGGAGGCGGTGAACCACCATGTAAGATGCCCTTCCTGTCCAAGAAGAAAGGACAACCAACTGATGGTTGACACTGCGCACTGTGCTAAGGGTAACTAAGTTACAGATGGTTAATCACATTGGCAAAACAATCAATGAATACAAAAATGTTGTGTTCATAAAGACATATATTTTCAGCATATATGTAAAAGCAATATCACATTACATCATAATATGAAAATCAAAATTTATACATAATGGTGGTCATCCACCACAAACAGTTCAGAAGTGAAATATGCTACATAATACTTTTGGGTAGTCACAAGATGGTGTGTTGGTGAGCCCAATGCATTTCGGGACTAAGCTGTCCCTTCATCAGGGGCGATCTGTGAAAAAATACATAAGTATCGTAATCAATAACAAATGCTGGGTTTTACATACAACAAGATTCCATGGTGAAAGCGTTATGAATCATGTGGTAGATAATAAATGCCATTAACCCAGATATATGATGGACAGACCTTACAATTACTGCTGCAAACAAGTAGAAAGGTAATGTAGACACCCAGAAACGTGGTTGCATCAAGACGATGCAAGTGAATCAGGAAAAAGCTGATAAGTATATAGTATAGTGCAAGAAAAATGAAAAAAGTGATGGCTGGGAAAGCCTCACCTCAAGTATTATGTTTTTAGATCTACAAGAAGAAATGGGGATGCTCGTATACAACAGTCTGCAAATGGATGAACTGAAAGGCAAAGGAAGAGGGTATAAGACCAAGTGTCTGCGTGGAAACAGAATCTATAAGGAAAAGAGAACGTAGCCCTACTTACCGACTATGTGATATTAACAAATGCTGGGAAGTAAACTGAAAGAGATGTAAGGAAACATCGTTTTAAAGATAATCCGAGGAGTAAACAGTGAGGTACGTTATAACGCTGATAGTGATTACCCCGTGTACGATCACAATACTCACTTTAAAAAGAAGGAGGGAGATGGCGTACCAAAGCCACAGTAAAATAGGGAGTGTCACGTGGAGTGAACACGGTGATCTGTAACGAGCCCAACCTTCAATGGATTACGCGAAAACTGGACATGTCTATATGGAACGCGTTACTTACCTGTAACTGCGGTTATCCAGTATTGGTATCTTTCATAGATTCACATGCCTGAATCATTCCCCGTCGTCGGGAATGGGAGTCACCGGTAAGTAACAAAGTAATGTCCAGAAGACATAAGACAGCCATAGGCCTCAGAGGCCTTAGCTTAGTAAGCTATCCACGTCCTTATGTAAAAAGGACCAAATTTTGGCCAGAGCCAATCAGCTAACACCACCCTCTAGAACCTTCCTGGTAGGAGCTCTAGTCCCTCAGATTTTCGTGAGCACAGTGCTAAGCAGCTGTATACTGAGAGATCCGAGAGAGCCCTTCCAGGGGAGGCGGGTGGGTTGCATGTGAATCTATGAAAGATACCAATACTGGATAACCGCAGTTACAGGTAAGTAACACGTTCCTTATCCAGTATTAGGGTATCTTTCATAGATTCACATGCCTGAATCAGAGTAGCAAGCAGTGAAAAAAGCACATTTCGAAAGATATGGATAACATACAGGTATTAGATAACCACATCTATCTGAGATAAACAGTGCTACTGTAAAGCAATGAATAAGTAATGCATACATTATAGTGCGAAATGTGCATAAACTCAGGATGGTGGGATGAAAGAAAGGGCTCACCTCTATTTAAAAAGATGACGTAGTACCGCTTGGCCCACTGACGCATCCTTCATGATCTCCGCATCCAGGCAGTAATGCTTGGTGAAGGTATGCGGCGTCTTCCATGTGGCCGCTCTACAAATGTCCACAATGGGCACCCCAGCAAAAAGAGCCATGGAAGTAGACATGGCCCTTGTGGAGTGGGCACGGACCGTTGTTCTCAACGGACGTCCTGCCTGTTGGTGACAGAAAGAAATGGCCGAAGAAATCCAGCGGGAAATGCTCTGTTTTGTGAGCGGAAGCCCTCTTCGAGGTCTGCTGTAGGCTATGAATAGCTGATTTGATTTACGAAAAGATTTCGTTCTCTCAATGTAAAATTTCAAGCAACGTTGAATGTCTAGTGAATGTAGAGTTCGTTCCGCCACTGTTTGTGGATTTGGGAAGAATGATTGTAAAACAATAGGTTCGTTGAGGTGGAAGTGAGATGGAACCTTGGGAATGAAAGCTGGATTTGTGCGGAGAAGGACTCTATCCTTTTTGAATTGCAGGAATGGGTCCTGGATAGAGAATGCCTGGAGCTCTCCCACTCGCCTTGCCGAGGTAAGAGCTAGTAGAAGTGCCACCTTCCAGGAAACAAATTTAAGGTCAGCTCTGTGGATGGGCTCAAACGGGTGCTTCATTAGTTGAGCTAGAACTATGTTAAGGTGCCAGGCCGGTGGAACAGGCTTTACTGGAGGGAATGTGCGAAACAGTCCTTTCATGAATTGCTTTATGAGTCTATGAGACCATAAAGAGGGGCCGGAAGAAGATCTTCTGAAACGTGAGATTGCAGCTAGGTGAACTTTAATGGAGGCATGAGCAAGACCAGATTCTGCCAGATGTAAAAGGTAGGGTAAGACTTGTCCTGGGGTGGAAGAGAAAGGATGCAACTTATTCGTCTTACACCAGATACAGAATCTTTTCCACTTGAGTGAGTAGGTCTTGTTGGTACTATCTGCTCGAGCCCGAGCTAGAATTCGTCTGCAGTCTGGAGGAATGTCTAGGCCCCGAAACTCTCTGAACTCAGGAGCCAAGCTGATAACCTGAGAGAGGCTAGATCCGGATGTTGAATCTGCTGATCGCTGAGCGTCAGAAGAGATGGAAACGTTTTCAGCCTGATCGGAGGTTCCTGGGAGAGGAGGTGAAGTTCCGAGAACCAGTGTTGGCGTGGCCAAGCTGGGGCTATCAATATCAAAGTGCAAGGTTCCGCCTTCATCTTCCGTAGTACCCTGGGGATCAGGGGAAATGGCGGAAAGGCGTATGCAAAGACGTTGCACCATGCTATCGAAAAGGCATTCCCCAGGGATCCTGGTTGGGGATGCCAGCTTGCAAAGTATTGGCATTTGGCGTTGCGTTGGGTGGCGAATAGGTCCAGCTGAGGTGTGCCCCATTGGGCGAAGATATTGTTGAGGACCTGCTGATCCAGTTCCCACTCGTGGCACGCTGCCTGCCTCCTGCTTAGATAATCTGCCAACACATTGTGAGTGCCTGGAACATAATCTGCTCGGAGAGAGATGTTGTGGCGGAGCAGCCAGTTCCAGATTTTCTGCGATTCGCGCGAAAGTGTCAGTGAACGAGTCCCTCCCTGCTTGTTCAGGTAGTGCATTGTCGTGGTGTTGTCTGTCCGGACAAGCACTACTGAGTTCTTTATCCTCGGGAGGAAAGCCACTAGAGCTAGGTAGACTGCTCGGAGCTCTAAAAGGTTGATATGAAGCATTTTCTCCGAAAGGGACCACTTTCCGCTTATCTGTAGCTCCTGAAGGAAAGCTCCCCAGCCTTCCAAGGAGGCGTCCGTGGTGATTATATGAGGAGTAGCAGGAAGCAAGAAAGGCAAGCCTTGCGAAAGGTTCTTGGGGCGAACCCACCATTGCAGAGCCTGTTTGATCGCCGGGGTTACTTGGATGACGTCGTCGAAAGACCCTGTACACTGGATCCACTGGTTCGACAGAGCCTCTTGTAGGGGTCGCATCCGTAAGCGGCAATGTGGGATTAATAGAATGCAGGAGGACATCATCCCGAGGAGGGATTTGAAGAGGCGCACCGAGAGTGTCTTTCTTGTCATTACCTGGAGTGCCAGAGATTGAAGTTTGTCCTGGCGTTCCTGTGACGGGAATGCTTTCCTGTGGATGGTGTCTAGTGTGGCTCCCAAGAATTGCATGCATTGGGATGGTTGCAGGACAGATTTGTCGTGGTTGAGAGTGAGCCCCAGCGACTCGAAGAGTGTCAGACAAGCGTTGGAAGATCTTATCACGCCTTCTTGTGATGGGGACTTGATAAGCCAGTCGTCTAAATACGGGAAGACTTGGTGGTGGAAACGGCGTAGGTACGCCGCCACTGGTGCTAGGCATTTGGTGAAAATGCGTGGCGCCGATTTGAGCCCAAATGGCAGAACCCGAAACTGGTAATGCCTGCCCGCCACCATGAAACGCAGGAACTTCTTGTGGTTGCGGTGTATTGGGACATGAAAATAGGCGTCTTGAAGGTCCACCGACACCATGTAGTCGTTTGCGTTGAGTAAATGCAAAACCTCCTGTATGGTAATCATTCGAAACGACTGTTTTTTCAGAAATTTGTTGAGATTTCTGAGGTCCAATATGGGTCTCCATTTTTCTCTTTCTTTCGGATGAGAAAGAAATGGGAGTAGAACCCTCTCCCTCGTTGGCTTAGGGGAACTTTCTCTATAGCTCCCTTTAGAAGCATAATCTTTATTTCTTGGAGTAATGGGCGTAGGTTTTTGTGAGCCCTTTGGCGGGGAGGAGTTTGAGGAGGAATTTGTATGAATTCCAGGGAATGGCCGAATTGTATTAATTGGAGGACCCATCGGTCCGTAGTTATCGTTTGCCAATTTTTGAGAAAATGGGAGATTTTTCCGCCAATCTTGTAGGGTGGAGACAAGTTTGAGACCGGCTGCATCTGGAAGTCATTGCCGCCGCGCGGCACCCTTTTGTCTTCCTCCTCTGTTACGAAAGGAAGTTTTGTGGTAAGACGACTGTTGTCGCTGCTGAGATTGTGGACGGTACTGCTGGGAAGAGGAGAAAGAGGAACGCTGTTGAAAGTCTCCTCTGGAGGAAGTCTGACCTCTTCCTCTGGACCCACGAAAGGAAGGGTTCCGAGATTGCAGAGAGCCCAGGGCTCTGGCAGTATCTGTATCTTTTTTGATACCTTGCAATGCCTCGTCAATAAGAGAACCGAATAGAAGCTGGCCATCATAAGGCATGTCCAGGACTTTTGTCTGGACCTCCGGCCTGAAAGAAGTTGCCTTGAGCCAACCCTGGCGCCGGAGAACAGCCGCACCAGCCAGCTGTCTAAAACCTGTGGAAGCAATATCCATTGCACAGTCTATCAGTTCCGTGGCAGATCGTTCACCCTCCAACAGAATCTTCCTTGCCTCTTCTTTTAAGTCAGAAGGCAAATCCGCTAGATATGGGGCAATGTCCGCCCACATTTGTCGGTTGTACCGTCCCAATAGTGCAGTAGCGTTGGAGGCACGCACTGTCAAGGCTGACATAGAGGAGAAACGTTTCCCTATGTTATCCATACGTCGCCCTTCTTTATCCGGCGGAGCTGTCAACAGCGCAGCTGGGTTGTTTGCCCTCCTCTGCGCAGCCTGAGTGATAACCGAGTCCGGCTTTGGATGGCCTGTAAGACAAACCGGAGCCGTGTCCGGAGCTTTATATTTCTTGTCCAGGCGTGGTAGAACCGGTGGCACTGATGAAGGGTTCTGCATTATCTTTACGCCCTGGTCCCAAATATAATCAATTATCGGAATTGCCCGGACGGACTTCTTGAAGGGTTCCTTAAAGTCATAAGAAACAGTCTTGTTGATGCGAAGGCATCGGGATCTGGAAGCGCTGGGCCGCTCTTTCAATGATGTTGTGGAAACCGCCGATGTCGTCGGGCGGTGAGTCGGCTGTGGTAGGGACAGGCGAAACAGGAGCCGGAAGGATGTAATCGTCCCATTCATCTTGTTGGGATTGGACGTCCTGGAGTTCTCCTTCCTCAGGTTCCTCCTCCTCCTCCTCGTCGTCCGTGGTGGGCCGAGGCGGAGGTGCCGTCCTCTCCAAAAGCAGTGGAGGCGGTCGTGGCCGTGGAGTGGAAGGCCCCGCAGGCATCGGTGGAGGTGCCGGAGTCGGAAAACGCTGCTTATAGTCCGTTATTAAGAGCTGAAGGTCTGTGACCAAGGCTGCCGGTAGACACACCATGGAAGGTGGAGGCGGCATGTATTCTTGATGAGGAACCTCCTCATAGTCCTGGGGATTGTCTTCGTAATCCGAGACATCCTGGTACTTTACATGGAGCTGTGATGGACTAGTCGCCGCAGGAAAGAGACTAGCGTCGTCCGAATCCTCCTCTTCAAAGAGGCGAGTGGGAGGCAAGGTTGAGACCTTACTGGGCGAAGTGAGGGCCGGAGTTAATGCACGCTTGGTTATTTGTACATGCACAAATGTACTCTGGTCGTCCGTGTCCATACCCCTCAAGGGGCTCGATGGTATAGCTGTAACCGACGTTACAGGTATCAATGCCGTCGACGGGATCGTCGTCGGGGTCGTCGTCAACGACGAGGATGATGAAGACGGTCTCCTCGTCGACGATGACGTCGACGATGACGTCGACGACGGCGATATTCTCGTCGACGGTACCCTCGTCGTCGACGGTGTCTTCGTCGACGGCGTCTTCGTCGACGATGTTGTCGTCGACGATGATGATGCTCTCGTCGACGGTGTCGTCGTCGACCCTCCCGTCGACAGCTTACTCGACGATGACTTTTTTATGGCTAACGTCGACGGAATTGTCTTGCCTGCCGTCGACGATGGAGTTGTCGTCGTCGAGGACATGGAATGGGATGTCATCGTCGATAGAGTCGTCGTCGACGATGTAACTGAAATCGCTGTCGAAGGAGATTTTCTCGTCGACGCTACTGTCGACATTGTTGTCGTCGACGAGGTGGCAATAGGCTTTTTGAAGGTGTGGGGCATCACCTTAGGAGACGAGCTCCCTGGAACAGGCGAATCCTGGACCTCTGAAGACTTTTTCTGCGTCTTCTTTTGAGGTGGCTGCGACGAAGGGCCCGGCGATGCCACCCTTGGTCTTTTAGATGAGGAGTGAGACGCAACTGAGGAACTCTCACTCTCCTCAGAGGACACCACATCCTCCTTGTCCTTTAGCCTTTGCAGCCAGATTAAAAGGCGCCCCTCTCGGTCTTTCAAGGTCTTAGAAGAGAAAGTCCGACATACCTTGCAGTCCTTAGAACTGTGACTGGGATAGAGGCAATGCAAGCAGTCCTTGTGTTGGTCGTCGATATGTAGCCTCTTCTTTCCGCAAGAGGCGCAGGGCCTGAATAAACCCTTCTTAGGTGTATCAGCCATGCTGAAAATCCAGAAAGTTGAGAAGAAAAACTGTCAAATCCAAAGAAATGAGCAGAGCTCAGTGGAGACTCCCTTAGCACGACGTGCGGTAGAAAATCTGAGGGACTAGAGCTCCTACCAGGAAGGTTCTAGAGGGTGGTGTTAGCTGATTGGCTCTGGCCAAAATTTGGTCCTTTTTACATAAGGACGTGGATAGCTTACTAAGCTAAGGCCTCTGAGGCCTATGGCTGTCTTATGTCTTCTGGACATTACTTTGTTACTTACCGGTGACTCCCATTCCCGACGACGGGGAATGATTCAGGCATGTGAATCTATGAAAGATACCCTAATACTGGATAATGTATAGTGAGATGGGTAGCAGGTTCATTGGTTACGTCGCCCCCCTGAGGGGAGCTCGCTTTCCTCTATTAGTGTTGCATACGGGGTAAGAATGCCCTCCCAGTATAGGTCTTCTAGGTCTTGGATTCCTGCGCACACAGACTGTCAGTTCCGCGGCTTTTATCACAGCTCAACCTCTGGGTGTTCACTTGAGCGGTAAAGCAGGTGCATACGGTGTAACGCTCCGGATAAACTATAGTCTTCTGCGGAAGCATCTATACGCTACATTAAGCAACAATGATTCTGGTGGCTTTGTTCTCGCACAGGGCTAAAACAGTTGCCGGAGATCCACCAAGGTATTGGCAGGGCGCGTGGTTGCGGTGTCATCACGATGACGATTAGCCATTCACCTGGCCACCCATTGCAGCTGGGTGGCCAGGTAGTACTGCTCCAGGTTCAGGCCACTAAGCCTCCCCGATAAGTGGGCAGGTGGAGCTTTTTAAACGCCACTCGATGTGGGGCGCCCCCCCATATAAAGTCTCTTAATCAATTTTTTCAGCAGATGGAAAAAGGAAGGTGGGATGTATAATGGTAGGTTCATGAAGCAGTAAAGGAACCTTGGGAGCATCACTATTTTAGTGAGAGCTATTCTTCCAGTTACAGACAGCGGAAGTTTACTCCAAAAGGACATTTGGGAGCAGATGTCTGTCGATGCTCTGCTTAGGTTGCCACCAAGCAAGTCTGCTGGCTGCTTGTATACCCTTATGTTTAAATAGTGGACTGTGTCTACCGTCCATTGTATCCGTACTCCACTGAGGACATATACCAGGACTCTGCCCGCCTCGCTAAATGGATAAAAATAAGATTTAGCAGCATTGACCTTGAGCCCTGAAAGGGAGGCGATGTCTCCCAGGATATGTGCCAGTTGTTGAGGGACCCGACCAGAGTTTCTGATGTATACCAACAGGTCATCTGCATATAGCGATATCATATGTGTGGTATCTCCCAGCAGTATGCGGTCGCTTATCCATCCAGACCAGATTAATTCTGCTAGCGGTTCTATGGCTGGCGAGAAGAGGAAGGGGGGAGAGAGGGCATCCCTGTCTCATGCACCTTCTCACTGGGACCAGATCAGATAGATTTGGGTCTACTCTCACTCGGACTGTTGGTTTAGTATATAGTAGTAGGACCCATGCGTATAAACGTGTCATCTAAGTCTTATCTTGCCAGTGCAGCAAATAGGAGGCTCAAAAGCTTTTTCAAGGTCTAATTTGAGGCAGCGTGAATGCGGCCAGTTAGAGCAGGTTGCAACTTTGTTATGTTATGTTATAAAGAACTTGTAGAGCGCACGGACACCGGGGGGTTTCATGGCGCTAAGCTTGAGTAGTGTTGACGGCGAGAGGGCTTAAGCATATGCTTGCGTTAACAACCAGGTTTTGAGAGCTTTTCTGAAACTTAACAGATTGTCGCAGCTCCTAATTGGTAGAGGTATGGTGTTCCAGAGTTTAGGGGCGAGGTAGGACAACCTGCGGCCACCTTGCCGTTGGAGCTTGAAGCCGGGGAGGGTAAGGAGATGAAGGTGGGCAGAGCGCAGGTTGCGATGAGGTGTATGTTTGGAAATCATGTCGTTAATAAATTTGGGGCTCCTGCAGTGTAGTGCTTTGAATATCACACAACCAGTCTTAAATGGTGTGCGTTGGGCTATAGGGAGCCAGTGAAGTTCGGATAGACAAAGTCTCGCGGAGTGCCAGTTAGGTTTTTTAAGAATTAGTCTTGCGGCCTGGTTCTGCACCAGTTGGAGACGATGAAGTAGGAACAGGGGGAGACCAAAATAAATGGAATTCGAAAAGTCGAGACGTGAGAGGACCAAGGCAATTACAACTTGTGTGAGTGCTGAGTGAGATAGTAGATGAGAGATCTTGCGAATTTTACGCAGTTGAAAGAAGCAGGAGGAGACCACTGCCCCAACCTGTTCTTTAAGAGACAAGGCGGAGTCAATGGTCACCCCCAGGCTCTTCACGGCGGATGAGGGGTTAGGAGGGGCTCCTAGTTCAGTAGGCCAATAATGGTGGCGCCATAGGGTCTCACTCTTCCCGGGCAAGACAAGTTCCGTCTTACCAGGGTTACGTTTGAGATGGTTGAGATCCATCCAGCGCTGGATATGAAGCATGGTGGCTTGAAATTCGGCCACTGAGTCAGCAGAGTCGAGAGTGAACACTAGCTGAAGATCATCAGCATAGTTAAAGGTAGTCACCTTTCTATTTTTTAGTGAAAGAATCAAAGGTTTGAGGTATAGATTAAAAAGAAGTGGAGATAGGGACGAGCCCTGTGGCACCCCACAGGTGGTAGAGAGTTTGGGGGCCGTGAAAGAGCCGAGGCGAACTGCCTGTGTCCTATCTTCAAGAAAGACTTTATCCAATTGAACGCGGAGCCCTGTATGCCGGCCTGTGTGACACAGTCCAACAAGATCTTATGGTCGACCGTGTCAAAAGCGCCCGACAGATCCAGTAGCACCAGGGCCTGAAGGATATTTTTGACTAAGTTGGCTCTAAGGGTGTCCAGAGCTGCAAGAATCACCGATTCCGTGGAATGGGCAGGCCGAAATCCGGCTTGATGGAGCTCTAGATATTCTGTCTGTTCAATAAAGGAGGAGAGGCTGCCTGTAACGTGGGTTTCTAAGATTTTGGCCAAAAAAGGAGGAGAGAAATTGGGCGATAATTTGATAACAGTGAGGGCTCGGATCCTGTTTTTTTCAGCAGGGGGATCACGATAGCGTTCTTAAAGGCTGTGGGGACCAAGCCTTGCGCTAGAGATTGGTTAAGGAAGGGGAGCACATGCTGAGGAAGGTTTGTAAGGGCAAGCCTCATAGCTTGAGGGGGACAGTAATCGTTTGGAGACCCAGATTTAACACGGGTCATCAGATCCGAGAATAACTGAGGGCAGATGGGTGGAAAATGGGATAGAGTTACGGGGTTAGCGGGCCCGCTGGACAGAGGGTCCATGCAAGTACTAGTCGGTATGCTGGCTTTAATTGTGGAAATTTTGTCCAGAAAATAATTGTTCAAGTTGTTACATAGCTCCTGGGTCGGGGCCTGATTGGGACGTGTTCGCTCAGGGTTGCATAGAACATCTAAGATTGTGAAAATTTCTTTCGATTTGTTCTGAGCGTTAAGAATTCTGGCTAAAAAGTAGTCTGCCTTAGTCTCCAGTATTACTTTTTTGTACTCTTTGCGAGCCTGTACAAAAAGCATTTTGTCTTCCGTGGAGTATCTAGACCTCCATTTCCTCTCTTTTTGGCGGAGCCGAGAACCATTTATGAGCATCTGAGTGACGGGCGCGGGAAAATTTGGTGAGGGGAGCATGAATATTGGAGGCCGACAGTAACCAATTAGATATATTTTTTTCCATGATGTTAATGTCGGGGTTGGACGTGGGAGCAGTGCTAGACAGTGTGTTAACGAAATTTTATTCGTTAAGTGCCCTCCATTTTCTAGTCATCCCTCCTGTAGTTGAAGGGGCTTTGACCCCGGCGTTTATGGAGGCCGTAAATTTCAGCAAGTGATGATCGGACCAGATACAGGGTGAGATTGAGGGCACTGAAATACTGAAGTTAGAGGACCAGATTTGGTCCAAGATATGCCCCTTTTCATGAGTGGGAGCTAGTACATGTTGGGTCATGTTTAAGTTAGAGAGCAGCTCGGAGAGTTCTGTAGCGTGGGGGCCACCCCGGGCATCCTGATACCAGTAATTTAGGTGTACTACAAGTAAGACATTAGAGTAATTAGTAACAAGGTTAGCCATTTGTTCGCTAAGTGATGTGGGAAAGGTGGACATAGCCTGGGGAGGGCGATAAATAAGCGCAAAAACAATAGAGCCATAGTTGGTGTCAAGTTTGAGAACAATGTTCTCGACTTCCGGCAGAGCAAGGGGGGGGGGGGGGGGGGGGGGGAGGCAAACTTCAGGTTTTTGTTAATGATAGCAGAGACCCCACCACCACCCTTGCCTGAGGACCTATTGGCATGCAAGATATAATAGTCAGCAGGGAGTGCTGCCAAGATGTCAGGGGCAGAATCCCCGGTTAGCCATGTTTCGGTGACCAGAAAAATGTCAGGTTTTAGAGATGACAGTAACAGGAAAACGTCGAGCTGGTGCTTAACCAGGGAACGGGTGTTGAGATAAAAGATGTGCAAGGGCAGAGATTTGGCTATAGGAGGCCCAGAGGAAAAGGGGGTGGGGAGTAGTGGAGTGGTCAGGATCGGAGGTTTTTGGAAGATGTTATCTTCCATTAGGATCTTCTGGGTTGAAGGTTTGAGGGGGGCGTGGAAGTCAGTTAGAAGCCGGAGGTCAGGGGACGAGTATGTGATGAACTTTGCATGAGGCAAGACCCCTGGACCAGTCTGGGCACGGACGGGCGCAGACGGGCTTGCCTTTGGCGTCTTCATTTTAATCCTAAGCCCCGCCTCTTACTCCTCCTCCTGCCGGCCGATAGGCTGAGGCCGCGGGGTGGAGAGGTGCAGGGGAATGGAGCAACGATCAGTGCAGAGGTGCGTTTTTTTAGCAGTCACAAAAAATACAACACAATACTATTCTAAGCAAGATTTAAAAAAAATTAGAGTAAGAACGTTTAAAGCGCTGTCAGCGGAGGTCCGGGCGGCAACACTACACAAGTATGCCCGCTCCCGCGCTGCAGTCTTCGTTTGAAGCCTAAGCCCAGCCTCTTACTCATCCTCCTGCCGGCGATAAGCTGAGGCCACGGGGTGTAGAGGTGCAGGGGAATGGAGCAACGATCAGTGCAAAGGTGCGTTTTTTAGCAGTCACAAAAAATACAATACAATACTATTCTAAGCAAGATTTAAAAAAAATTAGAGTAAGAACGTTAAAAGCGCTGTCAGCGGAGGTCCGCGCGGCAACACTACACAAGTATGCCCGCTCCCGCACTGCAGTCTTCGTTTGAAGCCTAAGCCCAGCCTCTTACTCCTCCTCCTGCCGGCTGATAGGCTGAGGCCGCGGGGTGGAGAGGTGCAGGGGAATGGAGCAACGATCAGTGCAAAGGTGCGTTTTTTAGCAGTCACAAAAAATACAATACAATACTATTCTAAGCAAGATTTAAAAAAAATTAGAGTAAGAACGTTAAAAGCGCTGTCAGCGGAGGTCCGCGCGGCAACACTACACAAGTATGCCTGCTCCCGCGCTGCAGTCTTCGTTTGAAGCCTAAGCCCCGCCTCTTACTCCTCCTCCTGCCGGCCGATAGGCTGAGGCCGCGGGGTGGAGAGGTGCAGGGGAATGGAGCAACGATCAGTGCAAAGGTGCGTTTTTTAGCAGTCACCAAAAATACAATACAATACTATTCTAAGCAAGATTTTTAAAAAAATTAGAGTAAGAACGTTAAAAGCGCTGTCAGCGGAGGTCCGCGCGGCAACACTACACAAGTATGCCCGCTCCCGCACTGCAGTCTTCGTTTGAAGCCTAAGCCCAGCCTCTTACTCCTCCTCCTGCCGGCCGATAGGCTGAGGCCGCGGGGTGGAGAGGTGCAGGGGAATGGAGCAACGATCAGTGCAAAGGTGCGTTTTTTAGCAGTCACAAAAAATACAATACTATTCTAAGCAAGATTTAAAAAAAATTAGAGTAAGAACGTTAAAAGCGCTGTCAGCGGAGGTCCGCGCGGCAACACTACACAAGTAACTTTGAAGAAGCGCCTTAGATTTAGGGTGGTACTTCATGAGGGCACAAACCCATTTTGTTCTGTGTGGACCAGGGATGGGATTACTTGTGCGAGTCTGTCTGCTAAGATCTTTGCTATTATTTTGTAATCTACGTTAGGATACGCTAACGGTCTATAGGAAGCTTGGTCTGTGGGATCTTTGTCAGGCTTGAGTAAAGACACTAGACACGCCTCAAACATTGATGGGGGAGTCTTCCCTCAGTCAGTGCTGTGGGTTATGTAAGTGTGGGATCAGCAATGTGGCATACACATACGCCTTGTAGTTTTCTGCCTTGAATCCGTCTGGTCCTGGGGTTTTCCCTGTTGCTAGGGCTGCTATCGCATTTCAGATATCTTAAGGTGAGATTAGCTCGCTCACAATTCCCTTATGTTCTGGTGTTGTCCTTGGTAGGTGCACCGATTCTTGGAAAGTGGTTAGGCGTCGCTCATCGCATTGCCTCGATGACTGATAGAGCTTAGTGTAGTGGAGTGTCATAGCTGTGTGTATTTCATGCTCTGTGTATAGTGTGTGTCCTGTCTCTGCCAGTAATGAGCATATGTGCTAGTGAGTGTGTTCCTGACGCAAGAGCCATGCCAACATCCGACCCGCTCGGTCTGCTGCGGCATGCAGAGTGCGCTGCATAGTTATGGTATCAAAGTCTGTCGAGTAGAACAGCGTGCTCTGCCATAATTCTTCTAGACGCTGGGTGACTTCCGTGCCTACTTTCTCGCCTGTCTCGTGGCATAGTAATTGTGTCTCTACTCTGCTTAACATGTCATTCAATTATTTACGTATGTTCCAGATGGCCCCTCAAGCAGTGCCCTCTTGTGGTTACTTTGAAGACCTCCCATGTCGTCTATAGTACCTTCATTTACCTCAAAGAATTCTACGATCGCTGTTCCCAAGGAGGAATTCGGTCTTTTAGCGCTGCTGGCTGGAGGGGGGAGGGGGGGCCCGTCTCCCATGTAAGTTGTAGTAGCTGGGGATAGTGTCAGTGTGTGTGCACCCTAGGTATTCAACCCTCTTGCTAAGTGGGACCAGAGCGTGTGACTCCACTATACGGTCCAACCTCACATGTAACCTGTGAACAGGGGAATAGAAAGAGTAAGTAAGTGTACTGGTGTTGAGGGCACGCCAGATGTCAGTCAGCGACCAGTGAGTCAGTCATTCTGTTAGCGCCCGAGCGTTGGACGTCGCTGTGGTTCTTGTCAGGGGTAGGAATGACCTGTCTAGGTGTACGTCTAGCACATAATTAAAATCTCCCCCTTAAAAGCCACGGGATGCCACTCCATCTGGCCAATACCCCAGTTACTTTATTAAGGAATAGTGTTTGTTTCACATTAGGAGCGTATATGGAGCCTATGAGGAGTGTTAGGCCATTTAATCTACCTTTGACAAGCACATATTTGCCTTCCGGGTCTGTGGTCACCTCTTCCTTCGCATAAGAGACCCCATCCTTTATCCATATCAATGCTCCCTGTGTTTGGGAGGAGTAGTTGGTGCCATATACCTGCCCCCTCCATTGTCAGCAGAGGTGTTCAGTTTCCGCTTGGATCGGGTGTGTTTCCTGCAGTAGGGCTATACTTGTAGATCTACGGTGCAGATAGGAGTATATGGAGTATCTGTGTGTGGGTGTGTGCATTCCTCTCACGTTCCACATAAGTATGGTTGGCTGTGCCATAGCTAAGAGATGTTACCCCTACTGTAAGGGTTAGTTAGCACACGGCGGGGTACGGGTCGATCACTTATAGCTCCTTGGGGTGATGTAATGAAAATTCTAACAAGGGATTCAACTACGTTCTGCATAACTATATGAAAAATTCGTCCAAACTAAAATGCCCAACCATGGCAACTGTTATGTTAGCTTATATTTCGCTGTATGGGTGCGCGGTGTGGACTTATGTGTCATTGTTTTACCCTCGAAGTTCTGTGAAAATGGGGAAGGAAAATTTAGGCAATCCCATCTGAGTTGTAGATGCGGGTGCGTATTCAGCCTGGGTTATGGGGATGCTGGGCTCTAAATGGCCTTTATGACTGGTACAATGTTAACTGTCCCATCTCCTTGCTAAGCGTGTGCCTACAGGGACACTGAATACAGACAAGAGAGCGCATCATGCCCACATTTTATGATAGCGACCTCCCACCTGATTGTCCATGAATGCTCAGATTATGTCATCCTCTGTCTGCGGTGTGACGTCTGGCGGGTGCAGTGTCTCCAGGTCCTCAGATCTAGTAGGCGTCGACCCAGCTGAGCTTAACAAATTAATGGATCTCCCTTCTTGGTCAGAGTTCTGAGACGTGGATCAAATAGTTGCGACCACACAGATTGCTTCCTGCCTTTCCATTAATCTTTGTTCTAGGTCCGGTACCGGAGTCAATGGCATTACATGACTGGGGCCTCTTCACTTGCCGTGGCGGCGAGCCCTACTGCCTCGCTGAGGTGAGAAGTTGTCTGTGGGTAGCCTGGTCCCTGTCAGCAGGCCTTACTCCTCCAGCCAGTCCCAGACATCAAAAGGTGCGTCCAAGAAGCAGGTGGCACCCTGCGCTGCCACCCATAGCTTGGTAGGGAACATCAGAGAGTAGCGAATGTCTAGTTCTCTAGGCTGTACCAAAGGGGATGATGGACGGAGCGTTTGAGCAAATCAAACACTCATCCCCAGTCAACTAATCTGGGTTTAATCCATCATCCGGTCCCAGGATGCTTGTTTCCGGTCCAGGGAAGACATGGCTTGGCAGTTCGGGCTGCACTGTTCCCATGAGGCACAGGGTCAGACTGATTTGCATATGGCCATGTCTGAACTGGGGTGGTGGAGTGAGCTAAAGAATGATGATGGATTAAACCCAGATCAGTTGACTTGGGGTGAGTGTTTGATTTGCTCAAGCGCTCCATCCATCATCCCCTTTGGTATCGCTTAGTTCTCTAAGCTGGCGTTTGACTGTACTGAAAGATCCTCGCTGTCTCTGTACCTGCATGGTGTAGTCTGGAAATAGTAGTATGTGGCTGTTTTGTATCCTGATGTCCGGCAACTTGCGTGCTTACCTCAGTACTGCGTCCCTCTCTCTGTAGTTTAGTAATTTAAAGAGGAATGGTCTTGGCCTGGCTCCTGGAGGTGGTTTGCAGGCCAGCACCCAATGTGCCCACTCTACCGCAAAATGGGGTGATAGCTCATCTTCCAGAAGTAGCTACCGCAGCCAGCGTTCGGTGTGTGCTACAGCGTCTTGTCCACCTTTTCTCCTTCGAAAAGGCCCGCCACGTGGATATTGTTGCGGCGAATTTTCTAATCTGTCCTCTAGCGTGCTAAATTGGTCCAGTAGGTCCTGCAAAGCAGCTGCGCATGGCTGTGTGTGCTTGGCTTCAGTTCTGATATATTTAGCTTGTTGGCTTGGACCTTATCTGCTAATTTGCAGGAGTCGGTTCGCAGTAACGTGAAGTCCAAGGTGACTTTATCTATTCAGGACTCCAGTGATGTCCGCGTTTGCTCTACTGCAGATCCGATTTTATCGACTCTGGCCAAAACGGAATCCAGTTTAGCGGCGAGCATCGAATGTGGAGCTTCATATGCGCTATCATTCTCTGCATGCTGGTTTTCCGGTGTTTCCGAGCATGTGACTGCTGACTGTGCATTCTGCCCATGGCTAGCTTTTGTGCTGAAGGTAGATAGGGTGCTGGGTTCACCTTCCTAGTGTAGGCGGGCATTCTGGGATCTTTGAGTTGAGAACAGAAAGATGGTGAGTTACTTATTGTCAGTAGCTGCTTCCCTGCTAGGCTCCTGGCGGTCAGGTGTGTCTTCAACTGCTGGCAAGGGTTAATGTTTCCAATGTCTTGCCACACGTCTCTGATGCGGCGTGACAAGGCCTCCCACCCTCCGGACCAGTTCAGCACCTAAGCCGTTTGTGTGTGGGTCTCCCTCTGGCGTTGTAATTGAGTTCTAAGGAGCCGTTGTAGGCGCACAGCGGCTCTATATTTCTAAGGTTTTTCCTTTCACCTGGCACAGGATGGGGAGAGGAGAGGTATGTTCAGTTCTTGGACTCAGTAAGATGTTATTTCGCTGTTCTTGTTTTGTTCGTTTTGAGGTCTGGGTTTGGGTTTCAGAGGGTCTCAGGTTAATTTGCGTGAAGAGCTTTCAGATCTGCATCTGTGTTTCTAAACATGCAAGCGCTTCTTTATACGGTCCAATTTTTTTCTCGCGCGAGTCCTCTGGGGCCGTTCTGCGTGGACTGCATTTGAATATTAGCCTTGACGGGGGACTGGGGCAGTGCAGTCTCTGTCCCTTGAAATTGAGGCCTTGTGTGGCAGGCTGGCGCAGCTGATCCCTCCCAGGCAACAAAGGGGCTGCGTCTACTCACAACTGCGCGGCTCCAGTCTCAACTCGGAGCCCAACTGGCTCTGGTCAGCGCCGCTGGTCTCAGGCCATGTCATCTACACTCTCAGGTCAGTCGCCGGCTCTCACGCCCTCTCCGATCCAGCCCCTAGCAGTGTTTTCACCCGTCAAAGCGAGAAGGCACCTGCGGCCTCTATATCAGGCGAGTTCTATGCGATCTGGGCTGACGCATCGTCTCCGCTGCGATTCCTCATCTCACAGCAGCCATGATCACCAAGCCGGAGCCACCCGCATCTCGGAAGGAGATAAGATACAGGTTACGGGGTGATGCGGTGGGATTACACTATTTTTTGCAGGATAATCAAGGGTGTGCTCGTGGAGCGTTAGAAGCTTGCATAGCCAGCTTGGCCGGCTAGCCCCCCCCCCCCCCCAAAAAGCTAGACGAACAAGTTACTTACTTTAGGTAACACTTTCTGGTGGAGACAGTATATGCCTGTTGATTCCTCACCCTTTGAATTACCCCTTGCGCAGCATTTCACGGCAACTTTTTTCGCAGCTCTCCCATGAGGACGCCACAATGGCACAGCTCCCCTCGCAACTACGAGGGACGTCATCGGAGCCACAGGAAGACCTCGTCAGCATGCTGATGTAAGTTCCATTCATTTTTTTCGTGCCTTCAAGGCGAACGGGTGAACCGACAACATTTAAAAAACATACACAGTATGCAACCTTTCCGCAAGTATACACAGTATACAACCAAAATTGAATAGAACATGTAAATCCTAAATTAAAGGCATTTCCTAATGGCAAACATCACATCATTACGAATAACAAAATACATGAGCTACAAGCCAGAAATATTTTTGGTATAAGTAGGTAGACACCGGGGAGGCGGGTGGGTCAGTGGGGAATCCACAGGCAGATACTGTATTCACCAGAAAAAGCGTTACTGAAGGTAAGTAACTGGTTCTTCTGATGGATACATCTGCCTGTGGATCCTCACCTTTTGAATTAAATCCCAAAGCAGTCCTGCTACCAGAGGAGGGTGTCCACCTACCTGTATCAAAATATCCTGCAGCACAGAAAGTGCAAAATGGCAGTCCCTCCTCACCTTTAAATCCAAGCAATAATGCTTCTCAAAAGTGTGGAGGGAGGTCCAAGCTGCCGCCTTACAGATATCTACAAGTTGGACACCTCTAGCCAAAGCAGAAGAAGACGACTTTGCTCTAGTGGAATGAGCTCTAATACCTTCAGGCAGCTCCTTCTTGGCCAAGGCGTAGCAGATCTTGATGCACAAGATAATCCACCTGGAAAGCGTTCGCTTGTGGACAGCATTACTCTTCATTCTTCCCACATAACCAATGAAGAGCTGGTTGCCCAGCTTAAGCGCTTGGTTCTGTCCAGGTAGAAGCTGACAGCCCTCCTAGGGTCCAGGCGGTAAAGTATCTCCTCCTCCTTGGAATGGTGAGGGGGGATAGAAAGTAAGTAAGGTGATAGAAAGCCCTAGATGAAAAGGAGTAACCACCTTAGGCAGGAAAGTAGCTCTGGTCCTGAGAACCATCTTATCTGCATGGATGGTGGTAAAAGGAGGCTTAGAACTAAGAGCTTGACGCTCACTTACCTTCCTGGCAGAAGTAATAGCAATCAGAAAAACAGTTTTGAATGTAAGAAGCCTCAACGGACAACTATGAAGAGGCTCGAAGGGAGACCCCATCAGGAAAGTAAGAACCAAATTTAAGTCCCACTCAGGCATAATATAAGGAGTGGGAGGAAATCTATTAGTGAGACATTTAATGAACCTCATAACTATGGGAGACAAACAACGATTGTTGGTCAGGCAAACAAAGAAAGGATGATAAAGACGACAAGTAGCTCTTAACAGTCACCACAGCACAACCTTGCTGGGCCAAGGAAAGAGAAAGACTAAGAACATCAGACAAATGGGCCTTCAAAGGATCAATTGAACTCTCTCCACACCACTTAACAAATCTGGCCCATCTACAGGAATAGACAGATTTGGTGTAGTGTCATCTGGCCCATAATATAACATCCACCACATCAGTTGGGAGAGAGAAAGAACTCAGGTTGCCCCTGTTCAATCTCAAGGCATGAAGGTGCAGGCTCCGGAGGTGGGGGGTGTAGAACCTGCCCCTGCGATTCCGGGAGGAGGTCTGCCCTGAGAGGGATATGGAGCGGAGGGTGCAATAAGAGGTGAAGGAGGTCTGTGTACCATACCTTTCTTGGCCACTCCGGGATGATCAATATGACTTGTGCCCGGTCTTGGCAAATCTCCCTCAGAACCCAAGCAATCAAGAGTATGGGAGGAAACGTGTAAATAAGCTGAAGACTCCAATCTAGTTGAAACGTGTCCCCCAATGCTCCCTGCATCGGATACTGGAGACTGCAGATCGACTGGCAGTGCGTGTTCTCGTGAGTTGCAAAAGGTCCACCTGAGGAAACCCCCACATTCTGAATGCGGTGAACCACCTCCAGCTGAAGACGCCACTCATGATCGGCCGAGTATTGCTGACACTGTACGCACGCATGCACATTCAGTACCACAGCCAGATGATTTGCAGTTACGCAAATCTGGCCAACAGGACCAACATGCTTCAAGATGCTTCTCTGTGGAGCCAGTGGTGGCGACAGGGGAGAAGGACGAGGAGACCTGTTGGCGAGCAGCCCTTCACAGACGACCTCTTTCCTTCCCTCTGTATGACCTATACAGAGGGTACTCTTGTTGCTGCCGGCCTAGAAAAGGAGTCACCCTCCCAAATCCGCAAAATCTCCAGAAACCAAAACCCCTAGGCTGTGATTGTAAGCCCAAGGATCTAGCAGTAGCTCTGCTATCCTTAAATGGTTGTAAAGCCAAATCAGCCTTGTGTCCCAAAGAGTCTTGATCCATCAAAGGCACGGTACAACAGCGTGGCCTGGACGTCCAGAGAGAATCCTTACCCCAGGCATGCCTCCTAGTTGCCACCGAAGAGCCCATTACTCTGGCAACAGAGTCAGCCGAATCAAGGCTGGACTGGATCACCTCACGGGCAGCAGCCTGCGTGTCCGTTAGCACCTCAGCGAAGTGACCATGGACATCCTCAGGCAACTTAGGTATTACCTCATTGGCAAGATCCATCAATGCATGGATATAATGCCCCAGCAAGCATGTGGCACTAGTTGAATTCAAGGACATACGAAAACATCTTTTTTGCAGATTGTTCCAATTTCTTGGGAGTCCCTATCCCCCGGAGTGGAAGGGAATGAACCAGCAGACTGTTTTGAGGAACAAGACGGAACCAGCAGATTGTTTTGAGTAACTAGACACTTGAACCACAAGTCTCAGGCGAAGGGTGTGATGATAAAAATGCCGGCTCCCCAGGTGCCACCTTATAGCACCTTGCAAATGTTCTTGGCACAGCAGGGGCAGACATTGGTTTCTGCCATACTTCAAAAATCGGATCTGTCAGAGCCTTGTTGAAAGGAAGCAAAGGCTCCACTGCAGAAGAAGGAAAGTGCACTACCTCTGTTAAAATATTAGATTTGACCTCTGCCATTGGCAACTTTAAGTCGAAAAGGTCAGCAGCCTTTCTTATGACCGAAAGGTATGAGGCCACATCCTGAGAGGGAAGAGCTTTTGGAGAGGAAAGCACCACTTTGGTGATGTGTCAAGCCCACTGGCTTCTTGCAGCCCTGCAAAATCATCCAAAGGGTCCAGTATCCCCCCTCCTCAGCCTACTCCTGTTTCTCCTGGAATTCCTCCTCTTCCAGAAGCCTCTGAGCTTCTATCCTAGATTGAATCTTCAGAGTCAGCGGCACTAAATGCAGTCTCGGAACCTCGGAGCTGGGGTTGATGGAGGACCTTCAGAAGCGGGCAGCGGCGCTGACCGCAGTCGAGACAGCACCAGAACGGAGCCCGACGGCGCTGGTGAGTAGTCCATCCTTCCCTCCTGAGATGGAATCTGTGTTGAGAACCTCGGCGTCGGGAGTCATTGGCGTGAATGGTGCCTGGGCATAATGCTGGGGAACTTCTAAATTATAAGAAAGTGTTCCCACGGGGCCAGCCGGCGCGCCGGATGAGTTAACCGCCCTAGCAAACATGCCATGCATCACATTAAGAAAATGCGACTGATCCGCACCTGAAGCTAGGAAAGGTGGGTATGGATCCGGAACCACCTGACCTATGTTAGATCGAGATCGTAGAATGGGTTCTAGTTGCGGTGCTACAGACGCCAGGTCTGTGATCGAAGCGTCCGGAGGCGCAGTAGACTCCCCCCTGGGCGTCGAAAAGTCCCTCGATGTCGGAGGGTGCACAGGAGACACCTGCGGGGAAGGAGAAGGAGAAGGGGAGAGGTCATCCTTTCTATGAGGATGCCGGACCGGGGACACTGGCTTCAATGACTTCTTCGAAGAGCGATGCTTGGACCCATGTCACCTCATTTTCTTCTGCTTTTTGGACGACTTTGAGGTTAATGGAGTCAGCGACTTCAACCTCGACTTGGTTCTCTTCTGACCTCTCTTCTTCCTCTTTGCCCGGGCCATACACAACTTTGCTGGTCTTCCCTTAAGTGCCTTTGGATTCATCCGACTGCACAAAGAACATTCTTCGACATCGTTGTCCGACAACAAACACGAAAGGCAGTCTTCGTGGGGGTCTGTAACCGACATATGGCCCCCACATTCCCTACAGGGTTTAAAATCAGGCTTCTTCTGAGTAGCCATCGTGAAGTAACAGTTTAAGGACAACTGCAACAGAGCAGACTACAAAGAAATGGAGAGACCTAGAAAAACAGTTACGCCTCGGCGGCGCAGAAAAAAGGGAACTGATGCCAGCACGCCGACGAGGTCATCTTATGATGTCCTCGTTGACTTGGGAAGGCTATGAAAAAAGTTTGTGGAATGCTGCGTAAGGGATAATTTTAAAGGTGAGGAATCCACAGGTAGATGTATCCATCGGAATCCATTTTTTTCTTTTCTTGATGAGACATACAATACCGGTTACACAGTGCATCGCGTGCCCCCCCCCCCCAACATATTCGCCCACTTTTTGGCAACATCCTTCCCGTAACATACTTCACGGCATCAGTTCTACCACGTGTTTGCCCCCTGTTCCCCCCGGCCCTCAGCGCTATCCTCTATACTTGGCCCAGGCGGCCCATATCTTCTCGCCTTTCCGTGGGCAACCTCTGGTATATCACCCGTTCTGTCCCATAGCACCAGTCGAGGTCCCTCTTCCATGCTGAGAGTGGGGGGGGGGGGGTTCCCATGCTCGGGCAATGTTCCTCTTAGCCACTCCTCCCGCCAGGGCTAGCCAGGTCTTGGCCCATTGCGGCCACGTCACTTCACCAGTCACACCCAGAATATGCCACCTTGGCTCGAGCGGGACGTCCTCACCCACCACAATCGTCATTACACGAGTCATACCTTCCCAGTATGTTTGGATCATAGGGCATGACCACAATATATGAAAGAAAGACCCCGGCTCACCACAACCCCGCACACAGTTGTCAGTCTCGCAAATGCCCATTCGGGCGTAAGCTGTCCGGGAGGCATAGGATCTGTGGAGAATCCGGAGTTGAATCAGCCGGGACCTTGCTAGTATAGCTATTTCCCGGGGGTCTGCAGCGCCTCCACCCAGTCATCGCCCTCTAGTAAACCCACATCGGACTCCCAGGCCTCCTGCAGTGGGCCCAAACAATCTGGGGTAATGTTGATCAACTTCCGATAGGTCAGAGAGATAGCCTTATCAATCATGGGATCGAGGAGTAGGCGGTCCTCGAGTGGCGAGTATTCAGGCAACCTGGTTCCCTCTTGCAGATGGCAATGGAGCGCATGGCGCAGCTGTCGGTGCTGCAGATACTCCCCCCTCCCCATTTGGAACGGCCTCTGCAATGTATCGAAGTCCAACATTTTCCCAGCCTTCCAGATGTCCCCCAGGCAGTCAATTCCTATTGGGCTCCATTCCCAGAAGCCAGTTAGTCGTATCAGTTCTCCCAGCTGACCACCCTCCCAGAGAGGAGTCTGTTCTGTAAGCTTGTTTGTCCACCCGGTCATCTTGGTTGCCCTATGCCAGACCTCCGACACTGCTCGGCTATGCACAGGGAGAAGTGACTTGCTCCTTCCTTTCTGATAGAGCTCCGACAGGTGTTGCTGAATGCCAAACGGTCAACCCTATACGCTGATTCCTCTAGCGGCGAGAAAGCCCACCTGTTGATACTGACGAGCTGAGATGCCCAATAATATTTCCGTATGTCAGAAACAGCAAGGCCCCTGTCATATGTACCTCTCACAAGTTTTTTCTGTGCGATCCTTGATCCCCCCCCCCCCCCCCGAGCACCTGATGCTGCTCAGATTCAATGGCTCGAAAAAAAGTCTCCGGGATCAGGTACTGGGTGTTCTGGACTACATACAATAGGCGTGGGAGGGCCATCATTTTAAAATTACCGCTCTACCCATCAGGGAGACGGGGAGGCATCTCCAAATGCGCAATATCGTCCCGCAAGTGAACCAACTGGGCCTGCACGTTAAAGCGCATGAACTCCCCAAGTACCTAAATGTTTCCCTAGGGACCAACTCCGAACACGCCGATAAGGGCGGTAGCTCTCCCGCCAATGAGAACACCAGAGATGTATCCCAATTGACACAAAATCTTGAATAAGTACCGAAAGACTGGATAATGTGTATGAGGCGATGAAACGTTTGTCTTGGGTTGTGGGCATACAGCAAGATGTCATCTGCGTACAAGGATATACGCTCCTCCCAGCCGCCCCCCAGGTCTATGCCTCTCACTATTGGGTCCCCCCCGCATCCACGCCGCCAGTGATTCTAGGGCCAGACTGAAGAGCATCGGCAACAGCGGACATCCCTGACGGGTGCCCTGATGGAGCGCAAAGGCTCTGGAGATAGTACCATTGACGCCGACGCGTGCCCTCGGACCAGTATACAAGAGACGTATCCATTGATGTATGTAAGGGCCAAACCCAATTTTGTCTAGGACCGCAAACAGGTATGCCCATTCAATGCTGTCAAACGGCATCTTCGCGTCGAGGGACAGTAGTGTGGCATGTATATCCGCGCACTTTTGAGTCAGCTGCATCACGCCATACAGGCGGCGCAGGTAAAGCCTGGTGCTCCTGTGTGGCACAAAACTGGATTGGTCCGGATGGATGAGAGATTGAATGACCGGGCCTATACGGTTGGCTATTACTTTGGCTTCGAAATTCACCAGGGAGATAGGTCTGTAAGAGCTGTAAAGGTCGTGGGGGTTTTCCTTTTTTGTGAATAACCACAATGGTTGCCATGCTTAGGTCCTCCGGGAGCACCCCTGCGTCCCTTGCTCCATGGAACATGTTAAGCATGTATAGGGCGATTTTGCTTAAGACACATTTCAACATTTCTGTCTGGAACCCGTTGGGGCCCGGCACCTTACCAGATTGCAGATCCCGTATAGCGTTTGACTTCCTCAACCCTCATGGCGGAGTCCAGCATTGCTCTGTCCTCTTCCTCAAGTGCCCTCATGTTCAGGTCCTTTAGGAATTCCGTTGACTCACCCTCCTCCCGCAGAGTCTGCGATCGATAGACATGTTCATAGTAATACGAGAACACCCCCGCCAGTTCGGCACCGGTGCCGCCCCGCACGCCTTTTTCGGTTCTAATTTCCGATACCCAGTCGCGGCTCCTATCCCGTCGTTCAAGCTACGCAATAAGCTTATTAGCCTTATCCCCGAGGTCATAGACCTTCCTCTGCACTGTCAGAGGGTGCGCGCGAGCAGCATTTTCCTCTAGATCCCGGAGCTTTTTCTGTTTGAGTTTATGTCTGCGTTGGGCCTCATTCTCAGGGTCCGGATCTAGCGTCATTTCAAATGCGAGGATCTCTAACTCCAGGGCATCACATTGTGCGTGTTTTTCTTTGCGCCTAGCGCCAATGGTCGCCTGTACGAAATCCCTGGCCACTGTTTTGTATGCTTCCCAGAGTATGCAGTGGGACCAGACCGATCCAACATTTTCATCAAAATATTGAACTGTCCCGAAAGTCCTGGTCTCGAAACAAGGTGGGGCCCAATCGTGGTGGGAGAGTTCGCTCTTGCCATGGCCCCCGCATCTGGACCTCCACAGGCGAGGGGTTCGAGATACCTCGTGCCCTATGGCATCCTCCCCTGAAGAGACCTGCTGAGGCAGCATGTGTGAAGATATACTCTATTTGCGAGCTACTCCCGTGAGCTGCAGATATGTGTGTGTATTGTCTTAGGTCAGGGTTATGGCTCCTCCAGAGGTCTATCAGCCCCATTGCATGCTTAAACGTCGACAGAGTCCACGAGTCCCTAGTTCTGGCCGAGTCTGACTCCCTGTCCACGTCCGGAGACATGGTATCGTTCAAGTCTCCCCAAGGATCAGAGTCCCCTGTGGTAGGTCTAATAGCAGTTTACTATGGTCGGGGAGGGTGATGTCATGGAGCCATGGAGGGATATAAACTGAGCAAACGTTCAGGACCTGCCGCTCCCATGTCTCCGACAGGGCTACATAGCGACCCATATGGTCAGTCCAAGTGTGCTGTACGACGAAGGGGAGTGAGTTCTTAGTGAGTATGACGGCACCCCTGGAGCCAGTCGTGAAGCCAGCGTGTGCCCTAAGTGTGTAGCCGTATCAATTCAGTGTCAAATAGTGAGTGCCTTTGAGGTGGGTCTCTTGGAGCAGCACCAGGTCTGGGGAGTGTCGACGTAGGTACTGAAGCACCATGGTACGTTTTATCTTATCCCCCAGGCCGTTTACATTCCACGAGAGAACTGTTAATGCCCTCATATGTTGTGTTGCCATGTGGGATGTCACATGCGGTCCCCCCCTCTCCCGCCCATCCCCATCTCGGTCCCATTCGGATAGTCCCCCAAGTATATGATCACTGGTCTCATCTCGTCACAATACAATCATCAAGTGAAAGAAAGGAAAAGAAAGAGAAAAACTCCCATAACTAACCCCCCCTCCCTGCAAACCTGCCTTGTAGGTATACACAGAATCCATTTTTTAAGTTTTAATTTAACTTGTGTGCCTTGGATACATATTCAGTGTGTCATTATCTTTCGCAGCACCTGTTAAAGTGCCATTTCATCTGAACAATGACTTTGCTGTAATATCAGATGACAAGCCTGCCACACGCTAGGCGATGTCTACGTTTCACAGTCTGACAGCAAACAAGTAAGATAAACGTTGTTTAAGTTGCTGCATTTTCATCTTGCTGGTTTGGATTGAGCATATCCATCTTGCTGGTTTGATAGGTTATATCTCAAGTTAATGGAAAGTCTCCACTAGTTTAGCAATGCAGGCTAAAAATAATTGGTCATTCGTATATACATACACCCCTTGAACTGACCACTGAATTAGAGAGGCCTTTGTACCAGGTTATCACTAATGGTCCTTATGAAGTATAATTCAAAATGATGCAGCAGAAGTAAGATGATATAAACCAGTTGTATTCTTTATTAAAAAGGAGAAACTAAAATGAAGCACAGTAGCAAGTAGCATACACCGAGTGTCTTCACAGTTTACAGTCACAATAACATTCCAAGGTTCAGTCAAAATATCAAACATAAACAAGTCTCTCTTCAAGGAGAAAACACATATTTCACATGATCACAGTCCTGCTTAGCAGACTGCCGGAGCATTTATTCTTATGCCCAGATTAAATCCAGTTATGAAAGAAGCTTAGCATAGCTGGTTGTGAGTTTTCCTTCCCAGGCAACACTCTCTCCCAGCTGAAGTCTGATGCCCATAACTAATCCACTGTGAACAGATATGCAGTGCACTGGGCAAAAGAAGCTCTAGAGGCAAGTTAACTATTTCATGCTCTCATAGTGTAGTGCACAGAAGTATCTTTTGGGTGAAAGGCTGCTGGGAACATTCAAACTATGTTAGAACTGTTCATTTTATTTTCGCTGCTAGCAACATACATAACTTTTATTTTAATTATATTCTTTGTGGTTGTAACTCATGAACTTGTTTTTTTCTCAGTGAAATTCTTAAGTGTGCTATTCTAATACCAAAATTGGGTATGAATTACCACTGGATCACTAAACCATTAGGGGACTGTTAGAAACTCAGAAAACACTAACACCACACCTAGCAAGAATACTCACGAGGGTTGTGTGGAGCTACGGTATCCTGGGCTTTCCTACTCAGTGATGGTGCACTGATCTAAGTCCCTGCCCCTGTGGGTTAGGAATCCAAACCTTGTAGATTTGGGACTGAGCCTCAGGGTATGCAACATGGCACCTACGTTGGCATTCTGATTTTTTTGACCTTTGAGTAGTCTTTGAATATGTACACTAAATAAACCTTTGTTACAAATATACAGAGATGTCCTTTGTAATCAAACCACCTCCTACAGACTAAGGGAGCAACTATTTACCGTAAGTCAAGCTTGACTCTTAAAAGGTTATTCCCGATCTGTGATTTTTTAGATTTTAAATCTTATGTTTTATTGAATCCGGTCAAATACAATTGTAGTTCCTGTCATGATGGAACTAAATTACAGATGGGTAGTTACACAACATCTCTTGAATAGAGATGTCCTCGATGTGGTGGTGGTGGGGAGTCAGTTACATTTGTAATAGCTGCACAAGCAGCCAATGCCTTTGGAACATTCTACTCATCGTTGGATTTTGAGGCTATAGATGCTGCATCAGGGCAGTTTGATGCATACAAGTCCACAGTAGGAGTCCTAAATTTTACAGTCTTCTTATACAGGAAATTTATACAATATGTGCTACAAAACATGAATGCTAGCCAAGAACCAGTAGTACATGGGCAGGTAGCGGTACAGGCAATCAGTCGACAGACAAACAATATCATGAGAAAGATGCCCATGAAGTGTGATTAAATTGCCTTCTGGATTGCTCACAAGACCAACCGGTTAGAAGTGGTTAACTATTTCACAACACCCCACAACAAGCATAGAATTGACCATGTGTCTTCTGATTGGAATGGTGTCACCTGAAGAGCAGTGCAACACCTGGGGAAGTATATCTGCATGCATCTACACTAATACACATGGCACACCCTCATTAGCTGTTCTCCCAGATGTATTGAAACAAGTACAGAATGAGCATGGGGCTGCATCAGTTCTGGACTTGGGTATGAAACTAAAGGAAAATTTATTTTGAGTTTCCTCAATAATCCTAAGCACCATTTGTGGAGAAGCATCAGCTATGGCTATTAGCCAGAGTCTTGCAGCAGCTCCTGCTCAAGAATGGGAGTGACGGAAAATAATATCTGAAATGTATACCTCGGTGGGCCATAATACATTAGGTACACAAGCTGTCACAACCACATCTCAACCCTAAGGGCGACATTTAAAGTCCAGCAACGTCAGTGGGGCAGCGTTTTTATCGGGACAAGTGGTGGAACACTTGGTGGTAGAAATTTTGAGGATTGCTTCTGATTCCAGAAGTTTCCATCACAGAAATTCAAAGCAAATGCATAATTGAAGCCAAAGTTTGAGGTTTGCATGACATTATGGGTAAGAAAACCTTGTGGGATTCACACAAGGTACACCACCCTGGATTCCCCTGGTAGTCAAGTTCTGAAAACTGACTGTGGTTGATAGGTTTGCATGGGTGGCACCACACCACAGCCCTAAATACTGCAGCTATTGCTATTCTTTATCTCTAAATGGAATGTTTTAGAGGCTTTAGCGTGGCAGTCTCTTGTACCACCCTGTTCTTATAAGGAGATGTGTGGGAACTCAGGGTAGTGTGAAATCTGTGGCTCCCCACAGATTCCATAAGTTTTCCTCACAGATGTGTGAGGAAAATGTGTTTTCAGTAAAAGTTTTAAGGTTTGCAAAGGCTTCTGGGTTAGAAAACTGTGTGAGAGCCATGCAACTAACCCCATGCCAGAATTCCCTAGCTGTCCAGCTTTCACAAATTTACAGGTTTGCCAAGTTTCTCTCAGCGCTGGCTAAGTTACGGTCCAAAATACACTGCTATCCATATTGCAAAAAAAAAAAAAAAAAAAAAAGGTCAGTTTTCAGTGGAAAAGTGTGATGTGTCTGTTGAGTTTTGGGCCCCTTCCTGTCGCAGTCACTAGGCCTACCCACATAAGTGAGATACCATTTGTACCAGGAGACTTGCAGATGGCTACAGGACTCAAACAGGCCCCGCTGACAAAGTAACTTGGATGGAGCAAAGCGCTGAGGTCTCGAGGTGAGGAGTAGCCACGTCATTGTTGATCCCAAGGGTGGAGACAAGTGCCACACCGCACCGCACTCGTGATGGTGCTTCGCCGACGAACCCCTGTACAATGCAGTAACTGTTTCCTTGTCGAGCCACGCTGTCCATCGTAATCGAGCCACGCCAGCTGTAGAGTCACGGTCAGTAAGCAGCCGCTGCTTCGTTGTCATTGGCAATACTTCGGTTCCGATCGGCGCAAAGCTACTGCAGCAGGAAAAGCTGCAAAAACTCACTCTGAGGCCCAGGACTGGAGGGGCACCTCAGGTAAGGGTAGGACTCACAGATGGCAGAGACCGGCAGAGTTGCAAGAAGTCTTATGACCCTGAGACTTCAGAAAACAGGAGGCAAGCCAGCAAGCCTCTGGAGTCACTCACGGTTCAAGTGAGATAGGTGCGGTCCTTATCCTCAGCAGGGCAGAGATCAGCAGGCAGCAGGGGCAGCTTAGCACAGCAGTGAAGCAGTTCCTTAGAACAGTCAGTCAAGTAGAGTGGCAATCCTTGTACCACAGCAGTCCTTACTCCTGGGTGAGTTCTTCCAAGTCCAGTAGTGTTTTGTCTTGGTAGGGTCAGAGCCCCAGTACTTATACCCAAATGTGCCTTTGAAGTGGGGTGTGACTTGGAAGCAGCTCCTTGAGGGCACATGTTCCCTTTCATCCCAGCCCTGTCTGCCAGGCTATCTGTAGTGGGTAAACAGTCCTTTGCGTGGGGACAGGACACCGCCTATTCAGATGAGTCAGCTTCTTCTCCCCCTCCTACCCAGGAAGGCCATCAGAATGAAGATGTAGGTAGGTGGGTACTCAGACACACCTATGCTTCCTGTTTTTGTGGCTGTCTGGAGGTAATGCACAAAGCGTAGCCGTCACCCAGCTCAGACCTATATTGGACACAAGCTGAAGGCATAAAGACCTAAGTTTAGAGCAGAGAAACAACCACTTTCAAAAGTGGCATTTCTATAATAGTAATGTCAAATCCAACTTTACCACTAAAGAGAATTTATCATTACCACTGCAAAGATATGAAACAAGATATAACTACTCATTTCTAATCAGGAATTACAGCATAAAAGTGTTTTAAGGAATTCCCAATGCTAGCCCATGAGAGGAGTGGCACTCACAGTGGTGAAAAACAAGTGTAGCTGTTTGTCAATACTGGGACATGTAAAACTTAAAAGTACATTGTAGGAAGGTGGATATCTGACTATGGTTACCCCCAAATTTTTGCCTAGTGTCTAGCTGGTTTTTCGACTTAGTTGGCCTGAGATCCTGCCATTCAGGCTCTCAGGCTATCTGCTCTCTCTGTAAAATGGACTCCATGAACCCTAGGTACATACCCAATTGGTTGGATCACCCTGTCAGCCCCTGTACCAGTGTACACTAGGTACCCAGGGCATTGGTGTATCCAAGGTCTGCCAGGGGCTGAAGCATGTATTATGCCACCCCAGGCTTGGCCTAACAATCTGACACAACTGGCTGATCACTCAGCTGGGGTAAGTTGGTGTAATCACCTCTTACTTAGGTGTAGTATACCTATACCTAACCTTAAATGGGACACCTGGTAACCTATAAGTCACTCCTATGGCAGGCCTTAACAATCCTGAAGGCAGAGTGCTTGGTTCCATGTGAGATGGTGCTCTGGCATGAGCTGAGCCTGTCTGCCGTGGTCGGAACAACTTCCTTCTACTGTTTCCAGATATCGTCATACCATATACTCTTAAGTGCATTATGAACCTCGCGGTTAAATGCTATCTTTGGTTTGGCTTTATCAAAACATGTCGAGTAAGGTGTCATACGAATTGGAATACTAACCCCTCGCCAATTCTGGCGACGGGGTTAGCATTCCACCCTTCTAGAGGGACACGACATGTACAGTACCTGAAACCCGGGTAAAATCAGACATAGCCTCAGCTCCACAAAATGGATGCTGCCACCACAGACACAAGTCTGCCCTCCTGCTGCTGGGAGTCCTTCCAGCTTGGGAGGTGTGGACAAAGGGTTTCCAGCCAGGGGAGGTGCGTGCACCACCCCAGACAGGATTTTGTGTATTGGTCAGGTAGGGCTTGAAAGAAACCAGACATGCCTGTGGCTCACAAGGAGCCTCGGTGCATATGCCAGTTCAAACCGGTCCTGGGGCACACCAGTCCCGGGCCTGGGGCGAGCTGGACAAAGGATTGGGGGTGTAACCACCCCCCTTCCTGGTCCCACCCATAGGGAGGGACCTAGCAGGTAGTCCGGCCCCTAGAATCCGAATAAAGGTAGGAGCTGTGTCCTAAGACTTTAGACATCCTGGAATCAACTTGAAACTAAGAAGAAGACGGGAACTTCGACATTCTGCTGCACAGAAGACTGAAGAAAATCTCCCCTGTGGTCAGGGAGTGACCACCTTGCTAACGCAAGCACCATCCAGCGCATCAACGTCTGCTTTGCCGCCGCCTCCCGCCGGAGCCCGAGCCCAGAGACTGACAAGACCTGGACCTCCAGACCTCTCACCGCCCGATCCACAGTCCCTGAAAAGAGGAGACCCGTGGAGGCACCGAGACACGTGGAGCCAGCCACCTTGGAACGACTACGACAAGCTGACAAGTGCAACAACCGAGGCTCCCTCCAAGTTGTGCTTTGGGTCCTGAGAAGCCCAACCCTCGAGCAGCATCTGCACCAAAGGTGAGCCCTCCAGCATCTCCACGATCTGCGTGGGGCCCTTCTGCATTTTGCCACTCGACGCGCCTAACCGGTTGCTGGCCCGCTGGCTAGTGGCCATCTTGGCGACGAAATCTACGACAAACACCGCTGGTCTGGTTGCTCCAGACTGGCCCTTGCTCCCCTCCAAAGGAGCAATCCCTCTGACCTTGCTGGTCAGAACCAACAGCTGATTTCCGAATCCTTCTACAATTGCTTTTGCCAAGGCTTGTTTGCTTCGATCAAGTCGCCGACACCGCCGACAGCGAGAGCCTGCGTGGGACAGCTCGTGAGCCGACTCCTGGACGTCGTCGACCTTCAGGGACCACGTGGCTGCGGAGACAAGCTACCCCTCATCACCTGTTTGCACCCGACATCGCCTGGTACCCACCTGGTGCCACGCTGGTCACTGGCTAGTGACTGTGAACACTGTCCCCTCTGCTTACAGGTCTTCAACATCTCCGATCCACTCTTGGGTCCACTGCATCTCTCCCGGACCGACCGCCTGCAGCATCTTTGTCCCAGGCTCAACGGAACAGATAGAAGAAACCCGACGCACTTTGAGGCCTATGCACCCGCTTCCTGGGGGTGAGGTAAAGCTGGTACTCCGGTGCCCATGTGTAGTAATACATCTCTAGTGCCTGTGTTCCAAATCTTAAGTTCCTAGGTCATCCGGAAGATTCCTTTTGCAGTAACTTTGTACTTTTTACGCACCCATTGAAACCTATGGGAGCACGCGTGTGACTATTTGCTCTGCACACGCCACCCGTGGACCTCCTGGTCACTAACTGACGTTAGCTCCTTGTAGGCCCAGCGATTCTAGAGGCCCTAGGCCTTTTCCCTTTTCTGTTCGTGGTACTTATACCACTATTTTAGTATATGGTTCGAGTGGCCACCAGGGCCTATCCATATAAAGTGCAACTTCTGTGTATTCTGTGATAATCTTGTTTGACGATTTGTGCTCCTGTGCTCATAAAGAGACTAGGGGTTACTTTGAGAAATAAATACATATATATTTTGAATATATATCTGTGTGGTGTCCTTTCATTGGTATAAAAGGGGGTTACTATTGGTAAAACAGCCTGCTTAACACGCTTCACGAGTTTAGCCTCAAAGACTGCTTAGCCTACGCTACCACTAGGGCAGCTAGTCCGAAAAGGTTGACTTACAACCACACCATAAGGGTTGCTTGGCATGGTACAAGGTGGTCACTAGAACTAGTGAACAGCATATACCAGGCCAACTTCTCACATTGGTGAGCAGCGGTTGGATTTGAGCTTGCTGTGTTTTACCATTGTAATCTCTTGGTTACCAATTGAAAGATCACATAGGTACCTGTAGGTACATATAAAACAAGATTAGATATACATAAGTTCTACTGAACTTAGTTGTTGTAGAGCAAAGGGAGTAGCACACCCTGACTACAACTACTAGATAGGTTTAGTAGGTAAACCCAAGTGTAGGTAGATTGCAACACATCCACCCACACTTAAGAGCAATGGCCGGGGCAGAGGGGTCCACTGTACCCATCTCTGTTGAGAGTGACCCCCAGAGGGCACCATCCAGCTTTGCTACCCTTAATCAGAATGAGCTCAGGCATTTGGCAACTCTTAGAGGCCTTAAACAGCCCAAGAACCCAAACTCTGCTGAGCTCAGAGAGCTCTTACAGAATGATGAGAATCAGAGAGCACTCAAGAAAGCTTCCCAGTTAGCCCCCTTAGGGTCAGGAACAGGAGGCCCCCCTTCTGAAGATACTACAGAGGTACCCAGTTCCAATAGCCATCCCTTAGATGAGAACCATACTACAGGGGAGGAAAGTGGTGAGGATACAGAAAGTAGTGATGATGAAGGGAGAACTAGCCCAGTGCCAAGTATTATACTTGGCCCAGCTAAACTAAGGCTATTGGGGACTGACAATGGGTTCCCCCCATTGGATCTCCCCAGTGGACTTAACACAGGGCTTGGGAGGCAAAGGAATCGCTCAGGTGACTCCAATGCTTCTCATGGCTCTAGGGGCTCTCAAGGTCACTCCAGGAAAAGGATGACCACCCCTCAGAGGAGGGAACATGAGGCCAGAATGCAGGAAGCCCAGCTGAGGATCAGGAAGCAGGAGCTAGAAGTAGCCCTGATGGAAGAAAAACTGAGCAAGGCTAGGCAGCATAGAGAGAGTGGGTCTATACCCACTGGTGGCAGCAATGTCCCTAGGGACAAAGATAGGGTCTTTGACAATAGGAACCTGTCCAAGGTTGTGCCCCCCTACCAAAGTGGGGATGACATCCACAAATGGATGACTGCTCTTGAGAGAGCCTGCAAAGTGCAGCAGGTTCCTGAAGACCAGTGGGCAGCAATCTTATGGCTCTCCTTTGAGGGGAGAGGCAGAGATAGACTCCTCACTGTTAGAGAAGAGGATGTCAGAAATTACAGAGTCCTGAAGAGTGTCCTAGTTGATGGGTTAGGCTTAACCACTGAACAGTACAGGTTAATGTTCAGAGACACCCAGAAGACACAGACTCAGGACTGGTCTGAATATGTGGAATGTGCCACTAAGGCTTTGGAGGGTTGGTTGCTGGGAAGTAAGGTGTCTGATTATACAGGATTGTACAATTTGATGATGAGAGAGCAGATTTTAAGTAATTGTCAAAACCAGCTTCTCCATCAACACCTGGTAGACTCAGATTTGACCTCTCCCCAAGAATTGGGAAAGAGGGCAGATAAATGGGTCAGGACCAGGATCAGGCCTAAAAACCAGGGTGGTGACCAAAAGAAAGATACCACCAAGCCTCAAGAGAAGGGTGGGGATAAAGAAAAAGAGAAACCTTCCTCAGGGCCCCAAAACTCCACACAGGGTGGTGGGTCCCAAGCTCCCTCCTCTACCACAGCTAAAAAGCCCTACTGCCATGAGTGTAAAACTCCTGGGCATTGGAAAACTGACAGCGGTTGCCCAAGGGCTAAAAACAAAACTGTTCCTCCAATTACTCCTGTCACACCACCTATTACTGTCAGCATTAATCCCCCAGGTGGTGGGAGTGCCCCCAGAAATCTGGGTGGGTTTACTTGGGGAACACAGGGGGACCCTGGCTTAGCCAATTCCCCTACAGCAACCACTCTTGTCTGTGATGGTGGCATGGGGTTTGCCAACTTCACTGCCTGTCCCAACACTTTGGGTAGGTACAGACAGGAGCCCTACATCAATGGTACAAAAGCTGAGGCCTACAGAGACACTGGGGCTAGCATCACAATGGTGGCCCATTGGCTAGTTCCCTCTGAGCAGCTTTTGCCCGGTTTCTCCTACCAGGTGACTAACATTGATGGCAAACAGAACAGTCATCCCATGGCAGAGGTATGTCTCAGCTGGGGAGGGGTCACTGGCCCTAAAAGGGTAGCAGTGTCCCCAACCTTGCCTGTAGACTGCTTACTGGGGAATGACTTAGAACTCTCAGCTTGGGCTGGAGTTGAACAAGACACCCATTCTAAAATGGTAGGCCTTTCACAAAAGGGTAGGGGGGTTGTGCCATTCACAACCCCTGTCCAAATAGATTTCCTCCCTGAAAAGGTTGGAAGGGCAGTGGTAGCCACAGCCCAGGCACAGACAGACTTCCCTGTAGGGACTGGCAGAGCTGTGACAGTCACAGCTCAAACACAAACTGAGTGCCCCCCTGAAAAGGTTGGCAAGGCTGTAATGGTCTCAGCCTATACTCAGACTGACATAGGTGTAGTGAAGCCTGAAACAATGGATCACTCCACACAAACAGAGTAGTGGGGAGGAAGAAAAGTCTCCCTCTCCCCAGACATTAGGAAAAGGTCAGCCTCCTCAGGGATCTGACCTCACCCCTTGTGAAGGAACTGCCCCAGAGGTAGCCAGGCCTGGCCTGGCAGAGCCTCTGATGTCAGTGGCCCCTTCCAAGGTGGGATCCAGTCTGGTGCAGGTAGCCTGCCTCTCTCTACCCTGCCTCAGTCAGCCCAGGGCTGCAGAGGTCAGGGAGGCCAGTGGACCCCCAGAGGGCCCCTGTCCACAAGAACCCCCCCATCAAAAGAATGAGGATTGCCTGGCTAGTAGCCCTAGTCAGGTGATGGGTAAAAACATTCCTGAGGGATCTCCTTTACAGGTAGTTAGGGACCTCCCCCAGGGGGATTCTGTTGGGCACAGGCAAACATGGGACCTTAGGGCCCCAAACCTGACCTGTCCCTCCAGTAAGCCCACAAAAGGGACCCAGCCTCCAGCTTTAGGTAGCCAGAGGCTGACCCTGAGAGCACAGTGCAACTCAGTTAAAGAAAGAAAGGCATCCATGGTGGAGGATGATTGGAGGAAGCTGAGGCCTCACTTTGAGGACACTCACTTCAGTACTCCATCTCAACACCAGCCTTTTACTTTGCCAAGACACACCACAGGTAGAGATTCCCTATGGTGGAGACCCTCTGATACCCTTAGGGTGAGGGATTGCTTAGTGGACCATGAGACAGGGGGTAACCATGCCAGTGCTGGTTCCTCCTTATATGGCCACTTGGGCAATATAGGCTTACCTGGTCAAGGTCAGCCTTATCTCCCTTCGTTTGGGGGGGGGTTGTGTAGGAAGGTGGATATCTGACTATGGTTACCCCCAAATTTTTGCCTAGTGTCTAGCTGGTTTTTCGACTTAGTTGGCCTGAGATCCTGCCATTCAGGCTCTCAGGCTATCTGCTCTCTCTGTAAAATGGACTCCATGAACCCTAGGTACATACCCAATTGGTTGGATCACCCTGTCAGCCCCTGTACCAGTGTACACTAGGTACCCAGGGCATTGGTGTATCCAAGGTCTGCCAGGGGCTGAAGCATGTATTATGCCACCCCAGGCTTGGCCTAACAATCTGACACAACTGGCTGATCACTCAGCTGGGGTAAGTTGGTGTAATCACCTCTTACTTAGGTGTAGTATACCTATACCTAACCTTAAATGGGACACCTGGTAACCTATAAGTCACTCCTATGGCAGGCCTTAACAATCCTGAAGGCAGAGTGCTTGGTTCCATGTGAGATGGTGCTCTGGCATGAGCTGAGCCTGTCTGCCGTGGTCGGAACAACTTCCTTCTACTGTTTCCAGATATCGTCATACCATATACTCTTAAGTGCATTATGAACCTCGCGGTTAAATGCTATCTTTGGTTTGGCTTTATCAAAACATGTCGAGTAAGGTGTCATACGAATTGGAATACTAACCCCTCGCCAATTCTGGCGACGGGGTTAGCATTCCACCCTTCTAGAGGGACACGACATGTACAGTACCTGAAACCCGGGTAAAATCAGACATAGCCTCAGCTCCACAAAATGGATGCTGCCACCACAGACACAAGTCTGCCCTCCTGCTGCTGGGAGTCCTTCCAGCTTGGGAGGTGTGGACAAAGGGTTTCCTGCAAGGGGAGGTGCGTGCACCACCCCAGACAGGATTTTGTGTATTGGTCAGGTAGGGCTTGAAAGAAACCAGACATGCCTGTGGCTCACAAGGAGCCTCGGTGCATATGCCAGTTCAAACCGGTCCTGGGGCACACCAGTCCCGGGCCTGGGGCGAGCTGGACAAAGGATTGGGGGTGTAACCACCCCCCTTCCTGGTCCCACCCATAGGGAGGGACCTAGCAGGTAGTCCGGCCCCTAGAATCCGAATAAAGGTAGGAGCTGTGTCCTAAGACTTTAGACATCCTGGAATCAACTTGAAACTAAGAAGAAGACGGGAACTTCGACATTCTGCTGCACAGAAGACTGAAGAAAATCTCCCCTGTGGTCAGGGAGTGACCACCTTGCTAACGCAAGCACCATCCAGCGCATCAACGTCTGCTTTGCCGCCGCCTCCCGCCGGAGCCCGAGCCCAGAGACTGACAAGACCTGGACCTCCAGACCTCTCACCGCCCGATCCACAGTCCCTGAAAAGAGGAGACCCGTGGAGGCACCGAGACACGTGGAGCCAGCCACCTTGGAACGACTACGACAAGCTGACAAGTGCAACAACCGAGGCTCCCTCCAAGTTGTGCTTTGGGTCCTGAGAAGCCCAACCCTCGAGCAGCATCTGCACCAAAGGTGAGCCCTCCAGCATCTCCACGATCTGCGTGGGGCCCTTCTGCATTTTGCCACTCGACGCGCCTAACCGGTTGCTGGCCCGCTGGCTAGTGGCCATCTTGGCGACGAAATCTACGACAAACACCGCTGGTCTGGTTGCTCCAGACTGGCCCTTGCTCCCCTCCAAAGGAGCAATCCCTCTGACCTTGCTGGTCAGAACCAACAGCTGATTTCCGAATCCTTCTACAATTGCTTTTGCCAAGGCTTGTTTGCTTCGATCAAGTCGCCGACACCGCCGACAGCGAGAGCCTGCGTGGGACAGCTCGTGAGCCGACTCCTGGACGTCGTCGACCTTCAGGGACCACGTGGCTGCGGAGACAAGCTACCCCTCATCACCTGTTTGCACCCGACATCGCCTGGTACCCACCTGGTGCCACGCTGGTCACTGGCTAGTGACTGTGAACACTGTCCCCTCTGCTTACAGGTCTTCAACATCTCCGATCCACTCTTGGGTCCACTGCATCTCTCCCGGACCGACCGCCTGCAGCATCTTTGTCCCAGGCTCAACGGAACAGATAGAAGAAACCCGACGCACTTTGAGGCCTATGCACCCGCTTCCTGTGGGTGAGGTAAAGCTGGTACTCCGGTGCCCATGTGTAGTAATACATCTCTAGTGCCTGTGTTCCAAATCTTAAGTTCCTAGGTCATCCGGAAGATTCCTTTTGCAGTAACTTTGTACTTTTTACGCACCCATTGAAACCTATGGGAGCACGCGTGTGACTATTTGCTCTGCACACGCCACCCGTGGACCTCCTGGTCACTAACTGACGTTAGCTCCTTGTAGGCCCAGCGATTCTAGAGGCCCTAGGCCTTTTCCCTTTTCTGTTCGTGGTACTTATACCACTATTTTAGTATATGGTTCGAGTGGCCACCAGGGCCTATCCATATAAAGTGCAACTTCTGTGTATTCTGTGATAATCTTGTTTGACGATTTGTGCTCCTGTGCTCATAAAGAGACTAGGGGTTACTTTGAGAAATAAATACATATATATTTTGAATATATATCTGTGTGGTGTCCTTTCATTGGTATAAAAGGGGGTTACTATTGGTAAAACAGCCTGCTTAACACGCTTCACGAGTTTAGCCTCAAAGACTGCTTAGCCTACGCTACCACTAGGGCAGCTAGTCCGAAAAGGTTGACTTACAACCACACCATAAGGGTTGCTTGGCATGGTACAAGGTGGTCACTAGAACTAGTGAACAGCATATACCAGGCCAACTTCTCACATACATGTTCTACCTTTTAGTTGCACAGCACTCTGCCCTTAGGGCTACCTACGGCCTACCTTAGGGATGACTTATATGTGTAATAAAAGGGGAGTTTAATGTTTGGCAAGAAAAGCCAAGTCGAAGTAGCAGTAAACTGCACACACAGATCAAGCAATCAGGTTTCCTGTAAAGCGCAACTACTCACCCATTAGGGTCTCAAGGCCCTGGGGGTGGGGCGGGTGGGGGGTCTACGGTTCAGTCTTAGAGCCAGGTCTTGTGGTCCTTCCTGAATTGCGACAGCGATGGCGATTGTCTGAGGTGCAGAAGCAAGGAGTTCCAGGTCTTTAGGAGAAGGATCTTTCTACAGCCGTGGTCTTGCATATTCGTGGGATGGTGACCAGGGAAAGTTGGGCGGAGCAGAGATGTCCGGTGGGAGTGTAGAAGGAGAGGGAGTTATTGCAGGATGCAGTTCCGGCGTTGTGGGGGGGCTTTGTAGGCATGCATTAAGAGCATGAAGGTAATTCTTTTGTTGAGAAGAAGCCAGTGAAAGTCTCTCAGGAGGCAAGTGATATGGCTGCAACGTGGGATGTTCAGGATGCTTCCTGCGCAGACGTTCTCGATGTTCTGCAGTTTCTTTAGGAGTTGCTGGGTGGTGCCGGCGTAGAGTGCATAGCCGTTGTCGAGTCTGCTGCTGAAGAGCGCATGAGTGACAGTTTTCCTGGAATCGTGGGGATCAACTTGAAGATCGTATAAAGCAGGCGGAGCATGTGGAAGCAGGAGGACGAGACAACGTTGATTTGGAGGTTCAATGAGAGCGAGGAGTCCAGGATGATGTAGAGGTTTCGTGCACGGTCCGTGGAGGGGAGTTCCGAGCGATGCGGGCTGCCAGAAGTCATCCCAGGCAGAGAGAGTGGAGCCCAAGACAAGGACTTCGGTTGTGTTGGAGTTGAGTTTGAGGCAGCTGTCCTGCATCCGGGTGGTGACTACATTCATTCCATTGTGGAAGTTGCTCTTGGCAGCTGTGGGTTCGTCTGTGAGGGAGAGAATCAGCTGGTTGTCAGTATAGGAGACTATGTTGAGCCTGTGGCTTCTGACGATGGCTGCAAGTGGGGCCATGTAGATGTTATAGAAGGTGGGGCTCAAGGAGGATCTCCCTGAGGCACTCCATAGCTGATCTCTGTGGGTTGGGAGTTGAACGGTGGGAGTCTGACTGTGTTTGGCCGATGAGAAAGGAGCAGATCCATTCTAGGGCTTTGTTGTGGATGCCAGCTTTGTGGAGTCTTGTGCAGAGGTTGTAGTGAGAGACAATGTCAAAGGCGGCTGAGAGGTCCAGGAGAATGAGTGAAGCAGTCTTGCCTCGGAGAGCGGTCTCTGTGCTGTTGTTGCTTTTGAAGCCCAATTGGGAGACATCCAGGATGTGTTTTTTTTTCTATGAACCCAGAGAGTTGGGCGTTGATGGCTTTCTTGATGACATTGCCTGGGGAGGGGAGCAGAAAGATGGGTATGTAGTTCTTGAGGTCCATCGGGTCGGCAGAGGGTTTCTTCAGCATGGGGTTGATCTCTGCGTATTTCCAGTCTTCAGGGAAGGTGTCGGACTCGATGAAGCAGTTGATGGTGCAGCAGAGTTCAGATGCAATGGAGGGGCAGGCTCTGTTGAAGATGTGGTGAGGGCAGGGATCCAAGGGGACTTCTGAGTGGATGATCTTCATGATCCAGAGGGTATTATCAGAGGAGATGGTCAAGTTGGTTAAGGTCTCCTGGGATCTGCAGCCACTGGGTGCCGCAGTTGCAGGTACGACCCTACAATGGCAAGCCTGAGACAGGTTTGAAAGGCTACGTATGTGGGTGGCACTGTCAGTGCTGCAGGCCCACTAATAGCATTTAATTTACAGGCCCTGTATATGTGGTATACAACTTAAAAAGAGACTTACAAGTAAATCAAATATGCCAAAAAGATGTATACCAATTATACCATGTTTAGAAGCGAAAGCACACGCACTTTAGCACTGGTCAGTAGTGGTAAAGTGCTCAGAGTCCTAAAGCCAACAAAAACAAGGTCAGAAAAAGAAGAGGAGGAAGTCAAAAAAGCTTGGGGTAACCCTGCAAAAAGGGCACTTTTCAATAGTACCCATTTCAGAAATGCATAGGTTTCCTTTATACCCATTTTTCTTTCTACATATTTCACCATATAATTGGTACACAATGAAAAACCATTGCACATTGCTGCACAGTTGTTGGTTCTGGATACCTCAGGTTCTTGGAGAATCTACAAACCCTATAAACCCCCACCAACAGAAGGGTCTAGTGGACGTAATGGTATATTGTTTTTGTAAATCACAAAAAGTTACAGGTGAACATGCTATCACAAATGGCTGCTTTTTCCTACTCATTTTCAATATTTCTTCATTTCAGCTGTTAGTTTCTTTGGAAAAACCTTGATGGATCCACACAAAAGACCCCTTGCTGAATTCAAAATGTTTTTTACTTTTCAGAAATATATCATTTTCCTGGATCACCCATGGGTTCTAAACTGGTGTCCACCACAAACTTCAAGTAGGTTGAAAGCACAAAAATAGGAAAAATACTAAAACTGTGGTAAAAACATAGGCCCTTATAATGTTGGGCAACTGCCATCGACAGGACGTCTGTGGCGGTCCGCCCGACATACAGGGCATCAGTTCGACCGCTGCATTACGATACAGCCAGTTGGACCGCAGAGGACGGGGATAGGACCGCCACCCCTGACAGGATCCAAGATTCCGTCAGGGCTGTGGTCTGAATCCTAACCCTACAAAGGAAGCGATGTCTGCGCAGGCACCGCCGTAGATATTAGGATATCCCTTTCAGACTGCCTTTTCATGGTGTTCCCACTGTCATAAAAAGGCAGATGGAAAGGGACTTTGCGGGCCCCACGCATGGCCCCCGATGGCCACAGTTCAGTTGCCCTGGGGGCACTTGCAGTGCCCCCATACACATTGCCAGGCACCACATGGTGCCTGGCACATGGTGCATGAATGTGCGCAAAGTGATCAATAACACTGCGGCTTGTGCTGCGGCCCTTTTCCACCACCGACTGGCATCATAATGATGTCTATAGTTATTGTTTTATTCAGCTCTACATCTTCCTAAAAGCTAGGCTGATGGTGACCTTATGACAGCAAACCTTCCGTTGATGCAGATTTTAGAAGAAAAGAAAACATACACAGACTTTTCTATGGAACGCCTTTTTCCTATTTTCCCCAAAAACTCTAAATGTAGCTGTATTATACACATTTTCTCGGCCCCTCCACAGGAATCAACAGACCCTTGGCTCCTTTAGAATACCCAGGATGTTAGGAAAAAAGGACACAGATTTCACAGATACCTTATGTAGACAAAAAGTTATGGAGCCACAAGACAAACTACCAAAAATAGCCAAAAAAGGGTTCAGCATTGGAAGGGGGGCCCTCAACAGCTAAGGGGTTAAGCGATTTGCCCAGAATCTCAGGCTGTTGAGTTGCGGTGAGACTCGAACGTGGTTACTCAGTCTCAAAGTCTGCTGCTCAGCGAAATACTCTCAAGAGAAAGTAAACTGTGGCAAAGGCACAGATTTAAAAATAAAATATGTATTTACGAATATACATGTCCATCATTAGGAGTACTTTATGGATACTTTTTCTACTGTAAAGCATGAAAGTTCTATTAAGGCACAGTAATGGTTTTCCTCTGCAATGGATGACGCAAAAGACACACAAGTGTTATTTTGGCAAAGGTTGTTGTGCAGATTCCATTATATTGAAAGATTGAATGCTTAGATTTGCTCCCCTACAAATAAAGCCCTCGTGAGATTTGGCAAGAGTGTATGTGGGCTCTGGGTTTCCCAATTCACACTGCGTTTCTGTGTGAAGTTTTAATGTAAATTGCATTGTACCCCTAAGGAAGCAAGATACTTTCATTTTTTTTTTATTTTCTCACTGCTTGTTTCTTTTAGATAAGTCTCCTACTTGTAACATGTTGGTCTGGCTTTTAATCCTTTAAACATCAATAGTAGGTGAACAATGTTATGGTGTTACCAAAACAATAACATGTTGGCATAAGTGTTTCAACTTATCCTGTGCTAACTGGGCCTACAGCGGAGTTTGTTTAGGATCATTTTCTAGATCTAGTGAATGTATCTGCATGGGAAGGGTAGAGCACTGCCATCTAACTGAACATTTTTGGCATCAATCAAGAATCTTGCCATACACATATATCTTCTAGATCCTTGTAATATCCTTGAATTGCCTGGATTATATGCGTTCGAGCGCAGAGTCCACCTTGTCACCGAAAAGGCGACAGCCATCAAAGGGCATGTCTAGTAAGGTGGATTGGACATCCCCAGAGAAACCAGACATCCTCAACCAGGCGTAGCGCCTCAAGGCTACTGACGTGGAAACCATTCTGCCCAGAGTCAGCGGTATCCAGCCCACATCTGATGGTGAACTTAGCTGCGTCTCTACCCTCTGCCACTGTGCGGGTGAGAACGGCCTGGGCCTCCTCTGGGCACTGTGGCACCACTTCCTCAAACGTATCCCACACTGTATGGGTATAACGGCCCAAGAGGCATGCGGTGTTAACCGACCGCAGCACTAAGCAGGCGGAAGAAAACATCATTTTCCCAAGGTGGTCAAGCTTCTTGGATTCTCCATCTGGAGGAGCAGTAGGGGATGCGCCCTTAGAGGACGAGGCTTGGACCACCAAGCTCTCGGGGGTTGGGTGTTAGAAGAGGAAAAGTACGTCACCCAGGGCCGGGCAGTGGCATAGGGCAATCATGCTGTCCACAGAAGCCTCTGTGCTGGGCTTGGAACAAGTGCCCAGTAGGACGTCAGTGAGGGCTTCATTAACAGGCAGAAGGGGCTCCGGAGAGGCCGCTGCCAGTTGAAGCACCTCCGTCAGAAGGTTAGTTGTGACTGTCACCGTAGGAAGCTGCAGGCCCAAGGCTTCAGCCGCCCTATGCAACGCCACTGCGTATGAAGCTCCCTCCTCCGTTTCCACAGTAGGGGGGAGAGCATGCCAAGGTCTGGGGAGGTATCCAAACCACTGGCATCACCCAATTTCTCTCGGCACTCCGGCTCCTCATGCTGGTCAGCCAAAGGGTCCACAGACCCCTCCCAGTCCTCCTCACCATCCTCTGGTTGCCACTCAGACCTGAAAGTACCACCAGGAATGAACAGAGGCACAAACGTACCTTTCGCCACCGGTACAGACATTGACTGACGTCGGTTTGGCACCGTGTCCAAGTCGGGGGTGAGCCTGGGGACGGCGCCGGTTGAGGGCACAAATGACGCCGTGGCGTAGTCACTGGAAACGGCGCCAGGGAAGGTACTGTGAGGTTGACCGGTGTCAATCCAGATCCAGGCCTGGATCTTCTGGAGCCCTCTGGCACCGGAGACATCTGCATCGAAGGCCCAGGGCCCCCAGCCGAGTCCGCAGGGTCAGAAGGCACGCCGGCGGAGTTGGGCTGCCCAAAGATGCTATGAAGCGCTTTCTAGAAAGCTCGAAGCTGGGTGAGGAGCCGTCCCAAGAGCAGGCTCCAAAGACGGAGTTAGAGAGAGCCGATGCTCCAGGTCCCGAATCACGTCGGCCGACGGACGGGGCAAGAGCGATGGTGCTTCTTCGCCTTCTTGTGTTTCGCATAACCTGAGGTGTCGTGTAGTTCCTATAAGACCTATATAGGATCCGTGCGTTTAGACAACATACAATGTGAGACTGGTGTCCAGACGGATTCCGGACACCCTCACCGGGTATGTTGGCCTTTGTACCAGATAGCTTGTGATGCCACTATAATCTCCTCTTACCAAGCAGAGAATAGTTCTTGGCAACTATCGAACAAGACAACCCAGATCTCTCAGGACCGTGGAAACAGTAACTTACTTTGTGCTCAGTCAATCTTGCTCACTTGTTCTCAGAGAGATACAAAGAATAAATGTTCAATAAGTATTTATTGAACAGTCGTTATTCTAGCGTAAAATAAGTACACTAAAATCACCAGTAGACAGTAGCACATATAAATGAGTAGCAGCACTAAGAAATTAAACAGATGGTAGGTTTCTACCATTTTGCTAAAACCATAAATATAGGCAGGTCTATAAAATACATGGCAATAAAATGTGTACTCCTACTATGCACCCTAACTAGATGTACCCAAGTCTACCTAGCATGGGAGTAGGTGTAAAGCCAAGAATCCCTCTAGGATAGAGCTAACCCCATTACCTGATGTGAGACTGCAGGACCCTGTTCTGATCTCGAGCTGAACACCCAGCGAGGGATATCAGAACACTGCGAGCCGGGGTATCTGCTTGCAGAAACCTCAGGGTCTCGCGTCAGTGTGTCGGCATGGAAGTCGTGATCTCCTCTGATTATCTCAGCTAAATGTGGTGTTTACATACCCTAAAGTATCCCCAGGGGTTCTACCTTGCTGTGCCAGTGTCACGTAGGATGACGTCGGGAATGAACTTTATACACAGTTATTATGCAGGATGTTAGATTTCGGGGTCTCTAGTTGGCAGAGGTAGGTACCTTTGACCAAATAGGGACCCTTGCGTCTAGTCAGGGTAAGGGGCTACACTCCTAAAATAACCCCTGCTCACCCCCTTGGTAGCTTGGCACGAGCAGGCAGGCTTATCTCAGAGGCAGTGAGTAAAGCATTTGTGTACACATACAGTAATCCAGTGACAACACTACAGATGGACACCACACAGGTTGTATTATAAAAATAAGTATTTTTATATAGACTTATCACAAGACCAACAACAAAAATCCACAATACTGTAATCAAAAATAGACTTTAAAATGGGAGGAAATAGCTCAGTTCTCTTAAGATTGTAAATGCGACACTTTACTCTCAAAGTACCTTTGATGCGTAATGCAGAACAAAGAAAAGGGTCGCTCGGTTCCTTACACCCAGGGGAGTGTATGCATCGGTTCCTTACTGCTGCGCAGGGGAGTTGATGCTCGCTTCCTTACTGTGTGGGGAGGTGATGTGTGTTTCTTACTGCTCTCTGGTACGATGCGACAAGATGGCACCACGATGCGATACTCTTCTCCGGTGCGATGCGACAATATGGCGTCTTGCTGATGATGCGACAAAGTTGATGCGATGCGTGCACGCTCGACGGTGACTCGATCTTTGGAGCTGCGACAGGCCCTGCGACGAGCTTCTCCGATGATGCGACGGCGGCACGTTTCTCCAGTGATGCGCTGCGCTTCAGCGATGCGATGGCGGCAGCCGGCAATGCGATGGCGGCAGCAGACTTCCTTGGTGATGCGACAGCAACTGCTGCGGCGGCGACACGCTACTTGTTGTTGAGTCGCGCTTCCAGCTCCCAGCGACAGCTAGCCTCTAAGAAGGCCCAGCACAACAGCAGGCACTTCAATTCCCAGCAAGGGAATTCAGGGGGGAGTTGGTTGGTGAAGTCTTGTATCCCTGAGACTTCAGGCAGGAGGCAAGCTCAATTTCAAGCCCTTGGAGATTCTTCTTCAAGTTGATGAAAAGCACACTCAATCCTCTTCTCCTTTCTTTGGCAATGAAGCAACCACTGCAGGCCAACCCCCAAACACACAGCACAGGGGTAGTCTCCTCTCCTCCTTCAGGTTCCTGGTTCTTCTCCTCAGCAAAGGTATGTCTCGATTCACAGAAGTGATCTAACGTTCTGGGGTCTGGGTCCCCCTTTTTATACACCAAAATCCTTTGTCTCTGAAGGCAGTGTGTGTCTGTACCTAGTCCAAACCAGTTCTGGTCAGTCTTGGAGCACTTTGTTGACAGAACTCCTACTTTCCTTTGGCAGGGCAGGCCAGGGACATCAGACACACCACAGGAGTTGGAGCCAGCATTGTGGAAGGCAGGCACAGCCCTATTCAGACCCAGGTGCCACCCCTCCCCTCACTCTCCATGCAGATATCCCTATTCAGCCTTGTGCTGACTCACCCTGTCTCCTGGAATCCCCCAGCCCCTGTCACTCAGACTCCAGGTATGGAATACACAACCTAGCAGAGGCAGGCTTGGACAGTTAGGCAAGAAAATACCTACTTTCTAAAAGTGGTATTTTCAAACACAGAATGTTAAAACCAACTGCACTAAAAGATGTATTTTATCATTCTGAGTTCAGGCATACTAAACTCGAATTTCTACCATGTTCCCTTGGTCAGTTAAGATTATAAGGTGTTATAATCAAACTGCCCCCCATTCTGGCCTTTGGGGACTGGTAGCCTTGCAATAGTGAAAAACGAAATGGCTGTAATTCACTATTAGGACATGCCACACACACCAGGGCATGTCCTACCTTTTACCTACAATGCACCCTGCTCTTGGGCCTACCTTAGGGGTGTCTGATATGCAGAAAAGGGAAGGTTTGGGGACTGGCAAGTGGGTGCACTTGCCAAGTCAACAGGCAGTACCAGACTGCACACAGGCTTAGCAATGGCAGGACTCAGACACACTTTACAAGCTGCTCAGGTGGGTGGCACAATCAGTGCTGCAAGCCCACCAGCAGCATTTGATTTACACGCCCTGGGCACACGCAGTGCACTGTACTAGGGTCTGACAGGTAAACTAAATAAGTCAATCATGGAGTCACTAATCCATACATCAATTTAACATAGGGAGCACTTGCACTGTGGCACTGAATAGCAGTGGCACAGTGCCCAAAACATCTAAAACCAGCAAAAACATCAGAGGCAACAGCACAAAATGGAAGGGAGACCCACGGCAATGGTGCCAGGTCTAACACAGGAGATGATGGTCCTGCTGTGATTCCAAGGAACTAAGAATCCTCATGCATAATTGAGGAGGCCAGTGTACATACTTATGTGTAGTATTGTAACTGGGTAAAAGGTCAGTCCTCCAAATCCATTATGTATGTAGTATAGGAGAGAACGTAGGTGAAGAGTATGAAATATAACACCCACTCCTCATCCGATTGGACGACAACTAAATTCTAGCGTACTACCAAGGCATCTAGAGGTTTGTAAGCAACAAATAATTTTAAGAGAATTCAAAAAGCGATTAAAAACCCTTTAAAAAAATCAGTACTGGCTCTAACTTGTCCGTTTATATAGTCCGAACAACTACAAGCATCCGAAAGCCATGCAGTTCAAAAAGGTTTCAATTTGGAATTTCGAAAAAAGATAAAAGCCAAATCTTTCCAGCGTGCGACATGCCAAATGTTTATGTGTCCTTGCTGGTAGACGCAACATTGCTGCTGTCTGCATACGCAGCTGACGATCCCTGTAGAACGAGTTACTTACCTTCGGTAACTATGCATCTGGTAGAGACTTAGTCTAGCCGCAGATTCCTTAACTTAGAATATCCCCAGGCGTCAGACTGGATCCGGAAAAGTTTCCGCAGCAGCACCTCTGCGCGCAGCGCCGCCCGGCTCCACCCTGACGTCGTCCACGGACATGACTTCAGCAGAGCCATATATGCCCCTCCCGGCACGCTGACATCAGTTTTCGTAGGGAAACTTTTCCGTGTCAGAACGCGGAACCATCACTAAAAAACTGAGAATAAGGGAACGGTGTGCAAAAAAGATGAAAACATAGAAGAAATTGACAGGTGAGACAGAGCAGTGCTCTGAAGAGCCATCCTGCAAGACCGAAGGCTCAATCAACATTAAAGGGAGACAAGGATGTGGAAAAACAGCCTGGCAGAGGATAGAAAGTCCACATCCTGAAAGGAAAACCATGAAGGAGAACATAACCGGAACACTAGATTAAGGAGAATTCACCACAAGACGTCACCAGAAAGAAACGTCGCAATCCCAATTAAAGATCCATAAATGTACATAGCCAAAGACCTGAAGGAAAGGCTGCTGAGGTGACCACAAAGACCACAAGGCAATGCAGAAGGGGAAAGCGGGATGGTGGGAAAAAGCGTGAATAGATTTCACACCCTACAATCCAGGCCAAGGACTGCAAGGAACACATGATCTATGAACAGACCGCCTAATCTAAGAGACTGGGCGGGAAGAAGCAGAGAAACTGAACGAATCAGTCTGTGTTGGACTAAGAGTATGTCACCCTGCAAAAGGGAAAGTCACCCTAAGAGAGGAGAGTATAGAAAAGCCTCAGCCTGAAAAGGTCCTCGCAGAATGGGGAAGACGGGTAGGCGTTAAGGAATCTGCAGCTAGACTAAGTCTCTACCAGATACATCGTTACCGAGGGTAAGTAACTCGTTCATCTAATAGAGACGTCTAGCCGTAGATCCCTTAACTTATAATAGATACCAAAGCCATACCCATGGAGGAGTCGGGTCTGCGACTGAACCCCACCAAGTTCCCAAGAGAACTTAGTCGTCCATAAGGTGAGTAAAACAGCACCGTCAACCTTTGGGACGAACCATAGTGAGGACCGTAATGTAGTGCAGTTAACCGCCAGACCGTGAAGCTCTAAAGAGAGCGGAAAACACTGGGAGGCAAAGGCACCAGAAGCCGTTAAGAACAGCACAGAAACCCCTGTGTGTATTCCTGGGATGAAAGAAGGAAAGCACAGAGCCAGGATGCCCTTGGCGAGGTGAGAGGTTCTAACTTTGAAAAAAGAGTTTGAGAGATCCACAGGCCCGAGGTGGCGACAGAAAGCAAAAGCAATTACCTGTCGACCAAGCAGCACAGTGGAAAAAAAAGGCACTGTAGAACCTGCAAAGACACGTGGGGCAGCAGTGGCAAGAGGCTGACCCTTATCCAGCAAGTGCCAGCATGGAAGAAAACCTATATGCTGGAGGAAAAAGGAAGGTCATGACTTTGCAATAAGTGGAGCTGAACCGAGGGTTTGAGAGAGAGCTGCTGAAGCAACATGTTGCGTGCAGCAAAGCCTTGTGACGGTAACTGGTATGACAGAGACATCACACACCGGTCTAATATGTACAACCGCGAAAAGGAGCCCTGTTGAAACCTGCACCAGCAAGACACAAGTGACAGCAGTGGCAGGATGCTAATCCGCGGCCATAAGGTGCCGTTAGTATGAAGGCCCAAGACATGCCAGAACTGAGGCGGTGTGTCACAACCTGGAAAAAGGGCAGATGACAAGCAGTCAAGCTTCAACGAACAAGAGCGAAGCCCGGAAGGCACCCAAGCCTACCAGAAGGTAGCTAAGCATACCAGAAGGTAGCTAAGCATACCGTGTGGATGCTGGAACTACACGAACTAAGCAAGGACCTCCCGGAGCGTGAGCAGCCCAGAAGCGCACAACAGCAGGAAAGCACCGGCCCCAAAAATGGGCAAACAAGCCGGACACTATATAAGAGCTGGCGGAACAAGCAAACCGGGCCAAGAACCACGAACACCGCATGAAAAAAAGAGCCTTCACTGATCTGCCTGGTAAGAACACAGAGCAGATATAGAGCAGGAGGAAAAACGTTAAAACCATGAAAACGTGACCCAACAAGAGTAGGCTGAAATTACTCGCAGTCGTATGGAAACTGAGTAGGAGAATGTCCAAAGCAGTAAGTAACCCATGCCCCTAGCCCGAGAGGAACAGTCCCCTGCAAGACAGAGTAGGGGGAAACAACTAGTTATGGAAAAAGTGAGGACAAATGTAAAGGTCCCGGACCCCAAGAAGCAAGTATTCCAAGGAAAACATGCTCCTTTGAGAGTGCACAGCATGAACCAAAGCAAAAGCATGGAAACCCCGTATGGAAACAGCAGGGATTATGGAAACTGCTGTGGGATAAGTGGCCACAAGGAGGCCATGACCACACACAGCAGAGAACATCTGCTAATCCACTACCTTGGAGGACAAACCCAGAAGGGGCTGTTCGTCCAAGTTGCACCAATAAGCAAGCCACACAGCGGCAAATAGGGTGTCAGTTGTGAAGAAACTGCGACAACAAGGTGTCCCGCCAGGCGTGCGAGATAGACACTGCACGGCATGGAACCTATGCCAGGTTCTGATGCACCACAGACGGACCAACCCAGGCATGCAAAGAGCAATGCTGTACAAGGATCACTGTAGGAATAAACAAGTGGCACCCCAGCAGGATGTCCATGGGGAAACTCCTTAGGAGCGTGCAAAGGCAGAACCTAATGCCAGCAAATACCCCACATAGGGTAATGCTAATCCCCTTTAGGGGTGTCCTCTGGGCTAAGCACACAGTCAGAGGACTGAAAAACAGGAGAAGCAGATGAACGGCTGTACTGAACGAACATAGAAATGGCTAACTAGCCATGAAGAGTAACCGGCACTAAAACTAACCTGTACATTAGGTTGGGTGCTGTAAAAGGAGGCATAGAATATGGCACCAAGATTTTCTGCAGCCCGGACAAGATGCGGGAGAGCGCCGAATCCGCGTGGCGGTCAAAAAGATCCACCCCACTGAACGACAGATCTGAGAGCATCCCGAATATGATCAGGGAAGCGACTGTCGCACAGCCAAGCATGGCGGCGTAAAGCCACAGCGCGAGCAAGGACCGGTCCCATAGAGTCAGTTGCATCAAGGGAAGACCGAAGGGAGAATTGTGCCATGCTCCTGCCATGCTGCAGAAGACGAAGCAATTTTGTCCGTGACCCTTCTGAAAGAGAAGAGAGAAGGTTTGCAACTGAGTCGCAAAGAGCTTGGATGTGCGTGCAAACACACAGGCTGTATTTAAGGCCCGGACACCTGCGATGGCAGAGGCAAACAGCCGGCGACCACAATCATCCAGCCACCTAGACTCCCTAGTGGGAGGTAACACTGGCAATGTGGGTGAAGACTGTAAATTAAAAGCTGCCTGAATAACTAGGCCTTGAGCTGTGAAGAGACAGGCAAAGAGGATCACCTGGAGCAGGGCGGTGCCTACAAGCAATAGCCCGATCAACAGGGTCACCAGAAGAGGGTCTGGACCAAGTGCCATGCAGGATGTCAGATAAAGAGTCCCCAAAGGGTAGCAAAGGCTCTACCTCGATAGGCTCCAAATGGAGCAGATCCAATAAAGGATCGGAAAGTAGAGGCACCATAGGAGGCTGAAAGCAGAGTACAGCAGTCGCCCCAAGAATTGCGCGCATGAAGGCAGTACTAGATTCAGTCGCCATCCGCATAGGTGATAACAAACCGTCGGTAGGAGATGGTTGAAGACTAATCCTGCCAGTAGACATTAGGAGTGGAGGAGCCGGAGACTGACCCGAAGGCCAGGCAACACTGGGTACTTGCACCATGGGCTCTTGATCTTGGGAGTCCAGGGAAGCATCATGTTGTAAAGGAGGAGGCGTAATAGCTAGTACAGGCGTCGACCGACGCCGTGTAGGAGACCTATCGCAGCCCGAAGAGACGGGAGGAGCAACGACCTCAACCAAGGGAAGAGGAATCGACGCCGCGTCGGAGTCGCCTGGACTTCGATTACCTCCAGAGGAGGTTCGACCTGGATGCCGTCGATCCCCCGCAAAATGTGCATGTTTGGGCAAGCCGGGCGTCGGGCCAGGCATCGGGGCCGGCGCCGCCTCCAACATCGACGCAGGAAGCCGCTCAGGGCTATGTGAAGACTGACAGGGTAGGCTGGACGGGTGTAGGAGAGTAGGATATGCACTTATGTTGTCCCCACTTTTTTTCTGATGTTAACACTGGTTTCTGGCTATAGTCTGGCTGGGTCCCTGCTAATCAGGGCTGTCTCTCTATTCACTCTAAAACAACTTGGAGTGCATACTAGATGCCCTAGCGATTGGATACTGTGGTACCTTAGGTACCAAGGGCATAGGTTCTTCACAGGCCTACCAGGGGCTGAAGCATGTATTATGCCACCCCTGGGAAGCAGACTAAATCTGACACCACAGGCCTGCTACTGCAGCCTGGGTGAGGTAGTGCTAGCACTCCTCACTGAGATATAGGTTCACTATATCTTTACCTGCACACACATATAAACCTATCAGTCACCCCTAAGGCAGGCCCTATCAATCCTGAGGGCAGGGTGCTTGGTATACAATGTGAGGGGGTGCCTCTGCATGAGCAGGACCCCTATGCAGCTGGCAGAGTCTATTCTCTGTGGCTGTTTGTGGATGCGGTTAAACCATATACTCTTAAGTGCATTATAACCTACCAGTAAATGCTAACTTTGGAATGACTGCATCAAAACATGTCGTGTTTGGTGTCAAACAACTTGGAATCATACCCCCACACCAGTAACTGGTGTGGGAGTATGATACCACCCTTCTAGAGGGGATGACATGTACCCACTGTTCTAAACGGTAGAAATCTCCAAGAGCCCTGGCATCACAAAATGGATGCCACCAGCACAGACACTGGGCTGCCCTCCTGCTGCTGACAAACTCGCAGTGGAGGAGGCCCAACAATATGCATCCTGTCACAGGGAGGTGTCACCACCTTCCGGACAGGATTTATTGTATTGGGGCTGGGTGGGTGCACTCCTAGAATGCTTTGAAGTCCTGCACTGGGGGAGCAGTAGGCGCCTCTGTGCATATGCCAGCTCAAACCGGTTCAGGGGCTACCTGTCCCTGCTCTGGCGTGAAACTGGACAAAGGGAAGTGGGTGTAACCACCCCCTACCCTGACCCTCCCAGAGGAGTGGTCACAGAGCTAGTCCCTCCCCTACCTTCAGTATAAGATAGGGAAACCTTGCCATTGCAAATCAGATATCCCAGGACGACGCTCTACAAGAACAATCCTGGCCCTTCAACGTTCCACTACCTGTGGAAGACTGAAGAATCTCCCTTGGAGTCAAGGAGTGACTCCCCTGCTTGGCAGGCACCAAAACTATGAATCAGCAGTCGCAAACGTTCCCGCTCCCGCCGGAGTCCCAAGTCCCTGCAGCCCCGGAAGTGGATTTCCTGACCTCGACGGCCATTGCGAGTCCCCAGCAGAGCTGAGGCGAGATGACCCCACGAGTGACGAGGAACAGCAATACCCGGGTACCGTGCACTATTGTCGAGTGCAACCCCTTCACGACGTTCTACGAACTTGTGCATTGGAACATTTGTGGACCAAGCCTCCAGCAGGTTTTGCAGCGAAAATCAGAGGCCTACCCTATCCAGAGTGACCGTGGGCTCCTGTGAAGCATTTCATTAAGAGGCGTCGTCGCGATCCCTTGCCCGTTGGCTTGTGGGTCCCCTGAAGACTTTATCGAACCAAAGGACTCCCCTGGTTGCTCCAGGCCTGCCCTCACTTACCCTCGCTGGGTGAGTCCCTCAGACCTTGCTGGTCTGCACCGCTGACTTTCTTCACATCCTACGAGACTTGCTGTTGCCAAGGCTTGTTGGCTCCAATCCGGTTGCCGACACCTCAGTAAGCTGCAGACGTCGTGGTACACTCCGAATCCAGCTGCTGGTCATCGTCGATGCCTCCTGGCCCTCGTGGGCGAAGAGTCAAAACACCCTTGATCACCTGAAATCACCAGACTTCCATGGGCATCCATCTTCCTGGCCCCGGATCACTGGCAAGTGACTGTGAACACTGTCCCTTCTGCTTTCAGGTCATCTTCATCTTGAATCCAGCCTTGGATTCCACCGGACACTTCTCCAGTCTTCGCAAGCAGCTAATCTTCTTTGGTCTCCATAGAAAACAGCGACGCGACCCGACACCAAAAGACACCGATGCACCCGGCTTCCCTGGGTGAGGTAACTCGTGCACTCCGGTGCCCTAGTGTGTGCTGGCCCTCGAATTACTTACCTTGTAAGTGGCTTGCTTGTAGACTTCCACAAAGTACCCTAGAACTTTAAAAATCCAACCGCGACTTGCCCCATTGAAATCAATAGGGAACCGGCGGCTGTGTTCTCACACTGCACGCGTCTCCCGTGGGTCTTTTACTTACCTGCCTTGGGTGGATTAGTGAAGCCCCAGCGATTCTACAGGCCCTAGGCCTTGTCCCCTTGCAAGTCGACATTCCTAAACCTCTTTTTTAGTATATGGTCTGGTACGCCCCTAGAGCCCCAGCCATATTTGTGCTTAACTTATTGTGAAACGTTGATATTTGAATGTGTTCCTGACTTCTAATCTCATAAAGAGATTAGTAGAGTGTGTCTAGAAATAAATATATGTATATTTGATATATATACCTGTGTGGTGTCCTTTCATTTGGTAATTCAAGAGATTATAAGGTAAAACAAGCTGCTTTACATTCCTCTGAGACTTAGCCTGAAGGCTGCTCTCCACAGCTACCACTAGGATAGCTTTCTCTAAAAAGGTTGTCTTAAACCTATCTACCATAAGAATCGAATTGGACTGGTGCAAGGTGGCCACTATAACTAGTGACCAGCATATGCCAGGCCAACTTCTCACAACGGGCGACTGGGAGGACCCACTGGGCCGTGTCCTGTCGGCGTCATACCGGCTCCGGAACCGGAGGCGATGCACACAGGCGGTGCCGAGGAAGAATCTGCCGGCAATCACCCGACATGAGTGCATTCCACCTCTTTGGGGCCCAAGGCGCTCCAGGGAGAGGGGGTGACCTAAAGTAAGACTGGAGTGCTTCAGAATAAGCCTCCATTTGAGCACGCGTCGCTCCAACTCCCGGAAAGGGGGGGTATGGAGGAAGCGACTGCTATGCGCCCCTACCTGGCATAGAGCGAGAGGGGCGGGCGCCAGCAGTACGCGTATGGGAGAAAGACATCTGTGCTTGATGTTTGTGCTTGCGCTTACCTGCCTTCAAACGACGTTCGCGGGAACGACCTCTGGAACGGGCCCGATCCAGAGATGGAGAGCGGTGACGTGAAGGGCCTGGACCGGACAGCCGCGCGGCCAGTAGTATCACACGACGGTCTCTCAGGGACTTGGGCTTCATCTTCTGACAGGTGCTGCACTACTTGGAGTTGTGGTGCACGCCGAGGCACCACATACAGATGAGGTGCGGGTCAGTGCCAGACATCTGATGCGCACAGGCTTCACAAGCCTTAAAGCCGGAAGGCATTGCACACTGTTCTCACGACACCGAGGGTGTCGAGAAGGCCCAAAAAGCAGGCCAAGGAAATGCAGGTTTTCCAGGATCCGCGCTCGGAAGCGGAAAAGAAGAAAACTGAGGTCAGCGTGCTGGGAGGGGCATATATGGCTCCGCTGATGTCATGTCCGTGGACGACGTCAGGGCGGTGCTGTGCGGCGCTGCCCCCCGGCGCGCAGAGGTGCTGCTGCGGAAAATTTTCCAGATCCAGTCTGACCCCTGGGGATATTCTAAGTTAAGGAATCTGTGGCTAGATGTCTCTATCAGATACACCTTACAAAGAATGTCAATTGAGCACAGATCTTACGTATTGCCTACAGCAGATGCCAGGGCAGCCTGTGCCATATCCAAGGCCTGAGTGTTGACGGAGGAGCCAGTAGTTATACCAACAGGAGCAGAAACTACCTGAGGTGGCTCTAAGAATGCTGCCAACAACATAGTAATACGCTGAGGACACTGCAGAACATGGGCCGTTATCAGGTCCAGTAAAGCATCAAACGTCCGGTGGCGCAACCGATGGAAGTGTCAGACAGAGGTCCAACACGCATTCTTCTCCGCAGAACAGGCATCAGAGAACAGGTAGGACACAGTCCATCCAGACTGGTCTAAATGACAGGAACCAAGAGGAGCTCAGTTCCCGTAGGCGAGGTGTGCCCAGATGTTGTACTATGCGATCACGGTATTTGCGCTCCAGGAGTGCTGTTGCTACTTCCTTGGTGGCTGGGATTTCCATTGCACAGCAGAAAGGTAACAATCAGGATTCCTGCTATTAAAAACAGGATCAAGGAAAGCCCTCCAAAAATGCTTCCAAAGATGTAGTGTATAAAGTTTGGTATAACTCTGAGGACCGTCTGAAAGGTGCTTAGCAGTCCGGAACCCATGGTCTTAAATAGGTGTACAATACCCATCATATCAGACATGTTAAAGATACGACTTATCATTTCTGTGAAATTGAAAGGGCAGTTTGTACGTATAAACAACTGTATCTGAGCCGAGGACCTTGCGATCTGGAGATCAAAAGTCTCCCGGGCGGAGGTTAAGGGCACAGTTCGTTGTAAAAGCATGGCTATCATTGTACTCAAAGTATCAAACCGTATAAGGGAAACATTTAGCGAAGGCCCTAACGGCGCCACCCTGACTGTATGTGTTGGTGGAAACAATACTTGCATAAAGTTACCCTGGAGCTCACGGTGAATAGATAAGCGATGTCTGGAAGCATCCCACAACAACCTTGATCATTCAGCATCAAGTAACTCCCATTCATGAGAAGCCTGAATACCAGATTAATTACAGCTGCCGGGGTACCCATCAAGTGACAGGACAAGTTCGCCACAGACTCATTACAAGCCCCGCGTAGCATAATATCCTGGCATATGAGAGATCCACTTAAAGCGTTCTAGCAGTTTGTTTCGCTTAGAAACACTTCCAGTTCCCCACTCCTACATCGAAATCTGTATGGTAAATCCCAGGATTCCCCGATGAATTCCTTACCCATCTTTTCATATCTGCCTGTTGTTATTCTAGGCAATATTGAAACTGGAAAGTTGCGACCAGTAATGTTATATGTCCGTGTACTAACCATTCTGTGGACGGTGACTGAGCCACAGTAAAGGGTAACCTATCCAGTTTCTCAATACGCAGCATTGTATATTTTGCTACCCTCTGTGCCGTTTTCATTTGTTTTTCTGTTAGATTGTATGCATGAAATAATGACGTAATGTTGATAAAACGCCAAGGCACATAACTGGCGCGCAATGACTGCAGGGTCCAGCTTAACAAAATAATAGAACATAATTTCATCTGTCCGAGTTTTGTCAAAATCTGAACTATCCTCTGACATTTCAGTGCTAGAAATTGCAGGTTGTTATAAATCAGGCACTAAGTTATTAACAGTTTCAAAATCCCAACCATCAGAAAATGTACTGGAGGTAATAATATTTTTCAATGAAATTTTAAACATATGTGGAATTTTTAAAAGCTCGGTCGATCCAAATATATCAAAATTTACTTTGTCCCCACACTATACCATACGGTATAGTAACTGCGAAAATGTTCACAAAGGACAAGTCTCTTTGTTCACGATGAAAATTAAGTTTACTTTTGGCATTGCAGAGCTCTGTTGAAGATAAGTTCCACTGATGAGCAAGTTGAAAGTTATTACTAATCCTAACCAGGAAAGGAAAAAGAAAAAAACTCTGGTTCTAGCCAAGGTGATACTAAATACGTTTTCCTAAGTAAGTTAAAAAAGTCTTTGATCCGTTGTTTGCGAGAAATTTGGGCTGGCGTCATTTCAGGTTCACTTGGATCCAATGAAAAGGTATCGAAGTCTATGAAATAGCCTAATGCAGTCCGATCTGTCTTTGGTAGCTCACCAGGTTCTGTTGAACTTGTGGATTGCTCTTGTTGAGGCATGTTGACAGACATCCTTGTTAGGTTGAATTGAAATTTGTCTCACTTTGAGAGTTTGTGTCGAGGGGAACTAGTTCCATTGCATTGTTATTGATTCCGTTGCTTTGTAAAGGTGACTCCTCAAATGTTATGAGTCTTTCTGTTTGTACTTCCTGTATTGTAGCGAGAGGACGACGTCGGCTACTCAGGAGCCCACGAGGCCTACTATTTAGTATCGGCCACATAGTGTGGCTTGATCAGATCGATTGAGACAAATCTCTTTTCCGGCAAGAGCTGGTAGATGTACAGTTCTTGTTCCTTCAACGTCCAGGGACAGGCTTTCGTTACGATGGCCCAAATTCCTTCTTGTCCACAATCTTTTCTCTGACCAGATCCCCAACTTTAGGGATCCAGGCAGGTCTTGCAGTGGCTGACTTGACTTCCCCAGTGGCACTTTTCTTTGTCATGACGTTACTTAAGGAGTCTCTGGAATCATTCTGATTCTTTAAAACAGCCAAACGTTTAATAATGTCACAGTTTTTCATCCGCCTCTGTGCCTTCACAATCGGCATCAGGTACCCACATTCTTGTCGCAAACAGGACCGCATAAGGAGTTTGACCTCCCAGAGGGCTTCTTGGCAGGTTATTAAGAGCCCGCTGGACCCCATATGATTGACCCAACTACCACCCGAGCCTAATACCCTAGCTGTTAAAGATTCCTTCAAGTCCTGGTTCTTCCTCTCCACAACCGAATTTCCCTCGGGATGGTACGGAGCGGAATACCACAATGCTACAGCCAAACGTCCCATGGCTTCCTTGTAAGCCCTGCAGCTGAACGCGGGGCCACGGTCAGAATGTAATGTGTCAACTGCGTATGTCCCTATGAAGAATCGCAAATCTTTTATAACAGTTAGGGCGTCAGCCGAGCGCTGAGGCCATACCCATAAGAATCTTGAACAAGAATCCACAGCAACCATGATATACTTATAAGCCCCATCAAATTGTAAGAGGCCGTAGTAGTCCAGGTAAATGCACGCGAGCGGTCTGTCTGACATTAATAATGGTGCCTGCGCTGGACCCTTTTATCTGTTGACAGATATCGCACTTTAAGATTAAATCTTTGGTCTGCTTTGTTAACCCTGGCCACCAATAGCATTGTTTCGGTAAAGAAACTGTCGCTGTAAATACTGCGTGCGCAGAACCCAGACCCTCGTGTGCTGCCAAGATTAAACCTAACATGTGATCCATGTTTGGCATTACTCTATCCCCCACTCCAGGAATCTGAGCAAATGGAACGTTGTTTGCATCTAACTTGTAGGAGTACTTGAGTGGAAAACCTTTAGGTAGTGCTTTGCTGTTGTCGCGTGAAGCAACCACAGCTAACATTGTGCTACCGTCTACCCTCGTTTTTGAACGGGTGTTTGCAGCTAAGGACGCAGTGGGTACTGCCCCCTTTGCGGCTTAATCAGCCAATTAATTCCCTTCAACGTGAACACCATCATGTTGATGACACAGCGTGTGTATCACGGGAGCTCTTGATTTTCGTTCTTCAACTCTGCTACCTGTTCCCATAGTTTTCTATGTTTAATTGTGCCAACTTTTGCATCTCTGTACCCATTCTGTCCCCAATAGTGGAGATATTGGTTGTACGACTGGACTCAGTAAAAGGAATCACACACTATCAGTGTGAGGCATTCTGGATCCGTGTTTATCAGTACCAGTAACAGTGCTTTCAATACTGCCAATTGAGCCGTGCAGTCTCCGAGAGACTGCGTTTTTGTGCAGCTCGGACGGAACTTGTCGTCCTGCATCCTACCTTTTACAATAGCGCATGCTGCACTGTATTGTTGCTTACTCCCTATGGCCGGTTGAGCAGATCCGTCAGTATAAATAATATATTCATACCGATCCAGAGGCATTATTTGATTTGGTAGAGGATATTCTTGTTCATATTGCAGGAATGCTTGTGTTTTTAAACTATGGTCATATCTATATTCTACATCTGTTGCAGTGAGAGAATTAGCCCATTGTATCCATCTTGGATGTGACGCTTTTGCAGTTGGGACACATGCCTTTGTTGCAGTCTCTAAGGCCGGTATCGGGGTCACGACAATTATTCACTTCCCCTGAGCCAGCGCTCTCTCTTTCTCTCACTACAGCAGTCTGTACTGCTGTCAGAATATTTTCTGTAGGAGCAAAGCGCATTTCTGCGTTGGTTTACAAATGTGATTAATATGCAATTGGTACTGTTTCACCTCCATTAACTGTTAAGTGTACCCAGATTGACCTGCGACTACACGGATCACCAGGTTGCATACGTTTACGCGTGTCTATGTGGTTTTTTTTTTATATAAACTTTTTATTGTAGTTATCGTCAAGGCACAAATGAATCAGGTAGTATATACAAGCATTATAAGCATTATATCCAGACATCAGCGGTTTTACGACAATTGGCGTATGGATATTGTCTGTATGTGTTTTGATGATATCATATCAGCTTGTAGGGAATGAAGGATATTCGTGTGTTCCTTTATTCATTGTCTAACTGAAAAGTCAGGCTTTATTAGCTCGTAGAAAGGTTTTACTCTCCCTGAGTAATCCAAAATGTACGTTCTGTCAAAATAAAAAATCCCAGTATGGACTGTAAATTTGTTAATGATTTTGGCGGTAGTAGCAGCACGCAATTTTCTATAAAAAAAAATGGGTTGCCAGGCTTTGCCTTCACTTGAAAGCTCATATCCCAAAAATAGGACATTGAGGTGTGCTATCTTTCATTCTTTATAGTTAAAATTTGTAGCCTTCAGAGACGAAACCCAAAATAAGGGTGCGTACCCTGGTCAAGTGTTCCTCTAAGTCATCATCCGTCAGATAAATATCATCTACATAGGATAATGCTTTTCGTCCAATTTCTGTAGTAACTCCGTTACCCTTCTTGAGAAAAACCCCAGGCTATTCTTATACCCTTGGGGGAGTCAACAAAATTGACGCTGTGACCCTAGCGCTGAGTAGGTTGTCAAATATCTGCTTTCAGGTGCTATGTTTTAGCAGAAAAATCCATTTGAGATCTCTAATGTTGTTTTGTATTTTTTCCGCACAATGTTATTCATTAATGTGGCACTGTGCATTCTGAACTGCCAACATTTTAGTGTCAGTCTAAAATTAGTCTATATGAATTGTTGGGTTTCATTATGGGAAACAAAGGATTATTCATTGATGAGGTGCATGGTTCAATTACACCTTGGTATTCAAGTTGATTTAAGATCTCCCTAACCTGTTTTTTTTAGCTTTCTGTTTTATGGGCTACTGTCTTTGTGGAGTTGGGTTTGTTTTTACCTTTTGCCAGACCAAAATCTTCCTTTTTATATTTATAAGTCACCCCTAAGGTAGGCCCCTGACAACCCAGAGGGCAGGGAGCAATATATTTGAAAAGCAGGACATGTACTTTTTAGTGTTATATTTTTTGCTAGCGAAAAAACGTGTTTTTCACTACTGCAAGGCCTATATCTCCTTATTACATGTTAGAAGTGTACTTTCCAAATGGGAAGATCTTACTGATTAAAGTTTGGTGTCTATGGAATCCTAATTTAAAATCCTAATTTATAGTGAAGTTAGATTTTAAATTACAATTCTGAAAAAAATCCTGCTTTTAGAAAGTTAGAGTACAATACAACAAAGTGTCACCAAGTAAATCGTTGCAGAAAAAGATTCAAGAGAAAAATTAATTTTTGATAAAAAAGAAATGGAAGCACTATCAAACGAATACTGTGGTTTGTGATTTCAAAGCATATACAAGGAAAAACTAGTAGACAGCATCCACATTTTTTGGGTAATGTGCAGTGAATAGATGGTGGATACACAGTGCTCATGGGTAAAACTGTGCATGGCGCATGTGAAAACACGTTAAATAAAAGATAACAGCAAACAGGCGTTAATTTAGACTCGTAAAACATGAAATAGTGGTAAAAAAATGATTTTCAATCATTTAATAGGTCAGAGGCCGCACACCTGCTGATTCATGTTGAGGGTGTTTCAACCTTCGTTAGTTCAGTTCATCATCAAGACAAAAAATGCACATTAATGACCAATTGTTGTCTGAAGGAAGTCCTAGAAAATAAGTGATTATAGGACCAGCCATACCCTTAGCCTGGAAAGGGGAATGACAACCCCACTTGTATGAAGAAATTGGAGTCAGCGAGGAGGTGGTAAGTTCCTATTTAGAATAAGTGTGTGGCAGCCGATCACACTTTAAATGCCGATATCAATTACTGTAAGTGCCTGGTGTCAGGAATTAACCAGGGTCCAGCCCGGCTGAAAATTTAGCTGAATCGCTCAATTGATGCTCGGAGAGGGTGTCACACAACTTTCAACATGTGTTTCCCACATATACATATGAGTGCTCCGAAGTTCTTGTTTTAAAGTATGCATTTCAGCAGTTCTTGTTTTCAGTATGCATTTCAATAGGAACGTAGTTTCTAATTGTTATTCTAATTGCAACAACGGCGGGCCTCTCTTGCTGCACCTCACATCAGTTCCAAAAGCATTAATGGTCGTGCAATCAGCCCCAGACCCCAACCGTTGAGCAGCGTCACTGTGTTCCAGATCATCAAAGGACATCATACCGAGGAAATACGGAGACTTTGAATCGGACTTTGGAGCCATAGGTACATGTGTAATACACTGTGTCCTTTGAATGTTTTGGAGACTTACGGAAACAGGAAACTTTTATATTAGCCCTGATGAAGTTCCCCTTGGGGGAATGAAACACGTTGGCTGGACCTTTTATATCAGTTGAACTGATATAAATTGGAATAAAGAAGATATTTACCCAGAACTATCTGACTGTTGGACTCTTTTGATTCGTGCACCCCCACCTATTCTCGTAGTTTTTAATTGTATTTACAAGTGTATTTATATAGCAGCTCACTACCTCTAATGAGGCAATGAAGCGCTTTTTGGCGAGCAGCACGCTATTCAGGAATCCAAAAAGGATTAGTGGTGGGTTAGTATAGGAAAATATGTGAATTTGAGCACTGGACATGTGTTAGACTGGGCACCATTGGCATAGGTCTCTTCTATTTTTTGTCACTTTTTGTCTCCTTCGTGGTTGCTGGCGTTAGACGCTCTGGGCGCTGTGCCACTGCCATTCAGTGTCACAGCGCGAATGCTCCTTATAATAAATTAACTGTATGAACTAGTATAGTCTTAGTAGTGCCAAGGAACGTTAGGAAAGTCGAATTTGGTATGCTTGAGCTTCAAATATTAATGTGCATCTAGTAGTGGTGATTGTCTTTATATTCTGAGTGTGCAACTACCGCTTTTGGAAAGCAGGTATCTTTTTGTCTAAACCTTCCTGTGTGTTTTCTTGGTATGTGTATTGGCCATCTGGTGTAGAGGGCCAGGGCAGGCTGAGGCCGACCTGGGTCGAATGGAGGAATCTGTCGTTGAAGTATGGGGAGGGGTAACCCCTTTGATCTGAGCAGGGCTGTGCCTGGCAAGGTGAATGATGGCTCCACCTCCCACTGGGCGTCTGATGGTGGGCCCCCTCTCCCTGAAAGGGAGGATGCCGCCTCATAAATAAAGGGACCCAAGTCGACACAAAACTATTTCTGGCCGGGTCGAGTGATTTGTGACTCTCAAGAAGAAAGACTTTTGGGGTATAAAGATCTGAGCTGAAACCCCTCCGAGGTGTGTAACTTCAGGATGCGAAGACGAACCTCTGTCCACGTAACAAGAGGGACAGGACTTTGAAACTTTCACCCATCTACTGAAGCAACTACCAAAGGGCCTGATTTCAGCTTGCCTCCTGCCGAAGTCTCAGGGACATTAGACTTCATTCGTCAGCAGCCCGGATTCCTCTTGAAGGGAATCCTACTCGCAGGAGAGGCCTCTGTCGAGAAATCCAGGGTCTCTAGTTCTACTGTGGGGAACGCCGCATTTGACTTGCTACGGAAACCATTGCTATCGCCATTGCGGGCCGCTACAGCAGAAGAGCTGTGCCGCTGAGTGCCCGCCTTGGCCTTGTTACGAAATAATACAAGGATACTACAAGAATCAGTACTATCGCTATTTTGGGCTGCCGCTGCTGAGGAGCTGTGTCGCTGAGTGCCCACCATCGTTTTACTACAGAAACCATCGCTACTGCTATTGCGGGCTTCTGCAGCTGAAGAGCTGTGCCACTGAGCGCCCACGCTAGCCCCTACGTCACAAACCTTGCCATCTTCTGCGTGTGCCGCTGGGTGCAGTCTTCTAACCCCGTCCTAGGATTAGCGTGAGTGCAGGCCGCGGACTGCTGCAGCCGAGGAGCTGTGGCCGCTGAGAGTCCACCTGAAGTCCCACACCTTCCCTGGAAAGCAGTGTGCTGTGCTCCCTTTATATCCCAGGTACTTTGTGCATCACCGGGCCGCCTAGGCCCCGAACTCGAACTAAGCTCGTTCCACCCACACGCACAAGTGCTTCCATCGCCTTGAATGAATCTGTAATTATGTGCATTGTGGTTCTTTGAGCATTTCTCCGTTTCGGGCCTATATAAAGATAACTATTTTTCTATACTTGCTTGTGGTGTCCGTTTTGTAGCGTCTTCCCAGCGTTATTGTGTATGGTCATAAATGCTTCACACACTGCCTCTGAGATAGGCCTGTCTGCTCGTGTTACGTTACCACAGGGTTGAGCAGGAGTTATCAAAAGGGTGTAGTCCCCTTACTCTGACTTAGGAAGAAGTGTCACTATTTGACACCGGTGCCAGCTGCTGCCAGCTAGAGGCCCCCATTTCTAACAACATGTGAGTCTGTTAGCTGGATTGAATAGGAAAATGGAAGGCTAGAAGAGGGAATAGACTAGAAGGTGTTATTTGGGAGATCATAGTAGTAAGACCCTGATGAGGTTTCAAAGCGCTTTTCAGCGACTTGAAAACTGCTCCGGAACCCAAAGAGGATTAGGGATACTATAGGGAAATATGTGTTAATTTGAGCAGTGAACATGTGAGTCTGTTGGATTGAATAGGATAATAGAGGGATAGTAGCGGAAAGTCTAGAAAGAGTTATTTGGGAGATCATAGTAGTAAAATGAGGCTTTGGATGAGTAAAAGGAGAGGTGGATGAGGGAAGAGTCTCTACAAAGGGATTGAGGAAATCATAGTAGTAAAATGAGGTTTGTGATACATGCAGTAAGAATTAAGAAAGATGCTTGGGAGATCATAGTAGTAAAATGAGGTTTCTGGTGAGCCAAGGAGGGATAGAGGGGAAAGAGTCTAGAAAGGTTTATTTTGGAAATAATAGTAGTAGAATGAGATTCGGAAGAGTCAGAGTGGCGATAGAGGATATATTGTGAGCAGTATGGGGGAGACAGAGTAGGGCATTAGAGATAGTCAAAGGTGGGGGTTTTTTGGTTTCTTTTTTTGTTGCCAAATTGTGTTGCCTTGTATCAGCATCGCAGAAAATGCAACCCTAATTGTGTTAATTTGGTTCAGTTACTCTGCAAGTCTGTCCCTGTTGCGACGCCCTTTTTGTGACGCCATGCTGCCCCGCTTGCGCCGCATTGTTGCATGCCCCCAACAGCGTATGGCTCACAGACTCCTTTGTAAGTTGCAGGTTTTTGCACTGCGCATATGATAGAAGCATTGCTACATCAGATTGAGACAATGCTACTTACGCACACGCTTTTGCATTGCAGTCCCAGCAGGAATGTATGCACACTCACACCATATACGTGGATTTTGTTTTCTTTCCCCCACACACAATGTCGCCAGACACTTCTCTGCCTAACTCTCGCTCCCACACAACACATACAAGTCACTTTTATCACTAACTATACATGAAGGTTTCTGCTCAAGTACCTAAAAATGTCAGTCCCTGCACACACAAAGAAAGATACCTTTGCATGGCCACCGCCTTGCTCCCACACACAACAAAGTCCAAGCATATAGACACTGTGAGAAGTTGGCCTGGCATATGCTGGTCACTAGTTATAGTGGCCACCTTGCACCAGTCCAATTCGACTCTTAAGGTGATAGGTTTAAAAGACAACCTTTAAAGAAAGCTATCCTAGTGGTAGCTGTGGAGAGCAGCCGTCAGGCTAAGTCTTGAAGGAGTGTTAAGCTTATTGTTTTACCATAGATAACCTCTTGAATGACCAAATGAAAGAGCAGTCCACACAGGTATATATATAAAATATATGTATTTATTCTAGACAGAATCCCACAAGTCTCTTTATGAGGCTAAAGGCAAAGTTACAATTCAAACAAGCATTGATAGATACAATAAATAGCACTGGAATCATAGGGCCCCAGGGGGGACCAAACCATATATTAAAAAAGTGGTATAAGAACCACGACAATTCTACAGACAATGCCTAGGGCATTTAGGATCGCTGGCCCCTTAAGAATCCACCCCAGGTTATGAAGAAGGGGACCCACGGGAGGCGCGTGCAGTGGAAATAGCTGCTATCGGGATCTCTATTATATCCTATGGAGAATGTCGCGGTTTGATTTAAACAGAATAAAGACACTTCTAGCAGGAGTTCAAAGTTAAAAACTTAGAGTTAAGCTTTTGAGGAGCCCACTACCACGAGAGTACCGAGGTACCACTGTTACCTGCCCCAGGGAAGCCGGGTGCATAGGTTGTTTTCGATGTCGGGTCGCGGGCTGATTTACAATGGGAAAATGTACAAAACTGCTGCTAGCCAAAAGCGTCGATGATGCCGTGAAGAATGAAGTTGTAGAGTTTGTAGAGAAGAACCTGAAAGCAGAGGGGACAGAGTCTGGGTCACGGCACAGTGACCAGGGAGCTCAAAGGAAAGAGCCCTTCAATGTCGGGTGCTTCAAGTGGAACGAGGTGTAGCTTGGATCTGCAGCCACGGGCTCCCAGAGGCTTCAAGGAAGGCCAGCTTCTGGAGGGCGACTGTCCCACGATGGATGAGGGTCGCTGCGGTATTAGTGTCCCGATTGGATCCACTAAGCCTTGGCAACCGCAACCCACGCAAGATAAACAAATCAGCTACTGGTGCAGACCCATGAGGTCTGTGAGAGGTCTCCTTTGGAGAGACTGTAGAGCAGGCCTGGAGCAACCAGGGGAACTCTTAAATGTCGATATTGACCTCCGCAAGGGCCCACAAGTCGAGAGACAAGGGACCGCGGGAGGCGGCAATTTGGAGTGCGTAAAAGGGAGCCCACGGGCCACCGTAGGGGGCTAGGGCGCTGATCTTTGGCACAATTGCTGTTGAGAGGTTGGCTCGATAACAGGCCAAAGCACAACTTCCCCACTGGTCAGGGTCGTGTGCTATGCAAGAGGTGGCCGGTGTCCTGGGGTATTGGAGATCTCAGCACCCACGCGGTCCACGGTGCTCAGACTTGCTGTGCACACTCACTGGCCTCTGGGATGCTCAGGAAACCCACCTCAAGGTTGCTGGGAGTCGACGAAGTCCGTAGGAGCAGCGAAGTTCCAACCGGGTCACTTGCAGTGTTTCAGGTGCCTGCCAAGCAGGGGGGTAACTCCTTTACCCCAAGGGAGATTTCTTCAGTCAGTTGGGCAGCAGCTCGTCGAAGATCAAGTCTGTGAAGTCCAAGATTAATCTGAGGCTCTGGGGCCACGTTATTCACCTTTATCCCCAAGATTAGGGGAGTGTCCAGAGCAGTGTCCACCAATGAGAGTTGAGGCGGGAAAGGGTGGGTACACCCTCTCCCCTTTCTGTGTTTCCCGCCTGGGCGAGGGGCAGGATGCCCCTGAACTGGTTCCAGGCGGTGTATGCAGAATGTAGGCGCTGTAGCTGCCTACGTGCAACTCTGAAAGGCATCCTAAGGTGCACCCACCCAGTTCCAATCCACATATCCTGTCTGGGGAGGTGCTGGCACCTCCCTGCCACAAGAGCCCTATTGTCCAGCTGCAGAGGCTGGGATTTTCCCCAGCAACAGGCAGCCAGAGTCGTGTGGGTGGTTTGTAGCATCCATTTTGTACTACGTGTGCACTTTTAAATTGGTGTCTAAATTCTGCAGCTTTTCCCATATCGCCCCACTAGCAGGGGGGAATCATGCCCTCATGCCCATGGCTGGACTGGGGGTATGATTCCTACATGTTTGACACCAAACACGATATGGTTCTGTGTAGCCATTCTCAAGTTAGCACGCTATCGCGATATACTTATAATGCGGTTAAGAGTATATGGTATGGCTACACTACAAACAACCCAGCAATGATTTTACGAAGGTTGCAGAGGGGCCCTACTCAGGTAGGGGTCCCCGCTCACACATACCTCAGCACCCTGCCTTGTAGGATTACCAAGGCCTGCCATAGGGGTGACCTATGAGAGTATATGTGTTGTAATAGGGTGGGATATAGGGTACCTATATCCCTGTAAGGGGTGCTAGCACCACCTTACCGAGACTACAGTAGTGGTCTGGTGGTGTCAGTTTGTATGGCTGTCCCAGGGTGGCACAATAAGTGCTGCAGCCCTGGTAGGCCTACTGAGGGACCCATGCCCTGGGTACCTAGGGTACCATCTACAAGCGACTGCCAGGGTATCTTCAGCATCCAATTGGCTTGTACCTAGGGTACTCACATCGTTTAAGAGAGGAAGCAGATAGGCTGGAGTCCTGGATTGCAGGGCCGCAGCCGGGCTAGAGTCATAAAACAGTCAAAACATCAGCAAAAATTTGGGGGCAACTATGCAGTCGATGCCACTCTCCTACAGACACACACAAACACACAATACAAGATTGTCCCTTACACAAACACACACACCTGATTTACATGGCACACGGTGCGCTCACATTTAAGCGCTAAATAAATACAAAATACAATACATACACAGCAATATATAGCAGGCCCACAAACAGACATAACTATAAATTACAGTCATTAAATACTCACACATATGTACAGCTTTACGTTGTAGTGCTTACATAGCAAACACACATCTATACATCGGAATCCAAGCTTGCACAAAAGTAACAGCTCATTTATACAGCATTAACACTAAAAGCAACACTTCTGGAAGGTAGTGGTTGTCTCGACGCATGTGTTACATATAGCAGTCATTTTTATCTCTTTCTCCCACACAGAATAAATGGAAGAAAAACTGCCCATTTCGCACCAAAAATACTTCTATTGTTTCCACCCAAACAAGTAAATGGGCACGTACTGTCCGATACTGAGTACCTGTACTACTTTAATTTGAAAGGAAGAGTACCTGCACTTCTCAGCACTGCTCCAATGCTTTTAATGGAAGAGTACCATCACTTCTCAGGAACAAACAAGTACTCCGAGGAGAGTATATTTGCACTTCTATATTTCTATTTAAAGCACTGACCCAAACTCCCCTTGGGATTACAGTTTAATGGTAAAGTCAAGCGTACCCACGAAGTTTAGTTAGCTACTAGCCAGCTTAAATAAAGATCATCTTCCTGGGACGCTTTGAGCACAGCAAATATCCCAAAAGTACAGAGATGTAGCAAACCTCAACAGAGTGAAGGTCAAAGCCAGGGAACTAAATACTCTTTGGAGAGAAGCAGAATGCAGGCTTTTCTTGTATGGGGAATCGCCCCCACAACTTAACTTAGCTCATATCGAAGTCTCAAAGATTAGGTCATTTGACTAAAAGCACATTACAAATCAAATTGAGGCCCAGGAAAATTCCAATGGGAGACTTTTTTTTTTAAAATATAATTTGTTGGTATTTCCAAATAAATGCAATATACATTTTTATGCACAAACCAACATGCCAGGTATACATGTTTCTAGATAAACAACAGCTCAAAATACACACAGTAATCGTTAGTCATTTGTGCCTAGGGCAGCGATGTGCCCCAATATCACCAGGAACAGTATTCACGAAACAGTAAACATTTAGAGGTAGTAGTACCTGAATATAATAGCAGAGTCCAGTCTCCACCTGACAGTACCCACCACATAAACATATCAAATATCCATATTGTATTAATTATACATCCTCAGTTAGGACAGCATTTATCACAACATCCTCATCTCCACTCGTTTTCTCCTGAACCCAGGCAATAAAAATGGCTCCCATATTGTGGGTGGCATGAATTCCCAGAAAGTGGTTAGCTGGGAATGACCGTACGTAACTTCTCTAATCCATTCCATGGTCGTAGGCTTCCTCCATCTCCCCCAGTGAACTGCAATTTGACGTTTGGCGAATATTAGCAGTAATGCATGTAGTTTACGCTTCTTAACATGTGTTTCCTTAACATATCCTAACAGTCCCAATAATGGGGATGGAGACAAGGACATACCCAGGATCTGATTTACTGACATTGCCAGTGGGAGACTAAGGTAAAAATCCCTGCTGAAAAGACTAAGGATTCCAAATATAACCCCATCCTCAAGATCAATTTCCAGGGTGTTCACAAAACTGGGCGCTTTAGCAGAATACAGGCACTCTGATTTGGCGTATTCAGATCAATCATTGCATCAGCCAACATTCAGTTCATTTCCTGTAAATTTAAATAACAATAATGTTGTACAGACCACTTATGTGGGTCAAAATGTGGGCATGTCTGAATCACTGCTATCAGAGAACTTACTAAATCAGCCTAACCGAACAGTTCAGGATAAAATAATGGATTCCAAATGTAGGATAAAAGAAGATGGTAGTAGCAGCCTTACTTTGGAACTGGGGCTCCAGGTTTGAGTCTCGGCGTCAGCAGCTCAACAACTTGTGATTCTAAGCAAAATCACTTGCATACCAAAAATGAACAGTGCCTGGATGCCCTCACTGGTGATTAGCTGCGCTCTATAAATCTGTGTATTATTAGGAAGAGAGGAGTTTTCACTGTGCTTCAGGACATGGCCTCAAATGTAAAGCTGGCTGATAAATGTACTGTGGTTAGTCACTACTTACCAATTGTTAGAAATGGGGGTCTCTAATTGGCAGAGGTAGGTACCTTTGTCTAAATAGGGACCCTTCTTTCTAGTCAGGATAAGGGAGTTACACTCCTTAAATAACCCCTGCTCACCCCCTTGGTAGCTTGGCACGAGGAGTCAGGCTTCTCTTGGAGGCAGTGTGTAAAGCATTTGCACATAACCAACAGTAATACAGCAATAAGTAATAATAATAATACAGTAATAAGCACTACAAACGGACACAGCAGGTTAGAAATATATCCAATATTTTTATATACTTAAGACAAGACCAAAAAATCCACAATACAGTACTTAGAAATCTTCAGTTATCAAAATAACCTTGAAATGAAGTTCCTTGAAGTTGATAGCTCTGTCAGGGGCTATCACAGCATCGTGAACAAACAAATCCAAACAGTTCTGGCAGACCACGGCATCGCGGGCCAGCTACGGTGTCGGGGAGACCCGCAAAACAGTACCTTTAAAAATGCAGGGCGTCGGCGACCTCTCGTTGAGCTTCCGAAAGCAGGGTGTCCGCAGGCGTCCGTTTCGGAGGTTGGGGCAGGGGAGTCATCGGACCCTCGAAGTCATACGCGTTGCAGATCGAACTCCTCGCGGTTTGAGTCAGGAGCGCTGACGTCGGATGCTGCGGTGCGAAGTGTAGCAGTGCGATGCCCTCAGGGCGCAGTGCGAGCAGCCGCTCTATGTTGTCATATCGCGTCATCGGTGGGACCAGAGTCGCGGCGCGAAGTGATGCAGTGCTCGTCGCGGTGCTGGCAGGTCACGGTGAAGGCAGCGGAGTCGGTGTTGCTAAAGTGCTGTCGTCGGCTGACGAACTGGAGTCGATGGCGCCGGAGTCGTTAGGCCAAGGCTGCGGTGCGAGATGAGTGCGGTGCGTCGTGTAACTTTACGAGCGGTGCCCTCGCACAGCGGCGCCGATGTCGGCGTGAAGCGTCGCCGGGGATACCAAGGCGGCGTTGTGAAGCGAGGCGGTGCGAAGTGCAGTGCAGACAAGTCGTGGTGCGAGCAGCAGCTTCGTGGCAGCATCAGATAGCGTCGTCTGTGAGACCAGGGTCGCAGTGCGGCATTGTGACGGTGCCCTCTGCGGTGCCTTCAGGACACGGAGTCGGCGTCATAGACGGCGTCAGGTTGCTTTTTCTTTTGTTGCAGCACAAAACACACAGTCCCCAGTGCTGAGAGCAGAATAACTTTAAGTCTTTGCTTTTCCTGAGACTTCTTGAACAGGGGCAAGCTCTACCTCAAGCCGTTGGAGATACTCAAAGAAATAAGTTGTAGAAAGTTCAGTCCAGTCCTTTCACTGCCCAAGACAGAAGCAGCCACTGCAGGCCAACAAAGCAAAGCACTCAGCAAAGTGGTAGTTCCTCCTCACAGCTTCTCCAGCTCTTCTTCTTGGCAGTCTTCTTGGTCCAAAATAGTTCTAAAGTTCAGGGGTTTGGGCCCCACTTTTTATAGCCCAAAACCCTTTGTCCCCTCAGGCAGTGTGTGTCTGTGCCCAGCCAGAACCAGTTCTGCCCTCTCTGGTGTGGCTTCCTGGCAGGAGGTGGAGATGGCATTGTCAGAGGCAGACCAGGCCCATTCAGGTGAAAGGAAATCTCCTCCCCCTACTCTAAATGCAGCCCAGGTCTATTCAGCCCTTTCCTTACCCACCTAGACTATCTGGAGCCACTGATCCTACCCAGCCCCTGTCATCCAAAACCCAGACAGTCAAACCACAAACCCAGAAGAGGCCTACTGGATGGCAGAGCAAGCAAATACCTACTTTCTAAAAGTGGTATTTTCAAACCCAGAATGTAAAAATGACCTTCACTAAAAGATGCATCTTTAGATTAGGAGTTCAGGCATACTAAACTTCATTTCTCTACCTAGTTCCCAGGGCCTGTTATGTTTATAAGATGTTATAAACAAACTCCCCATTCTGTCCAATGGGAACAGGTAGCCTTGCAATAGTAAAAATCGAAATTGGCAGCAATTCACTATCAGGACATGCCACACACACCAGGGCATGTCCTACCTTTCACATACACTGCACCCTGCCCACAGGGGTACCTTGGGCCTACCTTAGGGGTGACTGACATGTAAGAAAAGGGAAGGTTAGGGCCTGGCAAGTGGGTACACTTGCCACGTCGACATGGCAGTACCAGACTGCGCACAGGCTCTGCAATGGCAGGCCATAGTCACATTTACAGACTGTTTGTGTGGGTGGTACAATCCAGTGCTGCAGCCCACTAACAGCATTCGATTTACAGGCCCTGGCACACAGTGCACTTTACTAGGGACAAAAAAGTAAATCAAATAGGCCAATCATGGAAACACCAATCCATAACACAGGAGCACTTGCACTTTACCACTGATCAGCAGTGAGAAAAGTGCGCAGAGACACTAAGCCATCAAAGACAGTCAAAACCGGGTGGTCCGAAAGCAAAAACTCAGGGGAAACACACCAAAAGATGTAAAGTCTAATACCAATATTCTGTCTTAGCTCCATACATTTTTCTTGAAAATGATTCTAACTCAGTGTCTGACCTGGTAGAGAGAAATCAGTCCCCATTCAATGAACCTCAGTCTGTAGCTCTATCCAGGCATGAAAACATTTTATTAGGAGCTTAGCAGGGATATAAATAATTTGTGATGCTCGAGCTTAACCCCCAAAAAATACAGATGATTTATAACGCTGTGAGTAAGTTGGAGGACCTGCCTCCGAAACACAAAGTAATAGTAGAATATAACGTTTCCTAGCTATTGGAACGGAAAGTTTCAATTCTATTAGCAAAACGGAAGTGAGGATTATGCTTGTAAGAAAGTGGAGTATTGTGTAGTGATGCTGGTTAGACCTCACCATATAATACTCTCACAATACCCCAAAGATGGTCCTTGGTTTCACAATAATAGATCCTTAACTCAGTCTTGGAAGTGTGGCAAATAGCAGTCAGGCTTTACTAGAGGAACATGTGTTAAACTTTACAGAGTACCAAAATGGATCATAATTGACACGACTCAAAAGAAATCTGACAATTTATGAGAATAAATAAGATTTTTATATTAATGTAGACCCCAAAATGAATACAATGGTATGCATATAACCAGAGTTACAGATTTTAGAAGAAACAATAAATTAGTGCAATTCAGTACTGTGAAACATTTACCATTGCGATCAATGGGAAAAAGTAATAGTGACAATCGATCACTTGAAGGTCGAGTTACATGGAACCCTTGGAGGGTTATGATGATGCGGGTCCCAGAACCAAGACAACAGTTGGCTCAATTTTACCAGGTCTAGGTGTAGAGTTGTCCTGGCTGTCCTAGGTGCTGAAGCAAAAGCTGCGGGAGAGCTGGGTTTACTGCTTAGGAAGTGCTTGGCAGGAAATGGATGCAAAAGGTCGACATCGGGTCATTGCTGTGGTCGACTGAAAGTGCTGTGTGGATCCCTCTTGTTGCAGCATCAAGTACAGATGGTGGTAACTGGACGGTCCCCAACAAACCTTGGTAGCAGTAAGGGCAGCAAGATGACACTTAGATGTCCGGAGGTTCTGGGAAATCTTTAGCTGCCTGAAACTTGCTGAAGGTCAGGACTACGTTTACCACAATGCACTGGACCATCTACTTTTGGGAGATGCCTCGGAGGGCCCAATGACAACAATTCTTTGGTTACGGGAGTCTGTTTTACCTACGGACTGCAGGGAAGTTGCCTTTGGTGCTCAAAAGGGTCCCCCTGTTTGGGGGAGCCAGCCTTTGGTCTGGGACAAATAGCATTTGTGCAGTTGCAGGGTGGTTGCCACAGGTGCAGGTTGTGTCAGGGAGGAAAGTGTTACTGCCTTCCCAGGCAGCCCTTTGTTGCTGACTCCTGGGAGTCTTCACACTGACTGGCAGGAGGTTAGATTTGGCGGTAGCAGCTGCAGGCTGCCAGCCAGGGCACAGGAAAGGCTGGGGCAACCTGGTGAGCAATCTCTAAAATAGCTACCTGGGTGCATGCCACATCAAAACTGGCATTGGAATCATGCAAAGGGTGAGGAGGCATGTTGGTTGATACCAAACATGAACATATTTGGCAGTACCATAATGGAGCTTGCAACTTAGGGTGCCCACGTTATCCTACAGACTGCTGATCACTTATAGTAGTCCTTAATGGAAAAGGCTGCTATGGAGACATAACTTACATGTATGTCCACACCTTTACTATACTGCACCCTCCCTTCTGGGTTTAGGAGGCCTACCTTAGTGGTGACTGGCATATATTATAGCTAGTGCTTTCACCTTGCACTCACGGTGAGGGCAAAATCGAATTGAAGCAGTTTGCACTGTTCCTGCAGTCTGCAATGGCAGGCCTGCTGTCATCCGTTTACTTGGGGCACTCAACTTGGCACAAATAGTGCTTCAGGCCCTGGTGATCCCTTTAACACTCATGCCCTTGGTACCACTTTACTAGAGACATATAAGGGGGGTTAAAGTACCTGCTTATTAATTGGGAGTACCAATTTGCTACATTGTGTTTGGGAATAGAGAGCACTGGGGCTTGGGCATTTGGCTCTATGCACTTTGAGTCTCAACCATCAACATTGGGGAACAAAGTGTAGGGGTGAGCATACAAAAAAAGAGTACCTTCCTACAATGCTTTACTTTTTTTCCAGCAGCCATTTCAAACATCAGTGAACTCTCTTTCCTATGAACACCAGGAAAAGCAACACAAAAGACCATGTCCAATAACACCACAGTTCATCTTTATAGTCCTTTATTGGCCTTAATGCCCCCTCATTAGTCATGCGACTGTAGTCAGTTCCAGTCTGTCAATATTCCATCGTAGCTGTATTGTTCCCTACAAGAAACCATTGTGGTATCTTAACTATTGTTCCAGCGAAGAGAGATGTAAGTTTCAACTATATCATTTGACATATCAACATTTCCCGAGTAAATCACATTGAGAAATAAAAGCAACTTATGAAAAAGACGTTACCTATCCTTACAACGTCTCCCTCCAAACAGGAGTCACTAAATGAAGGTCTCGGGTGGAGAGTTGTTTCTTAATCATTCAGCGGGAATAATCTTCGACTCCGTGTCCTTAATAGAATTTAAACTTTCCATTAAGATAGATAGATTTTTTTCATTCTACATCAGGAATGGAGGCACGGATTTTTCAAAGCTTGCTAACCACCCATGTAGCCATATTTGAGGCTGACTTAGAGCAGAATCATTAAAAAAGTTGAATATGATAACTAGTCAGTCGTGTTTAGGATGTCTTCCAATCTCGCACCCAAGGCAAAGGCCTTAGAAGCCTTGGCGCCTCTCATAGAATTCCAGCCTCTTGCATAACCCACCTAGCAATTGTGGGAGAAGAGATTGCCTTCTGCAGTTTACAAAGAGCAATAAAGATTTGTCTTTTACCAGCAGGGCACATCTCTTCTGTCATACTCTTGAATGTTTTGATGCACTGGAACACTCATAACTTGGGAAAATCCAACAACATAAAGGGTGAGACCCCCACCCTGGAGTGACAGTTACTCCTTCTAGAAATGTTAAAGGGGATCCCTTCTGTGTGCAATATCCTACCAGGTAAATCCAGTACTCTGATGCCAGAGTTTCGTCTGCAGGAGGTTAGGCACAAGTGCATGGAAAATTTTACAGATAGCTCCTTTCTAGACAGGTATGGGTTTTCCAGCTATGAGAGGAACAGAGTGAGTACTCTGTTTACATCCCAGAGCACCGAGTATCATGGATTCTATAAAAGGGACAACTGAATACCCCCAAGTAATTTCTAAACGTTATTTACCCAGCGGTAGCCCTTCAACTGGGTTATGTCCTGCCGAGATAGCCAACCTGAAGGTATTCACTGACCTATACACCATGCCTTCCAATGCGACACTAGCTGGAGAGTTTAGAATGTGGACAACATCTGTCCAAACGGGATTCAGATCCCTCTGCACACACCAACCCGTTCATCACGACCATGCCAATTTATAACTTTTTACGGTACTATCTGTCAATGCCTTGGCAAGCAATGTTTCAGCTTTGCATTGTACCTGGTAATCCACCATGCCATGAGATGGAGTGTGCCCTCCATTGTCAGTGAGAGGGTTCCCCATGGGATCCTGCAGGAGATTCTGCCATAAAGGTAGACAGACTGGAAAATGCCAAGAAAGCTGCATCTGAACTGAAAACCACACATGAGATCTGAATAGAGGGGTCACAACCTCCAAGTCTGCCCTTTGCCGCAGTACCTAGGCTGCCAAGCATGTTATAATTGAGAATAACAAAAAAACATAGCCAACCATTCCTGCAGAAATGCATCCATTGCCCCCACCGTTGGATCTGGCCACTAGTTGAAGTATTTGTCCAGCTGATGGTCCAGATGTGAAGCAAAGAGTTCCACTGTGAAGGGACCCCATTTGCCAGAGATCAAACTGAATGCTCCATGTTATAGCTCCCATGAGCTTCACTGTCCCTGAGATCTGGTTTTTCCAAGACAGTGGTACCAGAAACCTCTTCCCGAGTTCTGAAAAGGTTCAAGATTTCACCCCCCATAGATTTATACACCAGATTCCAGTCCTTGCCCATCTTTAATATGATAGAAAAAAAGACTTGCCTTTTGTCCAGCATTGTACAGCGAAAGGCCTCGCCAGTAATTACAGACAGTTTATATGTAGGTTCTGTTCCGGCACGGACCATTGTCCTCCTGGTGAAAATTTCCCACATCTGGCTCTCAAGCCTGTCCTGCAGGCATTTGACTATAGTGAGATTAGGTTGGAAGCTGAAGATCACTCTTCCGTTCCAGGATTCTATCGGAGTAGATAATCCGGCAGAAGGCTCTAGATCGTAGGAATTCCATTGCTGTTTCAGCACCTTGGTGAAGCACGACATTCCGAAATAGAAAGTTGTACACTTGAAGGTCTCAGCCACCAAGTGAAATGTAGTTAATAGCAATGTGGAGGGTATACAAAGGAATGGTGAGATATAGTCCATGAGGTCCAGGCATACTATCGAGTAGTTGGACGACAAGAGATCCTGTAGGAGGTGGATTCCCTCATCTTGAAGTGGTGAGTAAAACTAGCCACATGTTCAACTCTTTGTGGTTTATGACAGGCTGTTGGCCCCGCCCCTCTTTTCTGCGAGAAACGTTTTGCTCAAGAAGCACATGGGGTGTAATGTGGCTGCACGTTTAGTTAATAATTTGGTTATCTCCGACTTTACCAGTGAAGCGGCCTGTTCTCAAAAGATGAGAGTATGGGGATGTGAGTATTGGTGTGGGAGTCGTAAAATTCAATCCGGAAGCCCGGACCCATCTGTAGGATGTATGCGTCTGATGTTAGTGCCTACCAGTTGGGGAGAGACTGTGCCAACTTTCCTCTTTAACTTGATGGGGAAGAAGAGTGATCTCTTACTGGTACAGCGGGTTTACTGTTTGATCCCCTGAAGCAGCCTTTGGATCCACATTGTCGTGGGAACCCTTTGGAAGGACTGCCCCTTTCTCGACCCTCAACCATTATAGGGGACTGAGTGCTGGAATCGGCCAGTCAAGTTCCCCAAAACCCCACCCCCCGACTAGCCCCGACAAAAACCTTGGGGCTGAATATTTTTTTATGGAAGCTTCTGTTTTGTTTAAGGAAGTGAAAGTTGAAACAAATCTTCCCAGTTCTTTTATGAATGGGTCCCCAAATAGACCTCCATAGGCAACTGCTTCAACCTCCAAAGTAGCTAGATACACCAGTTTTGGGTCAACCTTGATGAGGAGTCATTGGAGTCTCTACGTTGAAATGGCACAATTCACAATACCGAAGAATATGATGGCACGTAGTGCCCATACTAAAAGTATGTCAGGTGAGATTAGAGAGCCCAATTCCTTGGCTTTCTCTGCCATATCTAGAATTTTTTTAAGGAGCCAGTGACATCCAAGAACTTATCCTAGCATAACCTCCACGAGCGAATGATCCCCTGCTTGGGGTCACTGACTTATTTACCCAGGAACAGCGCCTTTCTTTTATATATTGTGGGCAGCAGCGCCACTTTGCAGTCCAGAGACAGATGGGGGCATTCTGCCCAAATGGGATTACAAATATTTTTTGTAGCCTGCCCTCACGTTGATAGCCACTTTTTCCCCATAAGCCTGTTCCGATGATCTGGGGTGATGTTTGTCCTTCGGATCCAGAATGTCAGACCAGAATGTGGTAGACATGGTATCCCCTGGATGAGCAGGGGTGGCTGAGGGCCTTCAAGGTAGAGGGGCAAGGATGTGGCTTAATGGCTAGAGCAATCAACCTCAAATCTAGGGAACTGGATTAGAGTTGCGGCAAGGACGCACACCATCCTGTGATTCTGGGCAAATCACTTAATCTCCCTGTGCTGAACAAAAATGAATGTTTCCTCATGTAACTCAACTGGTGCTCATGTAAAGCGCTCTAATACCGGATCCCTGCGGGTCAAGTTTGCGCTATATAAAACTCTGTAAAAATGTCCCATGTACCATCCAAGCCACCATGGAAATCATTCCTGTCAGAGGTGGCTGAGGGCTTTGGATTGCCACTGGCCGGGTCTGTTTCACCCCTTGTTAGGCTCCCAGTACTGGGAGAGTTGGAATTCCCCCCGGATAGAACGTTGTGCACCAGAAAGTCTCTTTTGCCCGTATCAAATGCATTGAGGTCCACTTCATGAGAGAGTTCTGTCTTCATCCCTACCTTGGAAGGAATCAGGACAGGTTGCCCTTGACACTGAGGAACCTTTGAGGGTCCAGGTTGGTCTTCTCTCTAAGGAAGGTGCCTAAAGCACTTCTGTGCAAGCTGCAGTACCTTCTTCTCAAGGGGTGCAATGGCCTCATACAGCCTCGTCGATGGAAGCATCCACAGCCTCCCAGAAATAATTATCAACTGGAAGGTAGGACATATATTTCTCTTCTATGTATGAGTGTTCTGCTCCCTGTATTGTAAGAGATTTTTAGGCTTGGTAGGCGGGGGGGCACAGTTTATTTCATGTGTCCCTTTTAGACATGGCGATCTCTAGTTGGCAGAGGTATGCACCTTGTCCAAGTAGGGAGCCTTCCTTCTAGTTAGGTTAAGGGGATTACGCGTCTAAAATAACCCCTGCTCACCCCCTTGGTAGCTTGGCACAAGCACTCAGGCTTATCCCATAGGCAATGTGTGGGAAGTTGGCCTGGTATATGCTGTTCACTAGTTAAAGTGGACACCTTGCACCAGTACAATTCGACTCTTATGGTAGTAGGTTTAAGACAACCTTTTAAAGAAAGCTATCCTAGAGGTAGCTGTGGAGAGCAGCCTTCAGGCTAAGTCTTTAGAGGAATGTAAAGCAGTTTGTTTTACCTTATAATCTCTTGAATTACTAAATGAAAGAACACCACACAGGTATATATATCAAATGTATATGTATTTTATTACTAACAACTCTCTGCTAATCTCTTTGAGATTAGAAGTCAGGAACATATGCATAAATCAACGTTTCACAATAAGTTAAGCACAAATATGGCTGGGGCCCTAGGGGCGTACCAGACCATATACTAAAAACGAGACTTAAGAAAAACGACTTGCAAAGGGACAAGGCCTAGGGCCTTCAGAAGCGCTGGGGCCTCACGAAACCACCCAAGGCAGATAAGTAAAGGACCCACGGGAGACGCATGCAGTGTGAGAACACAGCCGCGAATCCCTATTGACTTCAATGGAGCAAGTCGCGATTGGAAATTAAGAGTTTAAGGATACTTCGGGAGAGTCTACAAGCAAATCACTCACAGGTTAAGTAGTTCTAGAGCCAACACCCACAGGAGCACCATAGTGCTGGAGTTACCTTACCCAGGGAAGCCGGGTGCATAGGTGTCTTTTGGTGTCAGGTCGCGGTGTCGTTTTCAATGGGAGCCAATGAAGACTTGCTGCTTGTGAAGACAGGAAAAGTGTCCAGTGGAATCCAAGGCTGGATTCAGAAGAAGGAAGACCTGAAAGCAGAGGGGACAGTGTTCAAAGTCACTTGGCAGTGACCCGGGGCAAGGAAGATGGATGCCCACAGTCGTCGGGTGATTTCAGGTGATCCACGGGTGTCTTGACTCTTCAGCCACGAGGTCCAGGAGGCGTGGACGATGACCAGGAGCTGGATTTGGCGTGTCCCACGAAGTCTGCAGCTTACTGTGGTGTCGGTGACCAGATAAAAGCCAACAAGCCTTGGTAACAGCAAGTCTCGTGGAAAGGACAAAAAGTCAGCGGTGCAGACCAGCAAGGTCTGAGGGACTCACCCAGCGAGTGTAAGTCAGGGCAGGTCTGGAGCAACCAGGGGAGCTCTTTGGAACTGTAGAAAAGTCTTCTGGGTACCCACAAGCCAACCGGCAAGGGATCCCGAAGACGCCTCGGGAGGATTCACTCAACAGGGGCCCACGGTCACTCGGGATGGGGTAGGCCTCTGATCTTCGGAGGGATTCCTGCTGGAGGCTTGGACCACACGTGGTCCAATGTACAGGTTCGTAGAACGTCGTGAAGGGGTTGCACTCGAAAATAGTGCACGGTACCCAGGGATTGCTGTTCCTCGTCACTCGTGGGGTCCACCTGCCTCAGCGTCGCTGGGGACTCACAATGGCCTTGGAGAAGTCAGGAAATCCTCTTCCTGGGCTGCAGGGACTTCGGGGAGTTTGCGACTGTTGATTGCAGTTTTTGGTGCCTGCCAAGCAGGGGAGTCACTTTTTGACTCCAAGGGAGATTCTTCAGTCTTCCAGAGGTAGTGGAACGTCCAGGATTCGACTTCAGAGCGTCGTCCAGGGGTATCTAGTTTGCAATGGCAAGGGTTCCCTAACTTATACTGAAAGGAAGGGAGGGACTAGCTCCATGACCCCACCTATGGGATTGTCAGGGGAGTGGGTCACTACACCCCCTTCCCTTTGACGAGTTTCAAGCCAGAGCAGGGGCAGGTAGCCCCTGAGCTGGTTTGAACTGGTGTATGCACAGAGGAGCATACTGCTCCCCCAGTGCAGGACTTCAAAGCACTCTAGGAGTGCCCCCACCCAGCCCCAATACACTAAACCCTGTCTGGGAGGTGGTCACACCTCCCTGTGACAGGATACCTATTGTTGGGCCTCCTCCACTGCGAGTTTCGGTCATCAACAGGAGGGCAGCCCAGTGTCTGTGACTGGTGGCATCCATATTGTGATGCCAGGGCACTTCAGGATTCTACCGCGTTTCCACAGTAGGTACATGTCTATCCCTCTAGAAGGGTGGGATCATACTACCACACCAGTTACTGGTGCGGGGTGGATTCCAAAGCGTTTGACACCAAACACGACATGTTTTGATACAGCCATTCCAAAGTTAGCATTAACCACGAGGTTATAATGCACTTAAGAGTATATGGTTTGACCGCATTCACAAACAACCCCAGAGAATAGACTCAGAGAGCTGCAGAGGGGCCCTGCTGAGGCAGAGGCACCCCCTCACATGGAAACCAAGCACCCTGCCCTCAGGATTGATAGGGCCTGCCTTAGGGGTGACCGATAGGTTTAAATGTGTGTGCAGGGAGAGATATAGTGAACCTATATCTCAGTGAGGAGTGCTAGCACCACCCCACCCAGGCTGCAGTAGCAGGCCTGTGGTGTCAGATTTAGTCTGCTTCCCAGGGGTGGCATAATACATGCTTCAGCCCTTGGTAGGCCTGTCAAGTACCTATGCCCTTGGTACCTAAGGTACCATATACTAGGGACTCATAAGGCACCACAGTATCCAATCACTAGTGCACCTAATATGCACTCCAAGTTGTTTAGTGAGAATAGAGAGGCTGGGGCCGTGATTAGCAGGGTCCCAGCTAGACTATAGCCAGAAACCAGTGTAAACATCAGAAACAAAGTGGGGCAACATAAGAGGTAGATCCTACTCTCCTACACAACGCGTAAAGTATTTGCACATAACAGAGTAATACAGTGAAAACACTACAAAAGGACGCCACACCAGTTTCAGAAAACTAGCCAAAATATTTGTGTGTGCAAAACTAGACCAAAACAATAAAAAGCCAACATAATCAACATACGAATATTGCAAGAATAACCTTGAAGGAATATGCTACTTACCAGTATGCATCTGTTCTTGGCATGTAGAGCTGTAGAGTTGTACACTGTGCATAGATCGCCATCTGGTGTTGGGCCCGGATGTCTGCAGTTTGTTTTTCTTCTTGGACAGTCTTTGGAAGTCACGAGTTGGGTGACTCCTCCTTCGGTCCGTATTGCGCATGGGCTTCGGCTCCATCCTCAGATTGTTTTTTCGCCAACCGGGGAAATGATGGAGCGTAATGAGAATAGTGAAGAAACCCATGTGTAGTGTATCTAAGTAAGATATACTGGAACGGATACAGGTAGCCAGGGAGGTGGGTGGGCGTGTACAACTCTACAGCTCTACATGCCAAGAACAGATGCATACTGTTAAGTAGCATATTCCGTTCGAGGCATATGAGCTGTAGATTGTACACTGTGCATAGATTATATAGCAGTACCCAACCTTAGCGGCGACCACCAGCATCCGTTGCAGTTGTTTGAAACAATGTCTTTAGTACAGCCTGACCCACACTAGCTTGTTGTTTGGAATGCACGTCAACACAGTAATGCTTTGTGAAGGTGTGCGGTGTTGACCATGTGGCTGCCTTGCAGATGTCATCTAAGGGTATATTCCCTAGAAAAGCCATAGAAGCCCCTAATTTTCGTGTAGAGTGGGCTTTAGGTGGAATAGATAATGTTCTTTTTGCTTTGTGATAGCAAATCTGTATGTACTTGACAATCCACCTAGCTATCCCTGATTTTGAAATGGGGTTGCCTTTATGCGGTGGAGAGAAGGAGACAAACAGTTGTTTAGTCTTTCTGAAAGGTTGCGCTCTTTGTATGTAATATAGTAACGCCCTTTTGACATCAAGGGTATGTAGGGCCCTTTCTGCAACCGATTGAGGTTGTGAGAAAAAAACTGGTAATTCCACTGATTGATTGAGATGGAAAGGGGAAATTACCTTAGGCAGAAATTTGGGATTTGTACGAAGTATCACCTTATTATGATGTATTTGAAGAAAAGGTTCTTGTGTAGTGAACGCTTGTATTTCACTAACCCTTCTAAGGGAGGTGATAGCTACAAGGAAAGCAGTTTTCCAAGTTATGAATTGTAGCTCACACTTATGCATGGGTTCGAAAGCCAGACCCATAAGTCTTGTAAGAACTATGTTTAGATTCCACACAGGTGAAGGTGGTGCTCTGGGCGGAATTACTCTTTTGAGGCCTTCCATAAAGGCTTTAATAGCAGGCACTCTGAAAAGGGATAAATGCTGTCTATTTTGCAGGTAAGCTGCAATTGCTGCCAGGTGTAACCGAATGGATGAGTATGCAAGGTTACATTTCTGAAGATGTAAGAGGTAGCAGATGATATGCTGTATGGACACATCTAAAGGATTGATTGTATTGTTACGGCAGTAAATTACAAATCTCTTCCACTTTGCGGCATAGCATGCTCGAGTGGTAGGACGTCTGGCTTCCCTGATAATGTTCATACAATCGGGGGGAAGATTAAGGTATCCAAATTCTAAGACTTCAGGAGCCAGATCACAAGGTTGAGCTGAGCTGGGTCCGGGTGCCTGATCTCTCCATGGTTCTGGGTTAGCAGGTATGGGGACAGGTGCAGTTTTTGGTGTGGTACCACCGAGAGCTGTAATAGTGTGGTGTACCACGGCTGCCTGGCCCATGTTGGAGCTACCAGAATGAGTGTGAGGGAGTGCTGTTGTAGCTTCCTTACTACTAATGGAATTAGTGGGAGAGGTGGAAAGGCGTATGCCGATTTGCCTGACCAGTTCATCCATATCGCATTGCCTTTGGACAATGGGTGTGGGTATCTGGCGGCGAAGCTTGGGCATTTTTTGTTTTCGTGGGTGGCGAAGAGGTCTATCTGAGGGTGCCCCCACCTGTGAAAGAATGGGAGAAGAACTTGTGGATGCAGTTCCCATTCGTGCATTTGCTGCGTTTGTCTGCTGAGCAGATCCGCGATGGTGTTTTGTATACCTGGGACATGTTGTGCCAGGAGAAAGATGTTCTGTGGGATTGCCCATCTCCATATGCTCTGTGCTAAGCGAGAGAGCTGGGGAGAGTGTGTCCCCCCCTGTTATTGAATATAATACATTGCAGTCATATTGTCTGTGCGAATTAGGACTGCTTTGGCTGAGATTTGTTTCTGAAAGGATTTCAGGGCTAGAAAGATCGCCAACAACTCCAGATGGTTGATGTGGAGCAACTTTTGTTGTGGCGTCCATATTCCTTGCACTGTGAAGTGTAAAAGGTGCGCTCCCCAGCCGGAGAGCGATGCGTCCGTTGTTAGAATCACCTGAGGAACCGGGTCCAGGAACGGTCGCCCTTTGGAAAGGTTCGTGGTGTTCCACCACTGCAGAGAGCTGTGGGTGCGACCGTCCACCAACACCAGATCTGTTAGCTGCCCCAGGGCCTGGTTCCACTGGTGTGCCAGGCACTCTTGGAGTGGACGCATGTGTAGTCTTGCATGAGGCACTATGAAGATGCAAGATGCCATCAGTCCTATCAACTTCATAAACACTCTTGCTGGGAGAGAGTGCTGAAGAATGAATGTTTGGCGCAAGGCTTGTATGCTTGCGATTCTGGCTGAGTTGGGATAAGCTATAGCTTTTGAGGTATCTATAGTGGCACCCAGGTATTGTTTTGTGTGAGATAGGACGCGGCTTTTATGAGCCAGTCGTCCAAGTAAGGGAAGACGTGAATGTGTTGACGTCTGAGGTGTGCCGCCACTACTGCTAAGCATTTGGTAAACACCCGTGGTGCGGTTGTGACCCCGAAGGGAAGAACCCTGAACTGATAATGGTGTCCGTCCACCACGAACCTTAGGTACTTTCTGTGAGAGGGGTGTATTGGAATATGAAAGTATGCGTCTTTCAAATCCAGTGTAGTGAGAAAGTCTCCCTGGCAAAGGAGTGGGAGAACTTGTTGCAGAGTGACCATGTGGAAATGGTCTGAATGTATGTATGCATTTAGAGGCCGTAGGTCTAGAATAGGCCGTAGGGTCTCGTCTCTCTTTGGTATCAGGAAGTACAGCGAGTAGACCCCTAAATTTTTCTGATTGACGGGGACTGGCTCTATAGCTTGTTTTTGCAGAAGAGAGAGTACTTCCTGTTTGAGCAGTGTCCTTTCCATCGGCCGAGACCGGAGTCGAGGAGGGCCCGAAGGCCGGAGCCGATGTCTGGAATCGAGGAAGTGCCTCTGAGAGAGATGAAGATGATTTTGATTGAAGATCTCGATGGACGAGGATTTTTCCATCGAAGTTCGAACTGGAAAGGTTAGAAACCGGAGCAGGAAGTATCACATCCGAGCCCGATGGCGGAAAAAAACAATCTGAGGATGGAGCCGAAGCCCATGCGCAATACGGACCGAAGGAGGAGTCACCCAACTCGTGACTTCCAAAGACTGTCCAAGAAGAAAAACAAACTGCAAACATCCGGGCCCAACACCAGATGGCGATCTATGCACAGTGTACAATCTACAGCTCATATGCCTCGAACATACAGTTCCTTTAAGTCAATAGCCCAGTCCAGGGCTATCCAGGCATCATGAACAAACAAATACAACAGTTCAGGCTGACGCAGCGTCGCGGGCCAGCTACGGTGTCAGGAAGACCCGAAAAGAGTACCTTGGAAATGTAGGATGGCATGAACCTTGTGATAGATCTGAAGATGCTGTGTTGGCAGGCGACAGCTTTCGAGGTCGGTGCAGGAGTCGTCAGGCTCTTGAAGTCACATGCGTTGCAGATCGAACTCGGTGAGGTTGAAGTCAGGAGCGCCGGAAGGCGTGGGGTACTGCAGTGCTTAGTGCACAGCGAGGCGTGTGGTGCCCTCAGGTCACAGTGCAGGCAGCAGCTTGATGATGGCTTCCAGCGGTGTCGGTGAAACCAGGGCTGTGGTGCAAAGCGGGGCGCTGCTTGTTGCAGTGCTGACAGGTCACGATGAAAGCAGTGGTGTCATCGTTGCTGAAGCGACATCGTCAGCATACAATCTGAAGTCGATGGCTCCAGCGTCGATAGCCCATGGCTGTAGTGTGGGACGGAGCGGTGGGTTGAGTAACTTACGAGCGATGCCCTCAGGCTACAGTGCAAGCAGGGGCATTGAAGTCTGCGAGAAGCATCTTTGTCAGGGATACCAGAGAGGCCATTGTGAGGCGATACGAAGTGTGGTGCTCTTAGGTCACTGTGCAAGCGGTGGTTCGGTGGCGATTTTGGTGAGACCAGGATTGCAGTGCGAAGCGGGGTGAGGTTCTTTACGGTGCCAACAGGTCACAGAACTGGCAGTGCCGTCATTGACAGCGTTGGGTTGCCATTTCATCTGTTGCAGCACAAAACGGACAGTTCCTAGTGCTGGTAGCAGATGAACTTGATGCCTTTGCTGTTACTGAGACTTCTTGAATAGGGGGGCAAGCTCTAGCTCAAGCCCTTGGAGACACTCCGGAAAATAAGTTGCAGAAAGTCCAGTCCAGGACTTTCACTGCTTAAGACAGAGGCATCACTGAAGGACAACAAGGCAAAGCACACAGAAAAGTGATAGTCCCTCCTCACAGCTTCTCCAGTTGTTCTTCTTGGCAGGTTCCTGAATACAAACGATTTCTAAAGTTCTGAGGTCAGTGCCCCAATATTTATATCACTTTTCCCTTTAATGTTTTAGGCAGAAAGTCTTGGAGTTCAGGAGAAAACAGTTCTATCCTCTCTAGTCCACCTTTACTTCAGGAGGTAGACACAGCATTGTGTAGAGCCGACAGAGTCTTTTCAGGTGCTAGTGAAAAACTCCTGCCACCACTCTAAATGCAGAATGGTCTATTCAGCCTGGCTATGAGTCATCTAGGAAAGGCAGGACACACCTCAACTTCCCTTGTGAATGTCTAGTGTGAACGCAAATCCCCAGCTCCTTTCACTTCAAAACCAGATGGTGAATACACAACCAGGCAGAGGCGAATAGGATGGTTAATTAAGAAAATGCCTACTTTCTAAACGTGGATTGTCAAACACACTCTTTAAAAAAACACCTTTACTAAAATATATGTTATTAAATTCTGAGTTCAGAGAGCCTAAAGACCATTTCTCTGGCATGTCTCAATTGAAAGTTACACATCTAGAATGTTACAGTACAGCTCCAATGATAGCTAATGGGACAGACAGCCTTTCAACAGTGGTGAAAAACAAAACACACAGTATTTCACTATCAGGGCATGTAAAACACACCAGTACATGTACTACCTTTCCCATACAGTGCACCCTGCCCATGGGGGTAACTAGGGCCTACCTGAGGGGTGCCTTACAGGTAGGAAAAGGGAAGGTTAGGGCCTGGCAAGTGGGTGCACCTCCCAGGTTAACATAGCAACGAACACTGCACACAGACACTGGAGTGACAGGTCTGAGACCCCTTTGAAAGGCTACTTGTGTGGGTGGCACAACTAGTGCAACAAGCCCTATAGTAGCATTTGATTTACAGGCCATGGGCACACACAGTGCACTGTACTAGGGACTTACTAGTAAATCAAATATCCCAATCATGGAAAACCAATCATACCACAATTTATAGTAGAAGCACTTCAGTACTGAATAGCAGTGAAAAAGTGCGCAGACACTAAACCAGCAAAAACGAAGTCAAGCATACCATCAAAAACAGGAGGTCAGAAAGCAAAAAGAGAAGGGAAAAACGCCAAAAGATGCCATGTCTAACAGGCTGAAAGGTTCAATTTGGTGGCTCTATGCCCAGGGGACACCTGCATGCCCTGGGTCTTAATGGGCTCATTCCAGCAGTATGCTATCGCCTCAGACAGTATCTCTATCTTTTTCGGTATGGCATTCAGACTCCAGGCAGCACGGGATGGATCTGCTATTAATTACTATGTGAATCCTCAGCCGCAGGTGGGCCGGCTGTTCCATTCTATGCAGGAAATTCTGTGGGGTTATTCCTTGCGGACCACACCAGTAGAGGGTACAGTAAAATGAGCAAATACCCTCTAACGGTCGGAAAACCGCCCCACGCTGGCAGCCCCGCTCTAGCAGAATGAAAAGAGGGTCACAAGAAGATCATCCAACGTTCCCGTGGCCCACTGCAAAAGAAGAAGCATTTAACTGCAGTATAGGAAAGCATTAAAATCACATGAATTATTACTAAACATAAGATACCCGGCCCTGAGTGGAACACTGGGAATACCTAAGTACAGCTGCTGGAGAAGCGAAGAAAGAGCACGAAGATCAACAAAGGACTATACCCGTTAGTCTTTGTTTTGTCTGCCCGTTACCCTGCTGTGATAACAAAGGATGTTCCTATAGTTCCTCGAGAATAGAATGATGTCAACGAGAAGGCTAAAGTGGATAAAATGCACCGTGTAGACCTAATGGAAAATCCATATGTCGGATTTAAATGCCCTCACACACCCTTTCAGGTGTCATGCTTCATCATTTGGGCTGCTCCTCGTCGGGCCGGCGGTGCAATGCCCGACGGGCTCCCTAAAAAGGGGCACTTTAGCGGAGATCTTCAATCCGACAGCCGTATAGGTGAAGTGCGGGTGTGGGGCCTAGTTAATGTAGATAAAAAGCAGTGAGATCAAAATAAGGTGAGGAGTGCCTGGTGAAAGTGAATTTTATTCTGATGGCCTCCTACCTTAATTTAAAAGCGTGTATACATGGCACTTATACGAGTGTAATGTCTCTAGTTAAGGTGGCATGTAATTTACAAAAGTCGGTCAACATGTTTCTCGCTTAGAGTAAATGTACTCGCGATTCTTCAGGACCTAAATGAAAAAAAAATATTATCTACATTCAACAACCTATTTGGGTTAGGGTTATTCGTCAATCTACGTATTACGTCCAGACTCAATACCTGTTAATGTCAGGAGCTACCTGAAAAGAAGAAAAGGTATGGTCAAACATATATACGGGTGCTTTTGATAAAAACAATTGGTGAAGCCTTTAGTGTGACACACACTCTATAACTTGGATTGAAGGTGGTGCGGTGTCGCAACATACGTCAAAATCATTAAAATTATTAAAAAGCCGAAGTGGTGGATCCCTAGGTGAGCTAAAGTGACTACTCACCGGTGTGGAACATCTATAAAAAGCAGCACACATGCGTGCACAAGTGACTCACCCTAATCAGTCACTATCCTGGCGTCAACAGTACTCGGTGGACTGTACACGAGTATGACTTCCTCAAAGATATAGGACTGTATTTAACGAGATATACATCCATCAAATGGTCTGATATGGTTGTTTTAAAACAAAGAATAGAACATCAGAAAAGTGGTCTGTGGACTCAAAAGTACGGTATGTTAAATACTTAGATTAGAAATGCACAAAATGTCACTGATACATGTAGTGTACTAATCCCTGACCATTACCTGACCACGCCTGTTGTCTTTACTCAACAAAAGAAATGTATAGTAGAATCAGGACTGGTGTATAGCGTTGCATGGGGTAAATATCTTAGACTAAAGGAATGCCTCCCTACAGTCTCCCAAGACATTGTCACCACGGAATTACAGTAAATAAAGTTAACATCATGATTGTTTCATAAGACGTTAGAGTCTCCTCCTCGAGCGTTCTCAGGGAATTGGAACATGGTATTCACCTGGTGCTTTATGTTCTATCAAATATTAATCGTCCATGTTTTTATTACTTCATCTCTGATCGCACGTGTTAGAATGCGGTGATTCTAAGGACCCAGCGTTTATTACGACACCCAAGGGGGGGACTCTAAGGATGATTTCATCCTACTATGTGATCGATAGGCAGGGTCTAGCTAGTAGGAGTAGTCCTTAAGCGATCATCTATGTTGATCGTCATAGCATGTGTTAGTGATTGAAACATGGCGCGTACGTCAGGGCAGGTATTATTTTATTTTTTCCTAAACGGTCGAGAGAATAGGTCTGTGTGAGGAGGGGATCCATTGTGCAGACCTCAATACTAATGATGCAAGCCTAATGCATTCGTCAGGGCAAGCAAATATTCCCTTTTACTAAACACTCGAGAGGGTAAATCTAACCAATGCGAAAATACATTGTGCACAACTTAATACTTAATAAATGTATCCTCCTCGCGTTTACCAGGGCTTAATACTCATCGTGGCAGACATTTATTTAAAAGCGAGTTGGAAGAGCTAAAGTGGTTAGCGTACTTACATGTCTTCTCCTCGTGAAGCATGAATTGACCTACCCTCTCCACCGAGTCCGGAAGGTGGTGAGGTGGAGAGGGAGGTAGGACTTGTGAGTGAGTTTATCATGTGACACACAGTTTGGTCACATGTTCCATTCCGAACTCGGAGGGTAGTTTATTTTTGGTCGCCATGTTGGAATGGGGTTCAAAAACACTAGTGACCTGCCAAAATATGAGAAAATGGTATCGTGTGCGCGTTTAACTAAGTTCTTGGCGTAATATGTGCATATAAACCTATTCAGCTAAGGTAAATGGGGGAGAACTATAGTTAAAGGTAACATTAAGAACAGATAGTGAGTTATAGAGAGGTAGGACTTATCTGTGTGAGCTTGTGATGTGACCCGCAGTTTGGTCACGTGATACATTTCGAAGCCAGAAGAGAGTTTATTTTTGGCCGCCATGTTGGAATGGGGTTCAAAAACGCTAGTAACATGCCAAAATATGGGACAATGGTATCGTATGCGTACAGTACTAGGTTCTTGGCGTAATATGTGCATATGAACCTTATCAGCTCAAGTGTATGGTAGAGAGCTATAGTTGGAGGCAACATTACGAACAGATTGTAATTTAAAGGCAACAATAAGAATAGATTGTAAGTGCCTGGGATTAAAGGAGACACCTTACCATCAATTACACAAGGGCTAGGTTATTTCAATGGTAAGGGTATTGGACCTATTGTAAAGGTCAGGGACATGCTGATAGAATTGTGAATATTGTGTTGAATAAATTAGAAGCATGTTTGAAAAGTGACTCTAAAACAACACGATCAGTGTGAGCCCTGCAAGGGGCAGTTTCAGGTAATGTTCATGTCATGGTTATTTTAGACCTTGATTGTACCCCAGGGGATATCATCATTCAGCCCATTAGTACTAGTTGATAAGCGGTGTATCCATCGCTGTTCCTTCGCATAAAGGCTCTGTTTGGTTATATTCGGAAAGGCTTCGAGGATTAGCCAACTAACCGAATCTGGTGAATGTTTGTTTTCAAGGAAGTGTGTGCTTATTTTAGTATTATTCTTCAGACAGCGAAAATTGCTGCGGTGTTCCGTGATGCGTAGTTTAATAGGGCGTGTTGTCATCCCTATGTAGTAGAGGTCACAAGGGCAAATGAGAAGATAGATGCAATTTGCAGTATTGCAATTGGTATGTGCTCTCATTTACCCAGTGAAGGAGGTGTTTAAGGTCATCGTCTTGTGTATCGTTGTGAACGCGCATACACTGCATCCACCACATGGATAGTGTCCTGTAACCATTGGAAGGTGCCACAATGTTTGTTGTGAATTTTTCGTTGTTTTAGGTTTAGGTCTGGTTCTGATAAGCATATCCTTGATGTTTCTCGAGCGTCTGTATGCGAATCTGGGTGGAGCAATATTCATAGAGCCTGTATTGAGTATGCTCCAATGTTTTTTCAACACCTTGGTCACCTGATTGGATATTGGTGTGAAAGTGGTGACGCATGTCAGTAACTCAGATTTATTTTTGGTTTTGTGTTCCAGCAGGGCCTCTCGGTGGTTATTCCGTGCCCGTTTTTTTGCCAATGTAACACTCCTTTGAGGGTATTCTCTTTCAGTTAAGTTATGTTCCAGGATGGTTGCCTCACTTTTATAATCATCTAGTGTGCTGCAGTTTCTCCTAATTCTCAGGAACTGGCCAAAGGGCAAATTTTCCTTGAGAGCTTTAGGGTGGTGGCTATTGTAATGGAGAAGACTGTTATGGTCGGTTGGTTTTCTGAACATGGTGGTACTGAGATTCCCCTGTGTGATCTGAATCGTCAGGTCCAGAAACGCTATCCGTGAGGAGGAAGCTGTGTTGGTGAAATTGAGGTAAGGATTAAGATTGTTGATCCAGCCAAAAAATTCACCATAGCTGTCCTGATCTCCTGTCCAGAAGATCAGGATATCATCAATGAACCGTTTCCACAGACTAATGTGATTGCGATAAGGGTTAGTTTCGTTGAGGATGTGGGTTGCCTCAAATGCTGCCATATAGAGACAGGCCACACTAGGAGCGAAGGTACTCCCCATGGAAGTACCTTGCGTCTGATGGTAAAGTTGGCCTTTGAATTCGAAAAAGTTCTCAGTCAATGCCAAAGTGGCACACTCCATAATGAATGAAGGTGGGGTAGATGACCCCTCAAGGGATGAATTCAGTATGTCTTCAATCACTTCTAGGGTGGGCCTCTGTGGGATGTTAGTGTAGAGGGCCACAACATCTAGAGTGATGAGGAAGTTGATGTCATTAGTATTCTGAAACTGATCCAATAAACGTAGTACATCCGTGGTGTCTTGGATATACGATGGGACCAGTTTTACTAGAGGTTGGAGGAAATGATCACAGAATTGTGATAAGGGTTCAAGAATCGAGTCTATCCCTGATACTATCGGGCGGCCAGGTGTCGGTGTAATGCCCTTGTGAATCTTTGGCAAGATATAGAAATATGGGGTCTTGGGTTCTCTTTTGATAAGAAAACAGGCCTCTCTCTTACTTATCCACCCCTGGCTTTCTGCTGAGTCTACTATGCTCATGATAGTTTTCTTAAGGCGTTCTGCAGGATTTAGGGATAAAGGTGTATAGTATTTTCTATCCCCCAATTGTCTCAGACATTCTGTGTCATAATCTGTGGTTGACATTATGACAGCCCAAATGATGAAGCATGACACCTGAAAGGGTGTGTGAGGGCATTTAAATCCGACATATGGATTTTCCATTAGGTCTACACGGTGCATTTTATCCACTTTAGCCTTCTCGTTGACATCATTCTATTCTAGAGGAACTATAGTAACATCCTTTGTTATCATTGTACTAGGGGCCCCTGTTCCTACTGGACCTCCCATTCCTCTGTGAGTGGAAAACGGCCTCTTCAGTCCCTCTTTTTGCTTTCTAGTTCTTGCACGGCTTCAAACCCGTGGGACATTCTACTGGTGGGTGAGAGTGGTTCGATCCCCCAAATACCTCTTTTCTTTTCATTGACCACTGCAATTTAGTGGCTAACTATATTGAGCGCTGATTTTACCACCTTCAACTTGACCCCAGCCATATATACCCATGGAAGGCCAGGGTCTAAGTTACGGTGATGACCACGCAGCCGAAATCCTTCGGACTCCCTCTATTTTGGGTCTTGATAATGAGGGCGCAACTGGCAGCCAATCAGGGGATTGGCAATCACTGTCGAACATGAGGAGAGAATGGGTTAGAATTACCCTACACGGTGCACTTATGACGGAATATTTCAGGGCAAATATTTCACCTAATGGCCTTTTAGTAAAAAACTTCCCCAGGATATTCTGGGAAGATGGCCAATTTAAAATCGAATGGTCACAAATCTCCTGGAAGTGCACCAGAGATCTTCTCATCTTAATTGTGAACACGGCCAAAAGACTGGCTGACGAACTACTCGTCCGTATACAAGCCGCCGAAAATGCCCTAAAACATAACAATTCAGGCCCTACTTTTAAAACCAAACTGACAGAACTCAACAACGAGATTGCAGAGCACAAAGAATATCTCATGAAGCAGAAAGTGACTAAGCTTCAAAAGGACATAAAACGATTCGATAAGGAAAAGGCTTACCCCTACCTCAAAGCTGATTACGTCCCGGCAAATACAAATTATGCATCTGATGCTAGCTCAAACTCCTCCAATAGGAGTTCATCGAATAACAGCGATACTAGTACAGAAAGTATGGGACCCAATCAGTATAGGGGTAGGAGAGGAAGGCAGGGTTATAATACCTACCCACTGCCACTTTACCAGGGACCACACCACAACCCCCCCCCCTTGCTGGCAATACCCAATGTTCCCTCAAGGTCCTCCACAATTTGGCCCTCAGTATCCACCACAGTTTGTACCCCAAGGCATGCGCCAGCCTTTTTTAGGCAGAGTTTGGGGAAAAGGGCGAGGGCGCAAAAGAGGTACTCAACAGGAAAAAAGAGTACAATGGGAGGACCCGGTTCAACCAGGAGTGGAAACCAGGAGCCAGACCAACAGAAAACAAACCTAGTAGTAAATCTGTCATCTAGACAACTAACTAAGACAGAAAATGACGTTCTCCAGAAAGGACTAGGTTTTGTTCCAACACCTCGAGTGGATCTTTTTTCACAAACTTGTGAATTGCATCCGTTTTTTCGCAAGATCCGCCTCAAATTCTTTTTTGAGGGGAAAGAATATACCCCTGATGAAGATTCAGGTCTACATAATCCCTCTTCCTTTACTCCCCAGAGTGGGATGATAACAAACGAAGTGCTGACCTATGAACAAGCAGTTCTGAAAGATGTGAGGGCCTTGACAAACAATAAACATTTCAACAACATCTCTAGACAAGAGATGCAGGCGATCGAAACAATCGCCAGTGACACAACCATCACCATTAAACAGGCGGATAAGGGTGGTGCAACTGTCATAATGTCAACCACAGATTATGACACAGAATGTCTGAGACAATTGGGGGATAGAAAATACTATACACCTTTATCCCTAAATCCTGCAGAACGGCTTAAGAAAACTATCATGGGCATAGTAGACTCAGCAGAAAGCCAGGGGTGGATAAGTAAGAGAGAGGCCTGTTTTCTTATCAAAAGAGAACCCAAGACCCCATATTTCTATATCTTGCCAAAGATTCACCAGGGCATTACACCGACACCTGGCCGCCCGATAGTATCAGGGATAGACTCGATTCTTGAACCCTTATCACAATTCTGTGATCATTTCCTCCAACCTCTAGTAAAACTGGTCCCATCGTATATCCAAGACACCACGGACGTACTACGTTTATTGGATCAGTTTCAGAATACTAATGACATCAATTTCCTCATCACTCTAGATGTTGTGGCCCTCTACACTAACATCCCACAGAGGGCCACCCTAGAAGTGATTGAAGACATACTGAATTCATCCCTTGAGGGGTCATCTACCCCACCTTCATTCATTATGGAGTGTGCCACTTTGGCATTGACTGAGAACTTTTTCGAATTCAAAGGCCAACTTTACAATCAGACGCAAGGTACTTCCATGGGGAATACCTTCGCTCCTAGTGTGGCCTGTCTCTATATGGCAGCATTTGAGGCAACCCACATCCTCAACGAAACTAACCCTTATCGCAATCACATTAGTCTGTGGAAACGGTTCATTGATGATATCCTGATCTTCTGGACAGGAGATAAGGACAGCTATGGTGAATTTTTTGGCTGGATCAACAATCTTAATCCTTACCTCAATTTCACCATCACAGCTTCCTCCTCACGGATAGCGTTTCTGGACCTGACGATTCAGATCACACAGGGGAATCTCAGTACCACCATGTTCAGAAAACCAACCGACCGTAACAGTCTTCTCCATTACAATAGCCACCACCCTAAAGCTCTCAAGGAAAATTTGCCCTTTGGCCAGTTCCTGAGAATTAGGAGAAACTGCAGCACACTAGATGATTATAAAAGTGAGGCAACCATCCTGGAACATAACTTAACTGAAAGAGAATACCCTCAAAGGAGTGTTACATTGGCAAAAAAACGGGCACGGAATAACCACCGAGAGGCCCTGCTGGAACACAAAACCAAAAATAAATCTGAGTTACTGACATGCGTCACCACTTTCACACCAATATCCAATCAGGTGACCAAGGTGTTGAAAAAATATTGGAGCATACTCAATACAGGCTCTATGAATATTGCTCCACCCAGATTCGCATACAGACGCTCGAGAAACATCAAGGATATGCTTATCAGAACCAGACCTAAACCTAAAACAACGAAAAATTCACAACAAACATTGTGGCACCTTCCAATGGTTACAGGACACTATCCATGTGGTGGATGCAGTGTATGCGCGTTCACAACGATACACAAGACGATGACCTTAAACACCTCCTTCACTTGGTAAATGAGAGCACATACCAATTGCAATACTGCAAATTGCATCTATCTTCTCATTTGCCCTTGTGACCTCTACTACATAGGGATGACAACACGCCCTATTAAACTACGCATCACGGAACACCGCAGCAATTTCGCTGTCTGAAGAATAATACTAAAATAAGCACACACTTCCTTGAAAACAAACGTTCACCAGATTCGGTTAGTTGGCTAATCCTCGAAGCCTTTCCGAATATAACCAAACAGAGCCTTTATGCGAAGGAACAGCGATGGATACACCGCTTATCAACTAGTACTAATGGGCTGAATGATGATATCCCCTGGGGTACAATCAAGGTCTAAAATAACCATGACATGAACATTACCTGAAACTGCCCCTTGCAGGGCTCACACTGATCGTGTTGTTTTAGAGTCACTTTTCAAACATGCTTCTAATTTATTCAACACAATATTCACAATTCTACCAGCATGTCCCTGACCTTTACAATAGGTCCAATACCCTTACCATTGAAATAACCTAGCCCTTGTGTAATTGATGGTAAGGTATCTCCTTTAATCCCAGGCACTTACAATCTATTCTTATTGTTGCCTTTAAATTACAATCTGTTCGTAATGTTGCCTCCAACTATAGCTCTCTACCATACACTTGAGCTGATAAGGTTCATATGCACATATTACGCCAAGAACCTAGTACTGTACGCATACGATACCATTGTCCCATATTTTGGCATGTTACTAGCGTTTTTGAACCCCATTCCAACATGGCGGCCAAAAATAAACTCTCTTCTGGCTTCGAAATGTATCACGTGACCAAACTGCGGGTCACATGACAAGCTCACACAGATAAGTCCTACCTCTCTATAACTCACTATCTGTTCTTAATGTTACCTTTAACTATAGTTCTCCACCATTTACCTTAGCTGAATAGGTTTATATGCACATATTACGCCAAGAACTTAGTTAAACGCGCACACGATACCATTTTCTCATATTTTGGCAGGTCACTAGTGTTTTTGAACCCCATTCCAACATGGCGACCAAAAATAAACTACCCTCCGAGTTCGGAATGGAACATGTGACCAAACTGTGTGTCACATGATAAACTCACTCACAAGTCCTACCTCCCTCTCCACCTCACCACCTTCCGGACTAGGTGGAGAGGGTAGGTCAATTCATGCTTCACGAGGAGAAGACATGCAAGTACGCTAACCACTTTAGCTCTTCCAACTCGTTTTTAAATAAATGTCTGCCACGATGAGTATTAAGCCCTGGTAAACGCGAGGAGGATACATTTATTAAGTATTAAGTTGTGCACAATGTATTTTCGCATTGGTTAGATTTACCCTCTCGAGTGTTTAGTAAAAGGGAATATTTGCTTGCCCTGACGAATGCATTAGGCTTGCATCATTAGTATTGAGGTCTGCACAATGGATCCCCTCCTCACACAGACCTATTCTCTCGACCGTTTAGGAAAAAATAAAATAATACCTGCCCTGACGTACGCGCCATGTTTCAATCACTAACACATGCTATGACGATCAACATAGATGATCGCTTAAGGACTACTCCTACTAGCTAGACCCTGCCTATCGATCACATAGTAGGATGAAATCATCCTTAGAGTCCCCCCCTTGGGTGTCGTAATAAACGCTGGGTCCTTAGAATCACCGCATTCTAACACGTGCGATCAGAGATGAAGTAATAAAAACATGGACGATTAATATTTGATAGAACATAAAGCACCAGGTGAATACCATGTTCCAATTCCCTGAGAACGCTAGAGGAGCAGACTAACGTCTTATGAAACAATCATGATGTTAACTTTATTTACTGTAATTCCGTGGTGACATGTCTTGGGAGACTGTAGGGAGGCATTCCTTTAGTCTAAAATATTTACCCCATGCAACGCTATACACCAGTCCTGATTCTACTATACATTTCTTTTGTTGAGTAAAGACAACAGGCGTGGTCGGGTAATGGTCAGGGATTAGTACACTACATGTATCAGTGACATTTTGTGCATTTCTAATCTAAGTCTTTAACATACCGTACTTTTGAGTCCACAGACCACTTTTCTGATGTTCTATTCTTTGTTTTAAAACAACCATATCAGACCATTTGATGGATGTATATCTCGTTAAATACAGTCCTATATCTTTGAGGAAGTCCTACTCGTGTACAGTCCACCGAGTACTGTTGACGCCAGGATAGTGACTGATTAGGGTGAGTCACTTGTGCACGCATGTGTGCTGCTTTTTATAGATGTTCCACACCGGTGAGTAGTCACTTTAGCTCACCTAGGGATCCACCACTTCGGCTTTTTAATAATTTTAATGATTTTGACATATGTTGCGACACCGCACCACCTTCAATCCAAGTTATAGAGTGTGTGTCACAATAAAGGCTTCACCAATTGTTTTTATCAAAAGCACCCGTATATATGTTTGACCATACCTTTTCTTCTTTTCAGGTAGCTCCTGACATTAACAGGTATTGAGTCTGGACGTAATACGTAGATTGACGAATAACCCTAACCCAAATAGGTTGTTGAATGTAGATAATACATTTTTTTTCATTTAGGTCCTGAAGAATCGCGAGTACATTTACTCTAAGCAAGAAACATGTTGACCGACTTTTGTAAATTACATGCCACCTTAACTAGAGACATTACACTCGTATAAGTGCCATGTATACACGCTTTTAAATTAAGGTAGGAGGCCATCAGAATAAAATTCACTTTCACCAGGCACTCCTCACCTTATTTTGATCTCACTGCTTTTTATCTACATTAACTAGGCCCCACACCCGCACTTCACCTATACGGCTGTCGGATTGAAGATCTCCGCTAAAGTGCCCCTTTTTAGGGAGCCCGTCGGGCATTGCACCGCCGGCCCGACGAGGAGCAGCCCAAATGATGAAGCATGACACCTGAAAGGGTGTGTGAGGGCATTTAAATCCGACATATGGATTTTCCATTAGGTCTACACAGTGCATTTTATCCACTTTAGCCTTCTCGTTGACATCATTCTATTCTCGAGGAACAATAGGAACATCCTTTGCTATCATTGTACTAGGGGCCCCTGTTCCTACTGGACCTCCCATTCCTCTGTGAGTGGAAAACGGCCTCTTCAGTCCCTCTTTTTGCTTTCTCGTTACCCTGCTGTGCCACAACTCTACATCCTGAGACGGGGAGAGGAACTCCAACCCCCAAAGACCACTGAGCGGCGCCCACGCCGCACACGTCACGCCTACGCGCCAGGATGTGCTACAACTGTGGCCGGGGCTCCCGCAGAACAGGACATGCGCAGGTGTGCCCGGGCCGTGCCTGGGCCAAGGGCGGGCCCGTCTGCACACGTCCGTGGCTGGGCTGGGCCGGGCCACCCCCCCTTGCATTTCTAGGAGCCGAATTCTACAGCTACTCACTGGTATGGAGACCTCACAATTTACCAGCCTTTTCATCTCTCCTACTTGAATATACTACTGTTAAAGTATGGGCAAAAGGAAACTACCGCCTATAGGAAAAATGCCCATGAAGAGTGCACCTATTACTAAGTACCTGCAAAATGCTGTGGGGCTGCTTAACAGAGAGATCGTGCATGTTGAGGAACAATTGGCAGCTACCAAAACTGCAATAGACGCTGCTTTAAAAGATTCCTTACCAGAGGGTGAGCCAGACCCCTCAGTACTCACTAATATTGAGAGAGACAAGGTCATTGTGATAGAGCCACCACTAATTAATTATGTTATCAATAAGGGAACTGTAATTTGGCTAACCCATAAATCCTTACAACCCCCCTGGAAATGTCAGCATTACCAAATGATTCTGACCCGTCACCTCCGCCTGCTAAAAAAGTGAAACAGCACTTTATAAAGGACAATGGCCTTGTGGCGAACCAGCCAGTAAAGGTCAAAACTAAACCTAAGCAGAAAAAGGGAGGTAAAAATGCAGGGGCGACAAAGGGGAATAGTGATGCAATGAACCACGTACAGAGACCGCATGAACTAGAAACACGGTTTAAAAAACTACATGGCAAGTTAGATAACATTGAGCGGCGCCTGATGTCAGAAATCACAACAGTCCAAAAGGGCGTGACATTTTTAACGGATTTGGTTTGTGAATTATTGCCCTCTAAAACTTCGATCAAGATCACCAATACTCCGAAATCAGCAGAAAGATCAAAAGAAGGAGCAGGTACGTCTATCGGTGTTGGTGAAAATAAGCAAAGGGAGCCTTTTCCTGCATTGTCTTCAAGGGACTGTCCGACTACTCGACCTACTCAAGTCTTAAGGTCATGCAAAGACGATTAAGCCCCTTCTTTGAGCCCTGTAAAAACTCCCACGGAGGATAAAATTAATAGTATCACGCATCTTGGTAAAATTTTTGAGGAGCCGCTACATCTCCCCTCCCAGGCGACCCCGTACGTCATTGTTCTCAATAATGTTCCTATACTACCAGAAAACCAGAGCTAACCATATGAGACGACATTAAAAAATAAAGTAGCGCACTGGATTTCCAAAAAATCCAATTTTGGTATAAATATGTTACATCAGAATATTATAATGCTAAGGAGAGTGAAATGGGTGGGCGATTCTAGAATATTATACCAGGGCGATTGTGTTGTGCTGAATTTTCATAGCAGGGAATTCGTAGGTAACCTAGTGGAAGCTCTTTCCAATAATCATACCGAGCCTGGTTTTAACTACAATGATTATATTACCGTAGTCCCACTTGTTTTTTTTATAGGCCTAGATATAGTAATGCTAACATAAACCCTAGGTATAACCCATTTCCAACTGTCCCACTGTTTACTAAGTATGCACCCCTGAGAAGTTGCAGTGAAACTGATTGACAGCTAGAGGGTGTGGTTGCCACATTAGCTACGAAAATAAATCATATTCTAACTTGCAAGCAACTAGATGTTGACTCAAGCGAACGGACTCAGAAGGGGGTTACGGGTCAGTCAAGGGGCGTGGTCGCCCCTATAGCTGAGAATATGGCTCTTAGTCCAACTTGTAAGCCGATAGATGCTGACCCAAGTATACAAACTCAGAACGGGGTCGTGGGAGAGTTAGTGATTAAAGACACGGGTTATATTTCCATCTGTAAAGAGTTGGAAGCTCGACCTCGTATCCAACCTGATGAGCTTTTTAGTATTTTATGTCATGGAATGTTGCAGGTATTAAAAACAAAATTAATGATGAGAAATGGCTAAATATGCTAGAGGGGAGGGCTTTAATACAGGAAACTTGGCTTACTGAGCCCTTTTATTTTATTAACGGTTTTCAAACTGTCTGTACAAATGCTAGCCCCTCTAGAAAGGTCTAACGGAGGCCTAGGGTCCTCGGGTAGCCTAGGCTACTAATTAATGATCTTAGGTTTAATCAGAAGTAACACTTTCACAGGGAGTCCAAGCGGGACTCGATACGCAATGTATGCTGGGACACAAGTGTGTTTGGAATGACATCACATTTGTTGACAGCATAAATGGAGGATCATTCAGTTATTCACGGTCGTAGTTCTGGTGCTCACACAAAAAGTGAAAGTGCTTTAAGTGACAAAGTGCATAGTGACATTTAAAATTTACATCGCATTGACAACATGAAAAAACTCCAATCTAATCAATTACAGTGGAGGAGTTTTGTTGTGAGGTCGACGGCGTTTCGATCTTATGATTTAAAGATCATCATCAGGACTAGAGTGTGAGCAGGTAGAATCTACAGGAGGAGAAAACAATGGAATAACTATATGTCCCTGGTTGTAGAACAATTGCAATAGTATACGTATACTGTAATTAGATTAGCGCAAACAATAAGGGAGGACAGTCCATGTAAAGAGTTGTTGAACAATTGAAACAATTGCGGAATCTGTAATTAGATTAGTTCAAACAATGAAGGAAGGACAGTACATGTGAAGAGAAAAGGTACTGACTATTACACGGCTGAATCAGGGTGACATAGTAATGAGTATAAGTGCTTGCTAGTCTCTAGAGCTGAGTAGGAGTAGAGAAGGTCAGAGCTAAAACACGGAGAGTCGAAAGCCAGAACTGGAATCAAGGAGTGGATCAAACAGTGATGGGCAAGGTGGTAGAAGAATGCCAAGTAAAGCGACCGTGGTTATGTGGGGATGCCTGCTCTATGCCAAGAGGCGTGTGCTGCGAGTACTACACTGGATAAGGCAAAAGTGGGCAGCGCATTACAGATAAACAGGTGGACCCTACAAGGCGTGAGTAACGAGAGTCTACACTTGTGTCAGGATGGCAGTAATTTGATCTAGCAAATGAAAGCCATTTGTCAAGACGACAATCAGGGTGGCTATGTCTGGCAATTATTATGTTCCAACGGAAAGGAGAACTTACTTGAAAATCGCGGGGGGACGCCCGGGAAGGGGACTGGTTGTCGGTGCCTATAATTAAACGAATATTGGGATTAGGGTCCGAGCGTGGGGGAGACGTTAAGAGAAAGGGGAGGAACCTGAAGGATACTTACAGGGCAGAGCCGATTAAGTCAGGGGGCCGGAAATGAATCTTGAGAGCCGGCACGAGAAAGCCAATCTGTAAGAGAGTGAAATTGGTCAGGACGGGAGGGGTATGTACAGGCTGACGCGGTGCTTGGAGCCGCACTTACTTGGGAACTTACTCCGTGTCAGGAGAGTCAATCCGCTAGGTCGGTGTGGGACGAGTCAAAAGGTGTAAGTGGAAACCGCCAGTCCAGGATAAATTGACACGTGTGGTGCGCATGCGCAATGAAGAACAGCTCTGGATTGGGCCTGGAACCGCATGGGAGAGAAACTATCACGCAAGCGGCGGCCATGTTAAGTGAGCGCGAGGGGATAGAGAAAGTAAGGATAAGGCAGCTTGGAAGGCAGAAGCCTTAGGAGAACGCAAACATTGTCAAAATTTAACGTATAAATAATAAATATGGCAGGAATCACTCTTTGGCAAGGGATATAGGCCAAAGATGAGACCAATTTTACAAGGGATTTATCCTGGACTGCCTGGCCCCCGACCACAGCAGAAAATCCCCTGGTTAGAGCACATTTATACAATTTTTAACATGTTGTAAGGTAGACATTGATAGAAAGAACTCTGCATCTATCCAGGACTACAGCAAAAGTGACCTGAAGTTAAGATATATTTATGCTAGGGAATGCATAAGAGAGGCTGCAGTTAGCCAAAAACACAGTGTTGTTTCTTACTGCGGATGCCCATCCGTAAGGGGCATACAAGTATATTTAACACAGGTAAGAAATATTCAACACCGATTTTATTTAACGAGGCTTAGGTTTGGAACACTTCACTAGATTATAGCATTCCCTAAAATGGAAAAGTGGTGTCAAACTCCCAAATTGCCAGTGTGATGGATAGTCCCACCAATCTTCGCTGCATTTTATACTCTTTTATAGTTTTTATAGGGATATCCGAAAATCAGTTTTAAAACTTCTATTTTTATCCAATATGCTTTTTCATTATAAACATGCTTTTAATTTGGTATGTGGTCTGGAAAACGAGAAAATTATGAACGCTGTCATATTGTTTATATTAATGGCAATAAGAAGAAGAAAGATTTATTCACATTTGGAAGCACTGTTATATGAAAAGCCAGGTGAGTGTATGTAGTTACTTCATGTATCATTTACTGGGACATACAATAGCACAATGCACTTTATGTATCCATATGATACAGGTCACCTTGTCTATTATGTACTGTGTATTATAACGGGATATACAATAACATTTTGTACTTTTTGTATCTATATGACATAGGTCATGTAGTTACTTCGTGTATCATTTACTGGGACATACAATAGCACAATGCACTTTATGTATCCATATGATACAGGTCACCTTGCCTATTCTGTATTGTGCATTATACCTGGATATACAATAGCACTTTTTGTTTCTAAATGACATAGTTCATATTGCTTATGTGCACTATGTATTATGCACATGTGTACTGTACCTTGATGTATTGATTGAGCATGAAGTTTTGCTGTTTTTAATTTGACTGTATATTCTTATTTTTAAAAATTGTAACCGTTATCTCTGATTAGAATGCTTTTATGGTGGTATATTTTGCACCGAATAAAGCTTGTTTGACTTGACTATACAGATGGACTGTGTTGTTACTGGATATGTTTAAATTGGAAAGAGAGTTTACTGAGGTTTGAGATGGCTGCTGGGAAAAAAACCTAAGTAAAGCATAATCCTCGCCTCTGATCCTGACGGAGTTAATATATAAAGGTAAAAATGCGATTACTGAAAATGCACAGGCTAGAAATGAGCTAAATGATAAGGAAAGGTGTATGCTACAACATTTGGAAAGACAAATATTCCAAAGATAGCGAATGTAGCGACATGACCACTTTTATTATTAAACTACTACGAATGGCAGAACTCCTAGGCGAGGAGATGGCTGGCCTTGAATAGGATATCCACCAGATTTATAGAGATCCCTTTAAGTTACCCACCGAACAGGAAAAGACATAAAAGAACCAGGTACATTTTCTGTCTTATGCCATGAAAGATAATTTTAACTAAAGCTCCAAATGCTACGACCTTACAAACCCAAGCTTTTACTTTTCAAATTAAATAGCTATGTAGGCTTACAGTTGACCAGCAGTGCATCTTGGCTAACAAATGGATTTGCCTAAAACTCCTGGGGCCAGAGAACAATTTAAGTTCTCAATAGTGCTGCATATGGGTGGAAGAAGCTGATTAGCTAATTCAAAAATAAGAAGCAGGAGCTCTTCCGGATGCAGCTATTGTAGGGAGGTTGTGCAGGCACAGAATGGCTCATATCCACACTTAGAAGTAGGCCTGGGCAAAGCACTACGCTACGCTCGCGGAGTTTGCTTAGTTCGCGCTACTTCGCACTACGCGAATTGCACGTAGCACAGTGCGAACACGCGTAGCGTAGTCTTGCGGTCATTTTGTGCTTGCTCGCGGTCCTCAACGTCAAGTTGGCGACCGCGAGCAAGCAAAATGACATCCCGGCGAGACTTTTTCCTTGTTCGCGATCAGCAACATCAAGTTGGCGATCGCGAGCATGGAAAAACCTCCCGGCGAGATTCCCAACGCGAGGAGGTCAGGTTTCTCATTGCGAGGGGTCGCGTATGCTCGCGACCGCTCTCGCGATGAGAAACTACCAGTTTGCGTTGAGAAAGCTGCCGCTCGAGTAAAAATCTACTCGAGCAGCAGAAAACTACAGCTCGCACTGTGCAAGATGCCATTTTCAATGATTGCACAGTGCCGGTTGCTTGTCCGCACTGTGCAATCATTGAAAACAACATCTTGCACAGTGCGAACATGTTACTACGCAGTTCGCGAAGTGCTACGCGTAGCTCGCGTAGTGCAAACTGCACTTTGCGTAGCTTCGCGAAGTGCTACTTCGCGAACTACGCCCACCCTTACTTAGAAGTGCCAATGGAGGAACAACAATAATAAATTATTTAGCTGTCTTTTTTGCCAGACCCTACATTTTAATTGGCAAATGAGTGATACAGTGAGATATTATCTTGACTCAACTAATTGCCAAACTATTTTTAAGTAAGAAACACACCTTATTAAATCAGCCTCAGATTTCTTTTTTTAACTTTATTTTAATTTTACGTCAAACATACAGCGCAGTATGACATATTAGTTACATTGGCATGGCTGGGAGATCATGTATACAGGTTCTAGAGTCAGTGAAAACTAAGACACTTACTGCCAGGGTGATCAGACCCTCGGCATATGACACAGTTTTAAGGTAAGTCCCGCAAGTTCACCATTCATGATCATGACAGCACAATACCTTTCAGGCATATTTAGAATCTGGTTTACACATCAACAGAATACAACAGCAGCTATAGATAGATACACGCCAAATGCACTCAGTAACTTATCATATCACAGGTATCCCCATCCAAAATAGATCCATACATAGTCCACGACGAAGGTATGACTGATGGGTCTCGTCTACTCATCAGTCATACCTTCAGCATCCTCCCCGGCTAGCCCTTCCGCACCAGCCCCAGTCAAGTAAGCCTGACAGGGTCCCCAGATATCCCTCGGGCGGCTACTAATCGGAAGCAGCTCACAGTAGGTATCAGACTGTGTGTTGTAGTATGACATATCCTTGTGACATTCCCTCAGCACCGGGTGCAGGCCACGGGCTCAGTGCAGAGAAATTCTACGCCTTGCAAGCAATAAGCCAATTGCCACCATTCGCCTAACAGCACCCTGCACCTCCTCATCATATCCGTACATTGTCAATAAGAGGTGCTGGCTCCACCGACGACGGACCAGTGATCGCCTCTAATTCCTATAACATGGTCTGCCAAAAACTCTGCAACCCTTGGAAAACCAAGCAAGATGCGCAAATCCAACTCCTCATCGCAGCGTAGGCAGCCTGCACTATGGCGCAGTCGATATCTGAACAGGCGAGCCGATGTGTAGTACACCCTGTTAACATATTTGAAATGCAAGATTCTAGGTCTGCTTTTCAGTGAGATGGACTTTACAAACAGCAATACTTTCATTGTATATCTCTAATAGCGATCCCCAGGTTCCTCTGCCATTCAAACCTGACCTTTGAGACTCCGTGCCTTTGCACATGCTTTGCAAGCGCATAGAATCTCACCACTATTCGGCAGGGTGCTGCTGTTTGCAGAAGACAACGCCGGCATTTCTGGAGGTTCCAGATCGGCTTTATCCGATAGACCCCACAATGTATGATGTGCTCTGTAATAGTGAAATTGAGTTAGGACGGAAGGTCTGTCACTCCGTTCACTAACCAAATCCCAACTACACACTGTGCCATCGCAAAAAGTTCCCAATAGTCTGCATACCCAGCTCCCTAAGCGCATTTATAGCTCCCGCCTCTTGATCCATAGCGAACATAGACATCAAGCTAAAGACACATGGGGTGAGTACAGCAGTGACCCGGCCTGCCACTCCAGGAGGCGCTGCCAGGAGCTGATCGTTGTGTTCAAGAAGTCAAAGATGTTATTGGTACAATACCGGTGTATGAACAGCGTCTGGGGCAACATGTGCAGGGCCTCTGCAGCCTGCTTCAGCCACAAGTGCGGTAAGTCCCGTGGACAATGTACCCTGTAATGTGTGAACATGCACTGCGCTGCCCTGTAGTATGATTCCAGATCAGGTGCATTAAGCCCCTTGTATCATATGGTAAGGTCAAGGTGTCGCAGCGCACTCGTGGCTGTTTTCCAGACCATGCCAGACGGACCATATGGGAAGGAAGGTTATCAAACACTGCTCTGGGCAATAGCATTGGGATATTCATGAAGAGGACTAAGAATGGAGGTACCATCACTATTTTCACTATGGCTATGCGCCCAGCAAGTGACAGCAGCAATCAAAGCCAGCGATCTATCGCTTCCAAAAGCTTCTGTACTGCTCTACCATAGTTGTCTAGCATCACAACCGCCGGTGACCCTGTGCACCTGTATCCACAGATAGTGCACTGAATCCGTCGTCCACTGCCGCGGGGATTCTAACTGCACCGGCATCAGGCCCGGCTCCAGGAATTTTTATTTGGGTGGGTCAAGGGTGCATTTAGGTGGGCCACTGCGGGCTCGATTTGTCGCATAGATGTCTGGGCAGGCCTGCTTCAGGGCCGTCCTTTATCTCTTCCTAGTCTTACACGGCCCAGTAAAACGCACTCTTTTCCAAATCTCTTTCTAAATATTATCACTCTCAAAAAGTGTTTTTTCCATGTAATGTTCCTTTGATGGGAAGAGTAGGTTTCTGAGGTGGGAGTATCAGGCAAGTGACACTTCTCGGGCTCCCTCTGTGCGAGCCATCAGAGAGAATCCCTCTTCATTACTACCTCCACGTGACCTCGGACTCTGCAACGCACTCCCTTACAGGCTTGATTATCCAATACTCCTCTCCAGTGCACCTTATCTCACAGATGACCTTGGGCCCAAGTCCCATATCAGGCACCATCGGGCTCCACTTTCATTTTTCCTGGTAAAAACATTAGTAAAATCACCTTCAAACTTAAAACATTGAATATAGCAGTAAATATAATTGGCACACACTTTAAAGTATGTTCCACAGTAGCCCTTATGACCCGACTGCTAATTAAATAAACAAACAGAAAGGCCATGACAGGGCCGGCTTTAGCGCTGATGCGAAAGTCTTTTTTGGCGCCGCATCAATAACCTCTTTCTCCGTAAATACCTTTACTACCGCCGTTCAACAGTGCCCCTCATCCCTCCATGCCCCCCCCTAGTGACCTCCTCCTCGGATTCCCTCACTGCCACACACCACAAGTGCCTCTCATCTCCCCATAGCCTCTCCCCCTCATGACCTCCTCCTCGGATTCCCTCACTGCCACCCTCCACCAGTGCCCCTCATCTCTCTGTAGCCCCCCCCCTCATGACCTCCTCCTCAGACTACCACCCTCCACCAGTGCCCCTCACCTCTCCCTAGCTTCCCCCTCCACCCCATAACTTCGTGCTCGGATTCCAACATTGTCACCCTCCAACAGTGCCCCTCATCTTTACGTAGCTCCTCGCTCATATGCATTTCATTTGTTGTATAGCGCTACTCATATCAGTGTAGTGTGTGTCAGTACTTTACACCACGCACACATTATACAGAGACAATGAATCATACAAGTATGTAAATCAGTCTACAGGGAATGTGAGAAGTTGGCCTGGCATATGCATGCTGGTCACTAGTTATAGTGGCCACCTTGCACCAGTCCAATTCGACTCTTATGGTAGATAGGTTTAAGACAACCTTTTAAAGAAAGCTATCCTAGTGGTAGCTGTGGAGAGCAGCCTTTAGGCTAAGTCTCAGAGGAATGTAAAGCAGCTTGTTTTACCTTATAATCTCTTGAATTAGCAAATGAAAGGACACCACACAGGTATATATATCAAATATATATGTATTTATTACTAGACACACTCTACTAAACTCTTTATGAGATTAGAAGTCAGGAACATATGCAAATATCAACGTTTCACAATAAATTAAGGACAAATATGGCTGGGGCCCTATGGGCGTACCAGACCATATACTAAAAAAACAGGTTTAGGAATGTCGACTTGCAAAAGGACAAGGCCTAGGGCCTGTAGAATCGCTGGGGCTTCACTAATCCACCCAAGGCAGGTAAGTAAAAGACCCACGGGAGACGTGTGCAGTGTGAGAACACAGCCGCGGTTCCCTATTGATTTCAATGGAGCAAGTCGCGGTTGGATTTTTAAAGTTCTAGGGTACTTCGAGGAAGTCTACAAGCAAGCCACTTACAAGGTAAGTAATTCGAGGGCCAACACACACTGGAGCAACGGAGTACACGAGTTACCTCACCCAGGGAAGCCGGGTGCATAGGTGTCTTTAGGTGTCGGGTCGCGTCGTCATTTTCAATGGAAGCCATAACCCCCGCACTGCGCCCAACCGGTGGAACTTATTCTCTAGCCCCCGCCCCACTGGCATCCCAAGAAACTCAGCCAACAAGGATGGTAATTGTTGTGGTCGTTGTTGGCCGCAGATTTTATTATAATTACACACAAACTGGTTATCCGTCACATTGGGGTTATTTGCGAACTGCCATGTCTTTGGTCACAAAGCCTTGTCCCCTCACATTAGCAGCTCCTGTTGTGGTACATCCAGTTCGTAAATGCCCCCCAACCAGTTCTGTTGTTAGTCCTTGGTAGTCCTCTTTTGTCCTGTTACCACTGGGACCACCATTTGGTTGGTCACCCACGCCCTTTGCGTGTAGGGAGGGGTAGCTTCTCCCCCGGAGTTCGGCCCCCAACTCGCTACCTTTTGTGCTCTGTCGACAGGCCGAGTCTGGGCCGCGAGCGCCGTCTCAGTTTGCTACCCTCCTCCTTGGCCCGGCCACCTCACCCTGCCGTGCGGCATCCCAAGGTGAGAGGGCCTTCTTCTACACACCACCCTGTCGGTGTGTCTCCTTAGCCAACCATTGTACAGTTTTTCCGCCAACGCTCGTGTTGCTGTCCAGCACTGCGACACTGCTGATTCGTAGGTGTGGGTGGGTGGGTTCCGAAAATTCTTCCTGGTGCGCCGCTCTCCCTGTTCCATGAAGGTAGGCTACCTGGGAAAGCGGCTGCTTATATCCCCCCCACATTTCCCGCCGTCCGGGTAACACACCCCCATTGGGGGGTTCGTAAATCGCTTCGTCCCCCCATTGGACGGGGGGGGGGGGGAGGGAGGGGGGGAGGGGGAGTTAGTCGCCACCATGATGGCCCGGGGGCGGGGGCTCCCACCTGCCGCTTCTGGTCGCCGTGGGCGCCCAGAACCAGTTTCTCCCCCACCTTTGGCGCGGCGTGGGTTATGGCGCCGGCCCCTGAGCCTCTCTCCCCCTTCGGGGAAGCGCGGCAGGCTCTGCAATAACCCCCGCACTGCGCCCAACCGGTGGAACATATTCTCTAGCCCCCCGCCCCACTGGCATCCCAAGAAACTCAGCCAACAAGGATGGTAATTGTTGTGGTCGTTGTTGGCCGCAGATTTTATTATAATTACACACAAACTGGTTATCCATCACATTGGGGTTATTTGCGAACTGCCATGTCTTTGGTCACAAAGCCTTGTCCCCTCACATTAGCAGCTCCTGTTGTGGTACATCCAGTTCGTAAATGCCCCCCAACCAGTTCTGTTGTTAGTCCTTGGTAGTCCTCTTTTGTCCTGTTACCACTGGGACCACCATTTGGTTGGTCACCCACGCCCTTTGCGTGTAGGGAGGGGTTGCTTCTCCCCCGGAGTTAGGCCCCCAACTCGCTACCTTTTGTGCTCTGCCGACAGGCCGAGTCTGGGCCACGAGCGCCGTCTCCGTTTGCTACCCTCCTCCTTGGCCCGGCCACCTCACCCTGCCGTGCGGCATCCCAAGGTGAGAGGGCCTTCTTCTACACACCGCCCTGTCGGTGTGTCTCCTTAGCCAACCATTGTACAGTTTTTCCCGCCACGCCGCAGGGAGGCTCACGTCTTCCTGCGGCTCCCCCCTTTGCTATTGTGGTTTTTTTTTTTATCTGCAACCTGCCAGAGCCATCGCGCCCCATATGTTGTACCAAAATACTTGCAACCCTTCCTCTGACAGATGGACCCCGTCCTTGCCATACAACTCTTGGCGCCCGGGGTGGATCAGACCGTGTCTGATGGATTCCATACCGTTGATTCTGCAAAATTTGTGCATAGCGATGTTCAATTTCCTTCTGGCATTTTCTACTGCTTTGTGCGATTCTGCACCCCTCCATTGTCTCCTGCTGATCATCTCGGACCATATGATGGTCGTGCCACCGAGGGCTGCAGATGCCCTCGTGAGGTCTTCCTGGACGGCGTGACCTAATCCTTTCCTTCCCATCTGGGTCAAGTCGTTGCCCCCGAGGTGGATGATCAAGATGTCTGGGTGCCATGCTGCGTCCGCCTGCAGGTCTCCAAGTGTCGGCCTCAGCTGGCTCCATTTCATCCCTGGCTGGCCCAGCCACCGGATGCACGTGTCTTTGGGCTTGCCCGCCATCCTGTGGCCCGTCTGCTGCCACCATGTCCGCATCCTGGACACAAATGAATGGCCCACTACCCACACCAGCCGGGGGCGTTCTCCTGCTGAAAGAGGATTTGCACATCAGATAGTCATTTTGCAGCTCAGGCGCACCGGCTCTCTTTTTGTTTCTGTGGCCCCTGCCGTGCGGCATCCCAAGGTGCCACGCTGTGCCACTCACCCTGCCGTGCGGCATCCCAAAGTGAGTGGCACCGACCCTTCCCCGGTGCGGCCTAAAGCAGTTGTGGCCTGATGTATGCTTTGTACGCCCTGGACCGCCACCGGCCCACTTCCTGAATTCTTGCCTCCGGCATTCCGTGCTGCGACGCCTCTGTTGCTGCGCCGATCCTGAAAGAGTGAGGGGCAAATGCTCCCGGGGGTAGCCCGGCTTTGGCGAGGGCCTGGTGCATCAGAGCCGTAAATTGGAATCTGCTCAGGTTGCTTCCGTCCTGATGTTTGAAAAGCACCCCCCCCCCCTTACCGGGCGTGCTCCCATGTATCTGCGCAAGCAGCACACCACGCACGACTTGCTCCCCCGGATGCATTGCAGATGTATCACAGCGCCCTTTCCGGCCTGGTCTGTTTTTGATCTACGCAGCACTATTTCCACCGAGGCGGCCCCGGGTCTGATGTCTCCGGCCTGAAGGCATCGCCCCACTGGCCCCTGTCTCCTGGGTGCCACCAGTTCGCTGATGCGGAAGGCGCCAAAGAATGCTGTGGAAAAGGCTGCTTGGAAGAGGTGAAGCTCAAAACTATCCTTAGTACACCACAACAGAGCCTCTAGCAGCTGGCCCAGCCTCTCAAAGTCTATGGGTCGCCTGCCATCGACTTTCTTCCCCTCGGCACGCCTCCACCCCTTCATGGCCGCTTTGAGGTACAGGGATGCTGTCGGATCCTCTCCTGTATACATTTTTGCAAAATGGGCTATGGCTGCCAGGTGGGCCTGTGCCCACGACCATGTCTTTTTGTTGGTGAACGCCCACTGTATGAATCTCTCTACTGCCCCTCGAGTCTCGTCCCTGTTGGCCAGGGATCTGACGCCACCAATCTCCATCACTGTTGTAGCGTATTTCCTGTAACGTCTAGCTGCCTCAGGGGTGAGGGCCTGATTTACCAATATAGATAGATCTACCCCCCCCAGGTCCCATAGGTGTGTTGGAAAAGGGGTCATGGCCTTGTCTGCCCCAGGTGCCAGTTCCCTGAAGCGGCTCATCTGTGACCTGGACAATGCATCTGCTACTGTGTTGTCCACCCCTGGGACATGGCGGGCCTTCACATCCAGGTTCCCTTCCAGCTGCAATTTAATCAACTGACGCATTAGCCTTAAAATGTCGGGGCACCTTGCTGCGCCTTTGTTAATCGCCTGCACCACCCCCTTGTTATCTGACCACAGTGTAAGCTTCATGTCCCTTAGCTCCTGCTTCCATATAGTCAGTGCCACTATGATGGGGAATAGCTCCAGAAATGTTATGTTGCCTGTGATACCCAGTCTATGCCATTTGTCTGGCCACCTGCTTGCACACCACTTCTTGCAGAGAATGGCCCCAAAACCTGTGCTACCAGCGGCGTCCGTATACAGGGCTATCTGCGTGGCTGTTACCCAACCTTCCCTCCATATGAGGATGCCGTTAAAGTTTGTGAGGAATTCGTCCCACATCAGTAAGTCTTGCTTGACCCCCGCCCCTAGCCTTACGTGATGGTGCTTGTGGGTGAGGACTGAAGTCAGTTGTGTGAGGCGCCTGGCAAACACTCTACCTACTGGTATTACCCTGGCTGCGAAGTTGAGCTTCCCAATCAGCCTTTGGAGCTCTTTCAGCGTCGCCTCGTTCCGGCCGCATAGGCCACGTACTTCCGCCCTGAAATCCTCTACTTTGTCCTCCGGGAGCCTAGCTGTCCCTGTTACTGAGTCCAGCTCTATGCCCAAAAATGTGAGTTTTGTGGAGGAGCCTACCGTTTTCTCTGTTGCCAGGGGGATCCCTAGTATCCCTGCCAACTCCTGAAACGCGGCCAGGGTGTTCCCGCAGATTGGCGACCGGGGGGGGCCTGTAAACATGATATCATCCAGGTAATGTAGCTTCCCCCCTTTTGGGTGTCTGTCATGTAAGGCCCACTCTATAAAGGTGGCGAACTGCTCGAAGTATGCCCAGGATATTGCGCAGCCCATAGGCATGGCTTTATCTATATACAGGTCCCCATCCCACTGGAAACCTAATAGGTGAAAGCTGGAGGGATGGACTGGTAACAGCCTAAAGGCGGACTCAATGTCTGCCTTAGCCATGAGTGCCCCTCGCCCCTCAGCCCTTACCAGGTCAATTGCGTCGTCTACCGATGCATAGCTCACCGAGCAGGCCTCTGCACTTATCCCATCGTTGACCGACGACCCCTCGGGGAAGGAGAAATGGTGTATAAGTCTGTACTGTCCCAGTTCCTTCTTCGGGACCACCCCTAGGGGTGAAATAACCAGGCCTTTCCTCAGGTGCAGGGGTAGGGGGCCCTCTATCCTGCCTAAGGACTTCTCCTTCTCCAGTTTCTTGGTTACCACCCCCGGGTGTTCCCTCGCGGATTTCAAGTTATCTGCCCCATCAAGGGGGAGTGGACCACTGAATGGTATCACAAAACCGTCCTCAAAACCTTCCATCAAGACAGCCGCGTCTGCTCTGTTGGGGTATTTATTCGCCAGTTTGCGCAGCTGGAGTGTATTAATTGGGGATCTGGCTAGCTGGCAATCACCCAGACCCCGCACCGCAGCCTTAGTGCTTCCTTTTCTTATCCTTTTTGTCCCTTTTCTGTTCCTGCTTGACCCGGCATTCAGCTGACGGGTGCCCACCCCTGCAGCTGGAACATGCGTGCTGGAATTTGCATGCTGCACCTCACGTGCATTCCCCAGCATCAAATTTCCAGCAAATTGCTGGGGGGCCGTTGGTCGAGGGCGGTTTCCCCGTGTTAAACTTGGGCCTGTGAAATGACTTCCCCCTCCCTCTGTAGGAGCTTCGAAAGGGCTGGTCATTCTTACCCGCCCATGCCTTCACCTCCTTTGCCACTAGCATTTTGTGTATAAAACCGGACACGTCCTCCTCATTCCATTCCATCTCCGAGTGCCTCTGCATTTTTAGCCTAAAACCCTTGTCATATTCCAACCATGCGTCACCTGGGAATTGCCTCTGTGCCCAATGAATATTAGACTCATAGAGCCATAAATCTGCTGCGCAGCGCGGGAACTTTTCAACTATGATGCAGGCCATAATTCTAAAGGCGTCCAGCCAATTATCAAAATTCCGTTCCTTCTTTGCGCCGCGCTTCTCCCTCCTGTCTTCCTCCTCCTTGTCGCAGGTTGTGAGGTCCAACCCTTCTAACTGAATCTCTAGCAGGGAAAAAATGTCTACAAACTCTTTGCGCCATGTGGAAATATGGATTTTTCTGGTCAGTTATGTCCCCTATCTTGGACCCCAACGGTTCTATGTGCATGTCACAAGTACATGTATGTTCCCTCCAGTTCCAGTTATGAAGACGCAAATACATGTGCATCCACCGTCAACATGTCCTCTGTCAGATCCGCCATGAATAGGCCGGATATTCCATTCCTAAATATGAAAGGCCACCGGCTTTATATGGTTCACTTATGCCATTTTACAGTCCAGGCAAGTAGGCCCTGATTCTGTCATCAAACTCCTCTTGCCTTCTGCCTCTGAAAACTCGAGTCTGAGCCTGCATCTGTGACCATGAACTTTGTCTCATTCTCTGCGCGGCTCACGAAGCCTGACATCAGCCTACTCTCTGCCAAGAACTGTATTTCACCTTCGAATTATCTGCTTCACTCCTTAGCCGATGCATTCCTGTCTAGCAGCTTAAGTAAACATTCTTCCAGCTACTGAGCAAAGGCTCGGCTTCTCTGTCCTCATGCAAGTAATTCATAGCCCTGTTATCAGGGAATATTCCTACCCCCTCGCATTCAGTGTAGACACTTAGACGCTTGTACACGCACGCACAGTCAGTATAGAATAGATTCTGCCCGAGAGTCCTTCTTTTGTGGATAACATAGTTCTTTAAACATAGGATGTTAGATATGATTTGGGATTAGGTTGACTTGACCCCCCAGACTTTTTGTCTCAACATGTAGAGCTAAATGTCAAGTCCCCTTCACCCCCTAGTTGCACGTCAATTACACGCCATGCTGCTGCGCGCGCATCTATGCCAAGTATTATCTTATAGATCCACCTATATGTGACATCATAACCAATTATGTTCCTTTTTACTCCTTATTACACCCATTTTCGGTTACGCATATGAATCGTCAATTTCCTTATCAATTGTTACGCCTACTGCATTCGCTTCATTGTAATGTATGTACTATAAAAGTTACTTCTTGTCAATAAAGTATGTACTTCACTTCCTGAACCCCCGTGGTGATGGAACTTGGAGCAACCGATTATAATCGATCATTGGAATAAAGCCCATTCCGCACCTCTAATATCACGGATTCTGCCTCTCATTTTACTGAGCTATTTTATTCTGTTTCTGTATCAAATTAAGTCCCGGTAAAGGAATTTTATTTACCACATGAATGGCGCCCGAACAGGGACACTTTCTCATCTCACGCGCCGGCGGTGAGTTGCAGGCCCGGTCTCCTGCCACAGCTGGACGGACAATAACGCGTACCAGCAGGATTTCCTGTATCTCCCTCCGGTCAAGCGGGGGCGACTGAGGCTGCGATCAACACCCAGACGAGGCGGTGAGAAGTGCGAAGTATCCCGACCAGAGCCTAGCTGAGAGAGCAAGATCCGAGGTATACAGAGACCCACCAGTTCGAAGTCGAGTCCAGTGTCCGACGAGTCGAGTCGAGTCCAGTCCGGTCCAAGTTCAAGTTACCGAGGCCTTCCGTTTCCGAAGCTACCCGGTGAGTACCATTACTGGGGAGGCATTTCTGACGTGCACATAGGTTGTGCCGGTCAAGACGGGTTTGGGTACACAAATCCGGTCTGCACTGTTTTAGCAGTGTATCTGTACTGTTTAGCAGTATATCAAGTATTCCGAAGTATCTAGTTATTGTCAAGAATTATCTTGGTGATTAGTTATGCAGACGATCACCATTGTTGTTTATTTTAAAGGTTAAAATGTGTTTAATGTTTAATGTTAATGTGTTAAACGTCCTGCATATTGTGGTATGAATGGTTGTTCATTATTGTGCTTTTGTATTAAGTGTGTTCAAGATTAAGTATCGGATCAGTTGTCAATATGCCGCTCTTTTCGAAATTAAGACAGATCACTACTAGAAAAGGGGTACTCGAAGAAGCCGTCCCTATTCCTCCTAGGGATACTCCAGGGCACTTCATGTATCACAAACATGGCTTAGACGCTATATTATTTCTTGATTTATGGGTAGACTACACCAAGGGATTACCAGAAAGTCAGAGGTGGCCCGCAGCGGGGACCTGGGATGCAGAGTGCATCATGAAAGTCGAGGAAGAGTTATGGAAAAGGAAAGTCAGACAGTCACAGAAAGACGCCGTTGAGTTATGGCGTAAAGAATCTCATAGACGCACAGAAAAGGCACTCCGACAGGAAGAAAAGAATAAAGAGAGTTCAAATAAAGTTCGAGAGAATCTATTACTTGAGGAAGGTATCCGAGTGAAATCAGAACAAGTAGATAGGCAAAGAAATGCCCTTATGAGTGGTATGTATCCCCTTCTAGCCGAAGGATTACCTAAGGCTACTCCAGAGATACCGAAAGACTTGCCACCCCCATTATTCCCAATAAAGGTACATCCTAAGGGGCATCCTAGAACCGCAGAAGATGTTTTTCTTTCCTCATATTTAGATGACGCAGCTCCCGAGTATGCTAATTCCGCCCCACATAGACCGCATACCAGGGAGGTCCAACGCCAAGATCCAGTACCCGTATCCCTACAGCAACAGATCGAGTCACAAGTTCCGGCAAGCACATCTGTTTCTGCATCCGTTCCTACAGCTACTTCTATAGCTGTGTCCACACCTGTAGTTGCTGTGTCACGTTCAACGAATCCTTTCACACCCGACACCCCAGATGGGGCCACGGGAGGTGCTACCAATATTTTTTCTACGCCACCCAGAATAAATAAACTTACTTTTCAAGAGTCAGCACATTCACGTACACCCAAACTCATAAGTGCCCGTACGCTTAAGGAACTTCTTATAGATTGTAGATATGACCCTGTGCCCGGTAAAGAGGACGAAATGACCCTGGCATCATTGCGTATCAGACGAGCCGCAGTGTATTTAGGGAAGTTACCAGGAATGACTGCGCATCTAGATAAAATATATCATTTTGTCCAAACAGGGCGAGATCCAGAATGTATTTACAGAGCTATGGAATACCAGAAAGTAGAGATACAGGGGGAACTGTTACGTTTCCTCATAAATTGTGTGATCAGAAATCAAGACCGACCGGGGGTAGACCCGGAAGCAATGCAAATTCTTACCAGATGGGGCCAGAATATATCAGAAGGGAGACATGATAAGCAAAATTGTATAATAGCCATGTGCCGAAAGATCCGTAAAGAAATAGAACGCCTACACGAAGAGAGATTAGAGGTAGACGAGTTCGAACAAAGCGAGGAAGAAGGGTCAGGACTGCCCGCGGGACAGTCGGACACCATAGCCTATGTAGGTAGAGGAAGATCTTGTAATAGTAATAGATGTCTTACTGACTCGACACGTCCGATATGTCCAGATAATAACAGGAATTTCCAAATACCTATAATTAATATAAGGTCTAACGAGCATTCGTTCCAAACCGCCGACAAACTACTCCGAGAACGAAGGGGTTATCATTTTCTCGATTCTATGGATGAACAAGATTTAGCCAGGGCAGCTGTCCATTGGGTGGACAGTCCCGGAAAATATAGTGATGATACAGTAGCACGCACATTTTTGAATCTCACCCCAGATGAACAGAGGTTAGCTGGGATTTATATGATTCAACAACTCATTATACTATATCGGAGTCAGCATTCGGACCCTGGTCCCTTACCTGACATATTGACTGAATTGCTTATGAATAAATGGAGAGGTTCAGGTACTAAATTAATTAAAGAAATTCTAGAATCAAGAAAGCAGTATATTCTTTTTGTATGCGCAGAGCCTGTCTCATTGCCCGTCAAGGAAAGAACCACGTATCACATGGATAGACAGAATCCCTTACGAGAAGTGCACCCAATAAAAGGCGAGGACAACGAGTTTAAGCGCGTATTTGTATATACGCCCATATCGAAAATAGAATTGTTACAAATGAAGAAAGTGGTACCCAGTCATGACAAAGATCCAGCGGGTTTTCACCGAGAAATTAAAGACATGTTACTCATGGGAGAGTATACCTATCCCGACATTATGACAATATTAAAGGTATTGATGCCTGCCGGCATTTATGAGAAACTCAAGGAAAAAGAGTGGGAGGTAGGAGACCAAAAGATAGAATGGTCAGTGTTAGAAGCGGAAGAAAAGGCCCGAACTGCAGGAGCAGGACTTGGGGATAAAACTAAAGCATTACCAGGTTTATTAGTACAGGTACTGCCACGTTTATTAACTACGAAAAAGGAAGATTGGGGTACAATTTCAGCCTGTAAACAGAAGCAAGATGAAGACACTAGTGATTACTATGCCCGATTCGAAAAATGTTTTGGTATAAATAGTGGCATAAAAGCAAGTAGCGAATCATACCCGCATCTGTTTGTAACAAAATTAGTAGAAAATGCCCTGCCCCCAGTAAAGAATAGAGTATTAAAATTCGAGAGTACCTGGCAAGGTAACACTCCATCACAAATGTTACAAATGTTACAGTACCATCACAATAGAATTAGAGAGGAACAAGAACATGAACACAGACGCATGAAAGACACAAAAATGAAAATGCTAGTTTCCCAGACAGTCCCAGCTGAAGGACATAAAAAGGGTATGACACATTCCGATTCAGCAGGACCTGTAAAAGGGACATGCAATTATTGTAAAAAGCCAGGTCATTACGTACACGATTGTCCAGTTTTAAAACATAATATCGCCATAGGTAAAACACAAGAAAGATCACGGCCACTCAGACAAGATCAGAATGAACAAGGAGCTCTGCAGCATGCACAGGCCATGCCAGCCGCACAACAGCCAATACAGTTTGTGCCAGCTGCACCACCGTTGCCTGTTGCTGCCACACAGACAACAACACGACAAATGTATCAGACCGCACAGTATGAATATCCTGAGTATCAGCGTTACGCATGAACTAGCCTAGAGAGGGAAGTTGACTTACCCCTTATCGAGATTCCTGTAGATCAAGAAGGACCTTATGTACATAGTGAATTGTTAGGCCAAGATAGAAAATTTTTACTCGATACAGGGGCAAGTCGAACAACTATAAAACGTAGTGAAGTTCCAGGGGCACCCCTCTCAGGCTCTCAGAATATTTCCCTTGGTTTTTCAGGAAAACCTATTGTTAATGAAGTATCACAGCCTCTTCCACTTACGATAGGACCTCTGACCCGAACTACAGATTTATTGCTTACTAAATCATGTCCAGAAAACTTGTTAGGAATAAAAACACTGAAAGCTCTAGGAGCCATAATATGTTGTTCTCCGGAAGGAGTAAGGTTGTTTTTACGTGATTTTAAAGGTCACTATGTGTCTAGAGACATGGATCCCCGACTGCAGACTTTACCTACACATCTATGGGCACAAGGCCCTACTGATGTTGGTTGCATGAATATTACACCATATCGAGTCACATTAAAGGCAGGAGTGGTGCTACCACGAATGCGACAATACAAGTTACCACCAGATGCTGTAGTGGCTTTACTACAAATCATTGACGAGCTCATTGCCCAAGGAGTAGTTGTGGAAACAGACTCCAATGTATGTAATTCACCGATAATTCCGATTCTTAAACGAACAGATCCTACGGCCCGCCAGTATATCGATTGGTTATTGATCTGCGCGAGTTAAACAAATGTATTGTGCCACAATTTCCTGTGGTCCCAGATATCTCGTCATTACTGACAGCTATTGATTCCGAAGCAACATTCTTTACTGTAATTGATCTCAAGAATGCCTTTTTCAGCGTCCCAATAGATCCGTAAAGCCAATATTTGTTCGGATTTAGTTTAAATGGGCGCAGCTTTAAATTCTCACGCGCACCTCAAGGATTTACAGAAAGCCCCAGCATCTATAGCCAAGCACTGAAACGAGAACTTGACAGTATCCACATGCCAGTTAACACTGCTCTGCTCCAATACGTCGATGATCTGCTGATCACCGCGAGAAGCGAACCGGAATGTGAAAAAGTATCACTGACAGTTTTACAATTTCTAGCCGAAAAGGGGCACAAGGTGTCCCCTTCTAAGCTGCAATTCTGTGTCCAGCGAGTTGTTTATCTTGGACACTCGCTGTCCAAGGAGGGAAGGCAGCTTACACCGGACCGCATTCAGTTAATAGCTAACATGCCAATACCCAAGACACAAAAGGAGGTGCGGGCTTTCATAGGCCTCACTTCATATTGCAGGCAGTGGATCCCTCAGTACGCATTTCTAGCAAAACCACTCATTCAGTTGACCACACAGGAGGCAGCCACATCGACTGTTCTCCCTTGGACTCAGGAACATACACAAGCTTTTGAAAGCCTAAAGAAAGCTTTATGTCAAGCACCTGTTTTAGCAACGCCATGTTACAGAAAACAGTTTACACTCTTTGTTACAGAACGCGAAGGTACTGCCTTGTCAGTACTCACACAGGAACAAGCAGGAGCACACAAACCATGTGCTTATTTTTCGAGTACATTAGATCCCGTAGCTCAGGCTTTGCCTGCATGCCTAAAATCAGTAGCAGCGACAGCTTTAGCAATCAGACAAAGCGATGCCATAGTGTTAGGACATCCATTGACAGTTCAAGTACCACACGCAGTAGAGGTTCTTGTAAATAGAACGCAAACACAACACTTGACTATAGCGCGACTTACAGGGTACGAACTTACATTGTTTCAGCCACATATAGAAATCAGACGCTGTAACACATTGAATCCGGCCACACTTTTGCCAGTAACCGGAACAGACCCACTAGCCCATGACTGTATTGAAGTTATTACAATAACGACAAAACCCAGACAAGACTTAACCGATGTCCCATTGCCAGATCCAGACCTGACATTGTATGTAGATGGTTCATGTATGAGAACAAGTACAGGAGAGTTAGTGGCCGCTTACGCAGTCACAACAGATACTGAAGTCATTGAAACTAATCGTATAAATACTTTGTCAGCTCAAGCCGCAGAGCTTATCGCTCTGACACAAGCCTGTATTCAAGCCACGAATAAAAAAGTCAACATATACACTGATTCACGTTATGCATTCGGAGTTGTACATGACTTCGGCGTGCTGTGGCGAGAGAGAGGTTATTTAACTTCCCACGGTGCCCACATTCAGCACGGACCCCTCATTCATGCCTTATTAGATGCAATACATCTACCCACTGCAATATCAATTATGAAATGTAAGGCTCATACGAAGGTTACTGATATCATTTCTCAAGGCAATGATCTAGCCGACAGAACAGCTAAACAGACTGCTCAAACTCAAACCCCCGACATGACAAAGACAATAGTCCCGACACCGACACATTGTATGACAGTTAAAGATCCTACTCTTGACGTAATTGACATACAGACACATGCTACACCAGACGAAATAAAGAAATGGACTGAATTAGGAGGGATCCAAACGGACCAAGGATGGATGATGAAGGAAAAGTCTGTATGGTTCCTTCCTGATTCAATGGTCCAAGTTATAATTAACACTATACATAGTCCAGCACATCTAGGAGAAAAAGCTATGCTAGACAGCATTCAACACATTTGGTTCAATAAACATTTACGAGCAGCAGCCAAACAAAAGGTCCGTACCTGTATGATCTGTTGTCAGTTTAACCCAGGAAAAAGCGTTCCCGTAGAACAGGGTGGATTTCATCCTCCTAATCACCCTTTTGAAGCCCTCCAGATGGATTATATCCAGATGGAACGATGTCGAGGATTCAAATATGTTCTCGTAGTTGTCTGCGCTCTGTCCCGTTGGACAGAGGCATACCCGGTTTCAGATTACACTGCCCCGACTACTGCCAAACAGTTGGTTCGAGAATTCTTCCCACGATACGGTTTACCACGTGTTGTTCACTCAGATAACGGCCAGCCGTTCTCATCCGAATTAATGAAACACGTTTCACTTCTGTTAGGATATCAGTGGAAATTCCACTGTGTCCGACACCCCGAGGCAGCAGGTCTCGTAGAAAGACATAATCAGATACTGAAAATCAGATTGTCCAAAATATGCAGAGAGAAAGGTGTCGACTGGGTAGTAGCGTTACCAGTTGCACTCTTTTACATGAGAATGGTAGCACACTCTCGAACAGGGCTATCCCCGTATGAGGTGATCTTCGGCAGACCACCAAATATGTGGGGGACGCCTATACCACGCAAAATAACTGATATTGACTGTAATATGCTGACAGATTACTTGGCTTCCTTGATGTCTGCACTACAATATTGTCGTTCACAGGTTGCTGCAGCCTTTCCCGACAACACAGAGGTGAAACCCCATGACGTAGTTCCGGGGGACCTCATACTTGTGAGGAATTTCGACCGAAAGACTCAGCTGGAGCCCAGGTGGAAGTCGCCCAAGTTGGTCCTGCTGACCACAAGAACAGCCGTGAAGATCGAGGGCAGGAAAGGCTGGATTCATTCAAGTCATATCAAGAAATTTCATGGACTTCCTGCAGATGTAAACAGTCCACCTCGTGTGTCTTCACCCATTGACTCAAAACTTCCTTTTGTTGAACAGAATAACTCTGAACACTATAAACTAAAGCTTAGGCCCAACAAGTCGAGCAATTTGATTGTTTAAGTCCTCTCCAAGGTGAAGCGGTTGAATTGTCTCTGACATGTATCCCTTGGACCTGAGTAGAGAAAATACCCGGAAAATGTTGAAACGACAGGCGTATTGTAAATCACTGCGTAGCCACTGCATAGTGACATTATTAATTTTGTTTTTCTTGAGTCTTTTAATAATTACTGCAAGTATATTGTTGCACATATATTACCCTATTTCTAGACATGTTTATAATGTTACTGCTGAACATTCTTTTAGTGACTTACCTCCGCATGAATTGTCTTATAGACTTGCGCTGCGCAATAACACTTTCATTAGTATGTTACATCATTCCCATCAGACTAGTAATGCTACTAATTGTTGGGTGTGTGGCCGGCTCCCTCCCTATCAGAATTATGAAGGAGTCCTGCCTTTCTTTCCACATCCATTTACACATAATGGCTCCTGTGGAGCATGGTTTAGTTTAATCAATTCCATAGACTCAGACACAGCAGTTTACCAAGATCATTGGGTATGGGGAAACCTGAACCTAGTTTTACTCAAGGTCTGCTACCCTGACAAGGAGGGTCGCCCCAAAAGAACAGGAACTGATCTAGAAAATGAAGTATATGGATTAGGTAATTTTATACCTAATCTCATGATTCTAAATGTCGAATCCGAAGTTGAACTAGTCTTACCCACCATGTCAGTATTCCCAGCGAAGGGTGAATTGTGTGTAAGAAAGGTTGGTTCCATACATATGGGCCATAGTAAATGCACTACTATAGTAGAATTCAGTGATCAAGGCAAATCTTCATTTAGAGCTTATCGCCACTCCTACTTTATATGTGGTCAGACTGCATATATGCGTCTACCTCTAGATTGGGATGGTACCTGCTACATTGCATTCCTTTTGCCACCTGTTTTCCTAGCTCCTCCTGATTATTACAGAAATATTCATTTAGTACACAACAGAGAGCGGAGAGATCTCCCCATTGTCGATTACACTGAGACGGCATGGGACAAGTATGTAGATTTTAATAAAGGCATCTTTCCCTATATAGGTACTGTTACTAATAGTAAGCTGATACGTAGATTAACTAGAACCCTTGAAGCAGTAGTGAATGAGACTATTTCCGCCTTAGGCAATTTAACAGAAGAGCAGTCTGCTATGCGGATTGTTGTGCTTCAAAATCGTCTTGTCCTGGACGTCATCCTGGCTGATAGGGGCGGAGCTTGTAGGGTCATCGGATCAAGCTGCTGCGTATTCATACCAGAAAATTCGCCATCTGTATATAAAGCCATCACTCGCCTTCATAAGATTGTAAACCAGATACACCAGAATCCAGGCACTTGGACTTGGTCCGGTTGGTTTTGGAATGTGATATCAGCCTGGGGATGGAGAGTTTTATCCTTCCTAGGTATTGGCCTTCTCATACTATTCAGTTGCTGTCTATGTCTACAATGTGGACCAGCGATTTGTGGTCTGTGTACCACATCGTGTATTCCACCACCAAGATTTCATTCGTCACGGAAGAAGAAAGAAGAACAAATGATGCTATATGAACAGATCAATGGATTGATGAAGATTGATATCTCTTAACGGGCAAGTAGGGGACAAGGAGGGAATGTGGAAATATGGATTTTTCTGGTCAGTTATGTCCCCTATCTTGGACCCCAACGGTTCTATGTGCATGTCACAAGTACATGTATGTTCCCTCCAGTTCCAGTTATGAAGACGCAAATACATGTGCGTCCACCGTCAACATGTCCTCTGTCAGATCCGCCATGAATAGGCCGGATATTCCATTCCTAAATATGAAAGGCAACCGGCTTTATATGGTTCACTTATGCCATTTTACAGTCCAGGCAAGTAGGCCCTGATTCTGTCATCAAACTCCTCTTGCCTTCTGCCTCTGAAAACTCGAGTCTGAGCCTGCATCTGTGACCATGAACTTTGTCTCATTCTCTGCGCGGCTCACGAAGCCTGACATCAGCCTACTCTCTGCCAAGAACTGTATTTCACCTTCGAATTATCTGCTTCACTCCTTAGCCGATGCATTCCTGTCTAGCAGCTTAAGTAAACATTCTTCCAGCTACTGAGCAAAGGCTCGGCTTCTCTGTCCTCATGCAAGTAATTCATAGCCCTGTTATCAGGGAATATTCCTACCCCCTCGCATTCAGTGTAGACACTTAGACGCTTGTACACGCACGCACAGTCAGTATAGAATAGATTCTGCCCGAGAGTCCTTCTTTTGTGGATAACATAGTTCTTTAAACATAGGATGTTAGATATGATTTGGGATTAGGTTGACTTGACCCCCCAGACTTTTTGTCTCCACATGTAGAGCTAAATGTCAAGTCCCCTTCACCCCCTAGTTGCACGTCAATTACACGCCATGCTGCTGCGCGCGCATCTATGCCAAGTATTATCTTATAGATCCACCTATATGTGACATCATAACCAATTATGTTCCTTTTTACTCCTTATTACACCCATTTTCGGTTACGCATATGAATCGTCAATTTCCTTATCAATTGTTACGCCTACTGCATTCGCTTCATTGTAATGTATGTACTATAAAAGTTACTTCTTGTCAATAAAGTATGTACTTCACTTCCTGAACCCCCGTGGTGATGGAACTTGGAGCAACCGATTATATTCGATCATTGGAATAAAGCCCATTCCGAACCTCTAATATCACGGATTCTGCCTCTCATTTTACTGAGCTATTTTATTCTGTTTCTGTATCAAATTAAGTCCCGGTAAAGGAATTTTATTTACCACAGCCATATTCTTTCTTTGACCGCTACCGGGATAAGGCTTGCCAAGCCGGTAGCTCTTGTGGTCAGGGATGCAGGGCCAGGGGATGGCCTGGTGTAGGCCTCTGTGGCTGGCGCCTCAAGCGTTGGGCTGCTTAAGTTGCCCGTGTACCCCCATGCCGCTAAAGGGGACCCTAGGTTGCCCGGGCCACCCTGTCTTCCTTGTCCATGCATTCGGGCCTGCCGCACCCAACCCGGGTCTATTAAATGCCAAGGCAAGCCGGACACCTCATCTGCGCGCTGCGCCCCAGTTTCCCCGGCCCCCTGCCCTATACCATTAAGTAATAGTGGCGCCAATGATTTCAGACATTCCTGGACAATGTTTGTAATATGCTCACCGCCTGGTGCTCTGCCGGGTTTCCACTGTGTTCGCCTGCCGGTGTGCCCCCTGCGGCGGCTTCCTCCTTTGGGGCTTCTACCTTGGGACCTTCCTCTCGGCCTGCACGGGCGCTGTCGTCTTCCGTTTCTTGGGGGAGGATGGGCCAGCCTCGTCCGTTCCCCGGGCTTCTGTCCTTTCCCCTCCGTCCTGGCCCAGATGTGGCTGTAGCCACTCACTGCCATGCACCGCCGATGCCTCCCAGATGCGCTAGAGGAGCTCTGTCAGCTCCGCAGGTTGCCCTTCTGCCATCTCTGGTGGCGGGGTGCTGCCGCCCTCCGATGCACCAACTGCAGCTGCTCCTCTCTCCGCTCTACTCACTGCGCTATCGCAAGCTCTAACAATCCTTCGAGCAGGATCAATCTGGGTATGTCAGCAATCTCCCCCGCTACTGGGCGCTGTAGCTCGCGGGCGCATCCCCGATCGTGTGCGGGGGCCCGTGTATGTGCTCTGTGCTGCCTTCAGAATATCCTTTTTATGCCCAGGACATTCGTCGTTTGGTAGACGCGGGAAGCGTAAGTGAATTGCAGGATCACCAAAAGCAGACCGCTGCCGAGGCGCAGCTCCGGAATGCCGTCCGTGGGCCGGGAGGGAATACTGCTGGGCTCAGCCTCGCCCACGACCTTGCCTCGGTGCTAACAAATGCCTCCCTGCCCCGACTGCACGCACGCTGAATAGCCGGAGCTTGGCTTGGACACCAAAGCGTTTCTTCCGCTTACGATTAATAGGCTCGTGATCAGCTGAGCGCAACACTGCCTTGCTGCGCATGCGTCGACCGCTCCTGCAGCCGAGGCGTCACCTCCCCCGGAAATACTTGGCCAGAAAGCAACCCGCCAGGAGCCGAAGTCAGCCTGCCGCCAACTTGCGAGGAGAGCACCCGGGGCCCACCGCGATGTCCGCAGTCACCGCTTTTGCCGAGGCGAGGGAGGGAGGCTCCAGGTTCCCTGCAGCAACCGGCACGATGTTGGGACTTCCGGGCCACTGTCCGATGTCGCTGCCGAATGTCCACTCGGGTCAGCTCCGGACACCCTCTGCTCCGGCACTGCCTCCGCGCTGGATGAGTAGGAAATCCCTCGGGGAAGTTGAGGAGGGGCGCACCTGCTCGCTGCTTCTCTGTCACGTCGTTCTCTGTTGAGGAGTGGTGGCACCTGGGCAACGACCCCGACCAGCAATCCTCTGGCAGCGCTTCGCCCCCGTCGTCCTCCTTCTGAAAATTCTTCCTGGTGCGCCGCTCTCCCTGCTCCACGAAGGTAGGCTACCTGGGAGAGCGGCTGCTTATATCGCCCCCCACGTTTCCCGCCGTCCAGGTAACGCACCCTCACTGGGGGGTTCGTAAATCACTTCGTCCCCCCATTGGGCGGGAGTAGTTAGTCGCCACCATGATGGCCCGGGGGCGGGGGCTCCCACCTGCCACTTCTGGTCGCCGTAGGCGCCCAGAACCGGTTTCTCCCCACCTTTGGCGCGGCGTGGGTTATGGCGCCGGCCCCTGAGCCTCTCTCCCCCTTCGAGGAAGCGCGGCGGCCTCTGCAAAAGAAGATTTGCTGCTTGCGAAGACTGGAGAAGTGTCCGGTGGAATCCAAGGCTGGATTCAAGATGAAGAAGAACTGAAAGCAGAAGGGGCAGTGTTCACAGTCACTTGCCAGTGACCCGGGGCCAGGAAGATGGATGCCCACGGAAGTCGGGTGATTTCAGGTGATCAAGGGTGTTTTGACTCTTCAGCCACGAGGTCCAGGAGGCATCGATGATGACCAGGAGCTGGATTCGGAGTGTCCCACGACGTCTGCAGCTTACTGAGGTGTCAGGAACAAGATTGGAGCCAACAAGCATTGGCAACAGCAAGTCTCGTGAAGAATGAAGAAAGTCAGCGGTGCAGACCAGCAAGGTCTGAGGGACTCACCCAGCGACGGTAAGTGAGGGCAGGCCTGGAGAAACCAGGGGAGCCCTTTGGTTCGATGAGAAAGTCTTCAGGGGACCCACAAGCCAGCCGGCAAGGAATCGCGAAGACACCTCGTGAGGATTTGCTTCACAGGAGCCCACGGTCACTCGGGACGAGGTTGGCCTCTGATTTTCGAGGGAAATCCTGCTGGAGGCTTGGGCCACACGTGGTCCAATGTACAAGTTCGTAAAACGTTGTGAAGGGGTTGCACTCGACAATAATGCACGGTACCCGGGTATTGCTGTTCCTCGTCACTCGTGGGGTCCACTCGCCTCAGCTCTGCTGGGGACTCACAATGGCCGTCGAGAAGTCAGGAAATCCACTTCCGGAGCTGCAGGGACTTTGGACTCTAGCGGGAAAGTTTGCGACCGTTGGTTAAAGTTTTTGGTGCCTGCCAAGTCACTCCTTGACTCCAAAGGAGATTCTTCAGTCTTCCAAAGGTAGTGGAACGTCGAAGGGCCAGGATTCTTCTTGTAGAGCGTCATCCAGGGATATCTAATTTGCAATGGCAAGGGTTCCCTATCTTATACTAAAGGAAAGGGAGGGACTAGCTCTATGACCACTCCTATGGGAGGGTCAGGGGAGTGGGTGGTTACACCCACTTCCCTTTGTCCAGTTTCACGCCAGAGCAGGGACAGGTAGCCCCTGAACCGGTTTGAGCTGGCATATGCACAGAAGAGCCTACTGCTCCGCCAGTGCAGGACTTCAAAGCACTCTAGGAGTGCACCCACCCAGCCCCAATACACTAAATCCTGTCTGGAAGGTGGCGACACCTCCCTGTGACAGGATGCATATTGTTGGGCCTCCTCCACTGCGAGTTTCAGTCAGCAGCAGGAGGGCAGCCCAGTGTCTGTGCTGGTGGCATCTATTTTGTGATGCCAGGTCTCTTTCAGATTTCTAATGCGTTTCCACAGTGGGTACATGTCGTCCCCTCTAGAAGGGTGGGATCATACTCCCACACCAGTTACTGGTGTGGGGGTATGATTCCAAGTTGTTTGACACCAAACACGACATGTTGTGATGCAGTCATTCCAAAGTTAGCATTTACAGGTAGATTATAATGCACTTAAGAATATATGGTTTAACCGCATCCACAAACAGCTACAGAGAATAGACTCTGAGGGCTGCAGAGGGGCCCTGCTCAGGCAGAGGCACCCCCTCACATTGTAAACCAAGCACCCTGCCCTCAGGATTGATAGGGCCTGCCTTAGGGGTGACTGATAGGTTTATATGTGTGTGTATGGTGAGATATAGGGAACCTATACCTCAGTGAGGAGTGCTAACACTACCTCACCCAGGTTGCAGTAGCAGGCCTGTGGTGTCAGATTTAGTCTGATTCCCAGGGGTGGCATAATACATGCTGCAGCCCCTGGTAGGCCTGTGAAGTACCTAGGCCCTTGGTACCTAAGGTACCATATACTAGGGGCTCATAAGGTACCACAGTATCCAATCACTAGTGCATCTAATATGCACTCCCAAGTTGTTTAGAGAGAACAGAGAGACTGGGGCCCCGATTAGCAGGGAACCAGCTAGACTATAGCCAGAAACCAGTGTTAACATCAGAAAAAAAGCGGGGCCAACATAAGTGCAGATCCTACTCTCCTACAGGGAATGTCACATAAGTCAATGAGGATTACAACGTTTATGAATCACATGTCATCCATACTGGTGGGCAGTATATATTAAAAGGGTTTGGTCTGGGGAAACACAACCTTAGGATTTAAAGAGTATTCCATGGGGGTCAGCTTTACTGATAAATATATATATCTGCCCAAACATACTCATTTTAGCAGCATTAAAATAATGAAAGACTGAGGAAGTTCTAACTATATCACAAAATAAAAAAAGAGAAGTTCTAACCATACCATTCATGTTTGTATGCAGCTCTTTGATGACAGTTCATAGGTCACTGTCCTATGTTAGGATTGTAACTTCTGAACTGCAAGTAACACAAGGATCTCAGTGACAAAGGCAGCAACCCACTGGGCTTCCACATAAAATACAGTTCATCTGCATTTAAAAACTACTAACAGACAAATGATTGCTGTCCAGCAGGATCATTTATCACCAGCGTTATCTGGGCATTTTGTATTGTCTTAATGTTGTCCTGCATCGCCATGATAAGATTAAAAACTGTTTAAATGAAGCACTCATGAAGTATGTGTCCTGCTGGGCCTGTGCATATTTTAAAAAGAGATGCGATAAGCAGCAGCAGGGGTCAGGAAAGGTGAATAGGAATAAACAAACTTATTTTCTCCTGCGCTGCACAGAAAAAGAAATATCCACGCAGCAGGACAGTAGGGAAAGGTTACCGTTGTCAAAGATAGGATTTTTCGCCTTTCGCCATGCCCCTGGTGGAGATGAAGGGGTGAAAAAATAAACAAAGCCTCCTTAACATGTAAATGGTCTTTTGAAGACCTGTGAAGTACTTGGGTGCGGCGGCGATAATCTCAAAAACTGTCTGTGTGTGTGCGCGCTCCCGGGAAGCTGTCTCAGCCCGGGCGCGCGGACACACAGACACACAGACAGCCCTTAGAGCCCAATGGCGTTGCGCGCCTGCTTTCAAGCCCTCACTGCGGGGGCCAAGGCTCCTGTTTGGGTGGGCCAGGCTCATGTTTGGGTGAGCCTGGCCCACCCGGCCCACCCGCTAGAACCGGGCCTGACCGGCGTCGTGACAGGGGTGAGTGGGAATATGATGGACTTATCCCAGTTTATACGAAGCCGGGAGTATCCTCCAAACAATATCACCTCTGGTAGTACCGGAGCAAGGTTATGCTCTGGGTTACGTATGTAAAGCAGTGTCGTCGGCTTATGCCGAGATGATTAGATTGTAATTTGGGAATTGCGAGCCTCGATATGCATTTTATTCCTGCACAACGCAAGCCAATGGTTCAGTCACCAGGGCGTACAACAATGGTGATGGGGGCAACCTTGTCTGGTGCCCCTTGTGATGTCTACAGGAGTGGTGACAATGCCATTAACCTGAACACGAGCGGTCGGCCGTGTGTAGAGCACCTTAACAAGTTAGAGGAAGATATCTCCCAGCCCAATGCACCTCCAGACCGCGAGCATGAACCTCCACTCCATTGAACTGAATGCTTTTTCTGCATCGAGAAATACTGCTGTGGCACGCACATCTGGATCTAAACGCTGAATTGAGGAGAAGAGTGTTTTGAGATTGAATGTTAAATTGCGACAAGGGACAAAGTCATCTTGCTTGGGGCCCACCATCCCCCGGGAGCCAACCGATTGGTCAGTATCTTAGCGTAAATGTTAGTGTCTAGATTTAAAAAGCAATAATGGCCTATATGATGAGCAGCGATTTGCCTGCTTCAAAAGTGTGACCAGGAGGGCCTTGTGCATTGTAGAGGGCATACAACCCTCCTTAACCATCGCCTCACAAAGTCATCATATGGGGAATAAGCTGGTCCTGGAAGGCCTTATAAAAGGCAACAGTGAGCCCACAGGTATCCTTCGCCTTTCTGGAGGGCATTTCCTTGAGCACGTAGCGCATTAGGGAAGAGGTGTGGTGCCGCGGCCAGGGCGACTGAGGTTCGATCCCCGGCGCCGGAGGCAGCTTATCCCAGCACCATGTGACTCTGGGCAATAGCTTGCTTAATCTTCCTGGTGGCCCCCAGCGCCTAGAGACCCTTACGGGTGATTGTTCGCGCTTTACAAATGTGGATTATTATTATTATTATCTCCTCCAGACACAACAAATCCATAAGGCGCTCACTCATGATCCATTTCATAGCAATGTGTGTGAGATACTCTGTGGTGCGTTGCCATCATAGGTAAGAAAACTTGCATAACTAAGTATAATACCTGCCGAAACAAACGGAGATTTGCTCAGCAGTACACAAAGGTAGCCACTGCTCATTTTGCACTAAAAGCATCACGTCACTCTTATCAGGGGTGCAGCCGCACTACCAGTCGCTCCAGGGTGTTTCCCCTCACCATACATCCAAGCAACCGCATATTTCCCTAAGTGATTCACCTCGCTTTGCGTTGTCGTGCGATATTCATCCACTTTGGCCTTAATGGCGCCCAGTAGACCCCACTCCAACATCTCCCTGTGTTACCTCTCAAAATCTGCAATCTTCGCTTCTAGTTGCGCCAGACGACCTCACAGTGATTTAAGGACCCCATCATGTTTAGATAAGTGGACACCCCATATATAGACCTTGAAGGCCTCCCATACTGTTGCAAACTTATCTATAGAGCCTACATTAGTAAGAAAGAACTCCTCAATTGACTGTAGTAGTTCCTACCGAAACGCAGTGTCCAAAAGAGAATATTGGAGGGGGGGGAAATCGCAATGTAAAAGCGGGCAGTCACAGCGTGTGTAGTGTCAGCTCCAAGATGACCGGTGAATGTTCAGAATATGTGCACGGCAGCGGTTTGCACTACTGTACACATGGGACCAGCCCCCGTGATAGTAACCAAAAATCTATGCGGGTGTGTATATTGTGTAATAATGGAGTAATGAGTCTTGACCTCCATAGTGGCAGATGACGGGGTAGATTGTTTGCGAAGGTGCGCTCTCGATCACCGTTGTTTATAAGTCAGTGAGCATCTTCCATGACACTTGTTGGGGTCCAGTAGTCCCCCTAATATGCTCGTTTTTTTAACCCTTAAGGTATACTATATGCCGGTGTAAATGCCTTGTAGTACAATTAATATATTCTTCACTCTTTGGCGACCCAAATCACAAGTAGGTTAAGAGTCTGGTCCTGATGAACTGCCATGATCAGTTTTGACAATAAACAGGCTAGAAACAGGTCGACCTTCTTTTAAATATCAGCTCCTGAGCTAGTTTGGAACATTGTATCCATTCCTAGCCAATCATTTTTTAACAACAACGGAACCTACATATTAAAAAAACTAGGGTATTCCTTAGTCATTTTTAAACTCGCATTACACCAATCTATTCACAGTTCCATACTAAACACTGAAACTCACCCTTCACATTGGTAAAAAACTAAAGAACTCCGGCAAAGAGCCCCCTCGCGAGGCACTTTGGGCATTGCAGTGCCAGCCCAATGAGGAGCTGCCCGATGACGAAGCAAGACACCCTTTGGGTGTGTGAGGGCTCTTGCTCCTGAGTAATCAGATCACCGATCTGGTGTCTCAGGCTACCCGGACCTATTCCTTTACTCTTTGTTCAGGAACTGCAGACTCCTTTGACCTACATAGAGTAAAGAATGGACCCTGACCCCTTCGGGGACCTGTGATGCCAGATATCCAGCAGAGTACCGTGGAAAAAGTCCCCCACCACAGAAGGTCAGTCAGGAGTTGATCTACATTACGTTGGTGAACTCTGTGACGCCTACAATTTTGAGTTTGTTCCTGTGTGAGTGGGCTTCAAGATCTTCTGTCTTCGCCTGCAATGCGAGCTGAAGCTTATTCCACACCCTGCTCTACCACACAGAGGCGCTCAGCGTGCTTGTCCAGCCGTTCAGATATACAATTCTTTCGGAAAGTTAAAGAGTTGATCTTGCCATCTATCTTTGTGAGACTGTGCACCATGGCTGCACATCTGCGTCTGGCTCCTTGTGCGCATCCCCCAGTGCAGCTGTGCCATTGTCACAAGCCTTGGGAGTTTTCCAGAGATCAAACTGTAATTTGGGCAGTATCTTATCTGTTTTGTCAATTAGTAATGGCGGTGCCCCGCGCAGGGTGCAACCACCTCTATCAGGCTCTCCAGGATCAATCTTTGTAGTGACCTCTTCTCTGGGCACATCGTGCCGGGATGGCCTGCACTGCTGGTTCAGGTGCCGTATTGATGGCTGCAGGAGAGTTAATTGTGAGCGCGCAGAGCAGTGCCACACATGACACAGGCATTCAATCGCCATGAGGAGCAGAGGTTACCACCGCCCCAGGGTCTCCAACACTGCAGCTGCTTGATGTTCTGGGTGAGGTCTGGGGTCAGGCAGGGCAGCCTCAAAGCACATCTCGGACCACTGAAAAATCACAGCTAGGGGCAGCGAGGCCAGCAGATATCAAATTGTTACCCATCCAAAGCATTTAACCTCCCTGTGATGTCAGGACAAGCCTCCAGACTCAGTTGCAAATATATGCCCCTGAAGAGCTCAGATATCTGTGGAAGGCATATGAGACTATGTATACGTGGAGCCCCCCACTAGCCCCATCACCCCTGCCATGTCCTGTCGCAGCATGGGGAACCACTCCACAGTGGATGTCAGCATTCCCACAGGCAGTACGCAATGGGGCTCACAGCACGTGGCCACCCGTAGACCTCCAGGTAGCAGGTGAATTCAATTTTTCAGATCCTGGCAGGGTTAAGTTGTGTATGGTTATGCCCCTGCTGCCATGAGTACGAGGGGCCTGCTCCCGTTGACAGACCCCCGGTCACTGTACTGCCGCTGTGCTTGTGCCCAGAAGTTCTCCCCTCATCATAGTAGTACGGGCCTGATTGACACCGGGGCCTGGAGACAGGTGCCACTCACCTCCGGTCAACCGCACCCAAAAGCTGAGTGGGGTCCGCAGCTCCACTCGTGCTGGCCCCCGCCTATCCGCAGCCACGCCTCAGGGCGTCTGATCCAGGCCTGCAGCTGCAGGTAGCATTCGGCATGGACTCAGGCGACCGCGCTTCCCTCTCACGGGTGCCGCCGGGCCCGGCCACATGGGTTGCTGACCGCGCAGCACCCGAAGAGGCAGCCAGGGCTTAAGTCGGATGAAAAAAATGGGGGTCTCTCAAGGGGTATGATCAATGTTATTAAGGTTGTGGCTTAAAAATACATAAACTAAAAATCTGTGCTTACCATAGTTTTGCGGTTTCTGTCACTGCATCCAGGTATGTGACACAACAAGTAACATCATACCTACAACAAGTCAGGACTAGGGTCTTTCTCAATGGTGGTTTGTTGCATAAGATAAATAAGCAGCAACTATGGCTTGTATATAATATTGAAAAAGCTTCCACTAAAAGCACTGGTGACACCACAACAATGTCGCTGCCCCTGAGTTTCAAAAAGAGAAGGGAAATCCAGAGAGAAAGTGACTCTCTTTAAAGGATTTCCCTCCCCCTACAACGCTCACCTGGCATGACGTCATGCCGTAACTTCTCCACTAGTGAGAAGTGAGCACTGTACATCGATGTGCCTGATGTCACTGCAGTCCGGAAAAAACAGACCGCCTGTGCCAGGGCACAAAAAGATCCGTTTGAGGCCCCCTAAAAAAAAAATGAAAAAAAAATAAAAGAAAAAACGGTACTCCGCACCGGTGAGACCCGGCCCACTTAATGACCTGGCGGCAGCAGCTATCCAGCAGGCCCTCATGGCCCTTAAACCGCTGCACCGGCCATAAGGTAGGCTACAGGCTGGCTCCACAGAAGCAAGGGGTCGCCATTATTTTTGCAGCCGATATTGATGCTCCCAATATTGCGAAAGTAAGGTCAGGTGGCCACGACGGGGTTTGTGTAGTTTAGGCACCAGAAATAAGGATTGATAAATGGCCACAGGAGCACACGTAGTTGGCAGCATATTCGAGCCCGAGAAACTCCGCCCCATCAGCTATGATGTTTTTAAAGACGAATACATTCCAGGAGGTATTATGTTCTACTTAAACAGCACTAATAAAGGAGTGGTGCTGTGTAATATTAAAGCTGGTCTAAATATATTGTCAGTAAGACTGATGACATGGGTAAGGAGTGCCATTGTTGAGACCGAATATCTGTCTTTCATCTATACTGTGTCATCTTTCTATGATCCTAATACTGATGATCCATCTACGCAATCATGTTTTTTTATAGACCATTTAGAACACCTTCTTCCATTATTTGAAATAGGTGAAGACTTTAACACACGTTTAACTAATCCATTTGATAGATTAACTGCTTGCACAGTTATGAATACCTGAAGGTGCCTCCAGTACTGATAGAGTTTCTTCATTATTTAGGTCTCTGATGTCTGAAGACAGCAAGTGGGAAATCAGAGAAGTTATATGTGTTAGATTATGCTCACTGATGCTCTCCAATGTCATCTATAAGATAGCATTCGCTATCCTCAGACAGACATCGTTCCCCATCTTCGCAAGAAACCTCAAAACCTGGCTATTCAACAGACCCCCTCCTTGATGGACTGGAACCTGCGACCCACCCCCAGCGCCTTGAGACCCTTACGGGCGAGTAGTCGCGCTTAAACACCATTCGCTACACCATTTTCTTTGTCTTGCGCCATGTTATATAATGTTCAAAACCAATCCTGTTTGATTCCGAGAAATGCCCCTTGCTAAGAAGAATCGTCAGTGCCAGTGCATAGCTTTCTCTCGGCACAGGCCCTCTCCCACCTGTCTGGCAGTTTGATCACAACCCGGGATGGAATGGCCTTGAAAGTGTTCCGAGCTGTGCAAGATACGAGAGTAGAAGCCTTTTTCTTTTTTTGTGGTCTTTACACTGTTCATCCACATCTATTTGGAAAGTTCCATTGTGGATGTGTTATTAGTTGACCATACAATGCATATAGTGTATCTTTATGCTTACAGTTCCCTCTGTAGTACTCTCTCGAGACTGTGCAAAAGGGGCCTCACTCTGAGCGCCTACAATAAGTGATTATTGGTGTATATTTTCCACTTTTTCTCTGACTCTTCATTTAGCATGGAAGTCTGAGAGGTGGTCAGTGGTGACCCGGGTGGCCCGAATCAGGTCACTTCCTTCAGTTGGCGCCCGAACAGGGACTCCTTTGGGGCATGACACATCCATTTTCAACAGATGGAGGGGAGGACGAGGACACCATCAGGTCGGACCGACGGCTCACTGATCCCTGCACGGAGAGATACGTTTCTCACAGCTGCTGCCTCAGTCCCACAGGAGGCTGCGTCGCCCAGCAGTCATCCTGACTAGAATCCTGAACGGCAAACGTTATTTGACGGTTTGGTCCGAAGAGTCGGCAGTGGGGAATTGGTCTATCAGGGCGCCTGACACCAGGTGAGTGTTTCCGTCAATGTGGTACCACCATAAATGGGTTTTCAGGGGTGGGTAATTCGCATCGCCCGACGCCTGAGACATTAAGATTTATTGCAGGGGCAAGAAGTTTTAATTATTGTTTTGTCCGAAGGGCAAGTAGACAGTAAATTATGGACTGAGACCAAACTATCCTCTGACCTTTTCAAATTGGCAGTCCGTTTCTCGTCCACAGTGTAATCACCTAACCCCGGCACACAACACAATTTATAGCAGGATGCAGAGGAGCCTATTTTCGATTATGTAGCAAGCCTGGGCAGTCGAGAGAAGCCAGGTGAAATGAGTGATGAATGGCTCTGCTCACCACAGGTACCGATTGTAATAAATTGTGAGGTATGATGTGGCAGTGATTCTTTAACGCTTATAGTACATTGGAGACAGCTGTTGGATCTAATACTCAGGAAATCACAGTAAGTGTGTGTACATGGATTTTAAGAATTCGAGCTCTGCCTCTTGATCATGGTGCACGCAGGCTAAACCACGTAACTGTACACAAAATATCTGATGCCTATTTCAATCAAGTGCAGTGTCTTCACAAAGTAAAGCACGGCATGAACTTTGTGTAGCATGGAATTTTCCAAACCAGCACCTTCTAGAGATAATGGTCTGTATGTAGTATTTCCTTAGAGCACGGGGTGAACATGGAGCTTTTGAAGCTCGAGAACACTCCCGGCAATGGCAGGTAGGCGACACGCTTCTTTGCTCCTTGCTTTTACCCGACTTTTTTTAAACTTAATTCACCCTTCTGATCCTGCCCTTTCTTGGCTCTACCCTTGGGCCTCTCCTGCTGAACCCAGGTTGCTCTTCTCCGCTCCCCTCCTCTCGCATCTGAGGCTTGCAGTAAAGTGCTTTGATTTATTTTGTCATGCAATTCTTGGGCCCCTCTCTTCCCACATTGCTTGCTGTCTGTGCTTGATGTCTCAGCCTCTACTGTCTCAACCGAATCTACATTAAAGCACATTACTTTCCCTGTGGTGCTCTCGTGCAGCCCACAGGCCCACCCCTGTTGCTTCCATTTTCACGAGCCTATAATTTGTAAACCAGTGTCTGCACTGCGCTCTTTTCTCCCCACTATGGCTCTGCATTTATTCCTTCACCAGCACCCAGGAATCGGAGGCCAGAAAAAGAAAACGGAAAGGGCAAGGCAGAGTTTGCCAGCAGGGAGGTTTGCAGTGATATATTTACCACGAACTAAAAGCCTAAACCTTACTGTCTGTGATAAGATGTCGCCAAAATCTTGCACCTGAAACTGAGAGGCTTTATATGCTGTTCTGTGCAGCACCAAGCAGGACTTTAAAGCAGCACTGGGGCGCTAGACTAGGGGTGATTTCTTTAAGTCAGTAGAAATTCCATCCATTAACATCTGCTGGATGATGCGACCTCAGGCCCTCACACGGACTATAGACAGGGTCACTGGAATTATCGATCACCTGCTGCATAATCCTCAGATTTTAACAAAAACAAACTTGTTTCTAGTTCAAACAATTAAACAGTTACTAAAGATGCGACTTTACGTTTTGCCGCGCAGTGGAAGCCTCTTTGCAAAGCTGGACTGGTCACCTTTCTGTTGCTTATTGATGTAAATGGATGTTCACCTGATACTAATGATTTGTAACCGATGCCCACAGGTTGGTACCAAGTTTGAAAATGATGAAATAATGGACTAATGCTATTACAACATGTGCCGTAAAATGTCACAATTTGCCTTTTCTTGCTGCATAATTTACTCAACCCTGCCACATAATTTTGTCCTCTCTTGCCGCATAATTCCAGTGGCCCGGATTATAGCTCTGGTCTGACTGACAAGAGGTGTGCCTGCAGGCATTCCAATATCCCACATTTTGCCCAATTTACAAAAATAACAGGCAAGTCTTTTTGTCCCTACTACCCCTTGCAAACACTATTAAAGTTAGGGTTAAAAACAGTGCCCCTGTGCTGTTAAGCAACTTACTGCAGTTTTAGGTAGCTCTTATTAAAATGAGTTAACCTTTATGTGAACACTACTAATCTTGCAAGATTAGGAAATGGAGGACCCAAAAAAAAAAAAAACACTTGCAGAGGATCACACAATGTCGCTAAGTGGTTGTGAGTCTAGGTTAGAGGCTCAGCACTCATTTGGAAGCGGATAAGCCACATTCCTACAAGAACCTGGTGCACTGCATGCTAAGCTAAGGCAGGAATGTGGAATGGTTACCTCAAATGTACAGGGAGGTGTAAACAAAGGAGTATATATGGCTGGATAGTGTGTTTATGTAGTCCATAGAAACATGCTTCTTAAAGGTGAACAGAGTAAAGCAAACATAGTAATGTAAATGTGTCTAAATAAATCCTGCTTAGAGTAGATAGGTTGGGGATGCCCTCTGTTGCTTCACAACAGCAAGACTTGTGGCCTTCAGGCGGTAAATGCCTCTCTGGGCCTAGAAGTCTGTTATTTGTGTTGTGCTGGCCTTCTCTACCCTGTGCCCTGGATTCTATATTACAGCTACATCTTGCAAGGGAGCACTGCTTGAAATGGCACCAAAGAGATAAGGTCTGTACCCCGAGGCAGTGAGAAAGAATTGTTTTTTATGCTGTTGGAAAGTAATCACATGCAAAGCAAGTGAATAGACTACATGTAGAATGTCCCGTTAAAAGCTGCAAAACTCAGAAACCGCTAACGTTACAAACCTCCCCAGAGATGCAGCAGAACAAAGTAAAATTGTTCTTATGCTGTGCGCTTTAGTTTATAGCAGAACTCGAAAAATGCCAACAACAGAACCTCCCCTACTTACCACACCAACCACATCAACTTGTGCTTACACTTCCTTTTCTTGTTTACTATCTCAGCCCATTGTAATTTTTCAAATTCCCTGTTCAACTTGTCTTTTTCTTGCTGTCTCAACATTCTGCCATTGGTCTTGTGCCCATTCTAAACCTCATGTTATATCTCTTTCCCTATCTAAGTCACCTTCCGTCTCTTCCTTTTGGCTCGCTCTAAATCCTCAAACCTCTCTAGACAACTTTTACTCTTCTTTCTTTTGCTCGCAGTTGGATGCTCACCTCTGTCCTCTCTCAAACTACTGATGTAAAACCACCATCCCCCCACTTCCCTTCCCTACTGCTTTCCATTCTCCTCCTTATCTTACTCCTCTCCTTTTTCTAACTATATAGCTCCCAGCCCATCCCCCTTATTTGAGTAATACTCAAAATCAGCTTATCCCTAGCTCTATTCTATCCCCTCCCATCAAGCCATCAGAGGTTTCTTCTTTAACACCTCTCCCATCTCTTGTGAACTAACAGGCCAACACCGGCTCCCACTGTAACTCCTCTGCCGCAACTGGATCCCTGTGTAACTGTCCCCCAGGACAATGCTGCCTTCCTCTGTAACTCCCCCCCCCCCCCCTTAAGACATCATTGTCTCTAAGTGTAACCTCTTGGTCACCACTGTCTCACTGTGTAACACAGTTTTCATCTCTATGTCCTATATAATGCTACTACGAAGGTCTCTAAGTGTGGTCACCTCTGTCATACAAGTGATGGCAGGGGTGTTCCATGTCCGTGTGTCAGGACATGCCTATATCCTGTTATGCACTGCAAGACACCAACTGTTGCTGTGTGTTTGGTGAACAGGCACCACACTTGCTACAGCGGTCTCATGGACTTGTACTCCGACTGCTGTCCTTAGGAAGACAACTACCATGGTTTGTGAATCACTGATCACATCATTTGGATGTTATTGGTTTTTGAAGGTTGAATACTCGTACAACCACCACATATTATCCTCGGGCCGAGGTGACTGTGGTGTTTACTGTCATTTCTCTTTTTTCACCCCATCACCTTTTCCATCCCTCTTTCCGCTCTTGTAAATGTTCTAAAAATCTACACTCTTCAGATCGCTCCCACCGTCTTCTTCCAAACCCACAGGTATGTTACCCTTTCTTTAAAGCTGTCCCTTATTTGTTACCCAATTCCTTAATCACTCTTTCCTCTAAATCTCTCTACCTGTGAACTTGTGAGATGTCTTTCTTGAACAAAATGAGTCCGGAGCACATCTACAGACCACAAAGTAAAAGCGATTCACAAACTATTGCGGATGGTCACCTCTCCGATGTCTGCACCCATACCCTTTCAAAATGCCCCCACAGTTCGATAGATCAGTCTCCAGTCTACAGCTGAGATGGGGAATGTTCTGAAAACAAAACCGTTTTTACTTCTTGCTTTTTTTTTTTTATAGACCCCTGGTTCTTTTTGCTAGGAAATTTGTCCAGCAAGATACGTTCCTCGTGTTTTTCCTGGGTTTTCTCCTACACCACAGTATACTTTATTTAAAAAGGCAAGTCACCTGACATGCTATTTTAGATCAGGTTCAGTATATGAACTTTCCTTGTATCTGTTCCATATAGCAAGCAGGGGCAAGGCAATGTGCCCCTGTACTCGACTGTTAGTTTATGGTCTCCTTCAGGAGTGTCTGCCACTGTTTTAGGAGCCTGTATAACAAATTGAGTCTTGGGCTTGGTTGAAGATATTACTGCAAAAACAACAATTGATGGACAGAATGCAGAACAATGTCACACATTCACCCCAGTACAGAGATCTGGGCCTAAATCCATCGTTTTTTTGCTCACCATGCCGTTCCAGTTTGAACCCAGCCATATGCCACTGGAGTCAAGCTATCCTGGCTGATGACGGCTGATAGCCAGAAACCGGTCCTAGGATGCTTGATTCCGGTCCAGGGAAGACATGGCTTGGCAGTTCGGGCTGGACTGTTCCCATGAGGCACAGGGTCAAGACTGATTTGCATATGGCCATGTCTAAACTGGGGTGGCGTAGTGGGCAAAAGAACGATGGATTTAACCCAGATCTCTTGACTGGGGGAGAATGTCTGTATTGTCAGCATTCCGTCCATCAATTGTTTGTTGTAACGCTTTTCGCCCTAAGTGGGATGGGTATTCCCAGACGTGGGACCCGTGCTCTCTACGCCACTGGAGTCAAGCTATCCTGGTTGATGACGGCTGATAGCCAGAAACCGGTCCTAGGATGCTTGATTCCGGTCCAGGGAAGACATGGCTTGGCAGTTCGGGCTGGACTGTTCCCATGAGGCACAGGGTCAAGACTGATTTGCATATGGCCATGTCTAAACTGGGGTGGCGTAGTGGGCAAAAGAACGATGGATTTAACCCAGAACTCTTGACTGGGGGAGAATGTCTGCATTGTCAGCATTCCGTCCATCAATTGTTTGTTGAAGATATTACTGACCAGCGAACCAGTATTGCAGTGGACTTTCGAGCTGCTGCAGATTCTTTCTTTGGGATGCTTAGATAGATGTCTCTGGTGCAGTAAAGATTCAGGCTTAGATGATTTTTTTCACATGCTCCAAAGGGCACTTCATTCCCTTTAATGCTTCTAGGAATGCCTGTGTAATGTTGGTAAGACTTCTACAGACTTCTACAGCATAGGCCTAAGTGTGCCTCCCCACCCCAATTTTCCCATTATGTATCACAGTGTCACAGATTGATTCATCCAAATGAAAACCTTACACACTTTCAGAGATGACGCTTTGATGTAAGTGGGGCTGAAATCTGAAGACCCATCCCTTTGGAAAAAAGGAGTGGTCTCCTACCCTTCCCAGGACAGCTAGAAATGTCATGCTTTCCTGAGCAGGCCACCCTAATCTAGACACAATCACAGATCACATTCATATCCACCCCTGACAATTGCATTCTGGGTAGCAGCTTGGTTCTAGCTTATATGCGACTGCGTTTTATATTCTTTGTAAATACCTTATGCAAAAATGTTATCCTGTAAATATGTAATACGGACTTACACATTACCGCGGTGTACATTATATTGGGAATTTCTGATTCGAATATGCAACATTCGTTGACACTGTTCTCCCAAATGGAAGCTTCAATGTATTGAATGTCTAAAATGAATTGTCTAAAAACCAATTTAGACTGTCCAGCTTACTGATTTAGTGAAGAGGTAAGGCAAGTAGATTTTTTTGCAGGACAAGTAGATTTCTATAAAGTGTTGTCCCTTAGACAAGTAGCTTTTTTAAACAATTCCACATCCCTGGTTTTGTTTCAGCACTAGGACTGTTTTGGTGAAAAGTGTTTGCAAATACTTTGCCAGGTAAAATAAGGATTTCATTTCTATTTTCCTTGCAATGACTGGTTTCAGTAAGATTCGGAGTTTGTGCTGTTGTTCGAAACATGCACGGTTGGAAGAATCCCAGCCTGCACCTCTTTTGGGTAATCCTAGTTTTGATATGTATGTAAAATGTGGCCTTGGCCCTATTATGTTTAATACGCTATGGCACAAATATACGAGGGACAATGCAGAGTTATAGTGGCCTTTGACAGGCTCTTTTGACAAACAGAAGATAGGATTTCTTCAGAAACAGTTCTTTAAAAGACGCAGTAGACAGTCTATATTTGAGTCCCTTTGTACTTGGCAAAAGGAGGCCAAACAGAGGTGATTAAAAATGGAGAACTAGATCAGAAAAAGAAATATGCAGACCCTTACACAAAAGGCTGTAGCTTGCGATAAATACAAGCATGAGACAGGAACAGAACGCGAAGACAGAAGATTTCGGTTGGATATTGATAGGTCCTATATGGCTCAGGAAGATGTGATACTTTTATGGAGACTTTGTTGGATACCCGGCCCCGCCACCATATGCCCCAGAACTGGTATATCCCGTTGTTCCCCATCAGCAGCAACGACCCACACCAGCTGCATCAGTCTCTGAAACTGTTACACCTACCGCCTCAGTCAACGTACTCTCCCTTCCATCACAATATATGACTTCGACAACTCCTGTTACCCCCGTTACGGTCACCCATCCTTCATCAACATTAGATACTGACATACCAGCGAGCGGTCCGGACGATAAGAGATTTGACGGGATTCAGGGAACAGTTAGGTCCGTTAATCCGATCTGGTGTGGGGGAGGAAGAGAAAAAAGTAATAGCGGAACAGGCAATACGGTGGGCTCGTGTGAGAAGTTGGCCTGGCATATGCTGGTCACTAGTTATAGTGGCCACCTTGCACCAGTCCAATTCGACTCTTATGGTGATAGGTTTAAAAGACAACCTTTAAAGAAAGCTATCCTAGTGGTAGCTGTGGAGAGCAGCCTTCAGGCTAAGTCTTGAAGGAGTGTTAAGCTTATTGTTTTACCATAGATAACCTCTTGAATGACCAAATGAAAGAGTATTCCACACAGGTATATATATATAAAATATATGTATTTATTCTAGACAGAATCCCACAGTCTCTTTATGAGGCTAAGGCAAAGTTACAAATCAAACAAGCATTGATAGATACAAATAAATAGCACTGTTAACATTGGGCCCCGGGGGTGGGGGGAAACAAACCATATACTAAAATAGTGGTATAAGAACCACGACAATTCTACAGACAATGCCTAGGGTATTTAGGATCGCTGGCCCCTTAAGAATCCACCCCAGGTTATGAGGAAGGGGACCCACGGAAGGCGCGTGCAGTAGAAATAACTGCTATCGGGATCTCTATTATAGCCTATGGAGAATGTCGCGGTTGGAAATAAACAGTTTTAAAATACTTCTAGCAGGAGTTGAAAGTTAAAACTTTAGAGTTAAGCTTTTGAGGAGCCCACTACCTCGAGAGTACCGAAGTACCACGGTTACCTGCCCCAGGGAAGCCAGGTGCATAGGTCGATTTCGATGTCGGTTCGCGGGCTGATTTGCAATGGGAAAATAGTCAAAAGTTCTGCTAGCCAAAAGCGTCGATGATTCCGTGAAGATCAAAGATGTGAAGATTGTAAAGAAGAACCTGAAAGCAGAGGGGACAGAGTCTGGGTCTGGCAAAGTGACCAGGAGGCTCAAAGCAAAGAGCCCTTCGATGTCGGGTACTTCAGGTTGAAGGTGGTGTAGCATGGATCTGCAGCCACAGGCTCCGGGAGGCTTCAAGGAAGGCCTGCTTCTGGAGGGCGACTGTCCCACGTCGGATGAGGGTCTCTGCGGTGTTAGTGTCCGATTGGGTCCACTAAGCCTTGGCAACCGCAACCCACGCAAGATGAACAAATCTGCTACGGTGCAGACCCACGAGGTCCGAGAGAGGTCTCCTTCGAGGAGTCTGTAGAGCAGGCCTGGAGCAACCAGGGGAACTCTTTATGGTCGAGATAGACCTCCGCTAGGGCCCACAAGTCGAGAGACAAGGGACCGCGGGAGGCGGCAATTTGGAGTGCGTAAAAGGGCACCCACGGGCCACCAGAGGGGGCTAGGGCGCTGGTCTTTGGCACAATTGCTGTAGAGTGGTTGGCTCGTGAACGGGCCAAAGCACAACTTCCCCACTGGTCAGGGTCGTGTGCACCCACGCGGTCCACGGTGCCCAAACTCGTTGAGCACACTCACTGGCCTCTGGGATGCGCTGGAAACCCACCTCAAGGGTGCTGGAAGACGTCGAAGGCCGCAGGAGCGGCGAAGTTCCAACCGGGTCACTTGCAGTGTTTCAGGTGCCTGCCAAGCAGGGGGATAACTCCTTTATCCCAAGGGAGATTTCTTCCGTTAGCTGGGCAGCAGCAAGTCGAAGGTCAAGACTGTAAAGTTGAAGATTAATCTGAGGCTCTGGGGCCACGTTATTCACCTTTATCCTCAAGATTAGGGGAGTGTCCAGAGTAGTGTCCACCAATGAGTGGTGAGGCGGGAAAGGGTGGCTACACCCTCTCCCCTTTGTGTGTTTCCTGCCTGGGCGAGGGGCAGGATGCCCCTGAACCAGTTCCAAGCGGTGTATGCAGAATGCAGGCGCTGGAGCTGCCTACGTGCAACTCTGAAAGGACATTTGGTGCACCCACCCTGTTCCAATCCACATATCCTGTCTGGGAAGGTGCTGGCACCTCCCTGCCACAGGAGCCCTATTGTCCAGCTGCCGAAGCTGGGATTTCCCCCAGCAACAGGCAGCCAGAGTCGTGTGGGTGGCTGGTAGCATCCATTTTGTGATACCTGTGCACTTTTAAATTGGTGTCTAAATTCAGCCGCTTTTCCCATATCGCCCCTCTAGCAGGGGGGGAACCGTGCCCTCATGGCCATGGCTGGACTGGGGGTATGATTCCTACATGTTTGACACCAAACACGATATGGTTCTGTGTAGCCATTCTCAAGTTATCGCGTTATCGCGATAGACTTATAATGCGGTTAAGAGTATATGGTATGGCTACACTACAAACAACCCAGTAATGATTTTACGAAGGTTGCAGAGGGGCCCTACTCAGGTAGGGGTCCCCCCTCACACATACCTCAGCACCCTGCCTTGTAGGATTACCAAGGCCTGCCATAGGAGTGACCTATGAGAGTATATGTGTTGTAATAGGGTGGGATATAGGGTACCTATATCCCTGTAAGGGGTGCTAGCACCACCTTACCCAGACTACAGTAGTGGTCTGGCGGTGTCATTTGGTATGGCTGTCCCAGGGTGGCACAATAAGTGCTGCAGCCCTGGTAGGCCTACTGAGGGACCAATGCCCTGGGTACCTAGGGTACCATCTACAAGGGACTGCCAGGGTATCCTCAGTATCCAATTGGTTTGTACCTAGGGTACACGCATTAGTTTTAGGGAGAAAGCAGATAGGCTGGGGTCCTAGATAGCAGGATCCCAGCCAGACTAGTCAAAAACCACTCAAATACCAGGCAAAAAGTTGGGGGCAATCATATAGTCAGATTCCACCTTCCTACAGCTCGCAACCCAATTTACAGTCTTGAGGACATATGGTTATTAATGCGAGACTTTGACCCTTTCATACAGAAACATGCCCTTAAATATATGTCCACCGCACTAATTGACCTCTGGTACACACACATCAAAATGGACGCACCCCAAATATTATTGGTATTAGAGAAGGCGCTTATGTAATTAACATGGAGCCGGCCCAAGTGTAAAGGAACATTGCAACTCTAATTACTTATAGAGGCGGACTACATGATAAGAGTCCCACTAAAATAACTCCGTTCCCAATGTGAGAAGTTCACCCTATTTACCACCCGGAAATCCCTGCAGTGACGGGTCAACATGGGGTGATTACCAGATCGGCTGTAGCAGCTCGCTTTCAGGAACAACGGGTTTATACTCCATGGAAAAGTGAAGTTCTGGCCCTAAAGGCGAAATTGCCCGATTCCTGACAAAATCCTACTGCTTATTGTAAAGAATTGGCAGAAGCTGCCTCCTAGTCTGATGACTCTTGCAGATATTGAAATGTTTTTTGGCTTACTAGTCCCAGTTGATATATGGCGACAGGTCCATACTAAAGACCATATTGCCGAGTTGGGGGAAACGTGGTATGTGATTAAGGGCTGGGACAGAGATAGAAAGCCAGGAAACAAACCAGGTGCTGAGTTGCTTGCAAACCCGGTCCCATAATAACATATATGCAAACACTCATCCCTCCCAAGAAAGTTAGTTGAGGCAGGCTGACTGCCTGCAGGCAGAAGAAAGACGAAAGTTGTTAGACCTGGCATCATTGGTGTGGGTTTCCCCTGTATTTTGGCCTTTGCCTCTTGTGCTTTTGCTGTGTCTGGACTCCGTTTTGCTGGTATAGATGCTTTGGGCACTTTGCCACTGTTCTTCAGTGCCAAAGTGCAAGTGCTCCCTTTTTAAATTGTTGTTCTGGATTGGGGTTTCCATGTTTGGCTGATTTGATTTACTAGTCAGTCCCTAGTACAGAGCACTGTGCGTGTCCAGTGCCTGTAAATCAAATGCTGCTAGTGGGCTGCAGCACTGATTGTGCCACCCACATAAGCAGCCTGTAAATGTAACTCAGGCCTGCCATTGCAGAGCCTGTGTGCAGTCTGGTACAGCCATGTCGACTTGGCAAGTGCACCCACTTGCCAGGCCCTACCCTTCCCTTTTCCTACATATTAGTCACCCCTAAGGTAGGCCCAGGGTTGCCCTGTTGGGCAGGGTGCAGTGTATGTGAAAGGTAGGACATGCCCTGGTGTGTATGGCATGTTCTGATAGCGAAATACTGCCAATTTCGCTTTTCACTACTGCAAGGCTACCTGTTCCCATAGGATAGAATGGGTACTTTGCTTATAACATTTTATAAACATAACTAACTACACTGGGGAACAAGGTAGGAAAATAAAGTTTAGTATGCCTGAACTCAGAATGTTAAAATGCATCCTTTATTAAGTGTGATTTTTACATTCTGTGTTTGGAAATATCACTTTTAGAAAGTAGGTATTTTCTTGCTTAGCCATCCAGTATGCCTCTTCTAGGTTTGTGTATTGCATGTCTGGCTTTGGATGGCAGGGGCTGGGGAGGAGCAGTGGCTCTATAGAGTCTGATGAGTCAGGACTGGGCTGAGTAGACCGGGGCTGCATTTAGAGTAGGAGGAGGACATTTCCATTCACCTGAATGGGACTGGTCAGCCTTCCACAAAGCTGTCTCCACCTCCTGCCACGAAGCTGCACCAGAGAGGACAGAACTGGTTTTGACCAAGTACAGTGCTTCTCTGCCACCAGAGAACACATTATTTTGTAGTATAAATATTGGGGCCCAGACCCCAGAACTTTAAGATCACTTCTGGGAATCAAGAGGAACCTTTGCCAAGGAGAAGAGCTGGAGAAGCTAAGGAGGAATACTGCCCCTCTGCTGTTTGCTGTCTGGAGTTGCTGCCAAGGAATGGAAAAAGAACTTTGCTGTTTGCTGTGTTCCCTGCTTGAAGAAGATCTCCAAGGGCTTGAAACTGAACTTGCCTCCTGTTCTGAAGTCTCAGGGACACAAAGACTTCACCACCAGCTCCCCTGAACTTCCTTTCTGAGAATTCTGACCTGCAAAGAGGTGCCTGCGGTTGTTTCGGTACCTGTAGAGACCTCTTTTCCGCTGGGAGCTGGAAAATCATTGCAACACCGAGAAACGCGACGCATCCGTACCCGCTTCCAACGCATTGCTGAAAAAAACAGTTGCAGCGCCTGCTGCGTCTCGAGAAATCGCTGCACGCCGCTTCGACTGCAATGTTCCCCATAGTCCAAGAACACCGCACCGATTCAGACACAAGCCCTGCTGTGCGGCTGGAAGAATCCACGCATCGTCCCGGATCGTCGCATTGCATCGAGGTGCCCAGTCTGTCGCATCGTTGGGGGGACGCTGTAAGAAACCGACGCATCACCTCTCTACATAGTAAGAAACCGATGCATCACCTCCTCTCCGGTAAGGCATCGACACGTCACCTCCCCTGCGTAGCAGTAAAAAACCAACGCATGACCTCCCCCGGAGCAAGGAACTGACGCATCCCCTTCCCTGAGTGTAAGGAACTGCCGCATCACCTTCCCTGCGGCCCCTTTTTGCTTTGTGCATAACGCATGCAAGGTACTTTGTGTGAAAAGTGAAGCATATGGAATTTGCTTTGAACTGAAGTATTTCTACCATGTGAAAGTCATATTTGTATTACTGTATTGTGGATTTTTGTCGTTTGGTCTTATTTTGGTTTAGATAAAGATTACATATTTTTCTAAACTGGTGTGGTGTCCGTTTGTAGTGTTTTCACTGTATTATTGTATGTGTTCACTAATGCTTTACACTCTGCCTCTGAGATAAGCCTGTCTGTGCGTGCCAAGCTACCAAGGGGGTGAGCTGGGGCTATTTAACAAGAGTATCCCCCTTACCCTGACTAGGAAGAAGAGTCCCTACTTAGACAAAGGTACCTACCTCTGCCAACTAGAGACCCCCATTTCTAACAAAAGTGTTTCAGATTTTTTCACCAGGTTCAAAGAGACGTTTCTGGATTAGAGTGGGCAGGATATGTCTACAGAGGGGGTAGACCGTTTATTTGTTGATAGGTTTGTCACTAATCTTCTTCCCGAAATAATGTCTAGACTTCAAGCATCTGAAAGCACCTGGTCTACCTCTTCCCCTTCCGTGATTCTAAATATGGCTCAATATTACGAGCATAGGACTAATGAAGAGAACAACAAAAATGCTAAAAGGAATAAGGATTTGAAGACGTAGGTATTATTGCAACAGGCATATCAAGGTAACACTGGAGGACAGGGACCGCAAAGACAATTTCCATGCACTAGACAGCCAACCATGACACCTTTTGAACAGAATCAGTTTGCTTACTGTAAAGAAGAAGGCCACTGGTGCATACAGTGCCCTGTACTTTACAAACTATTACGTCCACTAGAGGAAGAGGTTCTGGAAACAGGGGCCGTGGGACCAATAGACAACACACTACTGCCTCTGTAGGCTGCACCGACAAATATTTCGACAACACCTGTGAAAGACAGTACTACAATGATGATTATGACATAGATGACGTGACAGGGATGTCTTTCAGCTAGAACAGCCAGGGACAGGGTAAGGGACCAGTTCACATACCTGTAGATCAACGTAGCCCTTATGTCAAAGCGGATCTGCAAGGGTCTACTAAGGAATTCTTGGTTGATACAGGTACCACAAAGAGCTATATTTCCCGACACCTGGTTCCTGGGGCGGACCTGTCAGGCCATAATAATGTTTCAGTGGGTTTTTCAGGAGTACCGGTTGTAAGCCCCCATCTCACTCCCTCTTGGTCCTACTGTTGGCCCTTTTACTGTGGACTCCCTATCCATTTAACATCGAATTGTGGTGAAAACTTAATGGGCTTGAACTTACTAAAGAAATTACACACTACCATATATTGTTCGTCAGATGGTGTTGATATTACCGGACGTTGATACTAAACAATGCTTATCCAAAGATGCTCCCCTTCCACCTGAATTTGATCCAGTACCACCCACATTATAGGCCACTGGTGACACTGATGTAGGCTTATTGCACATGCCTCCAGTTTTTATATGAGTGAAGGACAACACCATACTACCATACATTCCCCAGTATAAAATAACAAAGGCAGGAGAATGAATATGCTACTTACCAGTATGCATCTGTTCTTGGCATGTAGGGCTGCTGACATTCATATCTGTGCATAGATCGCCGCCTAGTGTTGGGTCCGGATGTTTGCACGTTGTTGTCCTGGAAGAGTCTTCGAAGTATCCTTGGATAGGTGACTCCTCCCCTGGACTACAGTGCGCATGGGCATCCTCTCCATCCTCAGATTGTTTTTCGCCATTGTGGCAGTGATGGAGTAGATACAGAAAGTGATGACCATGCTTGCAGTAATTCTGAGAGCTGCAGCTGCGACAGGCGCCGGGGAGGAGGGAGGGCGATATGAATGTCAGCAGCCCTACATGCCAAGAACAGATGCATACTGGTAAGTAGCATATTCAGTTCGAGGCATGTGGGCTGCTGAATTCATATCTGTGCATAGAATACATAGCAGTGCCCTCTATTAGCGGCGGCTACCCGTGCCAGCTGCAGCGGTCTGAAAAAGTGTCTTGAGAACAGCCTGTCCTACAGCTGCCTGCTGTTTTGACTGCACATCTACACAATAGTGTTTTGTAAATGTGTGTGTAGTGGACCATGTGGCTGCTCTGCATATATCATGCAGGGGAATATTTCCTAGGAAGGCCATGGAAGCCCCCAACTTACGTGTTGAGTGGGCTCGTGGTGGAATAGTTAATGTGCGTTTTGCCTTTTGATAACAGATTTGAATACACTTAACTATCCATCTGGCTATCCCTGCTTTGGAGATGGCGTTACCTTTGTGGTGTGGGGCAAAGGCAACGAACAGTTGTTTTGTCTTCCTGAATGGTTTAGTCCTGTCGATGTAGTACATGAGGGCCCTCCGTACATCTAGTGTATGTAGTGCCCTTTCTGCAACAGTTTGTGGGTTTTGGAAGAAAACGGGCAGTTCAATAGTCTGATTCATGTGGAACTGCGATATTACCTTGGGCATGAATTTGGGGTTGGTACGTAGTACGACCCTGTTGGCGTGAACCTGAATAAATGGCTCTTGAACGGTTAGTGCCTGGAGTTCACTAACTCTTCTGAGGGAAGTGATCGCTACTAGGAAGGCCACTTTCCAGGTAAGGAATTGAATCTCGCATGAGTGTAGAGGTTCAAAGGGTGGACCCATCAGGCGTGTGAGGACCAAGTTGAGGTTCCACATTGGAGCCGGTGGGTGACTAGGTGGAATGACTCGTTTGAGCCCTTCCAAGAATGCTTTGATGGCAGGTACTCTGAATAGAGAGAGGTGCTGCCTGGTTTGCAGATAGGCTGATATTGCGGTCAAATGGACACGTATAGAGGTGTACGCCAGATTGCATCGGTATAGGTGTAAGAGGTAACAGATGATGTTGTGGATGGATGCGTCCAGCGGGTTGATGTCATTATTACCGCAATAAATGACGAACCTTTTCCATTTGGCTGCATAGCAAGCCCTGGTAGTGGGTCTCCTGGCCTCCTTGATGATGTCCATACAGTCAGGTGGCAGGTTGAGATAGCCAAACTCTAGGACTTCAGGAGCCAGATCGCCAGGTTCAGCTGTTGCGGATCTGGGTGCTGAACCTCTCCATGGTTCTGCGTCAAACGCGCGGGTTTGATCCGCAGCCTTTGATGCGGCACCACGGAAAGTTCGAGGAAGGTGGTGTACCACGGCTGGCGTGCCCACGTGGGAGCAACTAGGACGAGTGTCAGGGAGTGTTGTCGTAGTTTGCGAGCTACCAGCGGTATCAACGGCGCTGGGGGAAAAGCGTACGCAAATCTGCCGGACCAGTTCATCCATATCGCATTGCCCTGCGACTGCGGATGTGGGAATCTGGCGGCGAAGCTTTGGCATTTTGCGTTTTCGCTTGTCGCGAATAGGTCTATCTCTGGATGACCCCACTGCTGGAAGTACGGTTGGAGTACTGATGGGTGTAACTCCCACTCGTGCATCTGGTGGCTGTGTCTGCTGAGCAGATCCGCCATCTGGTTGTCCTTGCCAGGGAGGTGTTCCGCCATGAGGAACATGTTCCTTTGAATGGCCCACTTCCACATGCTCTGAGCCAGATGAGACAACTGTGGAGAGTGTGTTCCTCCCTGCTTCTGTATGTAGTACATGGCAGTCATGTTGTCCGTCCGGATCAATACGACTTTGTTGCACAGATGTACTTTGAATGCCTTCATGGCCAGGAAGATTGCCATCAGTTCCAGAAGGTTGATGTGCATCTTCTTTTGTTGTGTAGTCCATAGTCCCTGCACTGTGTAGTGGAGTACATGAGCTCCCCATCCCTGGAGAGACGCGTCCGCTGTCAGTACTATTTGTGGAACAGGCTCTTGGAACGGTCGGCCCTTGCAAAGGTTTTGTGGATTCCACCAATGCAGAGAGTTGTATGCCCGACCGCTCACCAACACTAGGTCTTTCAACTGTCCTTGAGCCTGATTCCACTGACGTGCTAGGCACTCCTGAAGTGGGCGCATATGTAACCTCGCGTGCGGGACTATGAAGATGCAGGAGGCCATCATGCCTATCAACTGCATAAACACTCGCGCTGGAAGCGAGTGATTGGGTTTGAACTTGGAGATCAGCAGTTGTATGCTGTTGATCCTCACTAAATTTGGCTGAGCTGTGGCCGCCAGAGTGTCTATAGTCGCACCTAGGTACTGTTGTACGTGTGCGGGCTGGAGATGGGACTTTGGGTAATTTAGTGAGAATCCCAGACTGTGAAGAATGTGAATGGTGCGGGACATGTGGCTTCCACATTGCTGGGCTGACTTCGCTTGAACGAGCCAGTCGTCTAGGTAGGGGTAGACGTGTATATGCTGCCTCCGTAAATGTGCTGCCACCGTAGCTAGGCACTTCGTGAAAACCCTGGGCGCTGTTGTCACGCCGAAGGGAAGGACTTTGAACTGATAGTGCTGCCCCTGAACAGTGAACCTGAGGTATTTTTTGTGTGAGGGGTGGATGGGTATGTGAAAGTACGCATCCTTGAGGTCCAGTGAGGCTAGGAAGTCTCCCTGCTTGAGAAGCGGAAGGACTTGCTGTAGGGTGAGCATGTGAAAGTGGTCTGAAAGAATGTACTGGTTCAGGGGTCTCAGGTCTAATATAGGCCTGAGCGACCCGTCCTTCTTTGGAATTAAAAAGTAGAGGGAGTAAACCCCCGTACCCTGCTCGTGGATGGGTACGACCTCTATAGCGCCTTTTAGAAGCATACTTTGCACCTCTTGCTGTAAGAGCGTTAAGTGCTCTGAGGACATAGGACGGTTTCTTGGTGGTATTGTGGGTGGAGTGGAGGTTAACTCCAGACAGTAACCGTATTTTACAATATCTTTGACCCACCTGTCCGTGGTGATGGAGTTCCACGTGGACAGGAACATTTGTAGTCTTCCCCCGACAGGTGTTATGTGGTCGGGAGGAAGGGAGAGGGCGTCACTGCTTGTTCTTGGGGGAGGACCTGGTGTTGCCGTAGCCACGTCCTCTGCCCTTTGTACTGGAGCCACGATATCCACCTCGGGTGTTTTTATCGTAGGTGGTCTGTGTATTGCCTTTGTTATACGTTTGTTGTGACCCCTGTCCTCTACCTGCCCCCTTGTTTCCGGGGCGACGAAAGGAGCCGCTCCGAAAGGACTGAGTTTGGAGGGCGCCCATGGACTTTGCAGTGTCCGTGTCCTTTTTTATCTTTTCGAGGGTGGTGTCAACCTCTGGGCCGAATAAATAGTCGGGGTTGACGGGCTGGTTCAGTATGTTGTTTTGTACCTCAGGCTTGAATCCTGAGATTCGTAGCCAGGCATGTCGTCGCAGCATGACGCTTGTGTTTATGGCCCTGGCAGCCGTGTCTGCAGCATCTAGTGCACATTTGATGGAAGCATTTGTGAGTAGCTGTCCCTCTCTGATAAGAATTTCTGCACCTTCTTTGAACTGGTCAGGGAGATGTTGGAGTAGTTGCTCCAAGGTGTCATAGTGCGCTCTATCGTAGCGAGCGAGAAGCGCTTGAGTGTTGGCTATGCGCCATATGTTGGCAGCCTGGGCGGCAACTCGCTTGCCGGAGGTCTCTAGCACCTTGGACTCTTTGTCCGGGGGAGGGGCGTCACCTGTCGTTTGCGAGTGTGCCCTCTTGCGAGCATTCGCTACGACGATGGAGTCGAGTGGTAATTGTCCTTTGATGTAAGTAGGATCCCCAGGTGCTGATCTGTATTTTTTATCAATCCTGGGGTTTATCACTCGTGCCCTGGTGGGTTCCTTGAAAATGTCCTTAGCTGGTTTGAGGACCCCCTTCAGCATTGGCAGAGTTTTTACATGTCTTTCTGAGGATGCAAAAGTGTCCATTAGAAAGTCATCCTCGATGGTATCTGAGTGAAGCTGTACCCCATGGTTATTTGCAGCACGTTCAATAAGAGCGTTGAACGCCGCAGTATCCTCCGTGGGAGATGTTTTTGCCCCATAGAGTTGTGGGTCCTGTGTATCGAGAGGTGCACTGGGGTCTGCAGGGTCACCCCAAGTTTGATCAGGGTCCTGCTGGTCATCAGGGTCTGTGTCTACATGGTAGGGTGCTTGGTCATCCATGTAGTCCTCCAATGCATCCGTGTCGGAGCGTGTGGGGGAGAACCGGTGTGGATCCTGGTAGGAGAAATGGAACGGTTCATAAAGGAGAGGTTCTGATTCCACAGGCAGCTTCCTTTTTAGTGGGATCCTGAAAGGGTCCAATGGCGGTTCCGAAGTTATTCTTCGGTCGTGGAGAATCATCCTGCCAGTGTCGGCGTCGATGAAACGTGACGGAGACGTCTCGTCCGGTGGAACCGGAGTCTGGGTAACCCGTGTCCTGAGTTGGAACATCTTCGGGATTGTTGACGGAGGCAAGCCGAAGGTAATGTTGGCTGGCCCCGTAGAGGTTGCTGGAGCTCCGATCGGGCCGGAACCCGACGGGTCTTTGAGGGCCGCCGTGGTTTTGTTGCTTTGCGTCGCAGCAGGCCGCACTTGGGGCGTCTTTGAGGCTTTGGCACCGGGCAGGTTCGTAGAGCCGGGCGTGGATTTTTTCGGTGCCGGCGGGTCCTCGAGTCGAGGTGTGGAGATCACCGTCGACGTCCTCGATACGTGAGGCTTCGGCGTCGTCGAGGGAGCGACGCGAGGCGAAGCAGGCGGTATTGCCCTCGGTGTAGTTGGCGTCGGTAGCCGAGTAGGTTTCTCGGTGCCAATGGCCTTTTTCCGTTTGTCGACTCCGATGTCGCCCGATTCCAGTTCGGCACCGAAGTCCCTCTTGGTGCGGTCGGTGCCGACGCGTTGCGCTGGCGTCGAAGGCGTGGAAGGCCTCGATCCGACCAGCGCCACTTTCAGTTTCGGTTTCGTATGAACCGGAGCAGCTTTCGGTTTCGGTTTTGTGGTAGGGAAACCAGCTGGCTTATGCAGCAATGGCTGCCGCTGAACGTCCGAGGCCGGGCCCGAGGGCGGGGCCGAAGAACTACGGGATGGGTCTCGGGTAAGGCCCGAAGGCGATCCCTCGACCGGAGCCAAAGGCTGTTGCGCTGGTGTTTCTTCGGTTTGAACAGGTAGGCCTTGTTCATCATTGGAGCTACTCTCTTCGGCCCCTAAGGCCTCCTCGTCGTCTCCTACCTCGGTGTCGTCTTCACCTCTGTGGAAGAGTGACTCGTCGCCCTCGTCCGATCCGGGGTCGTGTTCGGAAACGGGACTGGAGGGTATGACTTCTAATTCTTCGACGTCGGCCTCGTCGAAGATGTCTGTTGGGGCCGGTGCCGCGTGCCGCGCTTCGAGTCTCGCCGCTCTTCGGTTCCTTAGAGTCTTCTTGGAACGGAACCGGGCACAGGCCATGCATGTCGATTCGTCGTGGTCCGGCGAAAGGCATTTGTTGCACACCGGATGGACGTCGATGTGTGGGTACTTCGCATTGCATACCGGACACCTTTTGAATGGCGTCCTGGATTCCATCGTCGAAGTAGTCGATGGACAGGTAAATGCGAAAGAAGTCGGTGCTGAAAGTTAGTAAACTAACAAAATTCTATGGAAACCCGATCGATAAACAGTACCGACGCGAACTAAAGGCCTTTTGGCCTCGACCAAATATTTTCCTAACTTGAGCTAAGATAGCACATCCGAACCCAATGGCGGAAAAAAACAATCTGAGGATGGAGAGGATGCCCATGCGCACTGTAGTCCAGGGGAGGAGTCACCTATCCAAGGATACTTCGAAGACTCTTCCAGGACAACAACGTGCAAACATCCGGACCCAACACTAGGCGGCGATCTATGCACAGATATGAATTCAGCAGCCCACATGCCTCGAACCAAGCTTTCCTTAATATTGTTCAGGACCTCATACAAAAAAGAAATTCAGGAGATGAAAGGGTTGCAATGGCAAATCTGCTTCCTTTGGCCCTTTTGTCCACTAGCCCTACAGCACATATTCTTGAACAGGCAAGTCCCCTTACGAGATGATCTTCGGCCGCCCAGCAAATGTCTGGGGGGGGTCCCCAACACAAAATAAATTCAGATATTGAATATCCTGTATTGCTCGATTACCTTGGGAATTGACGGAAAGGTTGCGTTCTATTCACCAACAGGTGCAAGACTTCTTACCTCCTAAGACAGAGGGTCCCAGCCACAGTATCCAGCCCAGAGACTTCATTCTCACCCGCAACTTTCAGAGGAAGAAAAATTTGGAGCCCAGATGGAAAGGTCCTAAGCAAGTCCTTCTGGCTACACAGACGGCTGTAAGGTTGCTAGTCGAAAGAATTGGGCCCACGCGAACCACTGCAAATGAATACCTTTGCAGTTGCCTTATGACCAGTGGGTCAAAGAGGGAATAGGAGACGTTGAATGTGAGCAGGTGCCCAGATTTGTGCCTTTCAGTGATGCTAAGTTGGCTTGGACCCAAACAGACAAAGCAAACAATTATATTTTGAACGAGGCTATCCCACCAGAAATAAGAGCTATGTTCAGCGATCACACAGTGTTTGGAGCTGCCAGATACAACTTCCGTTCTCGGCTGAGGACCACCGAGTCAAAGAAAAGGCAAGACTAGGGATGGACTGCACAAGGTAGGAAAGTACTGAGTAGCAGTACCAACGAGGGAGTGGAATAAAAAAAAAAAAAAAAGAGGCTGCATCTGCTTTGCTCTTGTTGTTTGAACATTAGTCAGGAAATTCTACTCTGAAAAGTTACCACCTTTATCGACATGGGATAGATTAGGAAAGAGCTTATGACAGAGCAAGCTCCAACGCCGGTGCTCAAGAGCGCCAACTGATGGACGATAGGAGCCTATACCAGTGAAGCTCTGACGGACACTGGGAACACTTAAATGCCTAACCATTTTTACGCTTCTTCCTTCGTTCCATTATGCATGCTTTTGGTAGGCAAATTAATGAGGAGGATCAACCAATCGCCCCTAGACAGCGCAGTGTGATTTGGTCTATGCATAGTAAGATGGAGTGTGTCATTGTTCTGGTAACAGTGGTAATAATAGTTGTGAGAAGTTGGCCTAATATATGCTGTCCACTAGTTCTAGTGACCACCTTGTATCAGTCCAAACAACCCCTTATGGTGAATAGGTTAAAGACAACCTTTATTGACAGCTATCCTAGTGGTAGCTATGGAGAGCAGCCTTCAGGCTAAGTCTTGAAGGAATGTAAAGCAGCTTGTTTTACCAGTCTATAATCTCTTGAATGATCAAATGAAAGGACAACCACACCAGGTATATATTTAAAATATATGTATTTAAGATAAAACACACCCCTCTAGTCTCTTTATGAGACTGGAGTTCGAAGTACTTACTTTACAAGTTAGCAATCAACAGTAATAGCACACATACACGTTTGGGCCCTAGGGGCGTACCAAACCATATACCAATTAAGTGGTATAAGAACCATGACTGAACTAGACACAGGGCCTAGAGCCAGTAGAATCGCTGGGACCCCAAGGAACCACCCAAGGTAGTGACACGTGACACAGGGGACCCAAGGGGACTGTGTGCAGTGTGTTAACACAACTGCGGGTTCCCGTTAGCTTCTATGGGCAATGTCACGGTTGGAAATTTAAAGATTAGGGACACTTCTAATCGAGTCAGGACCAGACCCTTTTGGACTTAGGAAGTTCTAGGGCTAGCACCCATGGGAGCACCGGAGTACTCGTGTTACCTCACTCAGGGAAGCCGGGTGCATAGGTGTCTTTTGGTGTCGGGTCGAGTCGTCGATTACAATGGAAGCTGGCGAAGAACTGCTGCTGCCGTGAAGAGGAGAAGTGTCCGAAGAGATCCAAGCCGGGATCTAGGATGGAAGGAACCTGAAAGCAGAGGGGACAGAGTTTGGGTCACTTGCCAGTGACCGAGGGCAGGATGGACCAATGCCCTCAGATGTCGTGTGCTTCAGGTGAGTTGACGGGTGTCTTGACTCTTCAGCCACGAGGTCCAGGAGGCGTCGACGAAGTCCATGAGCCGGATTCGAGCTGTCCCACGAAGTCTGTCGAGTGCTGCGGTGTCGGCGACCAGAATGGATCCAACAAGCCTTGGCAACGGCAAGTATCTTGAAAAGAGAAGAAGGACGTCGGTGCAGACCAGCAAGGTCTGAGGGACTCACCCAGCGAGGGTAAGTCAGGGCACGTCTGGAGCAACCAGGGAAGCCCAAGCAGAAGAGGAGTTGCCTTTGTGGGGACCCCCTAGCCAACGGGCTAGCGATCGCGAAGGAGCCTCAAGCGGTCGCGCTGCAACCTGGCCCACGGGTCACTCGTGGAGCGGAGGCCAGAGATCTTCGGTGCAGTCAGTGCTCAAGGCTGGGGCTATTCGGAGCCCAAAGCAGAACTTCAAGGATAAACAGGAAGTCGATGTACCAGCAATAGTACGCGGTGCCCAGGGGTAATGGTTCCTCGTCAGCCACGGGCCTCAGCTTTGCGGTGGACTCAGGGTAGCCTCGGGGAAGTCAGGAAATCCACCTCTGGTGATGCAGAGACTTCGGCGCCCAGCGGGAGCTTCGGAATTGCAGACCGGACAGTTGCTTCTTTGGTGCCTGCCAAGCAGGGGAGTCACTCCTTGACCCCAAGGGAGATTTCTTCAGTCTTCTAGACAGGATAGAACGTCGAAGGTCCAGGGTATATGTTGCAGAGTTTCGGCCAGGGTAATCTGAAGTCCTAGGGACTGGATTCCTATACTTATAGTGAATTTAGGGGATGGGCTAACTCTAAGGCCCCACCTATGGGTGGGCCAGGAAAGAGGGGTGGTTACACCCATTTCCTTTGTCCAGTTTCGCACCAGAGCAGGGGCAGGTAGCCCCTGCAACCGGTTTGAACTGGAGTATGCACAGGGACACCAAGTGTGCCCCCAGTGCAGGACTTCAAAGCAACAGAGAGTACTCCCGCCCAGCCCCAATACACATCAGCCTGTCTGGGGAGGTGGGGACACCTCCCCTCGACAGGAAACCTATCGTCCAGGCCTCCCCTGCCAGAGTTTCGGCAGCAGCAGGAGGCCAGACCCGAGTCTGTGGCAGAGGCATCCATTTTGTGATGCCAGAAGTCCTACCGGGTTTAGCCAGTGTGAACATGTCTCTCCCTCTAGAAGGGTGGAATGCTACCTCCACCACCAGAACTGGCAGGGGGGGAGGGGTAGTATTCCAAAGTGTTTGACACTAAACACGACATGTTTTGATGCAGGCATCCCAAAGTTAGCATTTACCGCGAGGTTATAATGCACTTAAGAGTATATGTTATGGCAGTATCACAGAGCACTCTCTCACATAAAACCAAGCACTCTGCCTTCAGGATTGTCAAGGCCTGCCATAGGAGTGGCTTATATGTTTATATATGTCTGTATAGGGTAGTGATATAGGTAGCCTATGCCACAGTAAGGGGTGCAAGCACACCCTTACCCAGGCTGCAGTAGCAGACCTGTGGTGTCATTGTGGAGTGCTTCCCAGGGGTGGCATAATACATGCTGCAGCCCCTGGTAGGCCTCTGAGGTACCTATGCCCTAGGTACGTAGTATACCATATACTAGGGGCTTATAAGGCACTCCAGAATCCAATTAGATATATACCTAATGTACATGGAAACCATTTTAGAGAGGAAGCAGCTAGGCTGTGGTCCTGAATAGCAGGGCCACAGCCAGACTATGGTCGAAAAACAGTGAAACACCAGCAAAAACAGAGTTGGAAGTGAATAGCTATAGCAACGGTATGACATTTGTATAAATCCCGTTCTTCATATTTACCTTGGGTGGCACTGTTATGGCCAGTGGTGAGAAAGCTAGAGAGTATTTCGGATGTAAATTGCAGATTCTATCCAATTCTACAGTAGCGGCCTTGATCGATATTGCTACTCAGTTAGAAAGCATGCAGGTTTATTCGTAACAGACTAGATATGCAGTGGATTTTATGTTGGCCAAGAGCGGTGGTGTTTGCGCAATAATTGGCGACCATTGTGTTATGGGTACAGAGAATTTGGAAAAGAACATAACACAGCACATTAGGGATATCATCGATAATATCAAAGGCATGGAAAGTTGAATTTGGAGTTGGTCTTTCCTAGGTAATTGGGGTTGGATCCTAATGGAAATAGTTTATTTCATAGCAGTATTAATATTCTGTTGTATTCTCATTCAATGTCTCCCGCTTTGCTGTTCCTATTTCATAGCAGTATTAATATTCTGTTGTATTCTCATTCAATGTCTCCCGCTTTGCTGTTCCTATTGTGCTACTGCTTTAACAACCAAACAGAAAATATATGCTGCCGCATGATGTTACAGAATTATATTGATTATCTTATGAATATAGATGAGGGGACATTTGAAGATGCATCCTTCCATGCGGTCTCCCTATCGGACGTCACCTGTAAATAGTGCCCACAGCTCCAACTTGATTAGGTTTACTTATGATGCTGTATCGTCTAATGCTGGTGTCACAGTTACCGCCTGAATATGGGCCAGTCTTATCTACTTTCTAAATAGAGAATATCTTTAGCTTATGCTAAAAGGAGGGCTTGTTAGATTATGCTCGCCGATGATCTTTAATGTCATGTATAAGTTATCATTCGCTACGCCATTTTCTTTGCCTTGCGCCATTTTATGTAATGTTCAAAACCAATCCTGTTTGATTCCGAGAAATGCCCCTTGCTAAGATTAGTTTCTGCAACAAAGAATTGTCTGTGCCAGTGCATAGCTTTCTGTCAGAAGTTGGCCTGGCATATGCTGTCCACTAGTTATAGGGGACACCTTGCACCAGTCCAATTCGACTCTTAAGGTGATAGGTTAAAAGACAACCTTTAAAGAAAGCTATCCTAGTGGTAGCTGTGGAGAGCAGCCTTCAGGCTAAGTCTTGAAGGAGTGTTAAGCTTATTGTTTTACCATAGATAACCTCTTGAATGATCAAATGAAAGTAGTCCACACAGGTATATATTCCAAATATATGTATTTATTCTAAGAACAATCCCACTAGTCTCTTTATGAGGCTGGAGGTAAAGATACAATTCAAACAAGCATTGATAGTTACAATAAATAGCACTGGAATCATAGGGCTCCAGGGGGGGACCAAACCATTTATTTAAAAAAGTGGTATAAGAACCACGGCAATTCTGCAGACAGTGCCTAGGGCACTTAGGGTCGCTGGCCCCTTACGAAACCACCCAACGTAGTGAGGAAGGGGACCCACGGGAGACGCGTGCAGTGGAGGAAGCTACTGTCGGGATCTCTATTAAACCCTATGGGGAATGTCGCGGTTGGAATTTGCAAGAATCTAGACACTTCTAGGAGGAATTCAAGTTCAAGAGTTTAGAGTTAAGTTTTTGAAGGGCCCACACCCACGAGAGTACCGAGGTACCACTGTTACCTGCCCCAGGGAAGCCGGGTGCATAGGTCGTTTTCGATGTCGGGTCGCGATCTAGTTTTCAATGGAAAAATGTGAAGAACTGCTGCTAGCAAGAAGCGTCGTCGATGTTGTGCAGATTGAAGATGTAGATCTTGAAAAGAAGGACCTGAAAGCAGAGGGGACAGAGTCTGGGTCATGGTACAGTGACCAGGGGACTCAGGAGAAAGAGCCCTTCAATGTCGGGTGCTTCCAGGTGGAAGATGAGTAGCTTGGATCAGCAGCCACGGGGTCCAGGAGGCTTCAAGGAAGGCCAGCTTCTGGAGGGCGACTGTACCACGAAGGATGAAGGCCGCTGCGGTGTTAGTGTCCGGATTGGATCCACTAAGCCTTGACAACCGCAACCCACGAAAAGATCAAGAAACAGCTACGGTGCAGACCCACGAGGTCTGAGCGAGGTCTCCAGCGAGGAGACTGTAGAGCAGGCCTGGAGCAATCAGGGGAGCCCTTTAAAGTAAAGATTGACCTCCGCTAGGGCCCACCAGTCCAGAGACAAGGAACCGCGGGAGGCAGCAATTTGGTGTGCGTAAAGATGCGCCCACGGGTCGCCGGAGGGGGCTAGGGCGTCGATCTTTGGCACAGATGATGCTGAGAGGTTGGCTCAATAATGGGCCAAAGCACAACTTCCCCACTCGTCGGGTTCGAGTGCTGTGCAAGAGGTGGCCAGTGTCATGGGGTATTGGGGATCTCTGCACCCACGGGGTCCACGGTGCTGAGCTTTGCTGTGCACACTCACTGGCCTCTGGGGTGCTTGGAAACCCACCTCAAGGTAGGCAGAAGTCTTTGATGTCCGTAGGAGCAGCGGAGTTCCAACCTGGTGACTTGCAGTGTTTCAGGTGCCTGCCAAGCAGGGGGGTAACTCCTTTACCCCAAGGGAGATTTCTTCATTCAGCTGTGCGGCAGCAAGTCGAAGGTTCAAGTCTGTGAAGTCCAAGATTAATCTGAGGCTCTGAGGACCCTGCACCCACCTTTATCCAAGGATTAGGGGAGTGTCTAAATCAGAGCCCACCAATGAGAGTTCAGGCGGGAAAGGGTGGCTTCACCCTCTCCCCTTTGTGTGTTTTCCCGCCTGGGCAGGGGAGAGGATGCCCCTGAACCGGTTTGAGGCGGTGTATGCAGAAGTAGGCACTGGAGAAGCCTACGTGCAAGTTTGAAAGACATCCTATGGTGCACCCACCCAGTTCCAATCCACATAGTCTGTCTGGGGAGGTGGGAACACCTCCCTGCAACAAGATCCCTATAGTCCAGCTGCCGTGGACGGAGTTCTGCCCAGCAACAGGCAGCCAGAGTCGTGTGGGTGGCGGGTAGCATCCATTTTGTACTACGTGTGCACTTTTAAATTGGTGTCTAAAATCTGCCGCTTTTACCATATCACCACTCTAGCAGGGGGGAATCATGCCCTCACTCTCATGGCTGGATTGGGGGTATGATTCCTACATGTTTGACATCAAACACAACCTGGTTCTGTGCCGCCACTCTCAAGTTATCACGCTATCGCGATTACTTATAATGCGGTTAAGAGTATATGGTATGGCTGCACTACAAACAACCTTGCACTAGTTTTAACGAAGGTTGCAGTGGGGCCCTACTCAGGTAGGGGTTCCCCCTCACATATATCTCAGCACCCTGCCTTGTAGGATTAGCAAGGCCTGCCTTAGGGGTGACCTATGAGGATATATTTGTTGTAATTAAGTGGGATACAGGGTACCTATATCCCTGTAAGGGGTGCAAGCACCACATTACCCAGACTACAGTAGTGGTCTGGTGGTGTCATGTTGTGTGGCTGTCCCGGGGGGCACAATAAGTGCTGCAGCCCCTGGTAGGCCTCTGAGGGACCCATGCCCTGGGTACCTAGGGTACCATCTACAAGGGCCTCATAGGGTATCCTCGGTATCCAATTGGTATGTACCTAGGGTACTCACATCAGTTTAGAGAGGAAGCAGATAGGCTGGGGTCCTGGATAGCAGGATCCCAGCCAGACTAGTCAAAAACCATTCAAATACCAGAAAAAAAAGTTGGGGGCAACCATATAGTCAGATTCCACCTTCCTACACTTTCTCTTGGCAAAGGCCCTCTCCCACCTGTCTGGCAGGTTGACCGCAGCCCAGGGGGGAACGGCCTTGAAAGTGTTCTGAGCTGTGCAAGATACGAGAGTAGGAGCTTTTTTTTTTTTTTTTGGTCTGCACGCTGTTCATCCACATCTGTTTGGAAAATTCAATTGTGGGTGTGTTATTAGTTGACCATGCAATGTATATAATGTATCTTTATGCTTACAGTTCCTCAGTTCCCTCTGTAGCCCTCTCTCTAGACTGTGCAGACGGGGCCCTGCTCTGAGCGTACACAATAAATGATTATTGGTGTATGTTCTCCACTGTTTCTCTGAATTCATTTAGCATGGAAGGCTTAGAGATGGTCATTTCCTTCTTATGTTTCACTTTAAGAAAGTTGCCCACTTCTCTAGAATGTCAAACAGAGTTTGAGGTCTCTTATGTTTTTTAGGTAGATATCATGCTGGAGGCTTCTTCAATTCTTTAATTAATTTAATTATTTTATTGAAAATGATTTGCACATAAATTAAATTCTGTTTCACACCACACAGGGTCAAGGGCAAACACTTATTTTGCGAATGCTAATGTCACTTCATCAGGACCTTAGAGTAATAAAATGACACTAGTCAAAACAAAGACCTATTTGGTGAGAAGGCCCAAACAAATACAAAATGTCCAAAACCAGTAAAAATGAAAAGAAAGAAATAACAGAACCAAAAACTATTTTAGAATGCAAAATCTCCAAATATATTTACATTAATTAAATTAAAACCATCTTTGTGTGATACTTCAATTACAAAGGCGAGTAGTTCAATAAATAGACAAGATGATAAAACCTATTTTTAGAGTTTGTGAATGATCTCAAACTAAAAAAGTAAAGGAAGAGATACCAGAAAAGGTCTGCTCTTTATCCCATAAATAGCTCTTGATGCCTCTAACGGTGCTCTAACGGCGCTGTCAGCCAATGCAAAATAGGATACCTGTGTGAAAACTAATATATAGGAGTAAGAGTATCTCAACCAGAGACACAGAGATAATGGTTAAAGGTAATTCAAGAGGAAGTAAAGCCTGATTCCCAGCGAGTGAATTTCAATCTATAAAGAAAATCTAATCTCCAAGAGATATAAATGCAAAATGTTAATACAGACCTCTAATACATAAGCATTTTCACGATCAATTATCAGGAAGACATGCCACACTGCAGTATGAAATTAATTATTCAATCTAAAGGTAAGTAGAACGGTAAAAGAGCAAGTTAGAAAAATTATTAATTCAAAACAAGCTGCTGTTAGTCATTCATAAATAATGTAAAATCCACAACATACCTCCCAAATAGTCACTTGCAGGGAAACTTCAGTTGTGAAATACAATATATTGTTTGTGTACAACCAAGGTCCAGTTACTACAAACAAAAAGTATAAGGACCACCTTTGCTTGGAACCTATGAATACACATCTCAAATCTTTCATGCAAGGACTTAAAAGAACCGTCTTTGTAGAATGTGTCACTATTAACTTACACTAGAGTTTATTAATCCCACAGAAAAATACCCCATGTCTTTGCATCTGAGGGACTGTATTTGTAGAGGTAACTTGAAAGAAATAGGTTTGTGGATATTGAAAGTATAAAGTGTTATTGAAGATGTGGTGATCAGATCCTAAACTTGTGTGAAAGTTTTTGGATTTATGAGCTAGGAGCAAATGAACATGGTTTTAACAAAGAAAAGGGCTGCACAATTTATTGAAATGATAATGAAAATAATAGTTAAGGCCACAAGAAAATTTAGCAAGGATCACTTTAAGACGTTAATAAACTGAAGTTAGCATAGTTTACATTTTTTTACCCATTTATATTACATGTGCAGGGATATGGGCTAACTCTTGTCACCGAGGGAGTTAGTGATGCTGGTCAACTGAATGTATGCATATAATTATTGATTGGGTTAATCTTAAATAGTCTATAAATGTCACAATAATGAGACAAATCGTTATGTTGCAAACCGAAAAGTCTGCGCTCTTGTTGTGCAATAACGCAGAATCCAGAATCTTGCCACATGATGCGGTGACGTAGAAACGTTGCGGACGGATAGGTAGCAGTAGAAGTGGGTTTGAGTCACGCCCCAGACAGCTAACAAGAATGTAGGATCTGATTATCATGCAGATGAGTTTCAAGTGTTTGAAAGATTGTTGCTGGGCAGGGAGCATGTTTAATTAGGCGAGATTACAATATCTAAAAGTGGGCAAAGTAAGGTTGTTGGTTTAAGAAATGTGATTAGCGGGCACAGAAAATATCTTTGTTTATGCATTTGAATCGTGACATTACCTTTTTCATGTTGGGTGCAGTAAGAAAGCATGTTTCAGGAAACAGATTGCAAATTAGGATTAGCGGACAGTACCATAAAAACGTGATTAAGTTTGTAGCAGTCGAGCATTCGCAACTGTGTGCAAGCGTGGAGGACTTTTGCCCAAAATAATACACGTCCTAAGGTGTTAAATGGCTGACTTCAGGCATTGTGTAGTCTGGGGCTGCATGGTAAAAAGGATTTCAAATGCCTCTAGTATAAATTAATAGTAAGACATTTTACATAGGCTGTTCATATAAGTCCTTGCATGAAAAATTTGAGGCATGTATTTATAATTTGCAAGTAACGGCGGTCCTTATACTTGGTTTATAATAAGTGGGCCTTGCAGGTACATAAACAATATACAGTATTTCAAAACTGAAGGTACCCTTCAAGTGACTATTTAGGGGGTATGTGTAGTAGTTTCTCATTAGCATCTGTTCTTCAATTCTCTTAGTCCTATGATGTCACTGTCATAACAATGGAATGCTATGGTTTGAATCCCAAGAGGTCAGTTCCTGGAAGCTGTGGAGATGAATAGTCAATAAAGTGTGTGCTCTTACACTTATCTTTTAATCACTACAAATTTGGCGACGAGTTTGACTGTTCCTCCCTCCACCCACGTGCGCAGTGACAGTCTCCGGCAATCTTTACCCTGTGAGCCATCCTGCGGTCTTCAGTGCGGAGGATCATCTTTCTAAGGATATTAAGACGGCAGTTCCTCTTCGCAATCGCTTTCCTGTTGCAAGATTGGAACTACTTTCAAAATTCTGTGTTTACTGTTTGGTTGGTGAGCAATCTTCATTTTTTTTTCCATCATATTTTGGTCTGCGCTCCTTTCTGAAACAGAACTTATGCGGAATTTAAGTTAGTATTTCCCAAGTATGCAGGAGTGACTTTGTTATGTGCTCACAAAAGATTTGAGGTTCGTAAGTCTGCCTGACGCGATCTTGTGTGGCTCTCTTTTTGTGCTACTCGCAGTGGAAGTTAACGAGCAGGAGGTCCTGTCCTTGCCTTTGTTTCTGTCAAATGATGACTTGGTAGAATCTCCTGCAGGAGTTAGTGGTGGAGGTCATCTATGCATCATTCGTATTCAGCTTCGTTGTTGCCTGGATACAAGGAGAGTTCTTGATCAAGACTTTCCAAGTAGCTCACGTCACCGCGTTTCCACGGAGCACTGTAAAGTAACGTCAGCACAGTGTTAACCAACCTCCTCGCGTCATTGCGCGTTTTCATTGCCTAGTTACGTTTCACCACGCTGTATCGCCTAGTCTACAGTCGGCACATTACCACGTATATGCAGGCACGTTACCAGATCCAGTGATCTACAAGATTTACTGCATGCGTTTCATCGCACTTCACGGTGAGCAAGTGTATTTCTCCTATCGCAGTTTCCAGCGAGTTGTGTCTCTCGCTCTCCTCAGAGCGTAACATCCACTGTGCTGTGTCTCTCGCTGTCCTCAGAGCGCAGTGTCCTCAGAGACATCACACTCGGCTTTTGAGGGCGTGCACTGCGCAGTTCATGAAGTAATCTGATCTCTGCAGAGACCACAATGTTGTCCTGAAGTAACTTGATCTACGGAGAGACATCGCGTTTGACATCCAGAGTGTATACAGCGTATAATTGTTCCACGTTCAAGTGACACTGTGGTTGACATCTTTACTCTGTACGAGCGTGCAACATCCTGGAATTATTTTATTATCTTTGTTTTCAAGACATGCCGGAGTAGACATTGGTCATTCTTTCTCTATTCTGCACTGTGACGTTTTGCTGTTTTGAGTTGCTTCAGTCATTTATCTGTCAAAGAGGAGTTGCACTGTTTAGTGTTTTTGGACTAACCTATTTTTCTCCACAGGTATATTTTTGCGAACAGTTCGTGTCCACAGGTATTTCACTCCCTACTGTTAATTTTTCCTTTTGCTTCCATCATGCAAAATGTACAGCCTCCTCCTTTTTTACAGCATCCAGGCGATCCACCAAACAAGTGGAAAGTGTGGTATAGAGTTTTTGTGAAATATCTAGGCGCTATGGGGGGTTCGAGGTTCAGCACTGAAAGGAAGTGTTTCATTTTAGAGCATAATCTGGGGTTCGAGGGGCAAGCTGTTTTGGAGCATCTTCCTCCCTTAATTGTTGTTCAGGGTGAAGAGGAATTGAATGTGTATGATCAAGCTGTGGGCCTGCTGGAGAAACAGTGATGTAGAGAGCAGCATAGTTGTTGCTAGGCCCACATCTTTTACAAGAAAACAAGAGTGTGAAGAGAGCATTGTGTCTTATGTAGCCACTTTACGCATTCTCGCTCCTGAATGCGAATTTGAACCTTTTACATCTCAACTAATACAAGACCAGATTGTTGGGAGAAGAAAGTTCAAGAGAAATTGCTTACTTTAAAGAATCCTTCTTTAGATGATACAATCACCATTGTCAAGACCATTGAGCTCTCCCAAAAAGCATCTAAAGAACTTAAAGCGGAGAAGAATGTTGTAGCTGTAGCTAAAGATCATAAAGATTTAAGTGAAAAAACACCAGATAGACAAAGCTAAACCACAATTTGAACAAAGAGGGAACAGATGTGTTTAGTAAGGTTGAGAAGAAAGGTTTTTACTCAAAGAATGTATGCAATAAGTGTGGGTTCCCTTCGCATTTTCCCAATTCAAAGGTTCGAATGCTTCTTGTCGCAAATGTAGGAACCAAGGTCATTTCGCCAAAATGTGTGGTTTCCGAGGGAGTATAAATGTTGTGTATTCTGAGGAACCTAAAAGTGATTCTGTATGTGAAGTTGTTAGCTCTCTTACTGATTTTATAGTTAAAGACTATTCCGAAGAGTGCGTTGATCCCATTGTAGATATGTTGGTGGATGGGGAGTGTCTGCACCTTCTGGTGGATTCGGGGGCGTGGATGACTATGATTACGGAAGAGTTATTTGAGAACACTTGGGGGAACAGTCCTCTCAATCCTCCTAACAGAAGTCATGTCTCTTATGAAGGGAGAAAAATTGATTCGACAGGTTTCTTTGTGACTTCTCTAGTTTTTAAGGACAGGCACATCCAAGGAAAGGTTTCCGTGGCCAGAAAGGGTCTCAACGTTCTGGGATGGTACCACCAGGGGTTGTTCGGGATGACTCTTAGGCCTGGCACTTCTGAACAGGTTTCTGTAGTGGGTGAACAATCCAAAGGGGAGAGTTTAGTTTCTTGGTCCATGAAGTTTCCCAAAGTTTTGGGTGAGAAACTTGGTTGTGTTAAAGGGTTTATTCACTTTATCAAGGTCAAAGAGGGGGCTTGCCCGATCAAACACAAATTACGTAATGTGCCTTTTAGTATCAGGGATGATCTCTCACTGAAGCTTAAGAAAATGTGTGAGTCTGGAGTCATTGAACCTATTGAGTCCTCACTCTGGTTAGCCCCTTTGGTGGTTGCACCCAAAAAGAATGGGACTCTTAGGGTTTGCATTGACTAGCGCAGCCTCAATAGGGAGATTTGGGTGGATTCTCACCCTCTTCCCCATATTGATGACATACTTTCAAGATTTGCAGGTGCGAAGTACTTCTCCAAAATTGATTTAGCATCAGCATACCACCAGGTAGAGCTCGAGCCTTCTTGCCAGCATTTAACTGCTTTTGTGTCACCTGCTGGTACTTTCCAATTTAGGAGGATGCCTTTCGAGTTAGCCTCGGCAGCCTCAGTTTTCCAGCGTGTTATGGAGAAGGTTTTGGAGTGTGTCTCTGATACGGTTGTCTTCCAAGACGATATTTTGGTGGCTGGGATGAACAAGGAGTCGCATGACAGGAATTTTGGTGATGTTTAGAGAGGATTGGAAAGTAAAGGCATTGTTAGTAACAAGCTCAAGTGTGTTTTTGGTGTTGATTCAATTAAATATCTGGGACATTGTATTTCTGGAAATGGTATTGTGTCAAGAGAGGGTCTTATCGATGCTATTGCTCCTTGTCCTACTTCAAAGGAGCAGGTCTCTTCATTCTTACGGTTGCGTGAATTTTACACAAAATTTATCTCTAATTTTGTTGGGTCTCCTCAAGAGAAAATCTGTGTTTCTATGGGATGACTCCTGTCAGGAAGAGTTTGTGCAGATCAAAAAAGAGTTAGGTTCATGCAACATTCTCACTCCGTTTGATCCCCTCTTTCCATGTATGGTGTCTATTGATGCAAGTCTTGATGGACTTGGTGGTATGATCTCCCAAGTCAAACATGGAAAGGAGTTTACTATATGTTTTGCCTCAAGAGCATTACACCGAGTGAGAAAAACTACTCGGTCATTGAGCAAGAATTGCTTGCATGCTTTTGGGCCGTTGAACGGTTCAAGTGTTTTTTGTGGGGGAAGACGTTTACACTTGTTACTGACCACAAGCCTCTCATGCCTATCTTAGAGGGTAAGATTGTCAAAGTCCATACTCCTAGGATCGCCAGGCTAAGCTCAAAGTTATTGCAATACAATTATGGGTTAGCGTTATTCCTGGTGGGCGAAACACACAAGCTGATTGTCTCTCTAGGTCTCCCCTATGAACATGACAATAATGCTGATGAAGACTGCCTGATTGCTGCAGTTGATGCTTGTGGTGTGAGTTGTTTCACTGAACGTGATTGGTTTTGTGGTATGGAGTCTGATCCTCTGATTAAGAGGGTAAAAGAGTTTATCGTTTCTGGTTGGCCTAAGTAAAAACCATTGGACAATGATTTACAGGCCTTTGCCAAGGTTGCTGATGAGCTTACTTTGGAGGGTGGAGAGATAATTATGCGTGGGGACAAGTTTGTTCCTCCTGAATCTCTCAGAGGTCGCATCATCGTATATCGCCATGAGGGACATCTTGGACAGACTAACACAAAGGAAAGGATTCGCAGTGTTTATTGGTGGCCTTCCATGGACCGTCAAATCAATGATGTGGTGGAGCTGTGTCTTATGTATTCTACTAGTGATAAGGTTGTAAAAATTGTTTCACCTCCAGTACAACAAGTTGAGGCACCAGATGGCCCCTAGTTGAGGTTGGCCATCGACTTTGTGGGACCTTTTAATGTGCGGGGCAATAAATGCAAGTTCGCTCTGGTGGTTGCTGATTATTTCAGCAAGTGGTGGGAGGTCCATTTCATGACAGATCCCAACTCACAGGAGGTTATCAGGTTTCTTCAGAGTTTGTTTGCCCGAGAGGGTTTCCCCAAGGAGATCGTATCGGACAATGGGGTACAATTTACTTCTAAGGAGATGTCTGTTTTTCTGTCTCAGTGTGGTATCACCCACCGGCATGTGGCTTTGTATCACCCACAGGCCAATGATTTCATTGAGCGCAACAACCGCATTCTTGTTGAGTGTGTTCAGTGGGCTGTTTCGTCTTGTATTGACATCAAGGAAGCTGTCCAAAGTATGTTGTGGGCACATCGCACTACCCCAAGTTCCACCATGGGTTCTAGTCCTTTCACTTTACTCAGGGGTAGAGAAGCTTCTTTCCACATGTGTCCTGCTTGGATGAAGAAGTGGGGTTTGGTGTCAAGGTGCCGGGAGACACAGGGAGACAAAGACATACAATCTCTTCCCACGGTCCTGACACAGCCTGTTGTTCCTGATGTGAACAATTTTAAGTCCTCTGTCTCTGTGGGGGATTGGGTCAGGATTAAGTCTCCTCTAAATGTCCCTAAGGGGCTCTCAAAGTTTGGTCCTCCTGTTAGGGTGGATGCCACCTCTTGATTTGATGTTAGAATCAATTGTAAAAATTGGTGGAATCTATCTAGGATTTATAGGATTCCAATGAAGGTTGTTCTACAGTTGGTTCTTGAGACAAACAACACCGTTCAGTCTGATTCTGTTTCAAAAAGGGCAAATGTCCATGAGAATATGTTGAAGTCATCCCAGTTTTCTCAGGTCGGGAAGTCATCTTTGAGATATGTTGCTTCTCGGAGGAGTGGTAGGACTAGTGTCCCGCCAAAACGATTAAATCTTTAGTCCGAAACGTTTACATCCTCTGTTTATTCTATTTATGTATTGCATTAATATTTGCTGAAACGCTTAAATCTTTAGCTTTTACTATCTTTGTATGGCATTTTTATTTGGTCCATTTTTCTTGGATGTTTTTATTTTACTTTCTTCTCGTTCCTTGGTGTTTGTTCTTTATCTTCCCTTCCCTGTCTCTTTTTTTCCTTCATTTCTTTTTGCTCTCTCTTCCTTTGTGTATTTATGGAAAGAGAGGAGATGTTGTAGTAGTTTCTCATTAGCATCTGTTCTTCCATTCTTTTAGTCCTATGATGTCACTGTCATATCAATGGAATGCTATGGTTCGAATCCCAAGAGGTCAGTTGCTGGAAGCTGTGGAGATGAACAGTCAAAAAAGTGTGTGCTCTAACACTTATCTTGTCTGGTGTAATAACTACAAATTGTTGTGCATTTAAATTAAATTTAAATTATTTATGAATGACTAAAAGCAACATGCTTTGAATGAATACTTTTTCTAACTTACTTTTGTGCTGCTCACCTTTAAATTGAATAATTAAGTGGAGGGGGGTTTGTATTTCTTTATATTATCGATTTTTGTTATATGAAAATGTTGCACCAAGGCTGATGAGGCGGAATGCTGACGCAGATTCAGATGCTATATACTGACATATCTTTATTGCAACAATAAAATTATTTTAAACAAATTGAATAATTAATTTAATATTGGAGTGTGGCTTTTCTAACGGATAATTGATTGTGAAAAGGGTTATGTATCAGAGCTCTATATTATTATTTGACATCTATATCTCTTGGAGATTAAATCTTTATAGATTGAGATTCACTCACTGGGAGTCAGACTTTCCTTTCTCTAGACTTACCCTTAACCTTTCTCTCTGTGTCTCTTGTTGAGATACTCTAGAGTCTAAATATTTGTTTTCATACAGGTGTCCTACTTTGCATTGAGGGACAGCACCGTTAAAGGCATTAAGAGCTATTTGTTGGATAAAGAACAAGCTTTCCTGGTGCTTCTTCCTTTACATTTTGCTTTGAGATAATTCACAAACTAAAAAAAAGAAAATAAAGTTGGAGACAAATTTGTTGATTGTATTGTTTCTTTATAGACCTAATCACCTCTGTAATTGAAGTATATATGCTATATGTTGCTTAGCCTGGTCTTTGCCCTCTTGAGCAGTCTGCAGCGCCATGAGACTCTTCTGAGTGATATGTTGCGCTATATAAATTTCCTTTGATTTGATTTGATCATACGAAGTTGATTTTAATTCAATGTACATTTATTTTGTAATTTCTCATTCTAAAGTAGTTTTCTGTTTTCTCATTGCTTTCTTTTCTTCTTTACTGGTTTTGGACATTTTTTGTTGGTTTGTATTCGTTCTCATCAACAAATGGGTCTTTGTTTTGAACAGTGATGAAGCAACACTAGCAGTCGCGAAACATGTGTTGGCCCTTGGTTCTGTGCGATAAAGAAATTAATTTGTGGCAAAATCATTTTCAATAAAATTATGAATTAATTGAAGAATTACAGAAGTCTCCAGCGTGCTATCTAAAAAAAAGAAGATACCTTAAACTCCATCGGTTTGTATTTCTTAGAAGGCTGTTGTAGAGGGGTACTCAAAATACAAAACAATGCCAGTACTGATACTACTTGTTGACTCAATTCATACAATCACTCGTGCCACTCATAGTGATTGCAACCATATTTCTTAGAAAAGCTTTTTAATTTTTATTATTATTATTCAATTTGGTTTTTCTTTATATTATTCACTTTTTCTTTTCGGACAAAAATTACAAAGAACACTCATTTACATTGATCAAACAATAATATTTACATTTCATAATAGTAAAGAAACATATAAAACAAATTTTATCAAACATTCAATAGATATCAACAAGCTCAAACCCCCAACCAAAATAATATAATTGAAGAGAAAAGTAGGAAAAAATGAGTAAAACAGGGATTATTTTAAGAAAGGAGGGAGATAATCCCAAAGAATGTAGGTCAAAAACATGTGGTGTTCAGGTTCTGTGACCTAAACAAGTCAACTAAACAATATTTTTAACGCCTGACACCTTTCATTTAATGGCAACATTTGTTTTGGCCAAATAACAAAGTCTACGCGTTTCAAACCCTATACTGATTTGTGGGTTATCCTCAGGACCTGGGAAAGTGAGCTGAAAAAATAAAACAAAAAGTGCACGTGGTACACATTTATCTCTTCCAAGCATTCCCATACACCTTAATCCACTTAAATTAATCTGTACCTTTACTGTTTTCCTGTGACGGCACCCAAAGTGCTTCAAACCCGGGTTTTATTCCAGAACTCAATTTAGCCAACTAAAAAGGAAAAATACAGAATGCCATTTACGACCATTATGGCGATTTTTCACTTTTGAAGAACACACTGCAAGTTGACAGTCTTCTATTACCCATCTGGCCAATTCTCAATCGGGAAGAACTATTGTTGAGAACGATGGTGGACAACTGCAATGGACGGAAAAAGCTCTTACTACAGCGCCGGTCAGTTTAAAGGGGCTTCCTATTACTATACGACAAAAAACCGTACCTCTTTAAGCACTTTGAAGCTATTCAGTCTTCATCGAACTGCGACACACGAAGTCTGTAAAAATGACACTAAGTTGTAATCTAAAGTACCGAGCGGGACAAAAGGAGGGGGGTGGGGTGGAATTACTATATCGAGATTTCTCGTTACCTTATATTCTTCGGTGTCGTTCCTGTCTTGCGTCTTCCTGTTCGTACAAATCAGTGTTTTGTAAACCGAAGGCGTGCGTCTTATCTAATCACCTCATTGGTTGCGTACTGCGGCACCTGACGTCCTTGAGCAGCAGGAATCCGGTTTGAATACGAGATGCTTTATTGAGCCGTATTCATCCAAAAGGAACATGTGTCATTGTGCCGGAGTACATGCCGGTGTTGTCCTCTCCTAACTCAGTTAACAAAGCTTTGTAAAGCATAACAAACAAGACTTGGCAAATCAAACCTCTTCTTGATTGTCACACTCGGTAAGTCAATAACCGTGGTAGAGATAAAAACTGATTCGGACAGCCTTTTAGCTATGATTTTTGCAAGTTTACATTTTAAAATTGGACTCGGTGCCTCACTGTTAGAGGTCGAGATGAAGAGATATTTTAAAAAAGGCTGGTAATAATTCTCACCCTTTGAAAAGAAGATACATTAGTGGCATATCGTTTATGGGGGCTCATTATGTACTTTCCAATGCACGAATATTTTGGCCATACTTGAACCAAGGCCGAGGGCTAGATTTGGACAGGCCGTAGGCAATGGCACAATCATGGGTCCATACCTCCATAGCCCAAGTGTGATCGTCTTAACGATTGTAAATCTCAGACAATTCATTCAAACCATCAATCGCAGTGTTCTATTTGACAATCAACATTGCATCACGCTGTAACAACATTCTTTCAATATCCCCTCCTCGGGGATTGGTCTCAATTTTGGACAAAATTGTCCATTTGAGGTCATTTATGTCATGATTTTTTGACTGTCAGTGGTGGACCAACGGTGCATTGGCCACATTCCGTCGGATTCTCGACATATGTCGAATAATCTGTTGTCGAGCCTCTTGTGTAGTCTTACAGATGTACAGTTTTGGACACGAGCATATAATGCAATAAACTACATTTTGTAGAGGGGTAGGCACAATTATATCCCTTGATGTTTGAAATGTGAGTTATAGAGCCTCCTCTCCCCTCATTTTACCTCTCTAGAATGGACTTCCTTTTGGTGAATAGAAGAATGACTTAGAAATACTGCATCTCCCAGCGCGTATTTCTGATCATTCTGGTATCCACATAACAATAGTTCTTCCTAAGCAAGGGCATAATACACAAGGGACCCAGGAAAGGAAGTTCTTATGGATCCCAGAAAAGCTCTCTGAAATCAAAACACAGTCAGTGATTCAGCCTTTTTTTGACAGAACTCTTAATTCTTTCATTAGTGCTATACTGACCAACCTCTCAAAACATAAAGCCATGGAAGATCGAGCTGAAAATGACAAGTTGAAATTGAACAGACAAGATCTATCTCTAAGATTAGAGGACAATATTTTGAACAATGGAGAGAGACAGATCATAATAGCAAACAAAGAGAAGGCTGGGAAAGATGTTAAATGTAAAAGTTAAGCATATTGTTTTGAAAGATTATGGCCCTTTGAATATGGGGAAGCAAGAGGGGGCATTTTCTTGGAAGGCCAGAAGAGAAGGAAAACATGTGTAGTGAGTTAGTATTTTATCCAGTTCTGCTAAGGGGGCTCAGGAAACTGAGTCTGCCCTTTGTGAATTCTTTCAGACTCTATATACAGTGGTTATCTCTCCAGAGAAAGAACCATAAGAGTTGTATACTAGCAAACAGATCTAAGATGGCTGGAGATATTAGAGGTGAAGAACAAAAAGGTTTTATCACTGTGAGGCATCTCCAGAATTCAAACTATTTAATGATTGGTTTTATGCAATTGAGCGGTTTCAACAATGACCCTGCAGTGAGCTGCTCACCCGATATAGGGAAATCATTAGATATAGTTAACTGGATTTATCTGTGGCAAATTCTTCAAAGGTTTAAATTTGGCCAGCACTTTCTGCTAGGTGGCAAATGCCCTCCATTGGGCTCCTACGGCAAAAAATGTATAAATGATAATTTAACACATAGGTTTACTGCTGAATGAGGAACTAGAACAGGATGCCCTCTTGCCTTGGTGTTAGCTCTATTCATTGACCCTTTGGCACAATATCTGAGACCAGATGCAGAAGTCATACTTTTTCAATGTAGAAATGCTAGATAAAAGACAATGCCTTTTGAAGATGACTTAGAAATGTATACTTCAGACCCAGGCTACCTGGTTAATGACCAAAAGTCTGAGATCATGGTTTGAAACCTAAACTATGAAACAGCACAAGTATGCTTTGAGATCAGATTTCAGAAGATTGTGGTATAATAGGACTTAGGCAAAGCTTGTTCTAAAAATAAACAAATGATCTGAAAACATGTTGATAGACTACTAATTGTTTGGCATGACCTCCCTGTATCGATGTGCGGGCGAGTTAACTTGGTGAAGATGTTCATCTGACCAAAATACACCTTTCTTTTTTAATCAATTCCTCATGACTAAGTAATGAGCACTTATGTAAACTTCAGGATAAAATGAGAAGTTTTGTCTAGGGTTACGTAGAGGTTAACATTGCATGGAAAAGTTGAGACTATCACTCGGAAAGGCGACCTCTCTCTTCCTCATTTTCAGTACTAATATTGAGCTTCCCTTTTTAAAACATTCTAAATTCTAATATATCACCCTAGGGGAAAAAACGTGAATCCACGATTCAGAGCTATGTTAAGGAGGCAATGTAATTAAAACTTAGCACAAACTGCTCTCCCGTTAGTAATTTAAAAAACTTACATTCAAGCTCTCTTTTAAAGTCAGTAAAACCCTGGGAAGTACCTATTGTTCCAATTTATATCCGGTTTATAACTCTCCGGGAATGCCCAAATGTTTGAGATACTCCAAGTGTTTCATTTCATGAAGAACAGAATAGTAGACAGTTTACAGGGGTAGTCAATAGGCAGTTCATCCACTGAGTTACACGCAAAAAAAACCTGTCTTTTTTACTAGAAATCATGTTGCCACCATTGTCATCCCCATACAGCCTGTTTAAAGAGGACAGTAGCCACTCCCACAAAAGGAGTTCAATTTGGGGTGACCCGTAAGATCGGAGCTCAGCTCGTACCTATGAAGTTGACAAAACACAAAGTTAAAAGGAGAACTTTCAGTGAGCTGACTGGATTGGGAACGATACAAGGAAGTATACAGTCCAGCTATTCAAGAGAACTTTCTCTGAGCTGGAAGGCTGGAACTGGGAGCAGGAGATAGTCAATAGATTCTTGTTTGTTCAAAAACAATTGACTCAGGGCTCAGGGAAACCCAGGGCTAATTTGGTCTTCTTCTGGAACTTTTTTCTTAGGCTGGCAGTATTTGAGAGTGTCCGCCCAGATTCTAAGCGCTCTGACGAATGATGTACATTTTTTGTGAGACCCAATTTTACCATGTCACTGTTGAAAGACACCGGAGATTGATGCAGATGAATAAACCTTTCCAGGACAAAAGGGTACAAGCCTTTTTGATGAATCCAGCCAGACTTAAGGTAATTAGACATGACTTTAGCTCAGAGATTAAAAGCTAAAGAATGTTTAGATAATATGAGTTAAAATCTAGAGTTGTTATCTATATAAGGTTTAAACAGGGTCAAGACGGAGGCTTGGTAACATTAATCAGGGCAAGTGATAGGAGTGGTCTAGCAAATGTATTATGTTTTGTAACCGCTCACTCCTGTTTATAAAATTTTTTTGTGTTTGTGGCTGCAAGGGATATGTAAATGGGAGCAATGAATTGAGAGAATGAATAATTAACTTTAGGCTCTAGGTATGGGTGGAGGGCACACAGCCATCAACAGACCTATGACTGGTCTAACCGATTCACTTGGGTGGATAGCAGGGGCGGCGGGAGGGGGATCGGGTAACGAGAAAGGAAGGGTGAGCTAAGGAAAGAAAATGGAGCTTCAAAATAAGGTACAGTAGGCAGATGAGAAGATGTACAGTTATGGATTCGGTTCGGCTAAAGAGGAACTATTGGGTAGGCATAGGAACAGAATTCCCCAAGATATAGGAAGGCCAGAACTTGTAAGGAAGCAATGATGATATTTATAATAACTTGATAACAGAAAGCAAAATAACAGATTGCGGGTTTGTTCAGTTAATGTCTGTGGATTAAATGGTAAAGTCCAAAGGGAAAAGGTAGCGTTAGGCCTCAGAGCTATGAGACCAGATATCATATGTTTGCAAGAAACACATGTTGCATAGGAGAGGAGAACTCTCCTGGAACCCTGGGTTATAGTCTTCTCAGTTGAACACCACAAGGGTCAACCTTAGCCAGAAGGAATAGGTGTTTGGTCAAACGGAGATCTACAGATAAACTAGGCAGAAGGGTGATATTAGATTGGTGGTGGCGGGGGGAGCTTTACCAATTGCTCAGTGTATGGATCTAATTTAGACGAGGAGGTTGTTACGGATAACTTAGATCTGGAGCTATCAACAGGGCCAATGCCCATTGTTCTGTGTGGCGCTCTTAATCTTCATATAGAGGTCATGGTGAAGTCGTAGCAGCAAATGCAGTAAAAACAGTAGGAAGCCATTGGTATATAGCGCAGTCCGATGGTTGATGGGAGATCATGGTCTGATCAATATCTGGGATAGATTGAAAGCACCTGACCCAGGGCTCACTTTTTTCTTTCCTGCATAAGAAGTTTGTGGGACAGGATAATGTTTTAATTTCAGCAGGTCTGGGAGGAAAAGTGGTGATAGAAAGATATCATGATGGGATACTGGATGTCCCAGGATTCTTAATGGTACAGTCTCCTTTTTTCTACTTTATAATGGCAGCCTACGGGCTACACTGCTCTGCACTTCATACATCTCTCGCATTACCAAAGGGGTTTGTGAAAGATTTTTCCTGTTATTCTTCAAAATTAACATGCATTTCTTCATGTTTCTGTGGACTATCTCCCTTTTATTACATCAAGATGACAAATTGTGGCCACAGTAGCCTGTTAGGCTGCTTATTGACTTTAAGTGACTATTCAAGGCCTTTTGAAAAAAAAGCGAACTTCAGCACTTAAGAAAACACATTGGATAAAGTGCTCTGGGGTTCCCCACAGGCGGGCAGGAATATTCTACGCTTATGACTACACATGGAAATCCCCTACGAGAGAAACAATGGCTCTCCAAGCTTGAGGGTACTTGCTCTAGTTTTCTGTGGCAGCACAAAAGGGCAAGGAGAGCTGCTAGATATATGGTGCTTCCTAGAAATAGGGGTAGATGGGCTGTTCCCAGTTTTAGATTGTATTGGTGGTCTAGTACATGTTGCAGCAGATGGGGATTTTAATTAAAGCAAGGCAAGATGAAACATTAACCTTCATAGGGTCCCCATCTATATAGGAGATAACACTGGGTTTGGAGGCTAATGGATGCTTTCTGAGAAATATTGAAAACAGCTATTACATAAAGGTAAGATTTAAGACTATGAAAGGGGCATAGCGCGGAGGCAGGTGAAGGAAAAAATCGGAGTGACAAAATACAACAAGTACACTCCGCTATGGAGGACACCTATTTTACCTATCAGATTTCACTATCATCTTTGTAAAAGGCGGAAACGGAGGGGAATTGTTAGACTGGGAGATCTATTAGATCAGTTACAATTGCACTCATTCAGTGAATCACAAGAAACGTATGGCCTGACCAAGGACAGTTTTTAAAAATATCTACAGATAAGAGACATTATAGGAAAGATAACCAATAGCCAACTTTCTGATTGCAAAATCCCAATTAGTGACACTTATAATGGGGGTGTCAGAATTGGGCACATTTTTCAGCTACTGGTCGACATCATGTGAGACAACTTGGAGGTTCAAGTGACAGTGTGAGACAAGGTTTGGTGTTTAGGGGCTAAGCCTGCAGAAGGCATTGGCGATGGGAGCAGAGACGTTACTATCAGCAGGGCTCAGGAGCCAATATTTTAGGTCCTTGTTTATTCTCTATTCCATCCCGCCAAACTATTTAGGTGGAGCAGTATACCAGATGCTAGTTGCCCTCGATGTGGAGAGGCCTAACCTCTTCGTTGCCACGCCTTTTCCCCCTCCTGTGCCGGGCGTTTCCCACGCGGGTGGGTTTCATGACGAGATAGTCTCGTCATGGGCACAGCGCGACTGTGCTCCATGACGAGACCATCTCGTCATGGGCACACAAGAGGTTAAGCAGATACAAGACACATGTTTTGTACATTTCTAGGATTAAAAGTATTCATCAAAGGAGTTGGGGCTTTTATCACTACAATTTTTTGAGCACAGGTCAGGATCTCACCCGAGCTGATGCTGTTTGGAACAGAGGATTGTCTTAGGCACACAAAAGGGCACATTTATTTAATCTTTTTAGACACTGCAGTGGCCCGTAGGTAGCGGCAGCATGGCTGAGTACTGAACGCTCAACTATTCATGAATAGAGGGCAAGGCTCTTATCAATCTAGAGAGAAGATTATATGAGTGTAAAGGTTGGAATATAAGGAAGTGTGGAGCTGTGATTGGGGCCCCACTAGCAGAATGGATACAGAGTAAAGGGGATAGAGAATAGAGTGTCAGATCATCAGTTGTGTTATGTAGTCCTTCCATGTGATTTTAAGGTAAATTTAGAAAGGTCCAATGTTGGACAAGTATTTTCCCTAGGCCTAAAATAATTATAATTAAACGACCCATAAGACATACAATGAGGTGTTAGACCAGGTTTTGTGATAAAACAAAGCTATGAAAGACACCTTTAAGGATAAAAGACCTTTGCACGCAAAATATCTAGCTGGCTGAAGCTTTGGTGGTTAATTAACCTTCCTGAGGAGTTATAATTTCAGGGTCCGCTTATCTTCCCACCAACCCATACTATGTCCTGGGAATAAAAGGGAAAATTACGGGAAAAGGGGAAGTGTAGAAAGAAGGAACAGATCCATTTATGGTACTACTACAGCCTTCAAGGCATGCCCTGGCTAGTGTCTACTGCAACAGCGAAAGATGTATAGGCTTACAGGGCATGGGTAGTTAAGCATGGTAATACTGGTATGTACAATATTCGGAATTAAATACAACATTAATACTACATATAGTACCATAGAAATCAATAAATCAGGGTCCTGCTTGCCCTGTGAAAATAACATCAGATCAAATGGTTCAGTAATAGATTTCAAACAGAGCCGACGAGCTGATGTAGGTGAAAACACTTTTTGAACCTGATCACATCCAGGACCTGCTACAAGATGGAGTGGCTTTGCTTCCTGCACTCAAACACGTTCTCTCTGGATCTGCATTTTATATGTATTCACCGTCAGGATAAACAGTGAAGGGTAGTACTGTCCTGAAAAGTGCCCCAAAAGGAACATTGATGAAAAGCCAAAGCTTAAGGCACTAGCAAGACCTCTAGAACTTGCTAAAACCTCAAGTCATAAATGTTGAAATGTCACATTGCAAAACGCTGCAAAGTGTTTGAAAATAAAGCCTGTTGCAGGATGAGCGCGGGACCCAGGTATGGGGATGTCAATTGTCAAGCGGATCATTTGTGCAGGGAAACTACAGGTCTGCTGTTAGGTGTGAAAGCATTGGTACCAACAGCACTTCCTGCGACTTGTTTCTCTTGAAGTGGACTATAGCCAAATCAGATACAATCATCGGACTGTTTTCATTATGCTTCCTGGTTTCTTTTTGGGGGGGGTGAAAAACACCTTCCTCCACATAGCGCAGACCTTGTCACGACACTAGTAACTTATATTACAAACAACAACTTAATTCACAAATACCTGCGGAATCGTATAATCGATACATAAAGTGCCTCTGTGCCAAAAGGTGCAGAGATACTAACAAAATAGCAATGTTCTCAGACCCATAAAGCTGGCCGTAAGAGCCAAAGCTCAAAGCTACCAACCCGATAGGCAGTAGCTGATGAACAAGTTACTTACCTTCGGTAACAATGTATCTGTAAGAAACATATATTATAGATTCCTTACCTTAGATTTACCCTCAGGTGTCAGACTGGATCCGTATAATTTTTTTTTCCTTAGCTGTACCCCTGCACATCGCTAGGTGGCGTCGGTTTACTCTGCATCCTTTCTCAGTGTCGCGGTCGCCAGGATGACGTTGTGGTGCCTCTTTAGACCCCACCCCTGCACGCTGATGTCAGTTCTAACACGACTTTCCACGCCAGAAGCACAGAGCCATGAAAGACACTGACCACTGGTGCACCACCCCAGGGCCCTGCAAGGGTGTCACTAACCCTAGAGGTCAGTTCGCAGAGCGGGGAGTATGGGTAGGGCAGTAAGGAATTTATAACTAATATATGCCTCTTACAGATACATCGTTACCGAAGCTAAGTAACTTGTTCATCTGAAAGAGACTATTAGATATAGATTTCTTACCTTAGAATAGATACCCAAGCAATACCAACCCCAGAGGAGGGTCTGCGGACCAAGTTCACACCAGAAAGTCCTGGAGGACAGAACAGGCAACGTTGCCATCCCTCCGGACTTTACTATCCAGGCAATAACGTCTTGTGAACGTGTGCATAGTACCCCTGTAGCCGCCTGGCAGACATCAATAAGTGGGACTCCATGTGACAAAGCAGTAGTTTCTGCAATAGCTCTAGTGGAATGAGCTCGCAGCCCCACTGGAGGTTCCTTTTTAGCTAAAGCATAACAAATATTTATACAAAGATAGATAGTACCCTTTTGCACAGCCCGACCTTTCCTTGCACCCACATAGCCAACGAAGAGTTGATCGTTCACCCAGAAATCTTTAGTGCGGTCAAGATAGAAGGACAGCACCTGTTTTGGGTCCAGACGGTGGAGTCTCTTCTCCTCTTTGGAAGGGTGCGGAGGTGGAAAAAAAGGTGATCAGAGTGATAGTCTGTCCGATGTGAAAAGGTGTGACAACTTTAGGCAGGAAAGAGGGTCTCATCCAAAGAGTTACTTTGTCCGGATGGACAGAGATGAAAGGAGGCTTAGAAGAGAGCCTGGAGCTCACTCACCCTGCGATGCACTTAAAGAACCTATTTACAATAGGGGACTTGAACAAAGCGGGCTGATCTGGTAGCCGAAGAAAAGCAGAAATGGCTACCAGATAGCCTTTTAGAGTGCCCAGAGCAACCGCCTGGCTGAATTCTAGATTACCTTTATAGATAGTTTGGCCCCGAGACTAGTGCAGATGTACGCAGTAGCGTTTAAGGAAGATAATCTTCCACCATCGGCTAGGGAGGCACTCGTGATCCCTTTGCCAAAAACCAAGAAGGAAGTGGCGAGCACAACAGATTTTATGCCACTGTCAATGCTGAACCTTGATTTTAACATTATTAGCAAGGTGCTCGCGGGCTTGCTCCTGCCACATATGCAGAGACTGGTCCACACGGGCCAAAACGGATTTATCCCCACATGCTCAACATCTAATAATTTACGGAGGCTATATCATGTGATGAATCATCAAGATTTAGAGACGTTTACTGATGCAGTAGTGATGGCAATAGACCTAGAAAAGGCTTTCGACTCCCTGCGGTGGGACTTCTTACTAGCAGTCATGGAGCGGATGGCGCTGGGAGATGAGTGGCTGAAAGTGGTCTGCCTGTTAAATGCGTGCTCCCGGGCTAAAGTGAAACGGGAGGCACAGTATCTACCCAATACCCTATCTACAGGGAAACAAGGCAGGGGTGCCCTTTGTCACCACTGCTCTTTGAATTGGTGATGGACCCACTAGCACAGCGTCTTAGGCAAGAGAGCGGGAACATTGGAATTGGACGGGAATGAGCACATAGTCTCACTATATGCTGACGAAATCTTGATCTACTTACGTAGTGGCTCTCACGGGATCCCGATAGTGATGCACATACTGAAGGAGTATGCGGGGCTGTCAGGACTGCGTGTAAATATCAAGAAAATGTACATTCCCATTGAAGCCCGATCTTAGCAGGCCGCTAGACATCCCAGTAGACTTAGAGTGGACCCCGGGCTCCTTTAAATACCTGGGAATACAAGTATATCATCGGCAAACGGACTTGTTGGAAGAGAACATGGGGAACCCTGGGATCCCTGCGAGCGAATGTAGCATTTTGGCACAACCTCAAACTACCAGTGATGGCGAGAGTGGCGCTTTCTAAGATGGTGGTTTTACCGAGACTTTTGTATTTTTTTGTTAACCCAGTGGTGATCTTGAGGAGTTGGTTCAAGACCCTGGATTCGCTGTTGAGGGTTGTAATTTGGGATGGTCGGCGTAATAGGGTCTATTTGCAAACGCTACGAATGCCCCTGGAGGAAAGAGTGCTGGGAGCCCCAGATTTTGAGGCCTATTTGGCCTCACAGCTCCAGTGGCTGGCTAAATGGCAGGATGGAAGGGGGCTGGAGACGTTGACGCTGCCAGCGCTGACATCCTGGGGAACCCTGCTTGCAAGAATGCTTATCCCCGGCCAAAAGATTAAAGACATGGGTACACTTCTCGGGGTGGCGGTAGCATGTTGGGACAGATGCACCAAGAGAGCTTCAGATGTGCTGCCATATGCTCCAGACGTACCCCTCACAGGAATTCAACAGAGGGGAATGGGCCCTCCCCTCACTCAGGACCAGCTACGGGGCTGGGAGGCGGCAGGGGTTTTGACTGTTGGAGATTGTTACAGAGCTAATGAGCTGCTTACACTTGATGATTTTCTAGAGTACCATGATCTACCAACAGGACAGTTTCTAAATTATCATAAAATAAGGGGGGGCGATGGCTGAACTATGGGGTAATGGAATGGGAGAACCTCCCATCCATGGGACCCTCCAGGCACTGGTGACACTAGGGTCTGCAGGTCATCTGGTGAAATGACTATCTGGCGATAACAGATGTCACGGAATGATCTGCCCCGTATACAAGAGAAATGGGAGGGCTTTCTGGACAGGCAGCTATTGGAGAAAGAATGGAAAAAGGTCCTGAGGAGTCCGAAAAAGGTGTCAAGGAATGCAGCATTTAAGCTCACACAATTTAATATTGTGCATAGAACATACCCTACACCATATCAATTGAATGTAATATATAAGAGTGATGACCTGCCCTGTGCTAGGTGTCAGACATTAGATGCCAATTTCGATCACATGACGTGGTCCTGCCCGGAACTGAAAAAAAAGTATGTTTAGTAAATGAATACAGACTTTCCCGGCTGCTTGGGATTGGGAGAGAAAAATTAAGTTTACCCTTGCCAGTTCACTAAAAGTTTGTTTTATATTCTCTAATAGGTCCATAAGGGTGACGGTGCACTTTAGGACCGGATTATCACCATATGAAGTAGTCTACGGATGCCCAGTTAATGTGTGGGGCGTCCCGAGACCTAGGCACTTTTTTGAGATTGAATATCTTCTTTTGATTGATTATTTGTATGCCTTGTCTAAAGATCTCCGTTCTATTCACCAACAGATATCTGCTGCCTTACAACCATTGTCAGAGGGGACCGGACATCAGATCCAGCTTGGGAAGTCAGCGCCAGTCCAGCTTGAAGCCAAGGTGAAGGGAACCAGCACAGGCGTTGCTGGCAACTATAACAGCGGTGAAAGTGGAAGACTCTTGGGCAAAAGACGGGTTCACAAATCAGAATGGAGCACTGATCATTCTCTTTGTTCCAGTTTTTTTGATGCCCAGCTGAGAGAGCCACAGACCGATAAGGACGGCAAGGAGGCTTTGCTTGAGCTGACCCCCTCTGAAACAAGGGTTCCTTCGGATCTGTGCATCAGGCTTCTGAGTTACGGTCCCCAACTGAAAGCTAGCCTGCACCTTTGTTTGTTGATCAAGAGGTGCCTGGGCATACTAGGTACAATCTGCGGCCCGATGAAAGAACAGTGCGCCAGCAGAGCAATGCAGGAGTTAGGGAAGGACTTGAGTTCAGGGTACAGGTGCTGTGCCTCTGGTGCCTGTTAGAATAGAGTGGAGAATACTGGTGCACTGCCTGAGACACTGGACAGGATCGTTGAGGGTATTCACCCCGGAAGGTGATTGCCCTATCCTGAAAGAAGAAACTTTTCCCCCAGCCCGGGCCATGATTGTTTTTCCTGAGTTGCAAGTTGTGCAGCTCCACCGTGGGAGAAGTGAACATATGATGAACGATAAGAGCCTGCCTGTGAGGCTCAGCCGGACACAGGGAGAAGACTTCCCCTCTGGCTGGTTGTACAGCGGCTTCAATTCCCCAAGAACTTTTTTTGTTAGCAATGTACCCCTTAGGTCGTCCCATTTTTGAGGAGGGGCAGCCCTTTGCGGCTCCTAGTCCTAATTCTCATGGCCCCGTTTGGTCCTCCTGGTCCCCCAAAACAAAAATTGTTTTCAGAACTCAGAGACATGGACTTGGACTGGTTGGTTTTGGACACCGTTTTCCATCTGGGGCTGAAAGCTATTATCAGCCCTATATATATTTGTGCAATCCTTTTTTCCCTGCTGCCTTTGTATTTAATGTGACCCAATGCTCTGTTCCCTATGTATTTCTACTTATATTTCGCCAGTTAAACGTAATTTGCCGAAAGTAAATGTCCACCTAGCAATGGATCAGGATATTGATGAATTTATGAGGATAGATGTGCAGGATAACTTCCATGTTTCCATTAATTCATAGCGAATGTCTTCAGCTAATGCTAAAAGGGCCATCGGTGGAAATCGCAGAAATTCCTGTGAGCATAAGCTGAAGGCATTTTGCTTGTGGCATCCATTTTAGTTAGCCATGTGCTTCTTCCGTCTTCACTATTACCTGCTTTTCTATTCTGCTTGAGTCATCAACTATAGTTAACTCCTTCAGTACTGAGCCAGAGTACTGCGTATGCTCAGAATGGCCTGTAGCTGCTAGAATGCACCTGTCTTAGAGTGTACTGTCAGGCTATTTCAACTGACATAAGCAGTAATATCTCCCCTCCCACTGTGGTGACCAAGCAATTTCTGTATGCCCATGTTAGTCAATAACTATTCTTATGTATGCCTATACCTCCCATTTGAGTCTCCATGGTTACTCAGCTCTAAACTGGGTATATAAGGCCCATGGCCTCTGTATTCTATGGACTACCTCATACAGTGCCCAAGGGTGTTGTATAGATGTAGTCCCACTCATGAGAGGTTAATAAATCTATTTTTTTGATATTACAGCTTCCGTGCCAATCTCTTCTTTGTTGGTTTAAGAACCAGTGGACAGATAAGGGTGAACCTCTGCAACGGTGGGCCTCTAAAAAGGCTCATTTCCACAACTCCACGGTCCAAAGATTTGGTGGAGGGCTTCGTAGAACATACAAGAGTTTTAGCTATTCAGCAAGAATCAGTGTTGTAAGAAAGACAAATAATTAAAACAAAAACACCCCCCACCCGCCCACTTCCTCTCCCAGCATTCTATTAAATCTATTACTTTATTCGTAACAATTCTACACAAACCTATGATACTGCCCTAGAGCCACAGGTGTTAGATAGATCAGAGAGCCTCAATACTCGCAGGTATTTAGGGCATGTCAATTACCGAAGTACGAGTTACGTACCTTCGATAACAATGTATCTGGTAGAGACGTTGTCTAGCCGCAGATTCCTTAACTTAGAATATCCCCAGGCGTCAGACTGGATCCGGAAAATTCTTTGCAGTAGCACCTCTGCGTGCCGGGGGATGGCACCATACAACCCAGCCCTGACGTCGCCCACGTACGTGACGTCAGCAAGGTCATACAAGTCCCTCCCGGCGCGCTGACATCAGCTTTCTTTGGAGAAACTTTTCTGCGGCACAACGCGGAGCCACCAACAAAAACTGTGACAGTATGGGAACAGTGTGCGAAGGATCAAAAATCCGCAAAATAAATAAGGCGGATGGTGCAAAACACCATCATAATAGACACTATCAGACACTGTCTACATATAATTGAAAAAGCAAAAGCGGAACTACGCTGAGAGAAAGAACCCCGCATAGCGAAGCGTAGACCCTTACCAAAGTGCAAGCAACAAGGGAAGATGATCTCAACAGACCCAAAAATAGACTTATTACCATGTAGAACTATGACTGTTATTACCATGTAGAACTGCGCCGTCCAACAAGGATGAACTGTGCCGTCTAACAAGGACGGAGCACAGAAAGAACAGCAATGTACTTCAAGAAGGTATCTTCCCTTATAACAATGGAAGTGTGAAACAGAGCTGAAGAGATCGTCAAAGGATACGACTATATAGGAGACAAGAGCCTCTAGTTAATGGAGAAGGCGGACGGGAGGAAATACAGCAGGAGAAGAAGAAGCATCTCCTGATGATAGTGAATGAAAAGGCACCATCTACTGGAAAAAACCCTTGGAGGGAGTCAGCCGCATATGGTAATTCCGAAAGGGACGCAACTATGTGAGCACCCTTGAAAGAAAACCAATGGCAACAGAAAGTAGGCAAGAGAAGTCCACCTGGCAAGGTTCTCGCAGAAGGGGGAGGATGGGTGGGAGTTAAGGAATCTGCGGCTAGACGTCTCTACCAGATACATCGTTACCAAAGGTAAGTAACTCGTACATCTAGCCGCAGATTCCTTAACTTAGAATAGATACCACAGCCATACCTCCAGGGGGAGGTGGGTCTGCGACAGAACAACAGAAAGTGCCCAAGCACTGAGCCGGCAACAGAGTGACGGACAATGGGGAAGGTTGTGGTGGAACAGCCAGACAGCAACCCAATTAGCTCTGAAGAGCAAATGATAACGGGAGGCAAGGCGCCCCAAACAAAATGTCATAATGGTGCTACACCATCCCCGTAGGAGGAAGAAGGCCCACTCTCAGCTTAATGGCATACTATGTGGACACCAACCAAAGGTTGGGTACAATATGAAGAGATGCAATCAGAGCCTACCAGAAGGAAGGCCGGTGAAGCTACAGCCAGGAACCAAAGGGCAAGAGGTAGGAACTGAGCAATGTCCTAGAAGGACAGGCGGGAACAAGAAACACGCCAAGTGCACACCCAGGCACCAAAGGGCGGACAGGGGCGAACAGTACAATCTGATGCACGCTGATGCGGGACTCAACTGTAACATGCACAGAGCCGACAACAAGGTGGCGTAGCTAAAATAAGCATAGGACTGCCCAACCAGGCAGCTTGAAGACTAAGGTGAGAACTAACTCAGGAAATACAGATATGCAGGGTGCAGACCCTAGGACGACTGACATCAGAAGAGCTGTCCCACAGGCACAGCCGACATAGTATAGGGTGATACCTAATGAAAGGGGCACATTCGAAGGCAGAGGCACCAGAGTACCAATAGGCGTATAAATGTAAGAAAGAATCTCAGAATTCTAGACCATATCCTCCGACTGGGAGTAAAAATTAACCCTCGTCCAGAAAGAGAGATATCGTGCAGTATCTGAACACCAAGAAGGGAGCAGTGTAAAGCAGAGGAACCACCCCAGGCAGTGGGATGCAAAAGAGACCCTATTGCTGAAGATGGAGGAAAGGCAATGAAGTGCACCTAAGCGTACTGAAAGACACCCTGCCGCGTAGACCAAGGGCAATCCCAAGTGCATCCCTGAAAAGCTCCCTGACCCATGGGGACATAGGACCAGACCTCGCGGCAACGAAGAGAGGTAGAGATGCAGGAAGAAAAGTACCCATGGCAACCTGTAGATATATACATATATATCAAAGAAGGGTAAACGAGCCATGACCATGCAACATGGACGTTATAGGAGCACACCTAGTGCATGAATGGCAGGTGGCACCGCATCTTAAGCGTGAAAAACACCATGAAAACCTCCGAAGTAGGAGAATGAGGCATATAAGCAAGACGATCCATGACGTATAGAAGATAGCGGCAAGTCACAACATGGAACACCGTACATCGGCAAGATAAGAGCACCAGGGGACGCATAGAGACCAAAGGATCTGTAGTCCCACATGACAAAAAGCAGAACTATATAATAGCATACAAGTACACCACGTGGAGTATGGACACCCCAAACAACGGGGAACACCTCTGAGGGCAAACCACAGTCAGAAGGCCAAACACAACCTGTGGAACACTGCCACAGTAGGCTTACTGCCAGCTCAAAACGCATAATGCATCGAAAGGATGCTAAATGAAAGGGTAACCACCCCAGAACATGCGAGAAGAAGACCTAAGGGGGAGGGCGAAAGTCCGCAGGGAGTCGCTGAACAGCCGATTCGTCGCGGGCATCAAACAATAGAACCCCATCAAAGGGTAGTTCAACAATTCGCTCCCGAATATTGTCCGGGAAGACACTATCCCGCAACCAAGCATGGCGCCGCAAGGCAACCGAACCAGCCATAGCTCGGCCTAAGGAATCGGCACAGTCTAAGGCCGAGCGGATCGTGAATTCAGCAAGGTCATGGCCATCCCAGAGAAGGTGAAGGAGGTCAACACGAGCGCCTTCAGAGGCGGCCGAAAAAAGGGACTGTGCAGAGTCCCACAATGCAGAGGTAGCCCGAGCCAAGACACACACTGTATTTAGTGAACGAAGGACAGCACTAGTGGAGGCGAAGATGTTACGACCCCACGTCTCAAGCCATTTGTACTTCCTGTAGGGAGGAAGCATTAACTGAGGCAAGGAAGGAAATGCAGTTTGCAAAACAAACCCCTGCACGTCCGGGTGAACAAATAACCAAACTGGGTCATGTGGAGCAGGCCGGTGGCAGTGCAAGACAGAAAGAGCCACCGGAAAACCGGAAGCTGGCCGAGCCCAGGTGCCCAAAAGGGCGTCAAAGAGAAGCTTCAAAGGGCAGAAGCGGCTCCACATTCCCCGACCCATGGTGAAGGACATCAAGCAGTGGGTCCACAGGCAAGGGGACCGAAGGGGGCTGCATGTTTAGAACATGAGTGGCTAAGGAGACTACTCGAAGAAACGCCGCACCGGCCTCGGTAGCCCTCTGAGGGGACAACAACTCATCAGTAGGTGAGGGCTGTAAACTTAGTCTTCCAATACACTGTGGGTGCGACCAATGCCCAAGGGAAGGAAGCCCCAGTGATGAATGGGGGTCCTGATGGGGCTCCTGAGGAGGTGGGGATCCTGCCGGGTCCACAAATTATAAGGGGGGCACAGGCAAGGATAGATCCGGCGTAGCCAGATGTGAAGGCAACGTCAAACTCTCCCCAGAAGCTTCCGGAGAAGAGTCAACAACCTGGCACCGATGCGGCGCCAAAAGGACTTCGGTCTGCGCCAACCCTGCCTTGTCTGGTGCCGACTCGGCTCCATCCGGCGCAGAGTCTGCTCCATCCGGCGCCTATTCCACGTCCACCACGACAAGCTCCGTTTCCGAAGGGGATGGCGCCGTAGCCAGGGAGGCAAGCCTCCAGCGCCGCACCCCTGCCAACTCGACCTCAACCACAACAGGCTCCGACTCCCAAGTAAGAAGCCAAGTTGGAGCCAGGGAGGCGAGTTTGCGGTGCCGGAACAGCGCCGACCTCGGCTCCGGGTAGGCGGCCGCCTGTCCGAAAGGTCGAGGTGTGCTCTAAGCAAGGCTTTGAGCACCAGCAACCACCTGCGACGCCAAAGGAGCCCCACCGGGACTATGGGGTGCGGCAGGGGTGCTATGGTTTGTAGAGGGGGACCCAGCCGGGCCGCACCCTGACGCTAGGCCTTGAGCACCAGCAACCACCTTCAATGCCACAGGGAGCCCCGCGGGACTCTGCGACGCGGCAGGGGTGCTATGGGTCATAGAGGGGAACCCAGCCGGGCCGCACCCTGATGACACCACATCTCCTTCGTCCCTGGGGGGCAAGGGCTTATTTGGCGCAGAGGGCAAACCCACCTGTGGGTTCTATGTAACTCAACCTACAAGTGACCGATTGTCACTATTACCTTTTTCTCATTGACCACACTGGTAAAGTTTACATTATTGAATAGCATCGATTTATGACTTCTTCTAAAGGCCATAACTCCAGTTATATGCATCCAGTTGTGTTCCATTTAGTGTCTAAATTCTTTTAAAATCTGCTTTATTTTTATAAAATGGTGTCAGATTTCCTTCAATTTGGGGCAATTACTTATCGCCCATGTTGGCACTCTGAAATACACATGTTCCTCTAGTAAAGCCGGACTGCTCTTTGGTACACTACCAGGACTGAGCTAAGGATTTATTATTGTGAATCCAAGGACCGTCTTTGGGGTATTGTGCTAGTATTACATGGTGAGGCCTAACCAGCATCACCACATAATACTCCACTTTCCTACAGTTTCTTATCCATGCTTTCTCAGCAAGGGCTCATTGGGGAAGCAAGGATTTGTTGCAAGCCTTTTTGCCAATAACAATCCCAACAATGAGAACTTGTACTGCATTCTCCAACCGTTTGGGCTGGACATAATTCCCAGTAGGCATTGATGCATAGTTATCTATATATTCACTCCTATGACAACTTTTTAATTTATCTGCGATTTGTCTCCAGTAACATGTGGATGTCCTACAATTCCAGTACTATTTAAGAACGTGGCCTCTTGTTCTCCCCACTTAGGGCAGACAGAGAACCTCTAAGGGTTTATTCTATATCAATCACACACAGTTACTTGATTTCTTAAAAGCAAAGTATAAGGGTGCCAGCTCTTCACACACAGTTTAAACTACTTACACTCTACTTACGTCAAAACAATACTGCTTCAAACAAATGAATTACCTTGTCATCAATGGTATCAAATTTGGTAAGAACAATACCGTCGATGAGGCGTGGCTTTTCAGACATAGAGTGATCAGCCAAAGCTTTGTTAAATTTCACCTGAGAACAAAGCAGATTCCACAGTTAGGTAATTCACAGCTCAAAAATTATTTCTACATGGGTTTGCAGCAAATCCAAATTACTAAAATGAAAGTAATTAAAGATTACTAAATATCGTAGGTCCACTGCAACAAGACCAAGAAACGAAGTATTTCAAAATTGGCCACCATTTTACTACAAGGCGAATCCTATGTTATTGTGTGACTAACTTGGCAAATACATATGTGTGCACGCAGGCACACCTCATTTACGGCAGGCCATTGAAAATACATGAGCTCAAACATGGAAGCAAGTGAACTAATACATTTACACATTTCAAAGGGAATATAATATGATTCCAAAAAGTCCACCTTGTTACCCTATCTAATTTATAATACAAAAATAAATGCACACTCACACCTATCACAGCAGTGCAAAGGTCTAATGTTATGCTGTTATCATGACATAACTAATTTAATAAATCACTGCTTAAAGTCTCTTAGATACTATTCTGCTGCCAGTTTCAAAATGAAGACAACTAGACCCAGGCACCGAAAAACCTATTAAACAGCACAGATTTAATCCCTAGAGCTTGGCTACTGTTAAATACTACGCCTAGAAATTCTGTGCAATTAACATCCAAGGTATAGACCAATGCAGATGTTTTAATAGTAATACACTATTTATTACCAGTGTTGAGAGAGGGGAGGAGAATCATGACCAACACGGGCACAGTGGGTGGCGGAAGATCAAAACAGCTGACAGTTGCTTTGGTGTTCCAGCTGGTGTGGGAGTGGGAAGAGATCACTCACTCTGGTCCTTGAGCTGGGAGCTGCTGTTTAGATTGCTTGCCCCACTACTGGGTAAGGCCAGTCATTGAGTCCAATGGTCCTGGACAAGAAGAAAATGGAATGGGATAGCTAATTTTCTTCAACCTCTCCATAGCCAGCATTTTACGGGCTGGACAGCCCAGGAAACAGAGGGGGGCTCAGACTTGCAAGTGAACATTTTCTTTAAGTTATTCAAAGTTAGACAGGCAAATCACAATTGGATCATTTTCCCACTAATAGTTTTTTGAATCAGGAGGGCCAGTTTATAAACTGCAAATTAACAGAGGAGAAAAAAGTAATGTCTAAACTAAAGCATATGTGGACCTCTCCTCCAATTAGTAACCTTGTATGAAGTAAGTTGATCGTATCTGAAATTTACATATGCTAGCAAGATCTGACATCTTGAGTATTTGCTTACCATTGGGAGACACTTTAATTCATACGATAAGTCTTTTGAGACAGGATGGTGGTCAGAAGGCAAGGAGAGTTTTCTTATAGGAAGAGGTCTGGCTGTTGTCCTTCTTCAAGAATAGGCTGATAATCCTTGTCAATTTCGTGCAGTTTAATCTATTTTAGGATTGTACAGAACAACCAGCAGGACCAAATAATGGAATTCTTTTAGTTTGTATTTCTATTTATGCATTTAAATATATGGTATTTTTATAGCGCAAATCTAGCCAAAGGGTATCAGAGCACTGTACGGGGTTAAAGACTAGCATAACGTCAACATTAGGAGAGGCAGACTGGTTGTAGATGGTTAACGCTCTATGTTGTAGTCTTCTCTGAAGAGGCTGCCTGCAAGCCATTCCTAAATTGGAACAACGCTGGGGTGATCTTGATGGATACAAGGACTGAGTTCCAGACCCTGGATGCATAGATGGAAAAGGCCTGCTGTCTTATTTTTTTCATTTTTACACTTCTTAGTCTACAGTCTGATGGTGTCCTGGCTGCAGGTGAAGAGGACCACCAGAGACGGATAGCTTGTCAGCACGATACGGGAGGGTGCTGTGTAAATGATGCAGCTGGTTTAGAAAATGGTGTGGGTTGGCAAGGGGAGCCAATGGAGTTCCATATGGATGGGGATTACGTGATCATATTTAGTCAGGCCCTGGATGAGACGTGATGCGGCATGTAGGCACTTAAGGCGTGCCATTGTGGAGGAGTCTATCAGGCCATGGTGTTACCACCATCCTGATTTGAGATAGCAAGAGCTTGAACAGAAGTACTGAGACTGACTTTCTTGAGAAGAAAGAACTGCCTCCTGGTTGTATGTTTGGTAATGTGTTCCTTGAGGGTAAAGTTGAAGTCCAAGGTGAGTCTATGTGACTTGGAATTCAGGGAAATAGAGAATGAAGACGCAACGGTTCAGGTAAATGAGCCAGTTTTGTACTATTAATACTTTTTTGTACTTGGCAAATAACAAGAAGTCTGTCTTGGTTAGATTGAGCTTCAGGTATTAGCAGATCTGGATGGAGTGCAGACAGTGTTTGAGGCATTGGATGTCAGAATGGGAGGAGACTTAAGTGGAGTAATGTATCATCAGCATATTGGTGGATTTTGATGCTGTTATCTGTGAGTAGAGCACCAAGCGGCTCCATGTAGAATTGGAAGATGACAGGAACAAGTATGGAACCGTGCAGGACTTTGCAGGTGACAGAGGTCTTTTGGGACTGTCAACCATAAAGAAAGGAAGAGAAACAGCGAAGGACATTGCCAGTGAATCTCATTTGATGCTCCAGGGTGCATATGAGGGTAGGACGATCGACTGTGTCAAAGGCAGCTGAAAGGTCCAGCAATAACAGGTGGCAGAGATCATCTTAAACTGTGGTCAATACGGCATTGTTTATGATGTATAGGGTAACAGGTTCCTGTGCCACAACATTATCGGAAGTCAACTTGTAGTCATGCAGGAGATGGTTAGGTATGATGTTATCTTTGAGCTGAACATAGACTGCTTTTTTAATAATATTGCTGATGAATATTAGGTTAATGATGGGCTGGTAGTTGTAAGGTTTTAGAGTAGGTTTCTTAGAAATGGGAAAACTGGCCTCTCTTGAGAGCAACAGGGGAGGTGTGTCGAGTGAGGGAGGCAATGGCCAATACCGGTGAGAGAGCATCCCCAGAGAGAGTATTGATGAAGGATGAGGGTAAGATATAATGGGGCAGATCGCGCGGCACCGCAAGCCATTTAGCTGCCCCACTCTGCAGCACTCTCAGAGCACAGGAATGGGACATATTTAAAATGATATGTTGCATATTGTCCTCTCCCTTACGCTGGCACTCAAACAGCTGCCATGCCCCGGCGCAGGCACCCTTGCACCATGGTGCAAGGATGCCTACGTCTTGGGGAGATTGTTTTAGTGCAGGAAGGGGTACTTCCCTGTACGAAAACAACCACTACAGGCATTTTCCTCTTTCAATGTGTGCTGTAGAATGCAGCACGCATTGAAAGAGGAAAAAAACGAGGAGAATTGAAAACATTTCTCCTCGTTGCGCCTCGCTACGCCACCCTTAGGGTGGCGTAGCATACTGAGGCATTTCCAGGCTTACGATTGCTCGTAAATCTGGAAATGTGTCTGGTTCCATAGGTGTTGCGTGGGAACAAATTGCTGCGTGTAAAGGGGCCGTATTTACAAGGACAGGAAAAGCCACGCAGGGTGGCTTTTCCTGTCCTTGTAAATATGGGGCAGAGAAATGCGCTGCCAGTGCATCACAAAAAGTGACGTACTGGCAGCGCAAGGGGATTGTAAATCTGTCCCGGTGAGATCTGTGAGAGAAATGGCTTTGAAGGCTGACCATAGCGGGATCCTATAGAAAGAGGTGGGCAAAAGATGAAGCAGACTTGGTTTTGTTGATTCACGTTCAGATCGTCTGACTTTTTTTTCACTAAAGAAGAGGTTGATGGTATTGCACTTCTCTGTGGCACGGAAATAGGTGTTCTGGCAGGAGATTGATGCAGTGCTTGATTGTGATGAAAACTGTTCTGTTGGTTGCTTGACTGATGGTGTTGGTATAGCCATTCAAGAGATTATAGACTGGTAAAACAAGCTGCTTTACATTCCTTCAAGAAGGCTGCTCTCCATAGCTACCACTAGGATAGCTTTCAATAAAGGTTGTCTTTAACCTATCATCAATAAGGGGTTGTTTAAACTGGTGCAAAGTGCCCACTATAATTAGTGGACACCATATATATAAGGCCAACTTCTCACTGTCCCAAGAGGCCAGAATGGGCAGTTTGATTATAACATCTTATAATTCTAAGTGACCCAGGGAACATGATAGAAATTCGAGTTTAGTATGCCTGAACTCAGAATGATAAAATACATCTTTTAGTGAAGTTGGTTTTAACATTCTGTGTTTCAAAATACCATTTTTAGAAAGTAGGTATTTTCTTACCTAACCATCCAGTCTGCCTCTGCTAGCTTGTGTATTACATGTCTGGTTGGTGAGTGACAGGGGCTGTGGAGATTCAAGGAGACAGGGTTAGTCAGCACAGGGCTGAATAGACCGATCTGCATGTAGAGTGGTGGGAGGAGTAGCACCTGGGTCTGAATAGGGCTGTGCCTGCCTTCCACAATGCTGGCTCCACATCCTGTGGTGTGTCTGAGGACCTTGGCCCACACTGACAAAGGAAGAAGGTGTACACTGGCAGAATGCACCCAGAACTGGTTTGAACTAGGTACAGGACCCTCTGCCTTCAGAGGACAAAGGATTTTGCAGTATAAATATTGGGGCCCAGACCCCAGGACTTTAGATCAATTCTGGAACAAGACGAACCTTTGCCAAGGAGAGGAACCAAGGAAGCTGTAGGTGTTTGGACTGCCCCCCTGCCAGTGTGCTGTGTTGGCCTGCAGTGGTGTCTTCGTTGCCAAGGAAAGCAGAAGGAAGTTTTAAAGAACTTGCAGAATATTTCTCCAAGGGCTTGAACTTGTACTTGCCTGCTGCTGAAGTCTCAGGGACAAAAGACTACCACCAGCTCCCCTCTGAATGTCCTTGCTGGGAATTCTGTCTGCAGAAGCCTGCGTGTCGCTGGGAGCAGGACTCAACAAGAAGAAGCGTGTCGCAGTCGCAGCTGTTGCCGTCGCATCGCTGGAGAAGCGTGTCGCCGCAGCATCACCAGAGAAGTGTGTCGCCACCATGAGGGTCGCCGTCGCATCACCGGAGAAGTGTGTCGCAGGGCCTGTCGCGGCTCCGAAGTTACAGAATTCGCCGTACGACCGTCGGGCGTGCACGCATCGTCTTCACGTCGTCGCATCGCATCAAGGGCACAATCTTATCGCATTGCACCGGATTGTCGTATCACGGCGCCATCTTTTCGCACTGTAACCGGAACGCAGTACGAGAATCAACGCATCACCTTCTCTCCGGTAAGGAACAAGACGCATTCCCTATTCTGGGCAAGCATTGAGGAGTGACGCATCGCCTTCCCCGAAGCAAGGAACTGACGCATCACCCTCCCTGCAAACGTTTTGTTTGTTTTGCGTTATGCATTCAGGTACTTTTGTGAGAAACGTGTCGCATTTATCATCAACTTGAACAAAGTTACTTCTACCATCTTTACGTCTATTTTGAGTACAGTATTGTGGATTTTTGTCGTATGTGGTCTTGTGTTAAGTCTATATAAAGAAAACTTATTTTTTATAAAACCTGTGTGGTGTCCATCTGTAGTGTTTTCACTGTATTACTGTATGTGTTCGCAAATGCTTAACACACTGCCTCTGAGATAAGCCGGTCTGCTCGTGCCAAGCTACCAAGGGGGTGAGCAGGGGTTATCCAGGAATGTAATCTCCTTTCCCTGACTTAGAAGCAAGGGTAACTATTTGGTCAAAGGTACCTACCTCTGCCAACTAGAGACCCCCAGTTCTAACATCTAGCATATGTCAAAGACAGAAATGGACGTGGTCTAATCAATTCGGACAGCAGATTGAAGATGCAAGGAAACATGTTAATAAAACTGTTTCTGCATTCATCAAAAACCATAACGTAGGCTCTATCTACAACACCCTGTGTTTCAATATGCATGAAATGTATAGAAATGATGGCGTGCACTTTACAGAAGAAGGCAACAGTGTGTTTCTAAGCAACCTGAAACTCTGCATCCCCTCTGTGTGAGCTACAATAATATGCAGTGAAGCAAAAAGTGGAGTTTGTGCCCGAGTGGTTATTCAAAAGAAGAAACGTAAGGGATTGAGAGTATGTATGTATATATATATATATATATATATATATATATATATATATATATATATATATATATATATATATATATATATATATATATATATATATATATATATATATATATATATATTCACTGAAAAAACCATAGGTTTCACACATGTTATAGTTAGCTGGACATTTTACTGATAAAAAACCAATGAAATTCCCCCGTTATAGTTACTGTAGGCAACTATAACTCACGCGACCGCAATCCTCTGCTGATGCTAATACTGTATTTAGACACTTATTTGCCCATATCTTCTTCCATTAAATTTTAGCTATACATATATTACAAATATTTTTTTTTCATAAAGACACATATGTCATCAGCAGAGGATTACGGTCGCGTGAGTTATAGTTGCCTACAGTAACTATAACGGGGGAATTTCATTGGTTTTTTATCAGTAAAATGTCCAGCTAACTATAACATGTGTGAAACCTATGGTTTTTTCAGTGAATTAGCAAGGTTTTTTAAATGCTATTTCCTAACTATAACGTGTGTGAAACCTATGGTTTTTTCAGTGAATTTGTACGGTTTTTTAAATGCTAAGTTACTTTACGCCATTTGTGGCGTGCGCGCCCACTTAACGCAGTTCGTTCCGTGCACTGGCCTTCGGCCACCAAAAGCACAGGGGGTGGGGTAAGTGTGGATAGTGTTTTTTTTATTTTTATTTTTTTACCGTAAGCGTACGGTAAGCTTACGGTAAGCGTACGGTAAGCGTACGGTAAGCGTACCCCGCGAAATTGCCGAAAAAAAAATAAAACCGTTTTTGCTCTTGGGGGATGTTTGGGGACTCCCTCAACATGACTATGTGGGAGGGAGTTGTCAAAACAGCCCCGTAACATGTTTTTGGCCATCATGTTTGATAAACAACACTCAGTGCGAGAGACAAAATGGCGGACGCCGCTTCCTGGTTTCGGCCGATTCGAATGTTTACTAAGATCTAAGAGCCAATCAGAATCGCGCTCGCGCACGCCACCGTAAGCTTACGGTAAGCGTACGGTAAGCGTACGGTAAGCGTACCGTAAGCGGGCTCAGATATATATATTGATTTAAAGGCTATTTTCTCAGAATCTACTGAACAGATTTACACCAAACCTACAAAAGGCACTTCCTTGACCTAGGGACTACCTCTCTGCCAAATTTCTAGTAATTCTGTTCAGCCGTTCGGGCTGTAGCTCGTTCTAAAGGTCCTATGGAAAAATGCATGGGAAAAACGCGTTTTGGGACCCCCCTTTTATCTCAGCCCCCGCTTGACGAATCCCCCCGAGACTTTCAGGGTAGGAGCGGAGCGTAGCGCCCCACCTATTTTGAGAAATTCGCGAGGATTCGTCGACCGGCGCCAAAGTTATTCAAAATAGAATGTTGAGGTTTTCCTATGGAAACGTGGTCCTAACTATAACTACCTACTGGCGACCGCCAGTAGGTAATATATATATATATATATATATATATATATATATATATATATATATATATATATAACCTACTAGCGGTCGCCATTAGATGGTTATAGTTAGGACCTATTTTCCATAGGAAATCTGCAACATTCTATTCTCAATAAGTCTGGCGCTGGTTGACTAATCTTTGCGAAATTTTGCAAACTTTTGGCTAGCTCCGGTCTGCTCCTATCCTGAAAGTTTTGTGGTGATTCGCCAACCGGGGGCCGAGAAAAAAGGGGGGTCCCAAAACACGTTTTGCCCATGCAATTTGCCATAGGACCTGTTGACGCAGCTACAGCCCGAACTGCTGAACGGAATTACACCAAATTTGGCAAAGAGGTAGTCCTCAGCTCAGACTCGTGCCTTTTGCATAAATGGTGTAAATCCGTTCAGTAGTTCCTGAGAAAATTAGAGTTAAAATGATAGATATATCTATAGCCTCGGAGGATCCGCGCACCCTGAGCGCACCCTCTGCGAACCGAGCGCGCACCCTCCCGATCACGCGCTGAATGCTAATTTGCTGTCAAGTGTGTCTACATTCGAAACCAGGAACTGTTGTGCCTCGGTAGAAGCGAGACTGATTAAATAAAGGAAATAAGTGTTTGAAAGATGTAAAGGGGGCAGGGTAGAAATACTATGACCCTCTAGTGTTGCTTAGGGGGTCCCAGAAGGACCCCCTGGGGCCCCCTTTTTTTTTTTTAAACGGCAAAATGCACACAGGGTGCGCGGCTCCGGCCGGAAAAAAAAAACCCGAAGCGCGGGCTTCCGCGCTTCCTTAATAATTAGCCCCCAGGAGGGCCAAATCCCGGGGGCAAAATCTGTAAAAATTAATGGGGGGCCCACCAGCCCCGGGGACCGCTACCCCCTGGGCTAGAAAATAGACAGGGTGGGGGGGCTGAATGGCCCACCCAAGCCCCGGGGACCACCACCTGCCGGGGCTTTATTGTTTGAGGGAGGGGGGCTGTGTGGCCCCCCCTTCTGGAGCCCTTGAGAGCCCTGGGGACTGCCACCCCCCAGGGCCGGCTCCTACAGTGTTCCTGGGGTGTCCACCCCCAGGACACTGTTGGTTAGCTATGAGAGGGCGGGAGTCTCCCGCCCTCCCATAGCAAGCTTCGTTTGGATTTTGAAAAAGAGAGCAGGGAAACCTGCTCTCTCCTTCAAAATCCAAACGATATTGCTTTTCCACACGGGGAGCTGCATGTCAGCAGCTCCCCATGTGGAAAGCAATGCCGGCTCCCAAAGGACAAGGGGAGCCGGCTGGGACCGTGGGGGCGTTGGTGTTCCCCCCACGGTCCCCAACGCTTTTTAATAAACCCCGGGAGATGGGGTACCCGGGGATAATAAAAATTTGTGATAGGGGCTATTTTTTTTTTTACGGTAAAATTAGGAGTCGCGCATCCTAACGCGCTGGGTGCACGATTTCTCTCGCGTAGGGTGCGCGGTTCCAAACGCGTTGGGTGCGCAGATCCAAGGAAAAAAAAACTACAATTTTGGGGAGATAAACATCAAGCTTAAGTGTTTTTTTCTTGAGTGGCTCTAAAAAGAGCCATTGTGTTCATCGAGAGTTTTTGGAACTTATAAGTAAGTACCTATACAGAGTCTAAAGTTGTTGAGGAAGACTCCGTTTCCTTTATCAGTAAAGTGTACTCCATCTCTCCTATACATCTCTTGCATATGAAAGCGCAGATTGTTATTGTAAATGGACCCCCATTCTATAGTCACGGGGAAAAGCAGAAACAGATTTATTCACATGTTTCCTAGCTTTCTCAATCTGTCGACAAAAATGATTGGACCAGTTCCATTTCTGCCTTTGGCATATGTTAGAATACGCAAAGGCAGTTTTGGGAAAAAGTGAAATCAATTCTGCAAAGGTGTCCTTCATAAGCCTTTCTAGACCTACCCCAGTCAAAGTGCCTAGGTCATTGCCACCACAGTGTACTATTATGAGGTCAGGGTGTTGGAGATGCATAAAGGATTTTACCAATGGCATCAATTGGTGCCACTTTAACCCTCTCTGTCCAATCCATTTAATGTCTACATTTGGCAAACCTAGGTCTTTGTGAATGCCTTTGTTTTCTGCATACCTTTGGCTCCAGAAAATATAGCTGTGTCCCACAATCCACACTCTAAGCATCTTGAAGGGAGGTCTAGATGCACTCAGATGGTCTCTGTAAATGAAATGGCAGTTTGAAAAGTAAGATTTTTCTAAAATGGTGGCTATAAAAGACAAGAAATCATTGGTTGTTTGACATCCTTCTACACTGAAAAGTAGGGTGCATGTTTCTGTTTTTTAAACGCATGATTCTTATTGGTTAACAAAAACTGATTGAAAGGAACATTATATATGATAAGCTGATATGTTGAAAAGTCAAGCACACTTGCTGTTTTGATTAGCAACATTGTGTGCTGAACTTGTGACCTGTGTGCTCAGTTCAGTGTTCCAGGACCTGTTTCTATGGTAACAGGCAGAAGGCAGATTGGGGGTAGGGTTCAAATTTATGTCATTTGGAAAGGGTTGAAATGTTTAACCAATAGAAATGTGTGTTAGCTTTTGAATTAATGTGGGAAGGAATGTGGTTTGATGTTTACATGTATATGTGTGAAAAATGAGAGGGAAACGTTGCCATTCTTTGGTTTTGCTGACAGGTGCACAGTGCAGAGATTCTGTATAAGAAAATCTGGTGTGTGACTGATATACTTCTTAATCTACAAAACAACTTGAAAGGTGAGCTATTTAATTGTGAGGGGATGTATGTGGTCTATTTTGATTTTAATCAAACTAATGTATTTCTCCTGCTAAAGTGCAGGGAGTAATTTTTTTTGTCTACAATCTTATTGACAGTGTGTGTGCATGTAGAAACCATTCTGTGAGAGGCATTTGTGTTTTTCATGTGTTTGCAGACAGATAACTGTGCTGTTTTTATATTTTGGTACAATTAGAATCCAGTCATTGTTTATGAATTTGCAAATTGAGTCATGTTTCTACACTAAAATGTAGTACTCGTAGATTAAGAAATGTGTTTTGGTATAGTGCAAGGGATAGTGTTGTTTGTCTAGAATCACACAGTGAGCCTGTGTGCATTTAGGAATCATTTTGAGAGAAACATTTTGGTACTAATGTGTAGTAGAACATTTTCTGTAATGTGTGCAGTCACCTTGGATCTTGTAGACTAGTAAATGTATTTTGTACAAGGGATAGTTGGCTGTCTACAATCACACTGAGTCTGTGTATATTTGGGTAAGCATTGTGAGAGAAGCATTTGGTAACATCATGTATTTGCTTGCAGATAACTGTTTTAAAATCTGTCATGTTGTCAAGTTTTAGTAGCATTAGAAGCCAGTCTTTGCTTATGCATTGATAAAATGAGTCAGGCATTGACAGTAAAGTATAGTACTGAAATATGTAGATTGTGTGCAGTACCCTTACCCCTTCCACAGTAGTGAATGAGTTTTGGTAAACTCCTAGGGATAGTGTTGCTTGTCTAGAATCACACTGTGAGTCTGTGTGCATTTGGGAACCACTGTGAGAGAAGCATTTGGTAACATCATGTATTTGCTGACAGATAACTGTTTTAAAACCTGTCATGTTGTCAAGTTTTAGTAGCATTAGAAGCCAGTCATTGCTTATGCATTCATAAAATGAGTTAGGCACTGACAGTAAAGTATAGTACTGAAATATGTAGATTGTGTGCAGTACCCTTACCCCTTCCACAGTAGTGAATGAGTTTTGGTAAACTCCTAGGGATAGTGTTGCTTGTCTAGAATCACACTGAGTCTGTGTGCATTTGGGAACCACTGTGAGAGAAGCATTTGGTAACATCATGTATTTGCTGACAGATAACTGTTTTAAAACCTGTCATGTTGTCAAGTTTTAGTAGCATTAGAAGCCAGTCATTGCTTATGCATTCATAAAATGAGTTAGGCTTTGACACTAAAGTGCAGTACTGAAATATGTAGATTTGGTGCAGTCCCCTTACCCCTTCCAGAGTAGTGAATGAGTTTTGGTAAACTTCTAGGGATAGTGTTGCTTGTCTAGAATCACACTGAGTCTGTGTGCTTTGGGGAACCACTGTGAGAGAAGCATTTGGGTACTTCATATCTTTGCATACACATAACTGCTTAAAAACCTTTCTTGTTCTCAAGTTTTGGTAGAATTGGAGGGCCGTCATTGCTTAAGTATTCACCCAGGAACTGTCCTTGCAATACTGTAAACATTCAGTTAATATCCAAGTAGTAACTGAGTGAGGCAGGCCTTAGCACATGCATTGATTCAAACGCCTATCCACTATGCATGCAGTCCTCTAACCATCTACACAGTTCTCTTTCACACCTTCAATTCCCCAGCCAGTATCCATACACTTCCAGCAAACACCCTGTCACTCCCCTTGCACTCCTCTAGTGACCCATTCGGCACCATGTACTAATTCGTTCAATGCGCCAAAACCCAACCACTTATAAATTCACCCAGGCACTCTCCTTGCAGTACTCTAATCATTTATTCAGTACCCAAGTACTCATGCAGTGAGCCAAGCCTTAGCACATGGACTGCTTTAAACCCCTATCCACTATGCATGCAGTCCTACTTGTCTTTCACACCTTAAATTCCCAAGTCAGTATCCATACACTTCCAGCAAACACCGTCACTCCCCTTGCACTCCTCTGGTGACCCATTCAGCACCATGTTCTATCCATTCACTGTGCCAAAACCCAACCACTTATTAATTCACCCAGGCACTCTCCTTGCAGTACTCTAATCATTCAGTCAGTACCCAAGTATTCATGCAGTGAGCCAGGCCTTAGCACATGGACTGCTTCAAAAGCCTAACCACTATGCATGCAGTCTTTTAACCACCTACACACTTGTCTTTCACACCTTCAATAACCCAGTCACTATTCATACAGTTCCCGCAAACACCCCGTCACTCCACTTACACTCCTTTAGTGACCCATTCAGCACCATGTACTAATCCATTCACTGCGCCAAAACCCAAACACTTATAAATTCACCCAGGCAGTGTCCTTGCAGTACTCTAATCATTCAGTCAGTACTCAAGTACTCATGTACTGAGCCAGGCCTAAGCACATGGACTACTTCAAATGCATATCCACTATGCATGAAGTCCTCTAACCACCTACACACTTGTCTTTCACACCTTCAATCCCCCAGTCAATATCCATACACTTACAGGAAACACCCCGTCACTGCCTTTGTACTACTCTACTGATCCATTCAGCACCATGTACTAATCCTTTCACTGCGCCAAAACCCAAACACTTTTAAATTCACCCGGGCAGTGTCCTTGCAGTACTCTAATCATTCAGTCAGTACTCAAGTACTCATTCAGTGACCAGGCCTTAGCACATGGACTGCTTCAGCCTCCTATCCACTATGCACGTAGTCCTCTAACCATTTACACACTTGTCTTTCATACCTGCGATTCCCCAGTCATTATCCATAAACTTCCAGCAAACATCCTGTCACTCCCCTTGCACTCCTCTAGTGACTCATTCAGCACCATGTACTAATCCATTGACTGCACCAAAATCCAACCATTTATAAATTCACCGAGGCACTTCCTTGTGGTACTCTAATGATTCAGTCAGTACTCAGGTACTCATGCAGTGACCCAGGCCTTGGATAATGGACTGCTTCAAATGTCTGTCTAGTATGCATGCAGGCCTCTAACCACCTACACACTTGTCTTTCACACCTTCAATATCCCAGTCAGTATTTATACAGTTTACTCAAACACCCTGTCACTCCCCTTACACTTCTCCAGTGACCCATTCAGCACCATGTGCTAATCCATTTACTGCGCTAAAAGCCAAACACTTATAAATTCACCGAGGCACTCTCCTTGTATTTCTCTAATGATTCAGTCAGTACCCAGGTACTTATGTAATGAATCCGGTTTTAGCACATGGACTACTTCAAATGACTATCCACTATGCATGCAGGCCTCTAACCACCTACACAATTGTCTTTCACACCTTCATTTGCCCAGTCAGTATCTATATACTCCCAATAAACACCCTGTCACTCCCCTTGCACACCTCCAGTGACTCATTCAGCGGCATGTACTAATCTATTCACTGCACCAAAACCCAAAAACTTAAAAGATTTATCCAGGAACTTTCCTTGCAGTACTCTAATGATTCAGTCAGTACCCAGGTACTCATGCAGTGACCCACGCCTTAGCCCATGGACTGCTTCAAACGTCTGTCCAGTATGCATGCAGGCCTCTAGTTACCTACACACTTGTCTTTCACTTTTTCAATTTCTAGTCAGTATCTATCAACTCCAGTAAAAACTCTTTCAGTCCACTTCTACACCTCTACTGACTCATCTGGCACTATGTAGTAATCTATTCACTGCACCAAAACATAAAAACTTAAAAAGATTAACCCAGGCACTCTCCTTGCAGTAGTGTAATGATTCAGTCAGTACCCAGGTAATCATGCAGTGTCTGAGGTCTTAGCTCATGGACTGTTTAAACGTCTATCCACTTTGCATGCAGGCCTCTAGTCACCTACACACTTGTCTTTGACTTCTTTAATTAACTAGTCAGTATCTATATACTTCAATAAACACCCTGTCACTCATCTTGCACTCCTCCAGTGACTGATTCAGTACCATGTATTAATCTATTCACTGCGCCAAAACCGAAAAACTTAAAAGTTTCGCCCTGGCAGTCTCCTACCAGTAGTTTAATGATTCAGTCAGTACGCAGGTACTCATGCAGTGAACTGTGCATTACCACATGGACTGCTTCAAAGGTCTATCCAGTATGCATGCAGGCTTCTAACCTACTATACACTTGTCTTTAACAACTTGAATTCCCCAGTCAGTATCCATGTACTTCCAGCAAACACCCTGTCACCCCCCTTGCACTCTTCCAGTGACTTATTCAGCACCATGTAGTAATGCATTCACTGCATCAAAACAGAAACACTTATAAATTCACCCAGGCACGCTTCTTGCAATAGCCTAATCATTCAGTACCTAAGTACTAATGGAGTGAGGCAGGCCTTAGCACATGGATTGATTCAAACGTGTTTCCACTATGCATGGAGGTCTCTAAGTACCAACACAATTGTCTTTCAGACCATTAATTTTCCAGTCAGCATCTATAAACTCCAATAAACACCCTGTCCAGTCAGCATCTATAAACTCCAATAAACACCCTGTCACTTCAATTGCACACCTCCACTGACTCATTTGGCACTAAGTACTAATCTATTCACTGCACTAAGTACTAATCTATTCACTGCACCAAAACCCAAAAACTTAAAAAGATTCACCCAGTCACTCTGTAGTACTCTAATGATTCAGTAGGTACTCAGGTAGTTTTGCAGTGATCCAAGTGTTACTCTATGGACTGTTTCAAACGTCTATCCACTATGCATGTAGGTCTGTAGCCACACTTATCTTTCACACCTTCAATATCCCAGACAGTATTCATACAGTTCCCGCAAACACCCTGTCACTCCCCTTATACTTCTCCAGTGACTTATTCAGCACCATGTACTAATGTATTTACTGCACCAAAATACAAATATTTATAAATTCATCCTGGCACTCTCCTTGCAATACTCAAAACATTCAGTCAGTATCCAAGTACTATTGGACTGAGACAGGCCTTAACATATGGATGGATTCAAACACGTATCCACTATGCATGTAGGTCTCTAATCACCTACACACTTGTCTTTCACACCATCAATATCCCAGTCAGTATCCATACACTTCTAGCAAACACCGTCACTCACCCAGTGTCTCTCCTTATAGTACTGTAATCATTCAGTCAGTTAGCATGTAGTCTTTTAGTGAGGCAGGCTTTAGGGCATGAACTGCTTCAAAGTAGTATGCACTATGCATGTAGTGTTTTAACCATCGTCACACTTGTGCTTCAGGGCTATAGTTTCTTAGTCAGTATTTATATAAAATGTGTTTGTACAGTAATAGAATAGTATAAATTTGAAAGTTATTAATATACATTTATTTGTGATTATATTTTACAGATACTGTTTTTACCGTTAAAATAAAGAAATCATGCCAGAAAAAGAAGAGAACAGAGACAGGAGAATTACTTGAAGAAACATCAACCACAAGTATTGAATGAACAACATAATGTGGCTAAAAAGAAAAAAATCTTCTGGTAAGATCACAAAGCAATTTATTAAAAATGTTTGTAGGACCAAACAGAATGTACAGAATGCTTAAACCTCTGAAAATGCTTCAACTAGAAAAAAAATTGAAAATAATAGGAAAAGCAAATGGACAGTCAAAGGAGACAAAGTATGGTAAAAAGGCAAAATCAGTATAAGGAAATACGCAAAAAAATATTTTACGTGAGAGTAGTACATAATTTGCTGAAAGATGTGAAGAAATATAAAAAGAGAGCTCTATTTTATAAAAAGAAGAAGCATATTGAAACCATTGCTGAAAAGGCTTTTGAAGTAAAAAAGAAACTATTCATTTTAGTATTAAACAGAATTCGATCACTAGATAAACCAATCCATTTAATGAAGGCCAAAAGTAGGAGGAAAAGAGTAATTAATAGAAAAAAAATGTGTGATGTTTTTTTGGGAGAATGGAAATACAGTTCCAGTTCAGAGCCTTTCTTTAATGAAGAGAGGTACTTACAGAGCAATAAAATTATTGTATGCAGTTGATACCAGTGGTCGAGGTTATGAGGTTAGAGATGGTTGTCCAATTGGCAAAGAGAAAATGGTTGAAAGAAATGCAGAAGAAGTGATAGCTGATGAAGATCTAGGGAGACGTCCTAAACACCCTGTATACACTTGGGATTGCAGTAGTATTTGTAGTGTACGACAAGAATCTATTGATAAATTATGTAGTTTTTTTCGAGCATATAGTACAAAAAAGTGTTAAACAAAAGATTAAGGTGTTGCAAGGACTAGACCCTTGCAGAGTGAGAAAAAATACTGGTTTGCAAGGTCATTCTCTGGCTTGTCTTTCTAGGAAAGTTTGTCAAAGTGTTTTTCACCATTTCAGGATGTTGGCAGTACATCATAGTCAAATGCGTAAGTTAGTGAGAAGATTGTATTATGCAAAAAGTCCGGCACTAAAGTTAAATGAGTTGAACATTGCTCTTTTGCGTGGGTCAGTATCAGATGTGGAGAAGGTTTGTGATGATTTTGAGTTTTGTTACTTTGGTCCTCAGCAAGACAGTGCAGAAGAACAAGTTACTTACCTTCGGTAACGCTTTTTCTGGTGGATACAGTATCTGCCTGTGGATTCCTCACCTTGTGAATATCCCCTGCACCAGCAACATTCGGAAAATTTTGTAGCAGTCCACGCCGATGAGGTCGAAGACGACCTCACAGAGGCACGGCTCCGCTCGCGACTCCGCTGACGTCACCGGCTCCATAAGAAGACCTCGTCGGCGTGAAGACGTCAGTTCCGCCCCTTTTTTCCGTGCCTTCGAGGCACACGGACGGACTGACAGTAATATATACACAGTATATACAGTATATAATATACAAGCAACACACAGTGTTGAGAATAAATAGAAAGGCAAAAGAAATAACACAATGCCTTCGACAGAAACAAAACACATTTTGAAACACCACTAATAGAAGTGCAGGTATAGAAGGATGGACAACGGGGAGGTGGGTGGGTCAGTGAGGAATCCACAGGCAGATACTGTATCCACCAGAAAAAGCGTTACCGAAGGTAAGTAACTTGTTCTTCTGATGGATACATCTGCCAGTGGATTCCTCACCTTCTGAATAGATTCCACAGCAGTCCCCACTCCCGGAGGAGGGTGTCCACCCTTCTATACCAGAAAGTCCTGAAGGACGGAACGAGCAAAGTGTCCATCCCTCCTCACCTCGGTGTCCAAGCAATAATGTTTTGCAAAGGTGTGAAGGGAGGCCCAAGTTGCCGCCCTGCAAATGTCCTCCACAGGAACACCTCTAGACAAAGCAGACGTGGAAGACTTTGCTCTAGTGGAATGAGCTCTCAAACCCTCTGGAGGTTCCTTACCAGCCAGGGAGTAGCATATCTTGATGCGCAAGACAATCCATCTGGAAAGGGTGCGCTTGTGCACCGCTCGACCTTTCCTGCAGCCAACAAAGCCCACGAAGAGCTGGTCATCAACTCTGAAGTCCTTTGTCCTGCCCAGGTAGAAGCTCACCACCCTCTTAGGGTCCAATCGGTGAAGTCTCTCCTCCTCCTTGGAAGGGTGAGGGGGAGGATAGAAGGAAGGAAGGGTAATGGACTGCCCCAGATGGAAGGGAGTAACCACCTTAGGCAAAAACGCAGCCCTGGTCCTGAGTACCATTCTTTCAGCATGAATGGTAAAAAACAGGGGTTTTGAACTTAAAGCTTGAAGCTCACTTACCCTCCTTGCCGAGGTAATTGCAATGAGGAAAACTGTCTTAAAAGACAACAGTCTCAAGGGACACTTGTGTAAGGGCTCGAAGGGAGAACCCATAAGATAAGTCAAGACAAGGTTTAAGTCCCATTGAGGCACAATAAAGGGAGTAGGAGGAAATCTGTTTTTGAGGCCCTTAAGAAAACGAAGAACAATAGGTGATTTGAATAATGACGGCTGATCCGGCAAGCAAAGGAAAGCCGACAAAGCCGATAAGTATCCTTTTACAGTAGCCACAGCAAAGCCTTGCTGAGCAAGAGGAAGGGCAAACTGTACAATGTTAGATAGACAAGCCTTCGAAGGATCAATTGACTTCTCTCCACACCAGAGAACAAATTTAGACCACCTATTGGAATATATAGATTTGGTGGAATGACGTCTGGCAGACAAAATTACATCTACCACATCAGGTGGGAGAGAAAAAGAATTCAGGTTGCCCCGTTCAATCTCCAGGCATGAAGGTGTAAGCTCTGGAGGTGGGGGTGTAGAACCTGCCCCTCCGATTGCGAGAGGAGGTCTGCCCTCAGAGGGAGACGGAGCGGAGGGCACGAGGAGAGGTGGAGAAGATCTGTGTACCACACCCTTCTTGGCCAATCCGGGGTGATCAATATGACTTGAGCCCGGTCTTGGCGAATCTTTCTCAGAACCCAAGGAATCAAGGGTATGGGAGGAAACGCGTAAAGGAGTTGTGAGCTCCAATCTATCTGAAACGCGTCCCCCAAAGCTCCCTGCATTGGATACTGGAGACTGCACAGTGACGGGCAGTGAGCATTCTCGCGGGTGGCGAACAGGTCCACCCGAGGAGTCCCCCACGTCCGAAAGATGTGGCGAACCACCTCCGGATGGATCCTCCACTCGTGGTCGGCGGAGAACTGCCGACTGAGACTGTCTGCACGCACGTTCAGCACCCCGGCCAGATGATTTGCCATCAGACAAATCTGATGGTTCTGAGCCCAGGACCATAGACGCAGAGCCTCTCTGCAGAGACAAAGAGACCCCATTCCTCCCTGTTTGTTGATATACCACATCGCGGTAGTGTTGTCCGTCAGGACTTGAACAGACTGACCGCGAAGGGAAGAGAGGAAGGCCTTGAGTGCTAAACGAATCGCCCGCAATTCCAGAAGGTTGATGTGAAGCAACCTCTCCTCTGGAGACCAAAGACCCTTGATCTCCAGATACCCCAGATGGGCACCCCACCCTAAAGTGGATGCATCCGTTATCACTGTGGCCACCGATGGAGGTAGATGGAAGGGCTTTCCTTGAGACAGATTGCCCTCCACGCTCCAAGATGGATCCGCCGCAGCTTCTCTGTAGATCCTCACAGACTCCCTGAGATCTCCTTTGTGCTTATACCACTGCCTGTGGAGGCACCACTGGAGCGCCCTCATGTGCCAGCGTGCATGGTTGACCAACAGAATGCAGGAAGCAAAGAGACCGAGCAGGCGAAGGACCTTCAGAACTGGAACGACCGCTCCATTGTAAAACAAAGGAATCATTTCCAGTATGTCGAGAATCCTTTGAGGAGGAGGGAATGCTCGACACACAGTAGTGTCCAGTACCGCACCTATGAACAGGTTGCGCTGAGAGGGCACCAGGTGAGATTTGGGCACGTTTATTGAGAAACCCAATTTGAACAACAGCTGAGTTGTATCGTGCAGATGAAGCAACACCTTCTCTGACGACTCCGCTTTTATCAGTCAGTCGTCCAGATAGGGGAAAACTGAGATCCCCGACCTTCTGAGATGGGCTGCCACCACTGCCATCACCTTCGTGAAGACTCGGGGTGCAGTAGTAAGACCAAACGGAAGGACCGCAAACTGATAATGTTGCGATCCTACCGTAAACCGGAGATACTTCCTGTGCGACTTCAGGATGGGGATGTGGAAATACGCATCCTGCAAGTCGATTGACACCATCCAGTCCTCCTGATTCAGCGCTTGAAGAACCTGAGCAAGGGTGAGCATCTTGAACTTCTCCTGCTTTAGAAAAAGAGTCAAGATTCTGAGGTCCAATATCGGACACAATCTGCCGTCCTTTTTCGGAATCAGGAAATACCAGGAGTAGCATCCCTGACCCCTCTCCTGCTCTGGAACCACCTCTATCGCACCCTTTTGAAACAACTTCAGAACTTCCTCCTGCAGGAGAAGACGGTGGTCCTCCGAGCAAGCCCCTTGACAAGGAGGGTAATTTGGAGGGAATTCCCGAAAGGGAAGGGCGTACCCATTCTCTACAAGATCCAGAACCCAGAGATCTGTAGTTACAGATTCCCAATCTTGTAGAAAATGGGTAAGCCGGCCCCCCACAGGACCAACATGATCCAGAATGGCGGATCTAGGGCTGCTTTGCGGTAGTGGGAGGGCCTGAGGAGGAGGAAGAGGAGGAGGAGAGTTGACGGCCACGTGTGCGACCCCTAATTCTACCTCTGAATCCTCTAGACGAGGAACCTTGCTGCTGCTGCTGGGTCTGCCTGTAGGATCGAAAGGATGCCCTTCCGAACCCTCTGTACCTTTTAAAAGACACCCTTGACTGGGATTGAAGGCCCAGAGACTTAGCCGTTGCCTTGCTCTCCTTGAAACGTTCAAGAGCAGCATCTGCCTTTTTACCAAACAAGCCAGATCTATCAAATGGCAAGTCCAATAGAGTCGATTGTACATCCTGGGAAAACTCCGAAGACTTCAGCCACGAACTCCTACAAGTGCGACAGAAGATCCCATGACCCTTGCCACTGAATCCGCCGCGTCCAGCCCACTTTGGATCACCTGGCGCGCCGCTGCCTGGGCATCAGTCAAGATTTCATTAAAGCCAACCCTATCCTCCTCAGATAGTTTTGGCGCCCGCTTCTTAGCAGAATCCATAAGCGCATGTCCATAGCGTCCTAAAAGGCAAGTGGCATTCGTTGACTTTAGAGCCATGCTGGCCGATGAAAAGACCTTTTTGGCCGATTGGTCCAGCCTTTTAGCCTCTGTCCCCCGGAACCTGAGGAAAAGCACCCTTGGATTTCCCTTAACAAGCCGCCTGAATCACCAGGCTCTCAGGCGATGGATGCGATGTCAAGAACTCAGAGTCCCCTGGAGCTGCCCTATACCTCCTAGCAACCGTCTTGGAGACTGCAGGAGCAGAAAAAGGCTTACGCCACACCTCCAACACAGGGTCAATAATGGCCTCATTAAAAGGTAACAATGGTTCTGAAACTGCCGTAGGAGAATGTAACACCTCAGTCAAAATGTTTGATTTAAACTCCGTAGTTGGCAACTGGAGATCAAGCAGTTCCGCAGCCTTTCTGACAACCGCATGATACGGAGCCACATCTTTGGAGGGTTCATCTGACGGCGGAGTAATCTCCCACTCAGGAGACAAATCCAGCCCACTAGCTTCCTTAAGCTCCTCAAACACTTCATCCGACTCCACCAGCTCCCCTTCCTCTGCTTCCTCCAGAAGGTACCTCCGCTCATTAATAACTCTCTGAGCCTCCCTTCTGGACCGAATCCGTACCAGCGGCGTCGGCGGAGCCGTGTTCGAATCAGACGGCGCCGGCGTCGAATGTGGATCCGCAGGAGCAGACGGCGTCGAACGAGGTCGAGCCGGCGCCGGTGAAGATGGAAGCGGCGTCGATGTCCTCGGCGCCGGTAGATGCCAAGACGGCGTCGCCGGAAAGAACAGCATGAAAGGGGCCTGTGGACAGACTTGCGGCACCCCCAAATTAAACGCCATTGGACCCATCGGACCCGCAGGTGCACCAGTGGTGTACATGGCTCTAGCGAATACCCAGTACATAGCATTTAAATAATGCGAGGGGTCCTGACCTGGTCCAGGGAAAGCAGGGTACTGGTCAGGCATCACCGGACTCGGGCCAACCGGCGCCGACGGTGGAATCAACGGCGTCGCAGGCTCACGCGGGACTTGAAGATCTTCAACTGGGGCCGGAGATGGAACCGGAGCCGGAGATGGAACTGGCGTCGGAGTCTGAACCTGCGCCGGAGAAGCCGGAGCCAGGGAAGCCACTGGAGACAAAGGACCAGCACGCGAATCCGGCACAGGAGAAGGAGACACCGAGTCCTTCCGGCTGCGAGTTGGCGACTTAGACTTCGGAGCCGAACTCTTGTCTGAGTGGTGTCGAGAAGAGTGCCTCCTCTTCTTCTTGTGCTTCTTGGCTCGTGAAGCATGCCCCGAAGTCGACTTCGACGCCGACCTCGATCGAGACCTCGTCCTCGACTTCCTTCTTCCTCTCTTCTCCTTTTTCATCCTTGCGATGAAGAGCTTCGCTTCCCTTTCCTTGAGAGCCTTCGAGCTCATCTTGCGGCAGCTGGAACAACCATCCACATCGTGGTCAGATGACAAGCACCACACACAGTCCTCATGTGGATCCGTGATCGACATGTGTTTGCCGCACTCACAACAAGGCTTGAAGCCCGACTTCCTTGTCGACATCCTTGAAAGAGAAACAGAGAAAATCCAGAGATAACACAAAGTAACAATGAAGCTACCAACAGCGATTGCCGAAATCCGTTGGCGTCGACGGCGCGGAAAAAAGGGAACTGACGTCATCACGCCGACGAGGTCTTCTTATGGGGCCGGTGACGTCAGCGAAGTCGCGAGCGGAGCCGTGCCTCTGTGACGTCGTCTTCGACCTCATCGGCGTGGACTGCTACAAAAGTTTCCGAATGTTGCTGGCGCAGGGGATATTCACAAGGTGAGGAATCCACTGGCAGATGTATCCATCAGAAACTGACATTAGTAGAACAAAATGTTGAAGACAATGTAGAACCCGTGATTACAAAACATTTTGAGGATGAAATCACAAAGTTTAAGGTAATTTCAGGTGAAAGGCCAAATGTTTCTTGTATTTGTTGCCGGCGAAGTCACTATAAAAATCAGACTAGGGGTGTCAATCTGTATTTAAAAAGTGAAATAGAAGATAATGATAAGTGGAAGGAGTTTGCAACTTATTTGTTGGTAGAGGATTGTTTTGATTTGGGATCTGAGCAGCGTATTTGCAAATTGTTATAACAAATTAGATGAGAATAAAATGCCTGCTAGAGCTGTTCATAATAATCAAGAGTTGGTTGCTATTCCTCCAGAGCTGATAGATTTAAATACGTATGAGTCTATTCTCATTCAATGTGTGCACCCGTTTCAGGCTATTGTTCGTATGGAGCCTAAAACAGGTAAATTACCTCCATCAGAGTTACAAAGAGGATTGAAAGGAAGAGTTGTGTATTTACCATTAGATTCAAAGAAAAATATTGAAACTATTGGTGTAGACCATGCAGAAAATGAACCACTAGTCATTCTAGTTAATGGTGTTCCTACTTGGTCCTGCAGTTCTTAAAACGAATTTCACCCGATATAGTATTTCTGCAGGAAACACACCTCATTGGAAACTCCTTTCGTGCCATGAACAGACGGGGCTATCGCCTTGCAGCCCACTCGGGCTTCACATCTGGTTCGAGGGGTGTGGGCATTATGGTTAAACCCTCGCTCCCGTTGGAGGTTGATGAGGTGCTCCATGATGATAGGGGACGATATACGGCTCTGGTGGGTAGATTGGAGGGTAAAGTGATTGTTTTGGTTTCTGTTTATGTCCCGCCAGGGTTGCAGACAACTACTTTTGCTGATTTGGGGCGACTTCTTCTTGGCCTGCCGGAGGGGATTCTAGTGGTTGGGGGGGATTTTAACGCGGTAATTTCCGGAACTGAGGATCGTCACCCTCCCAGGGATCTCCCCCGTGCCCAAGCTTGGTTATCTGGCCTCTTGGATACCCTGGGGCTGGTGGATTGTTGGCGGCTGAAACACCCTACGCAGATACAATACACCTTTCATTCCGGGGCTCATGGTAGTCTTTCGAGGCTTGATTATGTTCTGATGCCAGCAGCACAGGCAGGGAGGGTCGGGGAGGTACGACATCTGGCTCGGGGTATTTCAGATCACTCCCCGCTACTGTTGTACTTCGACATTGTCCCGAGGGGGGAGGGGAGGGTGGTCCAGATTAATTCCTGGTACCTGCGTGACCCCACAATTCGCGCTGATTTGGTTAAATCTCTTGAGCGATATTTTGAAGACAATGTGGGGTCTGTGTCGTCTGCGGTTTCTTTGTGGGAGGCGTTTAAGACGGTACTCCGGGGGGAGGCCCTGTCCCTCATTTCCCATTCCCGGAGGCGCGAGCGGGAGGAGGTGACCCGTATCGAATCTGAGATAACTGAGTTGGAGGGTGATCTGGAGTGTGGGGTAACAGATGATAAACTGCATGCTCTCCGACTCAAACAGGCGGACTACAGGGCCCTAGTCACGGAGGCAGCCAGGGGCCTGAGTAGAGAGCAACAGGGGCGACTGTATGATGTGGGTGATAAGGCTGGTAAATTGATTGCGTGGCTGGATAAAAAGGAGAGAGCGAGTCGAGTTGTCCCGTCGATTGAGAGACTGGATGGTGTGTGTGTCACTGAGCCGGAGGAAATTGTTGAATGTTTCGCTGAGTATTTCCGTGGGGTGTGTTCCCCGGTATCTTCCCGCTCGGAAGAGGATTCCCATGACCTGCTTAAAGACATTGCGCTGCCTTCCCTTTCAGAGGAGGATAAATTGTTGTTGGACGCGGCCCCGACATCTGAGGAGATTGCCCTCGCCATACGTTCGGTCGCCTCTGGCAAGGCCATGGGTCCTAATGGCCTTCCCATTGAATTGTACAAATTACGACCGGATACGCTGCCTCCGCATCTCCGCGCTATGTTCCTCGCGGCCCGGTCGGCGGGTTCCCTCCCGCTGGACCAGCATCTTGCCACTATTGTGGTTATTCATAAGGAGGGGAGGCCGCGGGATCGGGTCACGTCTTACAGGCCCATTTCGCTGTTGAATGCGGAGCCGAAAATTCTCACCAAGGTGCTGGCTAATCGGCTGGTTGGCGTGGTGTGCGAGCTGATCCACCAGGACCAGTCCGGCTTTATCCCTCATCGCAACACCGCGCTTAACTTGCGGCGTCTGCACGGGGTGCTCGCGAGGGTCCCGTTCATACGAGAACCAGCCATTTTGGCGTCCTTGGACGCCACTATGGCGTTCGACACGCTTGAGTGGCCATATATTTGGGCGACGCTGGCTAAGTTTGGGTTTGGCCCGGGATTCATTGGCTGGGTGAAACTGTTGTATTCCGGACCGCTGGCGCAGGTGGCGGTGAATGGTAGAGTATCGGCGCCGTTTGAGCTGGGCAGGGGCACGCGGCAGGGCTGCCCGCTGTCGCCGCTCCTTTTTGCGCTTGCCTTGGAGCCCCTGGCGGAGTGGCTGCGGTGGCACCCTTCGATTCGTGGTCTCCGATGGACCCCCGAGTATGAGGATCGCGTATCCCTTTACGCGGACGATATTCTTTTGTACCTTGCTTCCCCGCGCAAATCACTGATTGTTTTAGTGGATGTGTTGCGTTCATTCGGCCGCAACTCCGGCTTAGTTATCAACTGGGCTAAATCCTGTGTGTATGTCCTCTCTGGGGAGGCTCCTATCCTTCCGCGGGGTTGTCCTATCCAGGTTGCTCCGCAGGGATTTAAGTATCTGGGTATCTTTATTACCCTGGACGCTGCGGCCCGATATAAACAGAACTTACTCCCCCCCCCCCCTCCAGCGCTTGAAGGAGGATGTGGCGCGTTGGAGGCGCTTGCCGCTCTCGCCGCTCGGCGGTGCGGCCCTGTTTAAGATGATGTCCTTGCCACGTTTCTTATACGCTTTACAAAACACGATGGACGTCGTCCCGGCGCGCTACTTTCGGGAGGTGGAGGGTCTGCAGCGCCACCTGTTTTGGGATGGGAGGCCGCGTATCGCCCTCGCGAAGCTGACGCTCCCGTGGTATGACGGGGGGTCGCCCTCCCAGACATCAAACGGTATTACTGGGCCTCCCAGCTGGCTGCGATAAACCACGGCCTTTATGGACCCGCCCTTAACCCGGCTTTTGAAATGGACAAACTGTTACTGCCGGGTGGTGACTATAATCGTGCGCTTTACTCTACATCGCTCGACGCACGTTTGACGGGCCCTACGCGGGTCGCGGTACGGGTGTGGCACGCGGCAAACTTGGCTATGGGGTGGAAGGATCGGTTGACCCGGGCGACGCCACTGTATGCATCTGAGCGACTGGGCTGCTTGTGGACCTCTAAAGGCTTTGAGAAGTGGGACATGATAGGCATCAGCAGGGTGGGCGATCTCTGGACGAGGGGGGGATTCAAAACGTTCGATGTGCTGCAGAAGGAATTCCAGTTGCAGGACAGGGAGTACTTCCGATATGTACAGGTTCGTCACGCGCTGTGTTCTGTATTCCCGGATGTTGCCTCCATACCGGAGTGCTCCCCTCTGGAAGATAGAGTGCTAGATGGGCATGTACCGGATGGCACTATCTCATTGATTTATAAAAAGCTCATCAACGATCGCTCCGGACTGCTGACTGGCCTTCGTGAGGCATGGGTCGCCGATGGCTTGGAGCTGGATGACGAGGACTGGGTGTCTGCGGTGGCCTCCCCGAAAGAGGTGGCCATACCGGCCCGCCTTCGCTTCGTCCAGCTCAAAATACTCCACAGGGTCTATGTTTCGGGGCCGGGTCTGATGCGTATGGGATATGCCGTGGATGGACTGTTTAAGCGTGGGTGTGGTTTGTTAGGGACCTTTATCCATATTTTGTGGGAATGTCCGGAGGTGGCGCGATTCTGGCGTGGTGTACATGCGGTCTTGCAAGCGGTCACGCATGTGGCGCTGTTTCCCGAGGCTAGGAGATGTCTGCTAAATGTGTGGGAGCCGACTGATTATACGGTGCCGCAGACGTGGTGGGTGATTCTGGGATATATGGTGGCCAAGCGTGACATAGCACAATTGTGGGGCTCCCAGAGGTCACCAACAGTTTCGGTGTGGAAGGACAACATGGATTGGTGTATGTTTCGGGAGAAGGTAGTGTATGTGGCGAGAGGTAAGCCTGGGAAATGGGTGAAGGTGTGGGGCCCCTGGAACTCCTATCGTGGCGGGATTTGTACCCCGCCGCTGACGCCTGACTTGGCAGTGGCCCAGTCTCCCTAGTCTGCTTGTCACCTTGGTTCTGGGCATTGTGTCTACTTTGTTTCTGTCCCGGCCTGTCCCCCCCCCCCTATTCCTGTGGATCGGTAGGGTCCTCCCCAGGGGAGCTCATAATGCTGCTTTGACTTTTGCTGCCTTGTGGATTTGTTTGTGGTTTCTTATAAAAAATGGAACCGTCATTTGGGGGGTCCGGCCGGTGTGGCCGCCAACAATTCCCTCGACTTCTGGGACCTTTATCACTTGCCGCTTGTGTTTAATGACTGTATTTTATGCTCTCACTGTTTGCTAGCGGCCGGCCTGAAGGTTGTAGGCCCATCTTTGTATATCTTTTGCATTCTGTAATAAAGGTTTAAAAAAAAAAAAAAAAAAAAAATGGTGTTCCTACTAAGAATAAGAAAATCTGGCAAGAGTTAGTGGATGTTAGAAAAGCGTAAAAGGCATCATTGTATCTGATAAAAAATGAGTACTATAGAAATGTGTTTGTAGGAGAAGAATAAATAGATTTAGAAGAAGATACTGAAACATTAAGTGGACAAATTGAAAAAGTGGACATGTCCAGATGTGAAGAAATCTATGAACATTACAGTGTACATCCACTTCATTCCAAAGAGGTGATGGGGAATACGATTGAGTTGTTCCAAATGAAAAAAGCAAGAGGAAGTCCCATGAGAGTATGGGAAGAGAGCTTGGAAGCTCGTTGTTTCCCGCAGTTGTTTCCAACAGGAAAAGGTGGACGATATGATGAACGTTCTGTGCAGATTCCTGCATCTGAATATCGGACAACAAGATTATATGCAGAAGATCCAAGATTTCGACAATGTATCCCTTATATGTTTCATCTTCTGTTTGAAAGTGACTTGTCTGGACTTTCATATGCAGTAAATCACATTTTAAAATTGGAATGCATCTGCAAAATGTAACTGCAAAGGATTTTATGGATAAAGTGCATCAGAGAGATGATCATTTAGAATCTCAGTTGATTAATCGGATGGCATGTCAGCGTGGGACTAATGAATATTGGGACCGTCGTCATGGAGAACTGAAATGTATGCTACGGAACTTGGGAACTCCTACATGATTTGTTACACTAAGCTGTGCTGAGTATGCTTGGGATGATTTACTTGAATTTCTTAGAGAGGCAAATTCCAATATAAAAAATATTGAATACAAGACACATGGAGAATTGTGCTCTTTGGATCCTGTTAATGTATGCAGATATTTCAATCATAGATTTGAAGCTATGATGTCTTTCATCTGCAATAAAAAGAATCCTCCTCTTGGAGAAGTTGTAGATTTCTTTTGGAGAAAGGAGTATCAAGCAAGAGGTGCTCCTCATATACGTATGTTGTTATGGATCAAGGACGCCCCCAAATTTGGAACAGATTCAGATGAAACTGTTTTGTCTTTCATTGAAGATTATGCCACATGTGCCGTACCCAATAGCAGAGAAGATAAAAACTTAAAACAACAAGTCTTACGATTCCAAAGCCATAGGTGTGGAAAATACTGTAGACGAAAGTACAAGTCAAAGGATAAGTTCTATACCAAATGTCGTTTTGGATTTCCACGTGCTGTATTATCCAAAGGAAGAGTGAACAGTTTTAGGTCAGCTATGCGACATACCATCACGAGAAAGTCTCCAAAAAATACCTACAACTTAAGAAGAAGCGAAGAGTCAAAATACATAAATGACTACAATCTAGTTATTTTATACATGTGGAACGCTAACATGGATATTCAGTATGTTGCGGACAATTCCATTGCTGTTGCTCGATATGTAACGTCCTACATTACTAAATCAGAAAAGACGGAATTGAAAGAAATGTGGGAAGAGATTTCTCACGAGAAGACTAAGTAAAAAATTATACAGTTTCAGTTTGAAGATGTTATCGCATCGTGAAATTGGAGCATATGAATGCTCAGATTGGTTATCATCAGCAAGTCTATATTCCAAAAGTAGAAGAATCATTTGGGTGAGTCTAGGTCTTGCAGCAATGCGAAATCGGGTACTGAAATCTGTTCAAGAAATTGAATATTTAGCAGAAAAAGAACCAGAAAGTACAGATATTTTGAAAACGAATATGTTGGACACATATTACCCAAACAGAAGTCATCATCAATGATGGAAAATATGCAGTGATTGGTTCCGAAGGATGTCTGGTGAAACAAAGCAAAGGAAATTTAATTCAAAACAGGAAACTGAGTTGCGACACTGCTGGCAAAAGGGAATTTTACTATTTGGCCCTTTTGCAAATGTTCAAACCGTGGCATTCAGAACTGGAATTACTTGGAGGTTTTCAGAGCTATGAAGATTCATTTAATGCTTGTAAAGATAGCAAACAATGCAGTGCTTTTGCAAATTATGTGAAAATGTTGAATGATGAAATTGATCAAGAAGCTACAATTGCAGCTGAGAGTGCTAGAGACAGTTCTCAAGACAGTCACAGTTCTGCTGCACTGAGTCAAGATCCACTAGGACAACCAATTGTTGAAAATGAAGCAGCGATTGCCATGAATGAGGTGGAAACAGCAATGTATCAAGCTCAAGAAGATGTAATACAGTTAGGAAACTTGGAAGAACAACTAACTGTTGAACAGAAACAAATATATCAACAAGTGAAAGAGCAGATTGACCATGGATTTCTTCATGAAAAGAAAGGGTGCTCATGTACATCATTTCAACCTATCCGAATGTATGTGAGGGGTCAAGCTGGAACAGGAAAAAGTTTCTTAATTAAAGTAATTACCAGTTATCTGCAGACAACAACTGAGTCGCATTTGTCTTGTGTTGTCACTGCTCCAACTGGGTTGGCAGCACATAACATTAAAGGAATTACTTTACATTGTTTACTAATGCTACCAGTAGAGCATGAGAACAAATTCGAATACCACAAGCTATCTGGAGAAGCTTGTTGTGAAGTTTCAAGAGTCCTGAAGAAAATGAAACTTCTCATTATTGATGAGGTAAGCATGGTCTCAAACTTGATACTTGCCTTTGTGCATTTAAGAATGCAGCAAATTCTTAAAACAGAGTATGACGTGTTATTTGGAGGAAAACATGTCATAGTTTTTGGAGATCTACTGCAACTGACTCCGGTAAAAGGACAACCGGTATTTAAAACACTTGCACATGAAGATACCAGAAAGTCTCTTGGTAGTGTTGGTAACGTGAACATTTGGACTTATTTTGAATACAAAGAACTGACAACAAATATGCGACAGGCAAATGATGCTGAATATGGAAGTATTCTTCAAGATATAAGAATTGGAATTCTGACAGAACATGGCAAACACGCTTTGGAGAGTCAATTACTTTGCAATTTGTTTCCAAATGAAAATGTAGTTCCTGAGAAAGTGTACATAAAAATTGGAGAAAATAAATCAGTGATCTGCTTAATGCCAACACTGCGCGAGTGTTCTATATTCAACGAAGAACTATTGAAACTGGAAAATGAAGAAATTATAAAAATGGAAGCCATCGATAAAATAGAGCATGAAGGAATCACTATTATTTTGACGGGAAAGTTGAAAACAAAACTGGATTCTTTAGAAAAAAAAAATCTAAAACAGCTGGTTTAGAAAAGACACTATATGCATGTGTAAACTGTCGGGTAATTTTAAGGCATAATTTGGATGTAGAAAAAGGTTTAGTTAATGGAGCAATGGGTAAAGTGGTGAATTTTGTTAATTATCAGAAAAAAGAAGGAATTGAATTTTTAAAAATAAAATTTGATCAGATTGAAGAAGTTAAAGAAATTGGTTGTTGTTCAGTTCGTTTTTTGCTTGTTAAAGATTTATATGTCCGTAGGAAACAATTTCCATTTTTTCTGGCATATGCAGTGACTATTCATAAATCTCAAGGATTAAGTGTAGACAGTGCATTGGTGAATATTGGATCTACCGTATTTAAAGAGGGTATGGCATATGTTGCTTTGTCGCGAGTCAGAACATTATCTGTTTTATTTTTGATTGATTTTGATGAGACAAAGGTTACTACAGATGCAAACTGTGTAAAAGAGTATAATAGGTTAAGAAGGGCATATGCTCCCAATTTAGGTCAATATCCTGTATTTGAAAAGCGTGTGTTTGGTCGAAAAAGAAGGTTTGAGAATATCTGTACTGAAGGTGTAGAGAAGGGAAAAGAACAAGATAATGTTGTGATTTCAAGTAAAAAGAAAAAGGACACTATTGAAGAGATTGTTGGTTATCAGTTTGAAAATAGTTCAGGTGTCAACTGCTATGCTAATGTAGTGGTCAATGTTTTTTATCTTGAAGGTTTGCAAGAACAAATTATGCAGAATCGGCAAAAAAGATTTTGTTCTCTGTTGCATTCTGTTTATGAAAAATTGACAACAGCTACAAGTAAAATACAATCTGTTTCAAATGTTCGTAATCTTTTGAATGTCTGTTCTGGTTCTACATAATTTACACAAAATATCCAACAAGATGCTCAGGAATTTTTAATGTATATGCTTACCATTTTTTAAAATGAAGGTGTAGAAATAGAAAATATTTTTGGCCTTTCTTACAAATGGGAACATCATTGTGAAAATTGCATGTATACATGTTGCACTAATGTAGACACTGAAAGATTTTTGTATTTAACATTGCCAGACTGTAAATCAGTGTCTTTCAATAAATTAGTTAAAGGTGCAAATTAAAACATGGAGTGTAGCCAATGCAAATCAGAAATGTTATCCACATTATTTTTAACAAAATATGGACAATACATAGTTTTAATGATGCAACGTTGTACAGCTGATGGAAGAAAATTGGATACTTTAATAAAACAATTTGTAGCAACACAACTATCAATATCAGGAAGGACTTTTGTAGCAATTGCAATAATTTTCCATGATGGTCCTTCCACAACATCTGGATATTACACTGCCTATCTAAAATGTGACAAAGGCTGGACACTTTGTAATGATTCTCATTTGGTTTTCAAACAACGTTTGCCTAGGGAATTACCAAATTCCTACCCAATATTTTTAAAGTCAAAATTATAGGAAGATAATTCACTCTCTGAGGAATTTATTATTATAATTTAATAGGATTACCATTGGACAATGTACATAAAAAGGAGTGCAAAAATACCATTTGGCCTCAAGGAAAGGTATATGTTTGAACTATGGACTTTTTCGTGCTCATTGCCTCGGTGACTATTTTAAAGTGACAACATTTTCAGTTTTTATAAGTTAAAGTTATAAAATTGTGTTAGCCATAAGCATTTCATATATGTGTGATTTGTATTTTCTGGTATTTTACTGAGAATAGCATGTTGGGTTTTTTTAAACAATCTTTTTGATTGTTTTTTTTTTTGCCCGCTGTTAAGTGACGAGTACGATTGAAATCACTATTTCTAGTAAAATTCAATATATTCTGAGAACAGCAAAAAAGGCAAACAAATTACTTTGTTTAAATTATGCTGTGTTGTAAAAAAATGTATTATAACATGTTATAACTATTTTTTCTTTTCTTTCACAGATCCTAATTCTAAAATAAGCAATTTACCCCAATTTACATTACAAAAAAAATCAGAAAAAAATGAGTACCATTTTTAATTTCTATTACTGTGAAGGTAAGTTTAACTAAGTATTAATATGTAGAATGGGCATATCTGCAAGAAGCTACAAAGATTGAACACGTTTTTAAAAACACTCTGTTTATACCTATGTAGTTTTGAAATCTCTCTGTCATCGGATATCATGTGACCTCCAAAAAACAGATTTGAGTGATTCATAATATTTCCCAATGTACCTATTGAAGGACCGCAATCATTTCAATTATTCTTCTTTGAGCATCTTTGCAGACAAAACTCTGTGCTTACCTTCTATCATCCGCAAGCAATTTTCCAAACAGAAATATGTCACTTTTTGTAACATAGTTATTGCGCAAGACACTCTTTCATATTTACAAAGAGAGGAAAAGGCACTTTGTGTACTTTTTCTACTCCATGTAAATACAACCTCATCATACACACCACTTTGCGTTGAAAGGGTGTTCTATAAGTGGTGTTGTGCGTGATTGCACTGAATACTCATAGAACAAGACACATTTCCAGATTTATCAGAAATCATAAATCTCGATATGTGTGTGAATGCTGCACCATTCTCCAATTGGTGTAGGAAAGCACAACAAGGAGAATTGTTTTCAATTCTCCTTATTTTTTAAACTTCAATGTATGCTAAAATGTTCAGCATACATTGAGGGAGAAAAATGCGTTTTCTGATTGTTTTTGTGCAGGAAGGTGTGTCTTCCTGCACAAAAACAAACACCACATGACACAGATATCCACATGGCTGCAGTTTAAGCAGCCGTGCAGAGAGAAGCATAGATTTGCAACATATTTATGTACATATGTTGCATCCCTGTGCTTCAGAAGTACTACAGCACACTGCAGTTAAAGAGGTTACTGTGTGATGCTACAGCACTTCCTCATAGTTCTGCACTTATACATTCACCATACGCTACTAATGCATTCATTCAGTCAATTACGTACTACACATACATTCATCTAAACTTTCACACTCTAACAAATATAGCTCTTTTTTTGAACCAGGAAAGTTAGTTCTTAGAATAACTTTTTTTTTCTTTTTTCTTTTATTTATTTATTTTTTTCTTTTTGAACAATTTTTAAATTTTGGGGGTTTTTCTTGAAAAAAAAAGGAAAAAACAGCTGGAGGAACAAAACAATGAACTTCAGGGAAAAAAAAAAAAAAACTAGCAATGATGATTCTCTTGCTTTCGACAGATCAGATCAATCGACTGCTCTCCATAGATAATACATCATTGCATTTTATGCAGAGCACTTTTAGGGTTTGAAACTGTGGACGGATGTCCAAGTTTTGCACAAATGGATCCACCCTTGAAGTGCTTGGCTGCGATGGATCTGATGGAGCTGGAAGAACACTCATTCTGCGGCATTCCTCTCGAGCAAGGTTCACCGGATGGAGGGTCCTCAGATGCTTCATCATACTTGCTGTTCCGCAGGAATATTTTTTGTTCAGCTCCCCACGGGAGAGCACTCTCTGGCAGATCTTGCAGGTTACTAAGGTGGCATTGGTTTTGGTTTGCCCCTCAGGAAAAGTGAAAACTTTCCACACCACAGATGAATATCTTGGTGGGTGTGATGGTTCTTCCAAAAAATCATCCTCAGATGAATGAGGAGATCCTGGAGATGCCTGCTGCCCTGAAGCCATTGTTTTAAAAAAAGAAAAGTTAGAGCTAAGTGTAAACTTAGTCCAAAAAAGGTTCTTCTCTGCAGAGAGATGCTCCTCCAAAGAAGGTCAAAGAAGAATGATTGAAATGGGTGGGGTCTATCAATAGTTAGAATAGGAAGTGTAATGAACCAATCAACTCTCTTTTTTTCAGGTCACATGGGATCCGCGCACCGGGCGCAAAGGCAGCACGCACCGAGCGCGAATCCGCGAAAATGAATTTAAAAGGAATATAGTATTAGAAGTAAAAATATATTACTTTTATGAGTAGTTTAGAGTTTGTCTTCAATTAATATTCACATGAAATATATATATGGTTTTTTTTAAATTTAAAACATTTTGCGGGATTCGCGCACCCACCGCGTAATACACGCACATGACGTATCGCGGAAGCGCGCAAGCGTCACGTAACGTGCATCGTACGTGTCGCGTATAGGCTTGGAGTCGCGTACCGGTCGCATTGCAATCGCGCACCAAAATACGTACCCAACGCATACCGTACACGGATGCTTGCACGCAGGGATCGAGAAAGGTGCACAAAGGGTGCGCGAATCCCCCCAAAAAAGAAAAAAAAATAATAAAGTATTGAAAATATAGTTTAAAAATATTTTAAAAAATATAAAAATATATATTTTTTTTTACTATTTAAAAAAAAATTATAGTATTTTTTAATTTTTAAAAGAATTAATTGAAAAAATAAGTTAAAAAATGGTGAAAAAAAATATTTAAAAAAAAACAATTAAAGGAATTGACACACTGAAGTAGAAAAATTTCGAAATCCAATGAAAATCATTAAACATCATAGCTTTAGAGATAAGTTATAGATAGGAATTAGCATTTAAAAAACCTTTGAAATTCACTGAAAAAACCATAGGTTACATGCACGTTATAGTTAGGAATTGGCATTTAAAAAACCTTAGAAATTCACTGAAAAAACGATAGGTTTCAGGGGTGTTATAGTTAGCTGGACATTTCCCTCGTACAAAACCCTAGAAATTCCCCCGTTATAGTTAGTTCAGCTAACTATAACTCGCGCCCCCGCAATGCACTGCTGATGACGTCACATATTACATCACTCATGACATGGTCAGTGACATCACTGATGACATCTCAAATGACATCACTGATGACATCACTGATGATGTCATTCATGTGATCATTTGATGCTTCTTGTCACACCCTAATATAACCTTTGATACACCCACTCTAAATTACATACTGCCACTCTCAAAACCATAGACAATCCAACACCAATAAGTAGATACCCCATCACTGACTCTTACGTCTAAACACTCATCCACTCACTCACCCGTACAGTCACTCATACTTATGGTCACTCAGTACAGGACTATCATATGCACTCATACACCTATATAAACACTCCCACACCGCTACTCATCGATAGAGTTACTCACATATATACTCAGTCATGCAATTAATTAAACCACTGCCATTTACTCACCTATACAATAATACACGCACAAGCTCAATTACTCATACAAATACTAGCAAATTCTTATGGTCTTATACAATCAATGATACAAGCATACACTCATCCATACAGCCAATCACACTATCACACACACTCAGTTATTTCTGTACTCCAACATACATATATACTGCCGTACACATATGTAGTAAATTACACATGTACTAATGAAATATATATTCACTCACTAACACAACCATACATACACTCACCCACCCATACAGTCCATCACAGATGCACTCTTAACACCATGCACCCACTGAATCACCCACTCACACATCTATGCACAGAGTCACACACACACTCCACCCACACAAACACTCAGGCACCCATACAGATACTTAGACAACCAATCAATAACCCATATAGACACTCGTGTAGCTGTTCACAAACCCATGCAGCTGCTTACACACCAACAGACAGATAGACATTCACACAGTTTAGTCACTAGTCCGCAGTTACATAGATGTAGTCACTGACTTACAGAGTCAGTCACGCATCTACTAAATCATCCATTCACACACTTATACACCCACTCATTCTCCCATAGGCCTTTCCCTATAAATATATAAAACATATTTAAACTTTACAAAAACACACAGTCACTGGATGATGTCATCAGTGATGTCATCTGAGATGTCATCAGTGATGTCATCAGTGATGTCACTGACCATGTCATGAGTGATGTAATATGTGACGTCATCAGCAGTGCATTGCGGGGGCGCGAGTTATAGTTAGCTGAACTAACTATAACAGGGGAATTTCTAGGGTTTTGTACGAGGGAAATGTCCAGCTAACTATAACACCCCTGAAACCTATGGTTTTTTCAGTGAGTATATTATATATATATATATATATATATATATATATATATATATTCACTGAAATAACCATAGGTTTTACAGACGTTATAGTTAGGAGATGTCATCAGTGATGTCACTGACCATGTCATGAGTGATGTAATATGTGACATCATCAGCAGTGCATTGCGGGTGCGCGAGTTATAGATAGCTCAAATAACTATAACAGGCGAATTTCTCTGGTTTTATATGAGTCAAATGTTAAACTAACTATAATGTCCCTGAAACCTATGTTTTTTTTTTGTGAATTTCTAAGGTTTTTTACATGCTAATTCCTAACTATAACGTCTGTAAAACCTATGGTTTTTTCAGTGAATTTCGAAGGTTTTTTAAATGTTAATTTCATATTTTAATGTTTATAAAACCTATATTTTTTGTATTATATTTTTAAATATTTGGTAACTATTATACTTCTTGTTTTTAACTTTAAAAATCATGTAATGTTTTATATCTTCGCAAATAAAAAATAATTTTTGGGGGGGGGGGAGAAAACTGCACTCCCATACCGGTAGCGTACCAAGCTCTATCACCACACGAATTCTATCCGCCATTTTGCTAAACTCGTAAATGATGCGCATTTCGTATCCGACCAGTTTGTGGCACCGCGTCCCGCCTAACATCATATACGCATGAAGTCACCCCAGGTACTACTTTGTTATCCGACGGGTACGCAGTACCAAGCCACGCGTTACGTCATGTACGTATGGGGTCGCACCTGCTGCGCGTTGCTTATTCGACGAGTACATGCTGCCAGGCCCTGTGTTACGTCACAGACTTATAGTATCGCGCTGGTTACGCCATTCCCTTTTTTTTGTCTCAAAAGTATATCTAAATAACTTTAAACAGTATATGAGAGCACGCGAAAATCTAAATTTTAAACATTTATATATTTCTAACTGTAAAAAACTTATATTATGATAAATATATTTTGTCAAAATCGCGTCGGGTGCAACCTCCTTGCGCGCTCGGTGCGCGATTGCCATGTGACCTTAAGAAAAAGCATTTGATTGGTTCCTAACATTTCCCATTGAAACAGTTGAACGTCCCCACCAACTTTACTCATTCTCTACAGCGTTTGATGAGACACCTCTTCTGCTTAGAAAGCTTTTTTGAAAAGTGTTTTCCTCTATACACATTTTATACTACACACAACATGCAACGATCATCTTGATCAATATTCATGCTCTGTACATTAGCCTTCCACGTGTGATTGCCATGCATCTCAAACGTTCCATCAAAAAACAAATATGTGTTACACGATGCCCCTGGTGTGTGTGCTGCCTTTCGGCCTGGGTATTGCTGGCTCTAAGGAGCATTATCAGCCACGGGCAGACTGCACATCCTAGATGACATGCCATCTCATTAACGATAGTTTCCGCCCTCCCGACACATGCTACACTAATCTAAATTGCACACTCTGAGGTCAAAACTACAAAAGAAACGCACATAAGTACACTTCCTGGCCAGGCAGGAACTGAACAACGCCCAAGTCCCCGGAATAATTATTCACACCCTTACGTTGGCCTGGCGTACGCAAGCCCAGCCTACTTTACGTATGTATAAATAGGATTACCACGACGCCACACGTCCCTCTTCTTCCACACTACCAAACATGATTTGCCACATCCACCTCGCATCACAATGCGCAATAAAAAAAAGAAATGGATCCATGAGGTGTACTCCATCCTGACAATCAACATGGGCTCTAAATTGTGAGCCCTACTGCCTGTCGTCTACGAAAGGGATCCATGAGGTGTACACTCTCCTGCAATCAACACTCCATCTGAATGGTGAGCACTGCTGCCCGTAGTGTTTGCTCACACAACAATGACAGCAGGTAAGCAGAGCGGCCTGGGTGCACAGGGCCTCCAATCGAGTGCGCTGCGGCGAGAGGAGTGGGGTGCTTCAGCCTAGCTGCGCAGGTCCGAACAAACGATATTGCCATGTGTTATGATGTGATCTTTGACCTCATTCAGTCACATCTCTGTCTCATTTTAAAGACCGGATGGACTGTACTGTGTCAGGAATTCCCTCCCGCACATGAATTCCCTCCCACGATGCCACTTCTGTGAACCTGGTGCGCTTGGAGGAGAGCGGACTACAACTCCCAGAATGCCCTCCGGCAACCATTGCCTTATGCAACTCAAGAGTTCTGGTTACATAACACCAAGGGTAACGCCTAGTTTTCGTGTTATGCAACTCAAGAGTCATGGTTATACAACGCCGAGAGTACTACTTAAGGAGAAGATCACTGGGACTCAGCGTCGGATATTCTGATCTTTGCCGGAGTACCTGGTTGAGGTACACGGACCCGTTGGTGAGTTGAGCGGCGGAAGGAACATTCTAAGGAGCGGAGGAGAGGTGCTGGCGTGCGCTTCCTGCCCGTGTCCTGTCCCGTTCTGATAGCCGTATTCAAAGTCATTGGGCACATGTACCGTTGGTAGAGCCGAAGCTCCCAACGGCCTGACAAGTTGGAGAAAACGAGGTTGGTGCGAGCCGAAGCTCCCAAACCTCGTTACTTGGGTAAACACACGCTTAGAGCTAAGACGCTAGCCAGGAGGTGTTTCCGCGTCTTAGCCATCGACACTCGTAGGAGAACTGGGATAGGTAGAGCGGCTGCTCCCGTCCATTCTCTGCACCACCTTGGGTATCATTACTTAAACCCAGATACAAGAGACGCACACTAGGAGGTGTTCCCAGCGTCTTTGTGTTGTGGCTGTACTCTGGGGGATACTGGTAGAGCGGCTGTTCCCAGGTGGTAGAGAGCCTGGCCGGGTGACTCCCACGTGCCCCCCCGTACATTCCACAACCTTGGAACTACCCTTCACAGCGGTCGAGTGGCATTGTCGGCCACGGCTTAGCACTGTGCCCTCCGTTGGAGCATACCGGGTCCGGTGTGCATGCGGAGGACGGTTAGGAGAGCTGTGAATGGGTATCGTACTTTTACTGGTGATTCCAGTCCCTGTATTCTTTGTTGTCTGTAGTTGTTTATCTGTTTATTAAACCATCTTTAACCTCCATTGCTCTGGTCCGTCGTCTGTTTGTCCCAACCCCGAGAAAGCCAGGACGTTACATACTGTAGGCCTGAGCCAGCCGCCAGCGCTGCCCTACAGACACCTCTTCAGCGTGGTGCTGCGGGAGGGATGGGATGCATCAGCCAGACTGCACACGTGCGAATAAGCGATATTGCCATGTGTTATGATGTGATCTTTGACCTCATTCAGTCACATCTCTGTCTCATTTTAAAGAACTGCTATACCATAAGGTAGGCCTGAACCCAAGGGCAGTGCTGCCCTACAGACACCTGTTGAGGGCGGTTCTGCGGGAGGGGTGGGGCGCATCACCCTGAGTGCGCACGTGCGAAACAGCGATGTTGCCGTGCATAATGATGTAATCTCTGACCTCATTCAGTCACATCGGTCTAATTTTAAGAACCTGCAGGACCGTACTGTAGGCCTGAGCCAGCGGGCAGCGCTGCCCTACAGACACGTGGCGTTGGCTTTTAGGACACTGTAGTGAGCTCCTTACTAAGTGTACATGCACACAGGCTCCCGCCATTGCATTACACGTGCACATTATGCTTCTAACATGCGCTCTGTTCCTTTGTATGTGAACGTTGGCATAACATATTATTTAACCTTGTGTATTCTCGTGCACTCCAACTCCTCTTTGAACCACGATTACCACTAACAGTTGGTAGATCGTACTTCAAAAACGAAGGATGCACTCAACTCCTATTTTCTATCAAGCTTGAAATAAACCTTCATTTACCTCCAGACGTTTCCACCATTAAATTATTTCTCCCTTTTCAGACATTCCATTGATTGCCACAAGACGGGCGGAGCGGGAGCTGACCCCGCAATGATGCCATGGCATTCTGACACCTTCCATCGTGGTATCTAGACACCATCCCCGAATGGAGACCTGGTCTATTGTACAAACATACCCCGGACTAGGAGCTTGCACCAACACGTCGTGGGACACACCAGTGGTGGCAGGTGAGCAGTGAAGCCTCGGTGTACAAGACCTACAATTGAGCACAGTGCTGGAGAAGGGGTTGGGGTGCAGCACCATGGGTGGACAGGTGCATGCAAGCGATTTTCCCGTAGCTAATAATGTAGGACTATGTTATCAAACAACGGCGATAATCTTATCACCACTTTAGCGACAGGAAACTGCTGCTAAAGCAACGATAAGGGGTTGATAATATGCCCTTGTAAATTCCCATAGTAGCCCAGGTTCACACCAGAACCTGGGCTTCTAAGGGAATTCACAAGTGCATATTATCAACCCCTTATCGCCGCTTTAGCAGCAGTTTCCTGCCGCTAAAGCAGCGATAATGTTATTGCCCTTCCTTCATAATATGGCCCATAATGTCTGGCCTCATGTATTTAATTTTAAGGACTTGCTGAACCGCACTCTTTCTCGCAGACCCCAGCGTCCTAGACAAATAGGTGACAGAGGGTAAACACTAAGGGCTGGGTGCAATAGACCGACGCTCCGTCTCCTCCTCCCTCTCTTCTTTTGACTCTCCCTCCCCTTCTCCCTTCCACCCCCTCCCCCTCCCTTTCATTCTCACTATGGTCCTTTCATTCGCGCTACCATTCTTTACCTCTTCCACATAGCACACATACTTATGTTTCATTTTTGTCTTGCAGGTTTCCTACGCTGCTTCCACTGGAGTCCAACCCACGTTTTTTTTTTTTAATTATACTGTTCTATTAAAGTTACATTCCTATTTATTTCTGTTTTAATAAAGGTTACTTAATTTTTCAAATAAATAACTGAGTGTATATGTCTTCTTTTTCTGATGACACTGGTCTATTGTTTATTGTGAAAATCATCTGTTTATGTGAGATTTTAAGGACAACATTATTTAATATTAGAGTGCACCTACCAAACATAATCTGACTATTAGACAAATGAAGCCTGGGTAATTGTACAACTGCAGGAGTTCTACGAGTATCACTTTAGAACACCAGAAGTACTGCCCGTGTGATTACAGAACAAATAAGGCACTGCCAAGACTGCAGAGGCCCACCCTGCATATTTAAATAAAGACCCGGAGTGTGGCGATCCCCGGGCTTCAGTTGGCCTCGAACCCCCCCCAAACAATTAGTAAACAATACCCGGGAAGGTGGCGCTCCCCTAGGCTGCAAAACATCTCTGTGCCTTTCCGCGCCTAATTTACATGTGACATTAAGATCCCCAGTCCTACAGAGACCCCGCAATATAATTGGATTGGCCATGGAACATTACCCACCCATCAGGGGCCTCATTTAAAAGAACAAGTGAGACCCCGTTTTTTTTTTGTTCTGTTCTCTCCATTTTTACCATCCGCATCCCCTCTATTACAGAGATACAAGGTTTTCCTCCTCTTGCTTCAAGTAGTCGAACAAGTATGTGCTATCACAGGCTGGAAGCCACACAATGTCCAGCGAATGCACACCCCAGGACATTGTATAAGCTGCGCCTGAGAGGTCGCCCTCCCTACTACCATGATGCATTTGTTAGTATAAACGCATACTAACACTACTTACACACGTGTAGTACAGCGACCAGAATGCAGTGAAGCAGAGAAAGCGCAAAATCTAAAAATATAAATCCTACCAGAAGTCGGATGGCATAGTTCAATAAGCCGACGACCCTGGTATGAGTAGAAACAGCTACACGAACAAAACGGGTCTTCAGCACAACGCAAGCAATTTTGAAATATTGCTGAGTGGTGCCTTCTTTTTGCCTTCTCCCACTCGTTGCCAAATTTATGTAGTGAAGAGGCAGACAGCAGTGAATCCAATAAGTAGATTTATTACAAGAAGAAAAGACACCTGAAACAACCGCCAACAGGAGCAGACAGCAAAGCAACCGTCTAATCCAGCACCGTGTACAAACTCCGCAAGATTACCCTCATGACAGCCCTACATTCTAACATTACATACTGAGGGCCATATTATCAAGGAACGGCGTTAAAATTATCGCCGCTTTAACTGCGATAATGGGCTTGATAATATGCCGTAGAGAATTCCAATAGAAGCCTATGTTCTCGTGTTAACATGGGCTTCTATTGGAATTCTCAACGGCATATTATCAAGCCCATTATCGCCGTTTTAGCAGCAGTTTCCTGCCGCTAAAGTGGCGATAATTTAAACGCCGTTCCTTGATAATATGCCCCTTAGATTCTAGTAGAATTACATACTAACATTCTAATATGACTTACAATGGAATACTACACAGAGCACATGACTTTACAGCAATGAGCTCATAGTTTCATCCACGAGTCTTGACACCGGTAGGGGTAAGACTTTCGCTTCCCACTCCCTATATTGTATAAACGTAAACTAACACTTCTTCCACAAGTGAGAAAAACAGCACAAGTTGCACCACTCAAAATGTCCAATATAGTTTAAATTAGGACTAATTTAAACTATATTGGACATTTTGAGTGGTGCAACTTGTGCTGTTTTTCTCACTTTCACTCCAGAACTTGGAATAGCACTGTGTTGGCGGGTGCTAATCAAGTTTGCACACTCATGGTGAATGAAAATATCACCATTAGATAGAATGGGATAATCCTAAATCCGGTGCTGTCCCAGAGGGATACCGCTAGCTTTGTTTTCTTTTACTTCTTCCACAAGTATGCTACAGCGCCCAGAGCACATCACTTTACAGCAATGAGCTCACAATTTAGGCTCACGGTTAAATCCCAGAGTCTTCACACCAGTGGTGATGAGTAGTTTGCTTCTCACTCCCTATATACTATAAACGCATACTAACACTACTTACACACTTATACTACAGCGGCTAGTATCCTACACCGCCCAGAGCCGATCACTTTACAGCAATCAGCTCGGTTTCATCCCCAAGTCTTCACACTGGTAGGCGTAACTACTTTGCTTCCCGCTTCCGGTATACTATCAACACACAGTAGTAGTCAGTAGTTCGCTTCCCACTCCCTGTATGGTATAAACGCCTACTAACACTACTTGCACACGTATGCTACAAACACCAGACCACATCACTTTACAGCAATGACCTCACCGTTTAGACTCTCGGTTTCACACCCGAGTGTAGCACCTTATCATATCACCACCATGCCACTCTGAGCAACACCGCACTTTCAGACCCTTAACAATGATAACTACCTACTGGCGACCGCCAGTAGGTAATCAAGAACAAATTACAATAGTGCCTTGATTCTTTTAGCTTTCAAAAATTCTCTCTATTACTGTCTTTCTACTTTTCCATATAAATAGTTTTTTAAAATATTCTAGTACACACATCGAAGTCAGAAATGCAACGTATTCTATCAACACACTTTCTAGAACATTCTACAACACGTGGAGGTTAAAAGTTCATAATTTTTTTTAAACCTAACGATATTTTTTTGCAACATTTTCTCAAACATTTAACGACACGTGCAGGTTAAAACTTCGCGATTGTTTTAAGTTCGAACAGTGCCTTCCAAATGCAAGTAGCAGGTGTGGTTGAGTTGAGCAAATTTACTATAATATGTACGTGCAAACTGCTTTTTCTTAACCAATCACAAACATACTTTTCCACAAAACGAATGTGTACCCTACTTTTAAAAACAATGGTTTTCATCTCCCAATCAGGTACCGTTTTGTATGCGAAAAGAAACTAGTTCCCCCATCTTTAAACATATCTCTTATTCTACGAAGGAACTGCATGAGCTACAGACATCTTTCCATACCTTCCAGCCTTACCTTCAAAATGCTAGTGTGGATCGTAGGACATAGCTATGTTTTCTGGTGCAAGAGGTATGCAGAACAGAGACGTATTGACTTAGACCTAGGTTTACAAAATATGGACATTAAATGGTTTGGACAGAGAGTATTGAAGTGGCACCAATTGTTGCCTTTGGTTAAAACCTGTTTGCATCTCCAACACCCTGACCTCATGATTGTGCACTGTGGTGGAAACGACCTAGGCACATTGACTGGAGTAGATTTGGAAATGCTTATGAAGGACACCTTTGTACAATTGATGTTACTTTTGCCTCAAACTGTCTTTGTATATTCCAATATATGCCAAAGACAGAAGTGGAAATGGTCCAAATAATTTTGTCCTCAGATTGAAAAATCTCGGAAAAAAGTTAACAAAGCTGTCTCTGCATACCTCAGAGACCACAAAATGGGGACCATATACAAAACAAACATACGTTTTGAAATGGCGGATATATACAGAAGTGATGGAGTACACTTCACAGATCAGGGAAACCGAGTTTTCCTGAATAACTTGAAGCTGTGCATCCGCACTTATATGTAGCTCCAACTAATGAACACATGGGCTCTTTTTAGAGCCACCCTATAACTTACAACTTAGGTCCCCTATTTTAGGGCCATATAACACCAACTCCCACACCCCCGCCAAAATGTATTCTCCACACAGCTGTGGCGCAGCAGCCAGACCATCTCACTTTGCAGCACAGACCTCTCGCTTTGATCCCCAGCTCTACTCACCCATAGGGGTGAGTAGTTTGCGCTCTCCAAATACCATATTGATTTACCTTCGCACTCCCTCTACAACACCACCTAAGCACAATACACAAGCTACAATGTTCTAAACAAAAGTTCATCCAAGTACCTATAACTACATGCTGACACTACTTGCACAGATGTGGCACAGTGGCCAGAGCACATGACTTCACAGCATATGACACACAGTTTGGGCTCACGCTTTAATCCCAGACTCCGACAGCAGCTCAGTTTAGCAACATGAGACTCTAGAGAATACCTCATATATATTCCGTACCCCAGGACTTTCATACCAGTACGGGTCAGTAGTTTGTCCTAGTAGTTATAAACACATCCGGACACTACTTCCACAACTGCAGTGCAGGTGCCAACGCATATGACTTCACAGCATAAGACACACAATTTGAGCTCACGCTTAAATCCCAGAGTCCCGCACCAGCTCACCTTACCCGCATCAGACTCTACCCAATACCTCACTTAATTTACGTAGCCCACCACTTACACACCAGTAAGGGTAAATACTTCTATAGCACACCCTAAACACCCCACAGAGGTTACAGTGCTCCTACCCTCCTATTTCCCACTTTTCCCCCCCTTTTTTCACCTTACTCGCTTCAACGGAATCACAAAATGGCGGCCAACACTTCCTAGTTGCAACCGCTCGCAGCCAATCAGCAACAAGCTCGTGCTCGTAACACCTCAGTCAATCAGATGGCCGAATTCTCAAATATCGATATCTGTAAATTTCGATATTTCTCAAAAACTACTGAACAAATTTACACCAAATAAACAAAAGCGTGCTTTCTAGACCAAGACCCTTCTCCCTGCCAAATATGGGGTAATTCCGTTCACCCATTCGACCTGAAGCCTTGTCTAAAGTTTCCTATGGAAATTAACATGGAGAAAACACGTTTTGGGACCCCCCTTTTTTCTCGGCCCACCCAAACTTTGAACATAGGAGCTGATCTCAACAAAGAATTAGTTTTGAAAATTTCGCGAAGATTCGTCAAAGTTATTGGGAATAGAATGTTGCCATTTTCCTATGGTAACTAGGTCCTAACTATAACTACCTACTGGCGACTGCCAGTAATGTAATGTAATATAAGAAATATATATATATATATATATATATATATATATATATATATATATATATATATATTCACTCACGCGACCGTAATCCTCTGCTGATGCTAATACTGTATTTAGACACTTATTTGCCCATGTCTTCTTCCATTAAATTTTAGCTATACATATATTACAAATATTTTTTTTTTCATAAAGACACATATGTCATCAGCAGAGGATTACGGTCGCGTGAGTTATAGTTGCCTACAGTAACTATAACGGGGGAATTTCATTGTTTTTTTTATCAGTAAAATGTCCAGCTAACTATAACATGTGTGGAACCTATGGTTTTTTCAGTGAATTTGCAAGGTTTTTTAAATGCTAATTCCTAACTATAACGTGTGTGAAACCTATGGTTTTTTCAGTGAATTTGTACGGTTTTTTAAATGCTAAGTTACTTTATGCCATTTGTGGCGTGCGCGCCCACTTAACGCAGTTCGTTCCGTGCGTGCACGGTGCGCTTCGCGCACCGTGCGCGCACAGTGAGCACGCGGTGCGCTTCGCGCACCGCGTGCCCACGTTACGCTAGATAGGCCATGAACGCACGATGCGCTTCGCGCACCGTGCGCACATGGAAGACATATGATGAGCATCGTTGTGACAGGTAAAATATATGTTTTGTTTTGCTGTAATAAGCCATGCACAAATGGTGCCCTTCGGGCACCATTTGCGCACGGGGTGGGGAGAATGTGGATATTTTTTTTATTTATTTATTATTTATTACCGTACGCGTACGGTAAGCGTAATCGGCGAAATTTTCGAAAAAATTAAAATTGCCTTTTTTCACTTGGGGGATCGTTGGGGACTCCCTCGACATGGCTAGGTGCTTGGGAGCTGTCTAAACAGCCCCTTTACATGTTTTTGCACTTTGTTTTTCAACCCCCTGTCAGAGTGCGAGAGAGAAAATGGCGGCCGCTGCTTCCTGGTTTCGACCGATTCGAATGTTTACTAAGATCTAACGGCCAATCAGAATCGCGCTCGCGCACGTCACCGTACGCGTACGGTAAGCGCACCGTAAGCGCACCGTAAGCTGGCTCAGATATATATATTGATTTAAAGGCTATTTTCTCAGAATCTACTGAACAGATTTACACCAAACCTACAAAAGGCACTTCCTTGACCTGAGGACTACCTCTCTGCCAAATTTCATTAAATTCTGTTCAGCCGTTCGGGCTGTAGCTCTGTCTAAAGGTCCTATGGAAAAATGCATGGGAAAAACGCGTTTTGGGACCCCCCTTTTATCTCAGCCCCCGCTTGACGAATCCCCCCGAGACTTTCAGGGTAGGAGCGGAGCTCAACGCCCCACCTATTTTGAAAATTTTGCGAGGATTCGTCGACCGGCGCCAAAGTTATTCAAAATAGAATGTTGCGGATTTCCTATGGTAAGAGGGTCCTAACTATAACTATCTACTGGCGACCGCCAGTAGATAATATATATATATATATATATATATAATGTAAAACTAACCCTCCTGTTACCTCCTGTAAGTCTCTCTCAGCAGGATTGCTGAGAAGATGTCAGAGGCCACGCCCCCTTTCTCCACCACTCTGAAAACAAGCCTCCTGGTGCACTACTAGTTGGGGGCTAATTCCCCTTTGCTCCAGAGGGACCTTGGGGGGGGGCAAGAAGCCCCCCTGGGACCTCTTGAAAGTTCTATGCAGCGGAATTCCTGAGAGCTGGTTGGAGGCCCAGCCTCCTTTCTCCACCACTCTGCAAATGTGACAGCTAGTTAAAAAAACCTTAGAAATTCACTAAGAAGCCAAAGGTTACAGGAACGGTATAGTTAGGAATTAACATTTAAAAAAACCTCAGAAATTCACTGAAAAACAGGTTACAAGGACGTTATAGTTAGCAAATAGAAATTTAAAAACCTTAGAAATTCACTAAAAATACACAAAGGTTACAGGCACGTTAAAACTAGTATCAGATTTTACTCATACAAAACCAGAGAAATTCACACCCCCAAAATGCACTGCATATGACCTCAAATATTACATAATTCATGACATGGTCAGAATCAAAAACCAGTAGGCAAACAACGCAAAAAGGGGGTGGGGGAGACATTGGCACCTGCTGAGTGTGATTTTCTTTTCTAAGTTATACAGTTGTTTGCTTAATAGCTGTTCATATAGTTTGTTAATATAGTTTGTGGTAATTTTATGTAGTAAAATTGTTTTGTCGCAATAAAGTTTAAAGTTACTTCTGATTTCTTTGTTTAATACTTTTTTTATGAATTTCAATTTTCTTATAGTATTGCAATACTCACTAAAACTGGCAGTTCCATCTTCAGGGACTGTAAATATGGCGATCTCTATCTCTATCCCTATCCCTATATATATATATATATCTCACTGAAAAAACCATAGGTTTCAGGGGCGTTATAGTTAGCTGGACATTTCCCTCGTACAAAACCCTAGAAATTCCCCCGTTATAGTTAGTTCAGCTAACTATAACTCGCGCCCCCGCAATGCACTGCTGTTGACGTCACATATTACATCACTCATGACATGGTCAGTGACATCACTGATGACATCTCAAATGACAATGTTTTTATTGCGTTTTTTAAAAATATGTTTTTATATTTAGAAAAATATTTTTTAAACTATATTTTCAAAACTTTGTTTTATTTTTTTATTACATTTTTTTGGGATTCGCGCACCCTATGCGCACCGTTCTAGATCCCTACGCGAAAGCATCCGCGCACGGTATGCGTTGGGTACGTGTTTGATGCGCGATTGCAATGCGACCGGTACGCTACTCCAAGCCTATAAGCGACACGTATGATGTACGTAACGCGACGCGTGCGCGCTTCCGCAATGCGTCATATGCGTGTAGGACGCGATGGGTGCGCGGATCCGGCGAAATATTTAACTTTTAAAAAAACATATATATATGTATTTCATGTGAATATTAATTGAACACAAACTGTATACTACTCATGAAAGTAATATATTTTTTTATATCTAATCCTATATTCCTTTTAAATTCAATTTGCAGATGCGCGCTGGTTGCGTGCTGCGTAAGCGCACGGTGCGCAGATCCCATGTGACCTGCAAAAAAAGAGATTTGATTGGTTCATTACACTTCCTATTCTAACTATTGAAAGACTCCACCCATTTCAATCATTCTTCTTTGAGCTTCTTTGGATGAACATCTCACACCTTAGAACTAGAAGAAACTTTTTGGGGAAGATTTCCACAGCTGCAATTTTTCTGAAGACAATGGCTTCTGCACAGCAGCCACCATCAGATTCAAACCATTCGTCCGATGAGGAATTTGTTGTGGAACCTCCACGCACAGAAAGATACACCTCTGAGGTGTGGACATTTTTTACCTTCCCAGAAGGACAAAATAAAGCTAATTCTACAAAAGTGACATGTAAAATATGTCAAAGAGTGCTTTCCAGAGGAGATCCATCAAAAAAATACTCTTGTGGGACTGCGAGTATGTTAAAACACCTGAAGACTCTGCATCCCGTGAACCTGGCCAAGCAGGAATGCAGAAGACTCCGACAGCAGCCTCAGCCAACAGTGGCAAGCACTTCTGCAACATCACCATCGAACACTCACCCAGACATACGTCCAGAATTTGGAAAACTAAAAATTAGTTGCATTAAATGCAACAAACTGCTATGTTACGGTGAGCAGTCAATTGAACTAATCTGCCTAGCGCGGCAAAACCACAAGTGCTAAACTTGTGTTTATTTTTTTTTGTTGCAGAAGTTGACTGTTTTGTTCCTCCTGTTGTCTTTTTTTTCTTTTGAAAAAAACTAAAAAATAAAAAATGAAAAAAGAAAAAAGAAGGAAAAAAAACTTCTTCTATGAACTAACTTTCCTGGTTTAAAAAAAGAGCTATATTTGTTTGTCTGTGAAAGTTTAGATGAATGTATGTGTAGTAAGTAATTGACTGAATGAATGCATTAGTAGCGTATGGTGAATGTATAAGTGCAGAACTATGAGGAAGTGCTGCAGCATCACACAGTAACCTCTTTAACTGCAGTGTGCTGTAGTACTTTCGAAGCACAGGGATGCAACATAAGTACATAAATATGTTGCAAATCTATATTTCTCTCTGCACGGCTGCTTAAACTGCAGCCATGTGGTGACACAGGCACCCTTGCACCATAGTGCAAGGATATCTGTGTCATGTGCTGTTTGTTTTTCTGCAGGAAGACACCTTCCTGCACAAAAACAATCAGAACATTCATTTTCCTCCTTCAATGTATGCTGAACATTTTAGCATGCATTGAAGATGTAAAAATGTGGAGAAATGAAAATAATTCTCCTTGTTGTGCTTTCTTATACCAATTTTAGAATGGTGCAGCATTCACACACATATTGAGATTTATGATTTCTGATAAATCTAGAGATGTGTCTTTTTTCTATGAGTATTCAGTGCAATCATGCACAACAACACTTATAGAACACCCTTTCAACGCAAAGTGGTGTGTATGATGACGTATTTACATGGAGTAGAAAAAGTGCACAGACTGCCTTTTCCTCTCTTTGTAAATATGAAAGACTGTCTTGCGCAATAACTTACAAAAAGTGACATATTTCTGTTTTTAAAATTGCTTGCGAATGATAGAAGGTAAGCACAGAGTTTTGTCTGCAAAGATGTTCAAAGAAGAATGATTCAAATAATTGCGGTCCTTCAATAGGTACAATGGGAAATATTATAAACCCCTCAAATCTCTTTTGTTGCAGGTCACATGTTATCTGATTATGGTCAGATTTTAAAACTACATAGGTATAAACAGAGTGTTTTTAGAAACGTGTTTCAACTTTGTAGCTTCTTGCAGACCTCCTCAGTCTGCATATTGAGACTTAGTTAAACTTACCTTCACAGTAATAGGAATACAAATTTTTATTTTTTCCAGATTTTCATTGCAATCTAAATTGATATAAATTGCTTATTTTAAAATTTGGATCTGTGAAAGAAAAGAAAAAAAAAATATAACACGTAATAATAAATTTTTTACAACACAGCATAATTTCCACAAAGTAATTTGTTTGCCTTTTTTGCTGTTCTCAGAATATATTGAATTTCACTAGAAATAGTGATTTCAATCGTACTCATCACTTAACAGCGGGCAAAAAAAAAACAATCAGAAAGATTGTTAAAAAAAACCCAACATGCTATTCTCAGTAAAATACCACAAAATACAAATCACACATGTATGAAATGCTTATGGCTTACAATTTTTTTATAACTTTAACTTATAAAAACTGTAAATATTGCCGCTTTAAAATATTCACCGAATCAATGACCACCAAAAAGTCCATAATTCAAAAATATAACTTTCCTTGAGACCAAATGGTATTTTTGCACTCCTTCTTTATGTAAATTGTCCAATGGTAGTCCTATTAAATTATAATAATAAATTCCTCAGAGAATGAATTATCTTCCTAAAACTTTGACTTTAAAAATATTCGGTAGGGGGGAGGAGCCTAGCGCTTGACCAAGATGGCCGCGTGAGCTTTGAGCTCCCGGGACCCACGCGCCCTCCGTCGATTATCCTGACTTAAATCCTGTTACACATGCACGGCATCCTGTAGATGACTCATTGCTGAGGCGATTGATGCTGTCCGGGGTCGGATCGCCCACCGGTGACCGGAGTTGTGCACGGCGGAAGATTGAGGCCTACCTCCAAGGGATGCCGGGGCTGGAGTTGGCAAGATGCCCGGCCACTAATTGAACAACAGCGGCCTGGCGAGGTGTGAACTGGCGGACGGTGAATGCCGTACTTTCACTTTCACTTTCTCGCCCTTTGTTTGCCTAGGCCCGGGAGTGCATCCTGATGCTTCACTATCCTCCGGACGCCTTGCGCCCTACTCTGACTGGCTATTGCAGATCCGGCTTCTCCTGTTCCCTCTGACTGAGAGAGGGTCGTCTCTCTGCACCGGATCGCTCTGTGCCAGCAATGTCGGGTAGAGCAGAGGTGGATAGGCCGAAACCCAAGGCTACCAGACGGGGAGCCTATACCCAATCCAACAATATGGACCGCTATGCCCAGCAGAAGGGATCGCCTGGTGGATCGGGCCAGTCGCTGGACGCACAGAAAGCTGACTCATCCCCGACCTCGGAGCTCTCGTTGCAGGATGTCATGGGAGCGCTCGAGGGGATGCAGACCTCGATTGGGCGACAGTTTGATGCCCTGGCGCATAAAGTGGATACTATCTTGGTGGATGTCAACCTGATCCGCGCGGATCTGGGCAAAACCAATGAGCGGGTTAAGTCCCTTGATCTCAAGACCACTGGCCTCACTGATGATGTCTCGGGAACTTCAGACCGAAGTTCGTAAGCTGCGGGCCGAGAACGACCTCTCCGCCCGCCGGCTGGAGGACTTTGAGGGCCGGGCCAGGCGTAACAACGTGCGCATTATTGGGGTCCCGGAATCCTTGGGCGAGATCTCCGTAGACCTGCTCGTGGAGGACTTGGTGCTTAACCATCTGAAGCCTAAGGGCCTTGGGAAGTTTTTTGCAGTTGAGCGGGCTCACAGAGTTCCTGGCGGGAGGCCCAGGGCGGGAGCCCCCCCCCCGAGACCGATTGTCGCTCGGCTCTTTCACTTCCGAGATCGGGATGCTATCCTGCAAGCATCGCGGGTGACGGGCCCGGTCCCTTTTCAGAACGCCTCAGTGAGCTTTTATCCTGACTTCACCCAGTTGGTGCAAAAGCAAAGGCAGAGTTTCCTGGGGGTGAAGAAACGTCTTCGGGAGAGGGACCTGAAGTATGCTATGCTTTTCCCTGCCAGGTTACGTGTGGTGTATGAGGACCGGACTTTCTTCTTCGAGTCGCCTGCCATGGCCGGGGACTGGTTGGACGCTCTGCCCCGGCGACGGACTGGCGGGGATGCTGACACAGACGTGGAAGGTGACCGGGATGGGCAGGGCTGATGCCTTTGGAGCCGGACTGTCCTGCTTTGGTCCCGGACAATGACTTGCAGCTGATTGCAGTACTACGGAGGGTTGCGGGGGGAAGATGGGAGCTCTTTCCTCCCTCAGGGTACTTTTTGTAGTTTTGTGTTTTGGTAGGGCGACAGGCACACTGCAAGTTGGGGGGGCTTTGTAAGCTGCAGCAGGGGTGCAGGGTGGGGGGGAGAGTTGGGATGTTGGGGGGTTTGTTTTTGCAAGGCGTAGTAATGGTTGTCAGGCTTGTTCAATGGTGGCTCTTCGGGTGGGGGATGGGCCTCTTTGTGTGTGGGGATGGGGGTAGGGGCTTAAATATTATTAGCTGGAATGTCAATGGCTTGGGAGATCGTATTAAGCGGGGGATAGTCTTGCAGTTCTTGAAACGGTCTTTGCCGGATGTGGCCCTACTGCAGGAGACACACCTCATAGGTAATACTTGCTATGCTCTCAATAGGAAAGGTTACAAACTCATCGCTCATTCGGGATTCTCCTCAGGCTCCAGGGGTGTGGGCATCCTGGTTAGAGCTTCACTACCTTTGGAGGTGGACTCCACCATTGTTGATGATAGGGGGAGGTTTGTGGCGGTGGCGGGGAGGTGGGAGGGAAGAACGTTGGTGTTGGTTTCGGTTTATGTCCCTCCCGCCCTGCAGGCCTCCACGTTTGCAGATCTGGGTAGGGCCTTGTTGGACCTCCCGGAGGGTATGCTAGTGGTGGGGGGGGGGACTTTAATGCTGTTGGCTCTGGGTTGCTCGATAGGTACCCGCCCAGGGACACCGGGGGGGCTCAGAAGTGGCTTCCAGACTTTATAGATACTCTCGGCTTGGTTGACTGCTGGAGGCTCCGGCATCCCACGCAGAGCCAATATACCTTCCACTCCGGGGCGCATGGTAGTCTCTCTCGGATTGATTATCTGCTCACTCTGGCTGCGCATGCCTCATTGGTATCGGAGGCTAGGCATATGGCACGGGGTATATCTGATCATTCGCCAGTGTGGGTCCGGCTGGATGTCGGTCGCGAGGGAGGGGGTAGGGTTGCTCCTATTAACCCCTGGTACTTTCGTGATCCCAAGATGCGTAGTGCGCTGCTGAAGACAGTTGACCACTATTTTAAGGACAATCAGGGCTCCGTTGACTCGGCTGTGTCGTTGTGGGAAGCATTTAAGACCGTGTTGAGAGGGGAGGCCCTCTCCTTGGTAGTGGCCGCCAAGCGCCGGAGAGATGGCGAGGTTATACAGGTTGAGGATGAGATCGCGGCTTTAGAGGTGGCCCTGGAGGTGGAGGTTACAGCGGCCTCACTGCATAATCTGAGCTTGAAGCAAGCGGAATATAGGGACCTGGTGGCGAATGCCGCCAAGACCCTCAGTAGGGAACAGTAAGGTCGCTTGTATGATGTTGGTGATAAGGCTGGGAAACTCCTAGCGTGGCTGGATAAAAAAAGAACGTGTTAATAGAGTGGTGCCGGAGCTGACGAAAGAGGGGGGAGAGGTGGTTGTTGATCCCGAGGGTATAGTACAGTGTTTTTCGGATTATTTCCGTATGGTTTACGCCTCGGTTTCGGATAGGCCAACTGAGGATTCGTGTGACCTTCTGCGTGACATCTCTCTGCCCTGCCTTTCTGACGTAGATAGAGAGGACCTCGATGGAGATATAACGGTTGATGAGGTGGCGGGTGCTATCCGCGCGCTGAACTCGGGCAAGGCCTCAGGCCCAAATGGTTTGCCGATTGACTTGTATAAGCTGTTCCCGGATAGGGTCGCTCCTCACCTGCGGGCCATGTTTGTGGAGGCGCGGGGGAGGGGGTTCCTTCCGTTGGACCAGCGACTGGCGACGATTGTGGTGATACACAAGGACGGTAAACCCCGGGACAAGTGTGCCTCCTATCGGCCAAAATCACTCCTTAATGCTGAGCCGAAAATTCTGGCTAAAATCCTGGCGGGCCGCTTGGTCCGGGTACTTGGAGATTTGATCCACCCGGATGAATCGGGTTTTATCCCGCACCGTAACACTGCGTTAAACCTTAGACGTCTTCATGGAGTGATTGCCAGGGCGAGCACGCTGCGAGAACCAGCTATTGTGGCGTCTCTTGACGCCACGATGGCTTTTGATACGGTGGAGTGGGCATATCTGTGGGCTGTGCTTGCCAAGTTCGGCTTTGGCCCTGGGTTTGTGAGCTGGGTGAGGTTGCTTTATGAGGGTCCCCTTGCGAGTGTTGTGGTAAACGGGCGGGCGTCGACTCCGTTTCAGCTTGGGAGGGGCACCCGACAGGGTTGCCCCCTGTCGCCTTTGTTGTTCGCCCTTGCTCTCGAACCGCTGGCGGCGTGGATACGCTGGCACCCGGATATACGTGGGCTTAGATGGTCGACTGACCACGAGGACCGTATCTCGCTCTATGCCGATGATATCCTGTTATATCTCGCCTCGCCCAAGAACTCGCTTATAGTGGTTTGTGACGTTCTGACATCTTTTGGTAAGAACTCTGGTCTTGTCATCAATTGGAGTAAGTCATATCTGTATGTTCTGAGTGGCGATGTTCCACCTGTCCCGCGCAATTGTTCGATCCAGATCGCCCAGCAGGGTTTCTTGTACCTGGGGATTTTTATCTCCACTGATTCCACTTTGCGGTATGAGAGGAACCTGCTCCCTCCCCTTGCGCGTTTGCGGCGGGATGTTGCGGGCTGGCGGAGGATGCCGATCTCCCTCCTCGGGCGCGCCGCCTTGTTCAAAATGATGTCTCTTCCCCGATTCCTCTACGCCTTGCAGAATACTCTCGATTGGGTCCCGGCCAGTTACTTTCGGGAGGTCGAAAGCCTCCAACGATCGCTGTTGTGGGATGGGAGGCCGCACATAGCGATTGCTAAGTTGACGCTTCCATGGTACGACGGGGGTATTGCGCTTCCGGACATTCGACGTTATTACTGGGCCACCCAGTTGAGCGCGATTAATCATGGTTTCTATGGTCCGGCGCTAAGCCCCGGCTACGCCATGGACCGGTGGTTGTTGCGCGGCGGTAATTATCACAGAGCGTTGTACTCGAGGTCGCTGGACTCGTCCCTTACAGGGCCTACGGGGGTGGCGGTGCGGGTGTGGAAGTTGGCTGCTGACTCGCTGGGCTGGAAGGATAGGCTCACACCCTTGCTACCCCGTTGTTTGACTCTGAAAAATTGGGGAAGCTTTGGCATACAAAAGGATTTGAGAAATGGGACTTGATCGGTATCTCCAGGGTTGGAGATTTGCTGATTAAGGGTAGGGTGAAGTCCTTTGAAGAGCTGCAGAAGGAGTATGAGTTGGGGAAATCCGAGTTTTTTCGCTATGTCCAGGTGCGTCATGCCCTACGGTCAGTTCTCGTAGAAGGTGAGAGGGTGCCTGAGTCCTCTCCCTTGGAGGACCGGATCCTCGATGGCCATATGCCAGAGAGTACGATCTCTCTTATTTATAAGAAATTGATTAATGTTCGGGCTGACCTGCTATTGGGGTTGCGGGATCAATGGACTAGGGACGGTCTTGAGCTGGATGACGAGGACTGGCAGTCTGCGGTCTCCTCTCCTAAGGAGGTCGCGATTCCGTCGCGTCTGCGGCTGGTGCAGCTCAAAATAGTCCACAGAGTTTATGTTACGGGGCCAAGGCTGGTTCGTATGGGATTTTCTGAGGAGGGCTTATGTAGGAGGGGCTGTGGTATGGTGGGTACCTTCCTGCATATCATTTGGGAGTGTGGCGTCATCATGGAATTTTGGAGGAGAGTCCATGCGGTAATGGGGGAGGAACGGGCATTGTTATGCAGCCGGAGGCGCGGTGTTGTCTCTTGAATGTTTGGGGGCCTACTGATTATGATGAGGCACAGACCCAGTGGGTGACTCTGGGTAACATGGTGGCTAAGCGAGACATCGCGCGCCTGTGGGGCTCCGCGGGACCCCCCACAATGGCTGCGTGGAAGGAAAACATGGACTGGAATATGTTTAGGGAAAAGACAGTATACTGCGCTAGAGGGCGCCCTCGGAAGTGGCATGCTATTTGGGGGCGGTGGAACCAATACAGGGGGGGCATATGTCTGGCTCCTGATCCGGATCCCCCCCGAGGAGCAGCTCTCTCCTTAGCATTCATTCCAGCTCTGTAATTGACTTATTGAGTCTCTGCTTTTCCCCTTTTCCTCTTATCACAGCACTGTGACTGATAGACGAGGGGGGTCCGGTCTCCCCTGAGGGGCAATCACCAGGTGTATTCAGTGTTTTTTCGCCTTGCTTGGGTTTGGTTTGTGTTTGTGTTTATTTAAAATAGAACCTTTTTGCTTCTCCTTTCTGTGCACTGTGGACGCTCATTTGTACTGCTCTTTTGAAGCTGCCGAACCTCCGGGTTGTCGGCTGAATAGCTGTGTCCCTGATTTTGATGAATAAAGGTTTTAAAAAAAATATATATATATTAGGTAGGAATTTTGTAATTCCCTAGGCAAACTTTGTTTAAAAACCAACTGAGAATCTTTACAAAGAGTCCAGCCTTTGTCACATTTTAGATAGGCAGTGTAATGTCCAGATGTGGTGGAAAGACCATCATGGAAAATTATAGCAATTGCTACAAAAGTCCTTCCTGATATTGATAGTTGTGCTGCTACAAATTGCTTTATTAAAGTATCCAATTTTCTTCCGTCAGCTGTACAACGTTGCATCATTAAAATTATGTATTTTCCATATTTTGTTAAGAATAATGTGGATAACATTTCTGATTTACATTGGCTACACTCCATGTTTTGAATTGCACCTTTCACTAATTTATTGAAAGACACTGATTTACAGTCTGGTAATGTTAAATACGGAAATCTCTCAGTGTCTACATTGGTGCTACATGTATACATGCAATTTTCACTATCATATTCCCATTTGTAAGAAAGGCCAAAAATATTTTCTATTTCTACACCTTCATTTTCAAAAATGGTAAGCATATACATTAAAAATTCCTGAGCATCTTGTTGGATATTTTGTGAAAATTGTGTAGAACCAGAACACACATCCAAAACACTACGAACATCTGAAACAGATTGTATTTTACTTGTATCTGTTGTCAACTTTTCATAAACAGAATGCAACAGAGAACAAAATCTTTTTTGCCGATTCTGCATAATTTGTTCTCGGAAACCCTCCAGATAAAAAACATTGACCACTACATTAGCATAGCAGTTGACACCTGAACTATTGTCAAACTGATAACCAACAATCTCTTCAACAGTGTCCAATTTCTTTTTACCTGCAATCACAACATTTTCCCTTCTCTACACCTTTAGAACAGATATTCTCTAACCTTCTTTTTCGACCAACCACACGCTTTTCAAATACAGGATATTGACCTAAATATGGAGCATACACCCTTCTTAACCTATTAGACTCTTTTACACAGTTTGCACTATCCTAGGAGTTAACCAAAACTCATTCACTAGTCTGGAAGGGGTAAGGGGACTGCACACAATCTACATATTTAACTACTGCACTTTAGTGTCAAACCCTGACTTAGTTTATAAATGCATAAGCAATGACTGGCTTCTAATGCTACTAAAACTTGACAACATGACAGGTTTAAAAACAATTGTATGTCAGCAAATACATAATTTTACCAAATGCTTCTCACAGTGGTTCCCAAATGCACACAGACTCACAGTGTGATTCTAGCCAAGCAACATTATCCCTAGGAGTTTATCAAAACTCATTCACTACTGTGCAAGGGGTAAGGGGACTGTACACAATCTACATATTTCAGTACTACACTTTAGTGTCAAAGCCTGACTCATTGTGGCACCTCGGCCAGGGCGACTGACTCCGGAATCTGAGGATCACGGTTCGATCCCCGGCACCAGAGGCAGATTAGTCCAGCACCATGTGACTCTGGGCAATAGCTTGCTTAATCTTCCCGACGGCCCCCAGCACCTAGAGACCCTTACGGGTGATTGTTCGCGCTTTACAAATGTGGATTATTATTATTATAAGCAAAGACTGGCTTCTAATGCTACTAAAACTTCACAACATGACAGGTTTTAAAACAGTTATCTGTCAGCAAATGCACAATGTTTCCAAAAGCTTCTCTCACAATCCTTACCCGGAAGGAACACAGACTCACAGTGTGATTGTAGACAAGCAACACTATCCTAGGAGTTTACCAAAACTCATTCACTAGTCTGGAAGGGGTAAGGGGACTGCACACAATCTACATATTTAAGTACTGCACTTTAGTGTCAAAGCCCGAATCATTTGAATCAATGCACAACTAAAGACTGGCTTCTAATGCTACTAAAACTTGACAACATGACAGGTTTTAAAAGTTATCTGTCAGCAAATGCACAATGTTACCAAATGCTTCTCTCACAATCCTTACCCAAATGCACACAGACTCACAGTGTAATTTTAGACAAGCAACACTATCCTAGGAGTTAACAAAAACTCATTCACTAGTCTGGAAGGGGTAAGGGGATTGCACACAATCTACACATTTAAGTACTGCACTTTAGTGTCAAAGCCGGACTCATTTTATCAATGCACAAGCAATGACTGGCTTCTAATGCTACTAAAACTTGACAACATGACAGGTTTTAAAACAATTGTCTGTCAGCAAATACACGATTTTACCAAATGCTTCTCTTACAATGCTTACCCAAATACACACAAACTCACAGTATGATTGTAGACAGACAACGATCCCTTGTACAAAACACATTTCCTAGTCTCCAAGATCTAAGGTGACTGCACACATTGCAAAAAATCTACTACTACAGATTAGTACCAAAATGTTTCTCTCAAAATGATTCCTAAATGCACACAGACTCACTGTGTTGTCCTAGACAAACAACACTATCCCTTGCACTATACCAAAACACATTTCTTAATCTACGAATACTACATTTTAGTGTTCAAACATGATTCATTTTGCAAATTTATAAACAATGACTGATTTCTAATTGTACCAAAATATAAAAACAGCACAGTTATCTGTCTGCAAACACATGAAAAACACAAATGCTTATCACAGAATGGTTTCTACATGCACACACACCGTCAATAAGATTGTAGACAAACAAAGTACTCCCTACACTTTAGCAGGAGAAATACATTAGTCAGATTAAAATCAAAATAGACCACATACATCCCCTCACAATTAAATAACTCACCTTTCAAGTTGTTTTGTAGATTAAGAAGTATATCAGTCACACACCAGATTTTTGTATACAGAATCTCTGCACTGTGCACCTCTCAGCAAAACCAAAGAATGGCAAAGTTTCCCTCTCATTTTCCACACATATACATGTAATCATCAAATCACATTCCTTCCCACATAAATTCAAAAGCAAACTCACATTTCTATTGGTTAAACATTTCAACCCTTTCCAAATGACATAAATTTGAACCCTTCCCCCAATCTGCCTTCTGCCTGTTACCATAGAAACAGGTCATGGAACACTGTACTGAGCACACAGATCACAAGTTCAGCACACAATGTTGCTAATCAAAACAGCAAGTGTGCTTGACTTTTCAACATATCAGCTTATCATATATAATGTTCCTTTCACGCACTTTTTGTTAACCAATAAGAATCATGCGTTTAAAAAACAGAAACACACACCCTACCTTTCAGTGTAGATGGTTGTCAAACAACCAATGATTTCTTGTCTTTTTTTAAAACTGTATCTTAGACACCATTTTAGAAAAATCTTACTTTCCAAACTGCCATTTCATTTACAGAGACCATCTGAGTGCATCCAGACCTCCTTTCAAGATGCTTAGAGTGTGGATTGTGGGACACAACTATATTTTCTGGAGCCAAAGGTATGCAGAAAACAAAGGCATTCACAAAGACCTAGGTTTGCCAAATGTAGACATTAAATGGATTGGACAGAGAGGGTTAAAGTGGCACCAACTGATGCCATTGGTGAAATCCTTCATGCATCTCCAACACCCTGACCTCATAATAGTGCACTGTGGTGGCAATGACCTAGGCACTTCAACTGGGGTAGGTCTGGAAATGCTCATGAAGGACACCTTTGCAGAACTGATTTCACTTTTCCCCAAAACTGCCTTTGTGTATTCTAATATATGCCAAAGGCAGAAATCGAACTGGTCCGATCATTTTTGTCCACAGATTGAGAAAGCTAGGAAACATGTGAATAAATCTGTTTCTGCTTTTCTCCGAGACTATAGAATGGGGTCCATTTTCAATAACAATCTTCGCTTTCATATGCAAGAGATGTATAGGAGAGATGGAGTACACTTTACTGATGAAGGAAACAGTCTTCATCAACTTTAGACTCTGTATAGGTACTTACTTATAAGTACCAAAAACTCTCGATGAACACAACGGCTCTTTTTAGAGCCACTCAAGAACAAAACACTTAAGCTTGATGTTTATCTCCCAAAAATGTAATTTTTTTTCCCCTGGATCCGCGCACCCAACGTGTTAGGAACCGCACACCCAACGCGAGAGAATCCGTGCACCCAACGCGATAGGACGCGCATTTCGCTGTTTTTTTAAATTTTTTTTTAAAAAGGGGGCCCCAGGGTGTCCTTCTGGGACCCCCTAAGCAGATGTAGAGGGTCAGAGTATTTCCACTCTGCCCCCTTTATATGTTTTACACACTTATTCCCCTTGCTTCTTCAGCCTCGCTTCTACCGAGGCAGAAAATGGCCGCCAACAGTTCCTGGTTTCGGATGTAGACAGCCAATTAGCATTCAGCGCGTGATCGTCCGGGTGCGCGCTTGGTTCGGGGAGGGTGCACTTACGGTGCGGGTAGGGTGCGCGGATCCTCCCCGGCCATAGATATCACTAACTTTTTTACCCTAATCTTCTCAGGAACTACTGAACAGATTCACACCATTTATGCAAAAGGCACGAGTCTGAACTGAGGTCTACCTTTCTGCCAAATTTGGTGTAATTCCGTTCAGCAGTTCGGGCTGTAGCTGCGACAACAGATCCTATGGGAAATTGCATGGGGAAAACACGTTTTGGGACCCCCCTTTTTTCTCGGCCCCCGCTTGACTAATCACCACAAAACTTTCAGGGTCGGAGCGGAGCCGGCCAAAAGTTTGGAAAATTTCGCTTAGACTTATTGGGAATAGAATGTAGCGGATTTCCTATGGAAAATAGATCCTAACTATAACTATCTACTGGCGACCGCCTCGCTAGGTCGCTCCCCAGCCACTGCGCTGCCCCTCTGTGTGCCGCCAGGTTTGATCTTGCTTCATTTTCCTGCCTGTTGCCCTGTTTTTCCTGCCCTGTCCCTAATTCTTTATCCCTGTTGCCTGGTACCCGCTCCCCTCGCCCGCCTCCCGCTCTCTCATTTCTGTTTTCCGCCGCTGCTCCCCTGCGGCCCCGCCCCCCCGAACATCCCATTGGCCACCCCACTCCCGCCTCCCAGCTGCTCCTCCCTCTACCCGTCTTATGGAGGCCCGCGCAGCAGGCACGCCAAAGGCAAGCCCGTCAGCGCCCGTCCGTGCCTGGACCACGCCCAGCGCCAGAACCCCTGGACCCCACGCTCGCCACGACGCCAGACTCAGGTATGATGCCGACTCCCTCCATGCACTCAACGCCGGCCAAAACAACACCTGCTTCCAGGCCGCCCGAAACGGACCCACGGTCCCTTCGCCTGCCGCACCTGCAGCTTCACCTGCGACAGAGCCACCAAACCTCCAAGGACTGGACCCAACAACCTCCGCTGCATCCTGCTCAACACCCGCTCCGCACACAAATACGGCGTCGAGCTCTGGGACCTGCTCGACACCTCCGCCCCAGACGTGGCCTTCCTCACCGAGACCTGGTGGAACGACTCCTCGGCACCCGACATCGCCATAGCCACCCCGGACGGCTACAAGATCACCCGCAGGGACCGCGCCAACGGAATCGGAGGAGGAATAGCCATCGTCTACAAATCCACCCTCAAGGTCACCACCCACGCAGACGACACCCTCAACACCGCCGAACACCTGCACTTCCGGATCCACACCGACCCCAACACCACCCTCAGAGGAACACTCATCTACAGACCTCCAGGACTACAGGCTCAGTTCAGCGAATCCATCGCTGACCTCGCCAGCACCCACGCACTCTCCTCCACGGATTACATCCTCCTCGGGGACCTGAATTTCCCCCTCGAGAACAACCACGACGCCAACTCCGCCACTCAGATCGAAAACCTCGTCAACCTCGGCCTCAGACAACTCGTCACCGCACCCACCCACACCGCAGGCCACACGCTGGACACCGTCTTCTCCGCAAGCACCCACGTCGCTTTCGACCACACCTCCGAACCCCACTGGACCGACCACCGCTGCATCCACTTCACCTTCAAAAAACCAACCACGCACCATCGCACCCAACAGCTGCCTCGCCACTGCTGGAACAAAGTCACCGAAGACCAGCTGATCACCACCCTCGCCCAGAACCCAAATATCAACCCCACCTGCCCTGACGCCGCAGCCCGCAACCTCAGACAGTGGATCGACTACTGCGCCAACACCCTCGCCCAACTCAAGAGACCCTCCAACAGCCACGCCAGCAAGAGAGCCACCTGGTTCACTGACGAGCTCCTGACCTCCAAACGCGCCTGCCGTAAGCTGGAGAAGAAATGGCTCCACAAACCAACGCCAGAAAACCACGCAGCCCACAAGGACGCCACACGCAGACATCACCACCTCATCAGACTAGCCAAGAGATCCTCCTTCAAAGACCGCCTGGATAACAACGCACACGACAGCAAAGAGCTCTTCCGCATCGTAAAAGAACTCTCCAATCCCAACGACATCCCGCCCTCACAAGAACTGTGCGACTCACTGGCCATCTTCTTCCACCGCAAGATCGCTGACATCCACGACAGCTTCAACACCACGACCGCACCAAAGATGCATGACTCCACCCCCCGCGAACACCAACAGCGCCAACCACCTGACCTCCTGGGCCAACACCAACGAGACACGCAAGATCATGAACTCCATCCACTCCTGGTGGCCGACCCCTCTGGGGACAGCACCGACACCCACAGACCACGCACGCAACCTAGGATTCATCCTCGACTCCTCCCTCTCCATGTCCAAGCAGGTCAACGCCGTCTCCTCCTCCTGCTACAACACCCTACGCAAGCTCCGCCGGATCTACAAGTGGATCCCGACCGAAACAAGAACAACAGTGACACAGGCCCTCGTCAGCAGCAGACTGGACTACGGCAACGCACTCTACGCAGGAATCCCAGCCAAACACCAACGGCGGCTACAACGCATCCAAAACGCCTCCGCCCGACTGATCATCAACGCCCCCCGCCGCAGCCACATCAGCCCCCTCCTGAGAGACCTGCACTGGCTCCCCATGGACAAGAGGATCACCTTCAAGCTCCTCACCCATGCACACAAAGCACTCCACAACGCCGGACCAGCCTCACTGAACAGCAGACTCAGCTTCTACACCCCCACCCGCCAGCTCCGCTCCGCCAGCCTCGCCCTCGCAGCGGTCCCCTGCATCCAACGTACGACCGCCGGCGGCAGATCCTTCTCCTACCTCGCCGCCAAGACCTGGAACACCCTCCCAACCCACCTACGACAGACCCAAGACCTACTCGCCTTCAGAAGACTCCTCAAGACCTGGCTCTTCGAGCAGTAGCGGCACCCCCCCTCAGCGCCTTGAGACCCTCACGGGTAAGTAGCGCGCTTTACAAGTACCCTGATTGATTGAGTAGATATATATATATATATATATATATATATCTGTTGTACTATGGACATTTTTTATCCTACAGTTGGTACTGGAGAAGCAAATTATTTTGTTATGCAGCTATAGTGACTTGTCATGCAACAATGAGGTGTCAGTAGAGTGATCAGTCCTCGTCTACACTGCCGTATAGGGACATCTGATACAAGAGAGAGGTCTAGGCACAGAGAGCAGTGCATCTTCATACTCTAATATACACTCCAGTCAGCTGCTGTGCACACAGTATTATGTATGTGTCGCCACTGGGAGACGTCTGAAAGAGGTGAGCATGTTCTCACAATCAAATATGGATACCAGTTGTGCAAGATACAGTTTTCAATAAAGAGGATACTCCATTTTATATTCTACTATGGACATTCATCTCTATGAAGAGAGGTATGTGCAGACAGAACAGTCTCTACCCACAGCCTACTTTGCACATGCGTTACTCTGGGGAGATGTTTCAATTAACTCCAAGACCCTAATACATCCTCACAGATCCTACAAGTATCCAGACTGGATGAGATTTCACAAACCCTAAATCAACTTATGGCAGACTTACAAAGCCTTATACATATTACCACTAATCTGTTACCAATCACTGGCCAATCAGGAATCGGAGTTTGACTATGCACAATCATGAACCTAACATCTATCCTACCTTGCCTCCAACACACCCCACATCCAATTCAATTTCACCCCTCACGAAGTGGCCGCAGTTGAGTTGCAGAACCCACCACCACCCAAATGCACCCTCGAGGCCCATCAGATCAACTTACTCAGACTCATTTTCGGACGAAGATATACACTCCCTCCTACTATCATATAACTCATTTCACTATAAGAGCACTGACAATCCGTCAGATCCAAAACATCTTTGCAAACCCACACAGAGAATTCCAAACCCAACCACAGAGTGATACACAACCTTACCCTTACCTAGTCTTCCTTGGATATCTCCAAATCCTTTCTGAAATGTATTCTACTCAATTGTAGCTCGGCTGAAAAACATGATGTGGACTTTGCAGGTCTCATGACAGATGATCTTGACCTCCTTATTGTGACAGGAACTTTGCTAAATGAGTCCTCTGCACTTATCCTCAACATACTTGTCCCTCCACAGTCACCTGCTCTATCTTCATGTGACTATCGTTACATTGACGTCGCCTGCAAAAACAAACCACTTTGCAAACTACACATGTTCTATCACCCACCTGGTAATAACCTCTCCTTCATAGAACACATTTTAGAAATCATCACAACAAACACTGGTTAACTTGGTACTCAAATCTTTCTCTGCAATTTCGACCTCCACTGGAATAATCTGAACGACCCTATAGGTAACAGCCTTAAAACATTTCTTGCGGAACTCAACTTGACACAAATCTGTGAGAGCCCCACTTATAAGAAAGGGAGCGATCTTAGATCTTACCATTGCGAAAGATAACACTAAACTTGAATCTATCCTCCCCTGTGACTGGCCTGACCATCATCGCATCACCTTCCTCATAACTATACCCCAGAAAACTACTACTGCACAAGGACAGACACCTAAAATTTGGAAAAGACATTCGAGAAATATCAAACTTACTAAACTGACATCCCTCAAGGATAACATTTGAATACCCCTGAAGGTATGCTAGATATCCAAGACCTCACTAACCACTTAACTTGCTCCATGAAGTATATTCTTGACTCGACCACACCCCTACAACTAAAAAGACTATACACCAAAGACTCTTAACCTTGGTAAAATGGTTGTCTCCACATCGAAAGACACAACCCGAGACTAGCCAAATGAAGTTGGAGATCCTCTCCATCCCTTGAACACCTCAAACATCTAATATCACTTAGAAATACTTATTACATAAGCATTAGAAATTCCAATGCAAATTTCTACAAAAATAACAGCTGGGCCAAGCCAAAAAATGTCCTAAAAAACTATTTGAGCCGGTTAAGTGTCAATCTAATGGCCTACCCAACCTCTCCCAAGTTGGATCCAGTCTACTATTTAATTGGGAAGAATTTGTCTCCTCCTTCCTTGAAAAGACAGACAATATGAAAACTGACTTGCAGATAGCACAGAAGCACTGTCCTCGCTCACAATACACTAGAGTGCCCCTCTCACTGATAGGTGGACCCACATACCAACTGGAGCACATCCTCAAAAACAAAGCTTCCTGGAGATCTTTCAAAACACTGGATCAAAACACAATTCTCAAAATTCAAACAAATTTGAAATCCCTCAAACCACTTCAACAAACCACTTTCCACCCTCAGCGAGATCAAAATGCAGTTACTCCCACTTTGGACTAAGATTGTAAATGCATCCCTACTACAAGGCAAAATTCCGGACTGCCTAAAATCTGGGAAGGCACACCCTATCCTATGGAAACAAATGGCCGATCCAACCAACCTTAACAACTTTTGCCCCATTTCCAACATTCCAACTCTGGCAAAGTTTTTTGAAAAATGTGGTCACGTCCAACTCTAACCACATTGAGCAATTCAGTCTTTTTGACGGAGTCCAATCTGGCTTTCACTCCGAACACAGCCCTGACACATATAGTAAACAATGCTTTAAAAACGTTGGCTCAAAAAGAATCATGCCTGCTTATCCTTCTGGACCTAGCCTCTGCATTCAATACAGTTAAGCACGTCTATCTACTTGACTTACTAGAACAAAGGATGAGAATGTAAGGGTCTGTCCTAAACTGGTTCACCGCATTTCTTCAAAATAGAACACAGAAATTCAAGGCTTATCAGTCCCTCTCAGACTGCTCCAATCACACTTGGGGTCCCACAAGGCTCCTTTCTTTTACCCACTAGCTTTAATCTATTCATGAAGCAATTAACAGTAGTCATAAGGTCATCCAACATCCACTATCATTTGTACGCTGATGACATCCAAATGCACTTGAAAGTCTTCTCTCCTGAAGACATTCGATCCCTCAATTCAGTTCTTCAAAACACCCGAAGGTGGCTGTCATGCAACGACGTAAAACTCTAAAAACTGATTTCCTCCTTGTTACCCCACCCAATCAGTCACCCACTATCAATGAATGGATCAAGCAACTTAAAGTATTCAATTGTGTCTCTCTCTGCGGCCTGCCCAGAGTGGCAACGGCCCCTCTAAGAGCCTCAATCAATGCCGCAGCGAGGCTTATCACTGGCTTCAAAAGAAATTCCCACATATCCCCTGACCTAAAATCCCTTAATTGGCTACCTTTTGAAGCCAGAATTCATTTGACAATAGCATGTATGACACAAAGTCATTCATCACAACACACCCAGCTATCTGGCACTGAAACTGGTGCCCTCTTGTGGAGTTAGATCCTCAAGAAGTGCTAACAACCTTCTACTGAAACCACAAAGATTCAACAAGAAAAAAACATAACCTAACATTTTCAGGGATGGCGCCCAGAATTTGAAATGCTCTACCTCCAGAAACCAGACTTAATCCATCTACGGCATTTTTCAAAAAAGAAGTGAAATCGCTCCTCATGGCTAAATTTACTTGAGCAGGAGCTACTATCATTTTGCGACCCAACATATCCTCTACGGGGAACCTTATAATATCCACTGCCCAGCCAGGTATCCTAGACATTGTACCTATAGTATGCTTGATATACAGTGGACGCTTTGTTATGTACCATATACCTTGTATCAACGATAGGATGATTACACTACCATTCTCTATCAGCGAACTTTATGCTATTTACCTTGTTTTTATGTAACTAAGACAATTACCTTGTAAAGCGCTCTGATACTCGCAAGGGTCTGGTTCGCACTGTATAAAACTCTCAATAAAAAAATTGCACTCCACAAATGATTGATTCGGCAAGATCACTGGGAATAACTCTCAACAAAAACCTTAATATGCAGAAGCCCATTAGTGATGCCACTAAAGGCGCAAACCTCCAAATGAACATATTAAGAAAATTAAATATATTCCTCCTTGGAAACGACTTCAAGTTTACCGTCCAAGCCCTAGTGATTCCCAGATTGGACTATGGAAGTGTTACCCTCTCTGGCCTGACAAGATCTACAACAGCTCAATTAAGGGGATGCTTTAACTCTGCTGCTAGACTCATTACGGCATAGAAAAGGTACAATTACATCACCACACTTGAAATCCCTCAACTGGCTTCCCTATGAAGCAAGAATTCAACTGAAAATTGCATGCATGACTCACAAAGCTCTACACTTCAATACCCCAAGCTATCTCATTAAGAAGCGTTGAACTTTCTGGAGGCTCAAGATCCTTTAGAAGCTTCAGCAACTTACTGCTAAAATTATAGAGATTCTCCAAAAAGAAAATCTACAATAGAGCTTTCTCTGGCAACTCCTGAAATAAAACTGATCCCTTCAACTACATCTTTCAAGAAAGAAGTCGTACTTTTGTTTATGAACACATTTCTATCATAGACCTTAAGAATCCTTTCAATGAGCATACTAGGATTCAGCAAGTAACCTCACGAATATTGTTCAATTATGTGTGTGTGCTTCCACTCTCATGAGACTCTGGCGAGTGTCAGTATTCCAAAAAAAGGGATTTATACCATGTAATAATCACATAAAATGCTGCAATAGGGTGGCCCTGAGAGGAGCCTTTGTGTTAGTACATAATTCATTTTAATACCTTAGAAAACGTCTAATGTTTGATTTTGCTCAAAATAGTAAAACACTGTAATTATCTTATTTCTAAATGTACGATCTTGTGAGTACTTTGCGAGAGCCGTACAGGAAGTACAGCCCCCTGCGAGTCCACGTAGGGGATTGTGCATCTGGCTTCCCTGAGCATCTCGCCAGAGACATTACTTTCCAAAACTTGTAATTAAATAAATATCCAACCATCTTTTATTCACTACCTTAATTTAGATTAGCATTACATAGTAACTGAAAACTTGATAAAGAAACATAGATGATAACAACATTTAGAACTTTACATTCTTGTGAGTGTCCTACAAGCTTCTTGCGATCTCACGAGAACTCCTCCTCAAAAAACATTGCTGGTAGAATGACTTGATATAAGAGTTCAAATAACTTGAGCAAACAAATAATTCTCAAACACATTTTACAAAACTTGCAAACCGTGAACTATATCCTGTTTTGTTACAATAAAAAAAACATGCTTTTACTAAAATATCTGAACACAACATATATAATAGTAATTCTATCATACATACACTCACAAAAAAAAATGGAAAAAAACAAAGGTTAAAGTGAGATTTATAGTTAAGTGTAATAAAATATCTTTTCATTTGAAAAAAAAATGAGAAAATCACTGAAAACAGCAATGGTTAAAGTGACCTTCTAGTTAGGTGAATTTGCCAGTGACAACATTAATGTTTTGAACAAAAAAATAAATAAACACACAAATTCAGCAGTTCTAGTTAGTAGTACTAACTATAACTTGCACTTTCACTGTGGTTTTCTCAGTTTCAAGCATTAGGGTGACAACACCATCATCTAGGATGTTGCCTGATCCTGTTCAGTTCCAGACTAAGCCTCTACTATTAATGCTCACTTGGCATGCCTTTGTCTTTTCTTACATACTCCATTGTAATATTTAAGATGTCACCCCCCCATCTGTAATGCTGCCTTAGTGTATATCGGTCTAGATTTTCTCATCACTGACTTTGTCATCTCACTCTCTAGAATGTTCACGCGACCGGTATGTCTAGAGACTGTTTATTGTTTTATATGTTTTTGCCTTCGTTCATTTGTAAAGCACTCTGATACCAGTGATGGTCACGTTCGCGCTATATAAAACTTTTTAATAAGATAAAAATAGTTAATATAAGTTGGTATGTAAGACAGACGTCTCGGCATAGAGGAAATTTCATCCCTACATCTTACTTGTACATCTGCCATCCTGAGGAGAGCTGCGACCAGCGAGGTGAGACCCGTTTCACACTCATCATCTAAGACACAGGTCACAGGAGAAGGACCAGTCCCGCCCCACCCCACACTGTACTACGCAGGTTCATCAGGCACAAGAAATTTATTAGCAAACAGAGCATTTCCTCCCCACAGTCTACTATGCATACCTGTCAGCATGGGAAGAATTCTAAGCAGAGATACACATTTTTCTGAAAGTCTATCACAGACACCTCCCACCCTGGTAAGATGTATTAGCGGACAGGTCACTCCCTTCCCAGACACCACTGCGTATCCCTGTTCTAGCGAGTGGTGTCAGCAGAGGCAACTACATGCCCACACTGTACTGGACATTCATGTTGTCCTGAAGACAGGTGTAGGTGGAGAGGACAATGTTTCCTACACACTACTGTATATGTCTGTCATGTTGGGGAGAGCTGTGACTGGACAGGCAAATCCCTTCCCACACCATAATATATATAGTTATTTCTCTGGGGAGCTGTCTTAGTGGAGAGGACAGTACTTGTTATGCTCGCTATGGAATAGTGAGATGAGTACCTACCACACCCTACAATGCATACTGCTGAGCCTGGGGAATGGGGTAAGTGGAGATGCAGTGTCTCTTTACACCCTGCTCAACATACTGGCAACCTTCATGCAAGGTCTCAGTGAAAAGGAGAGTCTCTGCCCATAGTCTACTATACACAGTATTTAGGCTCTAGAGAGGTGTTAGTGAGACCCCAGTGTCTTCCTTCCTACTATGCACTATTATACTGTCAAAGGTCTTATTGGAAAGTCTACTTTCTCCCCACATCATACTAATGGGGAGTATAAAGCATAAGTACTGTAATAAAGGAAAGTATAAGTTCTTCCTCTAAAACAAGTTTACATTTTTGCGAGACTCACATGATTGTAAAATAAGTAGTTGAGTAGACCAAATCTTGATGCAAGTTATTTCTGAAGACACTGTTTCCTCCCACATCCTACTATACACACTTGTAGTGCTGGGTGTCATGAAGAACGCTCTCTCTCCTCACACCCTACTATGCATTGCTGTTACACTGCGAGAAGTATCAGGAGAGAGGCCACTTTCTCCCCACACCCTAGTAGTGGGAACTATAAGGGATAAGCACTGTAATGAAGGAAAGCAACATTTTTTCACAAAACAATTTTAGGATCTCGCGAGTCTCTTGCGGGATCGTAAAAACAAACAAAAAAAAAATAGTGGTGAATAGTAAATCTATCTCAAGAAAAAATGTTTAGTACATAAGCTTGTGTGTTTGGACAATCGAATACTCACACTCTATGATACAGAGCTATTATCCATTAAATATAGTTTGAATGTGTGAGCTTGCAAGAGCTGGAAAAAGACAAGTTAAGGCAGGCGTTTGTGTGCTTCCACTCTCATGAGAGACTGAGGAGTGTCAGTATTCCAAAAAAAGGGTTTTATACCATGAAATAATCACATAATGTTGCAATAGGGTGGCCCTGAGAGGAGCCTTTGTGTAAATACAGAATTCATTTTAATACCTTAGAAAACGTCTAATGTTCGATTTTGCTCAAAATAATAGTAAAACACTGTAATTAACTTATTTCTAAATGTACGATCTTGTGAGTAGTTTGCGATAGCCGTACAGGAAGGACAGCCCCCTCGGAGTCCACTCAGGGGATTTTGCATCTGGCTCCCCTGAGCATCTCGCCAGAGACATTACTTTAAAAAAAAAAAAAATTAAATAAATATCTAACCATCTTTTCTTCACTACCTTAATATAGATTAGCATTACATAGTAACTGAAAACTTGATAAAGAAACATACGCATTAGATGATAACATTTACATTCTTGCATCCTACTAGCTTCTTGCGATCTTCTCACGAGAATAACTCCTCCTCAAAAAAACATTGCTGTGGAAAGTCTTGATATCAGAGTTCAAATAACTGAACAAACAAATAATTCTCAAACACATTTTTCAAATCTTGCAAACTGTGAACTATATCCTGTTTTGTTACAATAAAAAAAACATGCTTTTACTAAAATGTCTGAACACAACATATATAATAGTAATTCTATCATACATACACTCACATAAAAACATGGAAAAAACAAAGGTTAAAGTGAGATTATAGTTGAGTGTATTAAAATATCTCTTCATTTGAAAAAAAAGACGAGAAACTCACTGAAAACAGCAATGGTTAAAGTGATCTAGTTAGGTGAATTTCTCAGTGACAACATTAACGTTTTGAACAAAAAAAAAAAAACACAGAAATTCAGCAGTTATAGTTAGTAGTACTAACTATAACTTGCGCCCCCGCCATGCACTGCTTATGACCTCTCATATGACATCACCCATGACATGATCTACGATATAATTTATGATATCACCCATGACATCTCTAATGACATCATTGATGATCTCATCCAATGAGTGTTGCAATTTGTTTTACAGTTTACATAGTGGCGGGTAACTACCATATTATTTTTGTACAGGTTTTCCAGCTATTGGGTGTGTTTACAAAACGCATTGCTCCTAATGCACCGTAGTTGTGCAGAGCTATTGAACACGTTATAAATGCTTGCATTCAAGAGCAACTGGGTGTGCAAGTGTAGAAAAGTGCCTCTTTTTGCATGGGTAGCCTTCACTTTGTTCCGGATGTTGATGCGACTTTGACCTTAATGTGTGCTGGGGTCCTGCCAACGAGGACTCTTTCCCCAAAAATGTACCAAGGATGACAGGTTCTGGTTCCCCCGTAAGTCCCTAGTAAATGGAACCCCTTGTACCTAGGGCCTGAGACCAGAAGAAGGTCCCCTAGGAACCCCTCACCCCAACAAGGAGGCACTGCTATGACAGGCTGAGTGTCAAGGTGCAGGACAAACCAAAGAGCCGACATGGCACACAGCACGGTGTGCCATGCCTCCCGCACTGCTTGAGATATAGGTAAGTCACACCTCCTAAAGGCCTTAATAGCCCTATGGCAGGGTGCACTATATCTTGGATGAGGCCCGCGGCATAAGCAGGAGCGACCCTACGATGTCCTGCCAATACTAGAGCGCAGTAATTGCACAGGGAAGCCATAAAGAGTACATGGGCTGGATACCCTTCCACACGAGTATCCTAGCCTCGTGATAGCATCATTGTAGCGATGGATGTTTGGTACCAAACCTCTTGTCTTAATAAATCCTATCTGGTCCCAGTGATGGATTTATTAATAAATTCACCCAGAAGAATCATCTAGAGCAGAGGTGTCAAACTCAAATTCATCGGGGGCTGCATCAGCAGTTTGGTCACCCTCAAAGGGCCGGTTGTATCTGTAGGAGTATGTGTCCACTCTTTATTATCAGAAAAGCAATCAGTTTAAAAAATAAATGGAGTGAAGGCAACCCGAACACTAACCCTCAGGGTGAGGAACAGGACAGCACCCCTCTATTTCCTGAAACAAGGGGACACGGGGGTGGAGGGAGAGCTTACCTGCGTTATCCAAGCTCCGGCCGGGGGTCACATAAGTTCCTCCTCTTCGGGATCCTGCGTGCGGGGCAATCACAGCTCGCAATCCAGGAAATGAAAAGGGAAAGCTCAGCCGAGCCAGCACCTGGGGCGTGGGAAGGCGCTGCGCGGGCGGACGGGGCAGTCAGCTCATCTGATCTAGTTCAGTGGCAGCACGGGGATATCTCAGCGCAGCCTTCCCTGGCAGCGCCGCTGGAGAAGTCCGCTTGTCCTCCCGCGGCCAGCGCCAAGAAGCTAAACAACAATCCACACAAACAGTGACACTGTGGCTGCCTGGGCTGCAGAAGCCGAGACCAGCGACCAGGAGCCTGCGGAGCAAAGGGGCAGAGTCAGCGCCGGCTGGGGCCCTGCAGGGCAGAGGGACGCGTGCTGCACTCGCTGCTCCCAGGGCTGCTGCACCTTCCTGCCCGCCTCCTGCCCCTCCTCCTTTCACTCCTCTCTCCGGTGCGTTCCTAGCTCCGCAGGAAGGACAGCGACAGCAGGTCCCCCTCGGAGCTGCAGTTACATTCTCCCCAGTAACATGGCGGCCGGCCTGAGGAGCGGGAGAGGGAGGGAGATGGGCTGCCACGGAGCGGGAGGGAGGGAGGGAGGGAGGGAGGGGGGTCAAAGAGAAAGTGCTGCTCCTGCGGGGGTGATCACCGCAAGAGTCACTGGAGCTCGCGTCACTCCACCCACTCCTCTCCCACTGAGCAGCACCGGCTGAAATGATCGCATCTCTCGCACACTTCAGGGAGATGTCATAACGTCAAACAGCAAAAGTTAACTCTGCAGTGACAGTCCTTTAGTGCCTGCAGGACGAAGAGCTTTCGTATTACACTAGTCTGGGGTGTAATCTAAATGCAGCTCTCGGCGAAGCACCGGTGTAAAATTTTTGCGGCGGCTTTGCCATTTACTCCACAAAGATGTCACTTCTGCTTTAAAAGTGTTCCTGGACCTGCACGCCACTAAGTCGCTGAACGGAGCACTACATTATAGTAATGGAATAAGTGTATAAAACCAGTGAAATCCAATCTCTTTTAACTGATTTGATGTCTGCCCGAACCACAACATTTCCTGCTAATGGCTTCCTACATTTTGTAACAGTGAGCCCCACCTGATCAGATTACAGCTGTTTTTAATTACACAGCTAATAGAGTTTTTAAACAGTGTCATAGCGCATGCACCTCGCCGGTGTTTTTGGGTGACTGAGCTAATATACAAAGGCGGTCAGACGGCCCTGTCAAAACATTGGAAGGGATTCACCATGTTAAAAAGTACTCCGTCCGGAGCATGGATCACATTTTTTTCCCCTTTAGTTACTTTTATCACTGGAGTTAAATATGAGGCACTGCAGCTCCCGTCGGGGGTTCATTGCTTACACATGCTTTTGGTTTCTTGTTTAGCTTATAAAAAGCGTTTGTTAGTATCAGGAGGGCTGTAGTATATTACAATAATTACAAGTTTGTGTTCTACAATAAAAAGTGAGAATAAAAGGCTGGCGGCCGGCGGCGGCAACACGGGCCACATGACGAGGTCTGGCGGGCCGGATTCAGCCCGCGGGCCTTGTGTTTGACACCGCTGATCTAGAGGATCCCCTGAAACCTGCAGACCACTCCTGTGGTTCCTGTCTAGTTGTAGCCAGCCTGCCTTCACCAGACATGTTTCTGGACCCCTGGGTAGACAGCCAGAGCATCTCCGGATTCAGAGACAATGCCTGCTCTGGGCAGAGGTGGTCACACCTTCCCCCTGTAGGATCTGCCACAGCAGAAACAGGTGCTTCAAAGGCCCTGCTGCCTTTGACCCTGTTGCCCAGCCTCTGCTGTTAGTAGCTGATGACGAGCCACCCAGTCCTGCTCCATTCTTTGGCGGGCGGGCTAGTGGGAAACTTGGATAAACAAGGAGGTGTGTCCTCCCCGTACCACACCTCAGGCAGGACAGGCGAGGTAGACTCCACTTTTGACTAACCGGCATCATGAAGATGGAGATAGTAGCCTATTAGGAGTCAGGGTATGCATGCCTCCCCACATGGGGTTGGCATAAAGAGGGTGTAGGCACCCTACCAGTAAGGAGCCCATTGGCTACTAACGGCTTTCCCCATAAAACACCCCTAACTTCAGTATTTAGGTGGTTCCTCGAAAACCAGACCAAAAGAAGACAACGGAAGAAGACTGCTGGCGGACCAGGAACTCAGCCCTGCTACAGCAAGAAACCAGCGAAACCCTGCCAGCTGCAACCAAATCTCAACAACTAGCCCTGCTGCCTTCCTGAGAACTGCATGGCCTACAAGAAACCCCGTTGTTCTTCCAATCTTCGCTGATTGCCAAAGAACCTCCTTTTGAGCTGGAGGCTCTAGTCTTTGGCAACCATCTAAAGAGCCGCACCCTAGGTAGCCCTATGGTAGAGTGCTATGCAACTAAAAGGTAGGACATGTACTTTTAAGTTTTACATTTCCTTGTAGTGACCATCAACTACATTTGTTTTTCACTACTATGAGGCCTACTCCTCTCATAGGCAGGCTTTTGGATTTCCTTGAACACTTCAGCTGTAATTCCTGATTAAAAAGGAGTAGCTGGGAGGAGGAGCCTAGCGCTTGACCAAGATGGCCGCGTGAGCTTAGAGCTCCCGAGACCCTCGCGCCCTCCGTCGACTATCCTGTCCCTAATCCTGATGGTATGCATGGCACCGTGTTGCTGAGTTGTCAGGGAGGCGATTGATGCTACCCGCGGTCGGATCGCCCATCGGGAACCGGACTTATGACTGGCGAAAGATTGCGGCCTAACTCCCGGAGATGCCAGGGGCTAGAGTTGGCAGGATGCCCGACTCCTAGTTGATCAACAACGGCCTGGTGAGGTGTGAACTGTCGGACGGAGGCCCTCGCTCTTTCACTTTCGATTTCGTTCCCTTTGTCTGCCCGGACACTGTAGAGCTCTGGGTGGCTTTATAACCCCAAGGACGCTCGGCGGGCTACTTTGGCAGAACAAGGCGGACCTGCTCACTCCTTATTCCTCTCTCTGAGAGGGAACGGTCTTCACTGCATTGGACTGCCTGGAGTCCATTATTTCGGGCAAAGCAGAAGGGGATCGGCTGAAGACTAAGTCCACCAGGCGGGGAACGTATTCCCAAGTCAACAGTATGGACCGCTACGCCCTCCTGAAGACATCGCCGAGTGGATCGAGCCCGGCGCCGGATGCCCAGAAGGAGGACTTGCCTGGGACACCAGAGCTCTCCCTGCAGGATGTTATGGGCGCGCTTGATGGGATGCAGACCTCGATGGGGAGGCAATTCGAGGCCCTGGCGCATAAGGTGGATGCCATCCTGGTGGATGTCAACTTGATCCGCTCGGACCTGGGCAAGACAAACGACCGCGTTAAGGACCTGGACCACAAGACCACGGGCCTCACTGATGATGTTGCGGATCTGCAGAACGAGGTCCGGAAGCTGAGGGCCGAGAGTGACCTCGCCGCCCGCCCTCTGGAGGACTTCGAGAGCCGGTCCAGGCGCAACAACGTGCGCGTCATCGGGGTCCCGGAGTCCTCGGATGAGGCTTCGACGGACCTGCTTGTGGAAGAATTGGTCCTCAATCATCTGAAGCCTAAGGGCCTTGGAAAGTTTTTTGCGGTGGAAAGGGCCCATAGGGTGCCGGGCGGACGGCCCAAGGCGGGTGCCCCGCCGCGGCCGATTGTCGCCCGGCTCTTTCATTTTCGAGATCGGGACGCTATCCTGCAAGCTTCGAGGGTGACGGGCCCAGTCCCCTTCCAGAATGCGTCGGTGAATTTTTATCCAGACTTCACCCAGCAGGTGCAGAGACAGAGACAGAGCTTCCTGGGGGTGAAGCGTAGACTTCGGGAACGGGACCTGAAGTATGCCATGCTTTTCCCCGCCAGACTACGGGTGGTGCATGAAGATCGGACATTCTTTTTTGACTCTCCTGTTATGGCCTACGAATGGCTGGACGCTTTGTCCCGGCGACGGACCGGGGACGACACAGCCGAGCATGGAGACAGTGGCCGGGATGGACAGGGCTGATATCTCAAAGCCGGCCTGACTTGATTTGACCATACTTGAAGATTTGAACAGAGTGCAGTAACTGTGGGGGGTTGCGGGAGGACGAGGGGTGCTCTTTTCCTCCCTTAGGGTACTTTTTGTAGATTTTTGTTTTTGTAGGGCGACAGGCACACTGCAAGTTGGGGGGGCTTTTTAAGCTGCAGCAGGGGTGCAGGGTGGGGGGAGTTATGGGGAGTTTGAGTTTGTTGTTGGGGGGTTTATTTCTGCAAGGCATGATGATTATCCTCAGGGCTGTTCCATGGTGGCGCCTCGGGTGTGGGGTGGGCCTCTTTCCGTTTGAGGATGGGGGGTAGAGGCTTAAGTGTTATAAGCTGGAATGTTAATGGTTTGGGGGATCGCATTAAGAGGGGGATTGTTTTGCAATTTCTGAAACGTTCAATGCCAGACGTTGTCCTGCTGCAGGAGACGCATCTCATAGGCAATACGTGCTATGCCCTGAATAGGAAGGGGTATAAATTCATTGCACACTCGGGATTCTCTTCTGGGTCCAGGGGTGTGGGCATCCTCGTTAGAGCATCGTTGCCTTTTGAGGTGGACTCCACCATTGTTGACGATAGGGGGAGGTTTGTGGCGGTGGCGGGGCGGTGGGAAGGAAGGACTTTGGTTTTGGTTTCGGTTTATGTCCCGCCGGCCCTGCAGGCCTCCACATTTGCTGAACTGGGCAGGGCTTTGCTGACTCTCCCGGGGGGCATGCTGGTAGTGGGAGGGGATTTCAACGCTGTGGGTTCCGGACTGTTGGACAGATACCCGCCCAGGGACACAGGGGGGGCTCAGAAATGGCTTCCAGACCTCCTGGATACGTTTGGCCTGATAGACTGCTGGAGGCTCCGGCACCCCACACAGAGTCAATACACGTTTCACTCCGGGGCGCATGGTAGCCTCTCCAGGATTGACTACCTGCTCACTCTGGCCGCACATGCCTCGTTGATATCCGAGGCGAGGCACATGGCACGTGGTATCTCTGATCACTCGCCAGTGTGGATCCGGCTGGATCTAGGTCGGGAGGGAGAAGGGAGGGTGGCCCCCATCAACCCATGGTATTTCCGAGACCCCAAGATGCGCAGCGCCCTGGTAAAGAAGGTAGATAATTACTTTAAGGACAATCTGGGAACCGTGGACTCGGCGGTGTCGCTGTGGGAAGCTTTTAAGACCGTGCTTCGGGGGGAGGCCCTCTCCCTGGTGGTGGCTGCCAAGAATCGGAGGGATTGCGAGGTGCGGCAAGTGGAGGAGGAGATTGCTGCCCTTGAGGGGGATATGGAGGAGGAGGTCACAGAGTCCTCATTGCATGAGCTTTGCTTGAAGCAGGCGGAGTATAGGGACCTGGTGACGAACGCCGCCAAGACCCTCAGCAGGGAACAACAGGGCCGCCTGTATGACGTAGGGGATAAGGCAGGGAAACTCCTGGCGTGGCTGGACAGGAAGGAACGGGTCAATAGAGTGGTGCCAGAGTTGATTGGAGAGGGGGGAGAGGCGATTGTGGAACCTGAGGGGATTGTCGAGTGTTTCGCGGAGTATTTTCATAGGGTTTATTCCTCTGTGTCGGACAGGCCGCCCGAAGACTCGTCTGATCTCCTCCGTGATATCGAGTTGCCTTGCCTCTCTGACATAGATAGGGACGATTTGGATGGCGACATCACGGTTGACGAGGTGGCGGGGGCGATTCGCGCGTTGAATTCGGGTAAGGCCTCTGGACCGAACGGACTGCCGATCGATCTGTACAAACTGTTCCCGGATAGGGTCGCCCCTCACCTGCGCGCCATGTTTTTGGAGGCGCGGGGGGATGGGATCCTTCCGTTGGATCAGCGGCTGGCGTCGATCGTGGTCATACATAAAGAGGGTAAACCCCGAGATAGATGCGCCTCCTATCGGCCCATTTCACTCCTCAACGCTGAGCCGAAAATTCTGGCCAAACTCCTGGCTACCCGTTTGATTAGGGTACTTGGCGATCTGGTCCACCCGGATCAATCTGGCTTTATCCCGCACCGAAACACAGCATTGAACCTTAGGCGTCTTCATGGCGTCATCGCCAGGGCGGGCACGCTGCGTGAACCGGCTGTTGTGGCATCTCTTGATGCCACGATGGCCTTTGACACGGTGGAGTGGGCATATTTATGGGCCGTGCTGGCCAAGTTTGGTTTCGGTCGCGGGTTTGTGAGTTGGGTTCGGTTGCTGTACGAGGGGCCACTAGCGAATGTTGTGGTGAATGGTCGGGCATCTACTCCGTTTCAGCTTGGTAGGGGTACTCGGCAGGGCTGCCCCCTGTCGCCTCTGTTGTTCGCCCTCGCCCTTGAACCGTTGGCTGCGTGGATACGTTGGCACCCGGATATACGGGGCCTTCGGTGGTCGCCTGATCACGAGGACCGTATTTCACTTTATGCCGATGATATCCTGCTGTATCTTGCCTCACCTAAGAAGTCACTTATAGTGGTCTGTGACGTACTCGCATCGTTCGGTAGGAACTCGGGGCTTGTGATTAATTGGGGCAAATCGTATCTGTACGTTCTTAGTGGCGAGGTCCCACCGATCCCTAGAACATGTTCGATACAGGTTGCCCAGCAAGGTTTTGTGTATTTGGGGATTTTTATATCCATGGATCCTGCTGAGCGCTATGAGAGGAACCTGCTCCCCCCCTTGGCACGCTTGAGGCGAGATGTTGAAGGTTGGCGGAGGCTGCCGCTCTCCCTTGTTGGGCGTGCGGCCCTGTTCAAAATGATGTCTCTTCCCCGCTTCCTCTACGCCCTCCAGAACACCTTGGACTGGGTACCGGCCAAATACTTTCGGGAGGTCGAAGGCCTCCAAAGGACGTTGCTGTGGGATGGGCGGCCGCGAATAGCTATTTCAAAGTTGACGCTCCCATGGTACGATGGGGGCATTGCGCTCCCAGACATCCGACGGTACTATTGGGCCACGCAGCCAAGCGCGATCAACCATGGGTTTTACGGCCCTGCCCTCAGCCCTGGGTATGCCATGTATAGGTGGCTGCTGCGCGGCGGCAACTACTACAGGGCGTTGTATTCGCGGTCCTTAGACTCGTCCCTCACGGGGCCCACAGGTGTGGCGGTGCGCGTATGGAAGATGGCGACCGACTCGCTGGGCTGGAAGGATAGGCTAACCCTCGCTACCCCATTGTTTGAATCGGAAAGGTTGGGAAGACTCTGGCATACGAAGGGCTTTGATAAGTGGGATCTGATAGGTATATCCAAGGTGGGAGATGTGCTGCATAAGGGGAGGGTGAAGTCCTTCGAGGAGTTGCAGACTGAGTTTGAGCTAGGGCCCTCAGAGTATTTTAGGTATATCCAGCTGCGTCACGCCCTCCGATCAGTCCTCGTGGAGGGTGAGAAGGTGCCGGAGTCCTCTCCCCTTGAGGACCGAGTCCTTGATGGTCATATGCCCGAGAGCACGATTTCGCTCATATATAAGAAGTTGATAAACGTCCGGGCAGACTTGCTATTGGGGCTGAGAGAACAGTGGACCAGGGATGGCCTTGAGTTGGATAATGAGGACTGGCAGTCAGCGGTTTCTTCGCCTAAGGAGGTTGCGATCCCGTCGCGTCTGAGGCTGGTGCAGCTTAAAATACTGCACCGGGTGTATGTGACGGGGCCAAGGCTGGTCCACATGGGATTCTCGGAGGACGGCCTGTGCAGAAGGGGATGTGGTATGGTGGGTACTTTCCTGCACATCATTTGGGAATGTGGTGTCATTGTGGAGTTCTGGAGGAGAGTCCATGCAGTTATGGGGGAGGTGACGGGCATTGTGGTACAGCCGGAGGCGCGGTGCTGCCTCCTGAACGTCTGGGGGCCCACTGACCTCGATGAGGCGCAGACCCAATGGGTGACTCTGGGTAACATGGTAGCTAAAAGGGATATCGCGAGATTATGGGGCTCCTCGGGACCCCCTACACTGACCGCGTGGAAGGAGAACATGGATTGGAGCATGTTTAGGGAGAAGACGGTCTACTGTTCTAGAGGTCGCCCCCGGAAGTGGCATGCCATCTGGGGGCGGTGGAACCAATACAGGGGGGGAATATGTCTTGCCCCGGACCTGGAACCTCCCGAGGAACAGCTTTCCCCCTGACCTACTTTCCAGCACATTTTGGTTTTAGTAACCGTTCTGGGCCTCTGCTGTTCCCCTTCTTCCTCCGCACACAGTCTTATACTTAGTAGATGAGTGGGGTCCTGCCTCCCCTGGGGGCTTTCGCCATGGGCTTTCAATGTTCTGCCTTGCTGGGGTTTGTTGTGTGTTTTTTCTGTGTTTATTTAAAATTGGACCTTTGCATTATTCATCGAACTGTATTGGGGACACATCACTGTATCTAACTTGCAATGCTGCCGAACCTTCGGGCTGTCGGCTGAATAGCTGTGTCCTGAATTTCGAAATAAAGGTTTTCAAAAAAAAAAAAAAAAGGAGTAGCTGTATCATGTCTTTCGAATGGTAATGATAAATAGTCATTACTGGTAAAGTTGGATTTAACATTACTATTTTAGAAATGCCACTTTTAGAAAGCGCACATTTCTCTGCTCTTAATATGCAAGTCTTGAAGCCTTTCTCCAATACATGTCTGGGTTGGTGTAGTGTAATTCCTAAAAGTACCTAGGATCTGCACGTTTAGACAACACAAACTAAGGGACTGGTGTCCAGACTGATTCCAGACACCCCAAAGGCTATGTTAGTCTTTAGACCAGCTAGCTCACAGTGCCACTATAAGCCCCCTAACCTTACAAAGGAGCAAATAGTTTCTGGCAACTATCGAACGTGACAACCATTAATCCCTCAGGGATTGTGGAAACAGTACAGTACTTTTCTCCAAGTGTATCGTGCTCACTTAGTCTCAGAGAGATATACAGAATAAATGGTGGGGACGTTTTTCAATAAGCATTTATTGAACAAGCGCCATTCTAGAATAAAACATGTTTGCTGCGACAATCATTAGACAGAAGTAAATGTATAATATTACAAGCACCAACAGAGTAAATAGAATTCTACCATGGTGCTAATAGAGTGAATATATACAGACATATATACATGACAGTAATCAAGCATACTCCTACGATGCAAACCCTACTTAACTATACCTAGCATGTATGTGGGTGTAAAGCCAAGAACCCCAAAGGAAAGAGCCACCCCATTACCTGATGGGAGCAAACGAATGACCCAGTCTTGGCCTCGAGTTGGACATCCCATTTGGGATGTCAGACCGCTGCGTGTTGTAGCTTCTGCAGGCCGGGACCACAGTGTCTTATGGAAGCTTCTCCTCTTTCTATATAGTTTAGGTATGGCTATAGCCTTGGGATTCCTAACACAATCAATGCGTTGAGTAGGATTATGTAAATGAGCTTAAATCAATACTGCAATTATGCAAAGTAGTTATTTTTGCACTAGGATGAAGATGACCATGACTTTTAGACAGAGTATGTTAATCCTGTTATGTATGTCATGCGCAGGGGACTTTTCTAAGAATCCTCATGCATAATACATGAGGCTAGTTTCAAGAGGAGAGGAGTTGGCCTAACGGCTAGGGCGCTCGACCTCGGACCTGGGGAACTGGGTTTGAGTCTCGGTAATGACGCTGAATATCATGTGATTCTGGGCAAATCACTTAATCTCCCCGTGCCTAACAAAAAATGAATGTGTGTCCTCATGTAACATAACTGGTGCTATGTAAAGCGCTCTGATACCTGATTGGATTTGGGTCAAGTTAGCGCTATATAAAACTCTGCAAAAAAAAAAACAAAAAGAAAAGAAAATCGATAGACATTTATTCAGCACATAACTGGGTAACATGTCAGTGCTAGTACAGTTATGCAGAGCAAGGTAGGACACATTTAAGTAAAAGGTAATTTAGATATTTAGGCCTAGATTTTTTTCATAAAACTAGTGTCCACATACATCTAAAAACATGGTATATGTAAAAACGATGCTATTAAAATTCAAAAAAGCTCTAGAAGTCCAATAAAAAGGCTCAATATACGATAAGACTGACTGAGCACGCCAAAAGCCATGGTGCTGAGTAAGAGCAGAAAAATAAAACTAAGCAATGTTTCGCCTTCCAATTTGGCTTGTTTAAGAAAAAGGACAGAATTGTTCCCATCACACAGAGATAAATGATTGTGTGTCCTGTGTGGGAGACGCAACATCTGCCCTTCGCATTAGCAGACGACGGTCCCTGTAACGCCTCTTGTATCAGGTCAACGGAGCAAAGGTGATTCTCTTCAGTTCCCACAGCAGCCATTGAGGAAACACTTGATACCTGGGTGCCCTTTATAGAGCCGCTGTCTGTTCCGGCTAGAGCTGAAGCATACTGTGAAGGCTCGAAGAATGCAGTCATCAACATGGGAATATGCTTAGGACACTGATACACGTGGGCCTTTAAGGGATCCAGTAGTACGTTTATGTCCGATGGCACAACCGATGGAAGAATCAGACATATGTCTAACACGCATTCATATCTGCAGAATTGGCAGTGGGTTACAGGTAAGATGCAGTCAACCCAGACTGGTCTGAACAATAGGAAACAATGCTCGCTAGCTCCCGAAGCAGAGGTGTGCCCATGTGGAGTACCATGCGTTCAAGGCAATGTCGCACCAGTCGTGCTTTTTCTAGCTCTCTAGGAACTGGGCTGTCCATTGTGTGGCAGGAATATTAAAACCAGGATACCCACTATAAAGTAGTAGGACGAGCGGAAACCCTCCAACAACACTTTCTAAAAGGGAGTGATAAATGATGGATTAACTCCGAAGATTGTCTGAAAGGTGCTCAATAGTCCAAAACCTATACTTTTAAATAGGTACATGATCCCCCTTGCATCAGACATGTTAAAGATATGATGAACCATTGCCCCGAAATGGAGCAGGAAGTTTGTACAGACTAGTGCCTGTATCTCAGCGAGGACCTTGCAACCTGGGGATCAAAAGTCTCTCGAGCGGAGGTTAAAGCCACATCCTTCTGTGAAAGCATTGCTTTCAGTCCTGTCAGAGAATCAAACCGTGCAAAGAAAACATTCAATAAATGCCATAGCGTTTCTTCCCTACCTGTGTGGGTCAGTGGAAACAATACTTGCATACAGCAAGTAACCCTGGAACTTACTGTGACCCGATATGCGATACCCAGTACCATACCACAACAGCGTTGATCATTCAGCATCAAATAGCTCCCATTCGAGAGCAACTCAAAGACCAGATGAATCACTGCAGCTGGGGAACTCTAAATGACAGGACAAGTTAGCAACCAAAGCATTACAGGCTCTGTGAAGCTAAATGTCTTTGCAGACTAGAGATCCACTTAAAGCACTTTCACAGTTTGAACTGCTAAGAAAAACTTCAGTGTACCCATTCCTGTATCTAAATCTGTAAGATAATTCCCAGTATTCGTGCGTGTATCTGTCTCCCAGCGCTTCATACTTGCCTACCTGGTGATACTGTAGGCACTACTGAAATTAGAATGTTGTGACTGGCAGTGTAATATAGCCATGGATTAACCATTCCGTGGAAGGTGACTCAACCACGGTAAAAGGTAATTGGTCCAATTTTTCAATGTGCAACATGGTATATTTTGCATCTCTTCGTGCCTTTACTATTTGTCTTTCCGTTAGATTGTATGCAGAAAACAGAGTTGTACTGTTGATATACCGCCAGGGCACGCGATCAGAACGCAATGATTGTAGATTCCAGCATAATAGAATGGATCGCGATTGTCCATGTTGTAGAATAGACAAATTCTGTTCCATTATATCTATTGCAGGAGACACAATGTTGCCCAGTGAATATATTCTGGATGATAATGTGGTCATACCGTTGTCGACCAAAGCCTTTTCTAGGTTACTCCTATCAATCTCACACAATTTCTCAGCAGTCTCCTTTTGGGAGACTTTCCATACCCCATTGTAAATAGCATACAAGAAGCACTTTTGCTTTTGGCTTCTGGGGACCTAACAAAAAAATCCCTAAGATCCATGTCATCTAAGAGAAGGGACAACTTTTGTTTCTCTTGGGACAGTGTTGAGGTCTTTAGCCACTCTAGGCATAACTTCTCACCACTGTAAAATGTCACCACCCGAGCGTTCTGATTGTACATACCACTGATCAGGCCGAAGGATCTTAAATCCTTTGTGGTACCCCTGAATCTTGACTGACACCTATTCGTGTCAATAGGCCAAACCAAACATTCCTTCTAATTGGGGTCTGATAAATTGTACAAACCATTCTGTAGCAAGGCATCAAATGTATTCTCACTCTGTTGTGTGTATAGTAGCCAACCCTCAAAGTGTGCAAGCGAGGGAATCCGAGGTGTGTTCAAGTCCTTGATCTTGGCTAGCCCAAGACAGGAAGTCTGTTTCACTGTGTCGTTCAGGAAGATTATCTGATGTGGTACGAGGCAGGTTTTAAACAAGGCCTTAGTTCCCTGAGCTTGCCAATCTTTAGTCCCCCACACATATTTTGTGACTATAGTGTCTTTTCAAAAGTTGAAACCATGTACAGACAGCTGGGCAATAAAGGAAGCAGAGTATAACAGCTTAGCGTAAAAAGAATCAGGTGCTTACTTTGAGTTATCCTTTTTTAGGATTGCTGGTTATTTGTGGTTTTCCAGGTCTGGTTCCCTAGTTCTCTACCTAGCGAAGCATACATTTCTTCAATAATCTTAGGTAATTCTCGCTCCAGTTGTGCAGGAGTGACTTGCCTCAGAAGTTGGTGTATATCCACTGCTACTGCCTCCCCTTTTAAGTTACTTAACATATTTGTGGATACCTGGGCAAAACTGCCTATCAATTTCATCCCCAAGTCCAGGGCAGGTTCTTCCCCGTACTCGTTTTGTATTTGTCTCAATACTTTTGGTATGACTGCTATTGAGGGGGTACCAGGAGTTCTGGTATAAACGGCAGTGAAAACGGTACCCCAAGTGATACAATCTTCTATCGGAGGAGCTATTCCCATTACCAAGCAAACTGTTAGCATTCTGTGTTTTTCCAGTAGACCAGTAAGGGGAAACACTGCTTCAAGCTATGTTATTTTCTGTGCTATCCAGAATGGCATTTGCTCCCGTTTAGTGGGCATTCTTTCCATAATTGCGTTAAGCGTTTGTGGGCTGATTTTTGTCGTAGTCACTTCAGGTTGACCTGCTTGAGTGACACTTGTAGGTTGAGTTGTAAGTTCGCATTATGAACTGTATAAGGTTTCGGTACAGTTTTACTATCTCTTTGTAAAGTGTACGTAACTCTGCTGCTTGCAACGTAGCAATCTCAGGATGTGGTGTGTAGGCAGCTAGGACCGGCCAGGTCGCACCTTCTCTGCTGAGCGGACAGAGTCTTACATTTTCTGTGGTGTGGGGGAGGGTGCCTTTGAAACCAATTAATATATTCTTGCTAGGTTAACAGAACTTCTACGATCACGTATGAAGAGTATTCTTCAGGTATCTCATCTTCAATGCAAGTGTGAAACAACTTTGTGTGTGCATCTGCATGCGGGAATCTGACCCAAGAATAGAATACCACTTCGTGTGCTTCTATCATAAAGTTAACAGTACCACCCATTGCTGGGAGGCCATATTCCACTAATTTTGTATGTGAAATTTTCTATCATTAAAAGCACCTTCAAGCTCGTCCTCCCCAGCATTCGCAGCGCCGTCTTGGACAAATATTGTGGAAGGAAGTTGTAAGGAAAACAGAATATGCTTTTGCACAATGAAGGGAACTATAATCTTTCAAGCTTGAACAAACCTAGAGCTAATACAAAGAAAAATACCTATTCAGCTGCGGCGGATTTCCCTTCTCATTCCAGATGTCTCTGGTTGAATATGAGTAGGGGTCTCAGAGAAAGCACGACTGAACGACTGATCTGCGTGTTTAGACACCACAAACCAAGGGATTGGTGTCCAGTCCTAACCTTACCAAGGAACGAATAGTTTCTGGTAAATATCGAACATGACAAGCCTTGATCCCTGAAGGATTGTGGAAACAGTACAATACTTTTCACTCAGTCAATCATGCTCACTTAGTCTCAGAGAGATATACAGAATAGACGGTGGGTAAGTTTTTCAGTAAGCATTTATTGAACCAGCCTCATTCTAGTATAAAACATTTTCTCTTCGACAATCATTAGACAGAAGCAAATGTATAAGATTACAAGCACCAACAGAGTAAATAAAAGGTAGAATTCTACCATGGTGCTAATACAGTGAATATATGCAGGCCTAAAAGTAAAAATACATAAGATGGCCGAAGGAGGGTCGAGCCTGTAAGAGGCTCCAGCCATGGGGGTCACCTACTGGGTGAATAGGCCGGTTGTCTCTTCCGCCCATCGGCAGGGCACCTCGACCCACACCCACCTACCTGCAGATGCAGCTCCCGGACTGAGGACCGGACGTCCTTCCCCACACTGCCGGGGCCCATCTCGCTCTCCTGTGATTCTCCTTGACTGGATTTTCAGGTACAAGGTGGCTGTGTCTTCATGGCGAACAGCAGATTGTGCCTGCACCACTTAATTCGCCAGCCTCCAGTGAGCCATTTCCACGCTGAGCGCGGATTCATAGGAGGGGGCCCCCATTCTCCTGACAGTCGAGGGCTGTGGACCTGTACGGGAGTTGCCTGCCATCTTTCCCTGAGTCTGGAGAGGGGACTGGAGGGTCAGCACTTGAAGATTCACAGACGTGTCGCCCCCAGCCTGCTCTCCTATAGTCCACGGATCTGAAGTTTTTTTGATAGCATATGGTGGATCATTTTTTGGATTGCTTGTGTTGCCCTTTTGCTGGTAGTGTGACCTCGCTCCTCATCTAGAGCCAGAAGGGGGCAGCCAAGGTGAAATGCAGGTTGAGAGTTTGTTCCTTCATTTGGGGATAGAGCTCACTGTAACTCCTCAAGGCTAGTCAGCTCGCAATCAAACAAGCCAAGGTGAAATGCATCTTGGGAGTTTGTTTCTCCATTTTGGGAGAGTGCTCACTGCTATTCCTCGAAGCCAGTCACCTCGTAATCAAACAAAAATTGAGGTAGGACTGAGACCACAAAGCTAAGTGAAAGTAATGATGGACTAAGTTCCATACCATGTTCACCTCTCTGAATTAAAGTAGCAACCATTTTTTAAGGACTTAAGGATACCATATTCGATCTCAGCATTCTTTAAAAACCTCCCTTAAGCTAATGCCATTTGAACTTATTTTTGATAAAATATTCTGTACACCTTTACTCAAACCTCTGCTGGCTGTAAATATTCAGAGGCTTCCTCCAAGCGCCTTGCTCATCCCATAATTCTGGCACCTCCTAGACTCTAGGAATCGGCGGAATGGAAGGAAAGGCTAATTACCTTGGTGTCTACTAGGGAGCGGCCATCTTTGCGCGTTATATTGGTGCCCACCAATTCCCTTTTGACCAACTTTTTATGCAGGCTCTGGAGTATTCAAAATTAACCATACTCTCCCCTCTTCCCTTCCTTACTCATCTTTCCTTTCCCCCTCTCCCTCCTCTCACACACCTGAGTGTCCCATACCCTTGGATAACCTCTTCTTCCAATCTGGCCTTTAGACTCTGTGCTATGATTCATTTCCCAAGTACCTCATTTGACTCCAAACTGATTCCAGCTGGCTTTTATGTGCACACTATCATATACCCCCCAATCTATCCAAGAATGCTGCCAAGAAATGTAAACATAGGTTCCTTAAGTCTCACCATCTATTTTAGACCCCTACTTCTGCTTGAAAAAGGAAGAGACCATTAGTGACCCTCTCTTCTACACTACTAGACGTGCCCAATGGAGAACAGCCATGCACTCTCTGCTCCTGATCTCCACATCTACCAAAACCCCCCCACGGGCTAAGACTCTTAACAGCTCCCTAAATCGCTCGCCAAGCCGAGGCAATCATCTCCATCTTTAATAAAGGAACTATACTTTTCCAAGCATCTGAGCATAACCTAGAACTTCTCAGTGAAATATTCCCACTTATCAAAAATACGGTGATAAACAAAGCTGCCCTCCTGACACACCCAGCCTAACCCTGCAGTCATCTCTTACCGCTCTAGAGGTTTCTCCCCCCCCCCCCCCCCAAACTGGCTTGTCTCCACCTCGATCCTCACCTCTCCCGTCCATTCCGGACAGCCATTCCAACAACATCCTTGAATCACTCCACATGGGTTATCATGATATCAATGATCCCTCTCCCCTCCTTGAATGCAGAGAACATAGAATAACATTGCCACTTAATCAACACCTGCACACCCTCTGTCGCCGTCTGCTGAACATACCCGCAATGCCTACACTGATACTCCCCCAACTTACCGGGTGGCCCTAAGGATATAACTTGCTAATGGGGAACACCTAAATCTGACCAGCAACCTGGTTTATTTATCTTCCTCATCACCCTCTAACAACCAGCTCAGGAGACCCGTTCCCCGGGTCAGCAATCGTGGTTCCTCAGCTATCCCCTTGTTTACTCCCAGAGCTCCCTTCCCAAACACCCCACAACTCCAGGCCTGTAAGACTCTCTCTTCTCTAGACCCTTCGACCCCCATTTTGCCCTCTTGTTCCAACACCTCCCTTAGCTCCAAACTGACTGAAATCTCCATGGAGCTTCAGCAACTTAAGGCAGACATTCAGTGCCCACTATTTATCACCTCTGATCTAGCCAACTATTGCTGTACCAACAAGCCACCTGACAAGACTAGGCATCCCCCCCCCATCCCTCACCTGCACAAATCGTTCTAGAATGAGATCACCTCCCTCCCTATAGGGATCTCTACTATCTCTACTTCTACGTCTCCCCATCTATCCTGGAGAATAACTCCCTATCGTAATGCCCTCACCCGGCGCTATTGGGTGATAGCTAGTCTATCCGAGAACGGTATCTATTCCCTCCTCCGCTCATACAAAACTTTACATTTTGACACCCAAAACAGCATTGATCAAATTCAAACCATTCCAACCAATCCATAAAGAGAACCTAGGCCTAATACTAGACAAACAAGTCCAACCTTATGCAAATTACTATCACACCCGAGTCTTCATTTAGCGCCATATACCACATCTGAAGTGTATGCTACTCAATTGTCATTCGGCTTCTAAACATGCAGCTGATATCCCAGGCCTTATACTTACACATGATATCGACCACATAGTTCTGACTGAAGCATGGTTAAATGTTTCCTCCACACCAATTCTCGACATCCTCGTGCCCCGTTTATATGACATCATCAGATTAGATAGACCAATTGTTAAACTTGGCATCTTTTGGAGTGTTTCACCTGAGTTTTTGCTTTCTGATCTCCTGCTTTTGACTCTGTTTTTGCTGGCTTAGTGTCTCTGCGCACTTTCTTACTGCTGATCAGTGTTAAAGTGCAAGTGCTCCTGTTGCAAACTGTGTTATGGATTGGTGTTTCCATGATTGGCGTATTTGATTTACCTGTTAGTCCCTAGTAAAGTGCACTGAGCGTGCCAGGGCCTGTAAATCAAATTCTGTTAGTGGGCAGCAGCAATGGATTGTGCCACACACGCAAACGGCCTGCCGTTGCAGAGCCTGTGTGCAGTCTGGGACTGCCATGTCGACTTGTCAAGTGTACCCACTTGCTAGGCCCTAACCTTCCCTTGTCTTACATGTCAGTCACCCCTAAGGTAGGCGCAAGGTACCCCTGTGGGCAGGGCGCAGCGTTTGGTAGGTAGGTAAAATTATATTGTTTTTGATTAATTAAAACCATTACAAAAATGCACATTGTTAAAAAGATCTTGAATATTAAAAAAGTAAAAATACATTTCTAAAGCTGAGAAATCTCCCATATAAGAGTGGCCTTTTATTTGCGTTATGCTTAGGACAGTCAAGGGTCTATACACAGTTTAAAATTCTAAAGGCAAAGCCTTGTATAGTTTTTGTGCTAGCTCAGGGTGCCGCCGGTCCTTGGTTTGTTGATGCTAATGACAGGAACTTCACTAACTTCCCGTTTAATTGCGGGTCCTTAGGATTGAAACAAGCAAGTACCGCCTGTCTCCGGGTTCGTATCCCTCGTTCGTTAAAAGTGGAGTTTTAATAGGTCTACCCTTTCCTCTTTTAACTTGGTACAAGAGCATTTAAGATGTTCCATGTCCTCAGTTCCGACCCCACATAGCCTGCATGAGTTCCCATAATTCTCTCTCAGCCAGGGTGGAAGATGTGGAATAGCTAGGAGGATACCTAACCTAATTTTTAAAAAGGTTTCTTTGGTTTTCCTTGAGTAGCCTAGTTTAAAATATGCTTGCAGCCCGAGAGATTTGTAACTACTCAGTGCCATCCATACGTAGCTCCTATGTGCAAAGGCTGCTTTGTCTTCTATGAGAGAGAGTTTCTTGATGGCCTTATTTAGTACGTGCTTAAAGTGCAAGAGGGTGGTTGGAGTTTTCCAAAGGTCCGCTAATCCAGTAATGGCCAAAGATTCCTCCAAGTATTTTTTGTCCAGCGAGGTAGGTGTGCTGCACAATTCTTGCCAGAGCTGGTGGTTCAATGTGTTCCTGGGGGAGTTCTTAGTTTTGTGCCAGCGCTTGACGTAGGAACCTCACCTTGCGAGGAGTTGTTTGGCTAGGCCTAACTCCAGTCGAATCTGTGCAGGCGAAGTACAAGACCGGAGGTTTAGCATGACTCTATATGCTTTCGCCAGGGAAGTGTCCAGGACCATTGCGTCCCTACCCCTCAGGACTTCGCTGCCATAAGTGATTGAGGGAGGAATTTTTGCTCCTGTCAATTTTGTTTTGAGTTGCCTTAGTATTGACGCCATCGCCATCCCATTCCTCTTGATAGCCTCGAGTTGTTTGACAAAATAGCCACCCTTGTCAATTATTACCCCTAGATATTTATACTCTGTGGAATTCATAATTGAAGTTTTTCTCAAAAACCAGGAATTAGATGGTTTCCCATTAATTGTCAGGTTTTTGGTTTTATTAACATTAACTTCTAGACTGTTTTGGCTGCATATTCGTGCAACTTATTGAGTAGCCATTGTAGACCAACTTGAGTATGGCTTGCTAAAACAACGTCATCCGCGTATGACATACTGGAAATGGCTTTGCTACCTAATCGAGGAGCATGCGCATTGCAGGCACTGAGGGCTTGTGTCATGTCTGCTTTATAAAGGTTAAAGAGAGTTGGTGCAAGCACACAACCCTATTTGAGGCCTTTAGTAGTTGGTATGCGCCTCGAGAGAAGGGAGCCATTGCCGAGCTGGACCTGTATCCAAGCATTGGAATGTGGTTGTATCTGGAAGGTCAGTAAAGATGGGGGGGATCCCCCAGCATGCCAATTTCCTCCACAGTATTGCTCGGTTGACATTATTGAACGCTGCCTTAAAATCCCCAAAGCAAAAATTAGGAGTTTGTTTAGATAGTTTTGCCTTGTCGATGAGTAATGACATTGCTAGTAGGTTACTTGTTGTACCAGTATCTCTGCAGAACCCTGTTTGGTAGTGAGGGATTATGTTGTTCTCTTTTGCACAATCCTGTAGCTCTACAAGTAGATTGCCTGCAAAATATTTAGCCTCTACATCTAATAATGCAATCAGGCGATAATTTTTTGGTAAAGTTTTGTCGCCTGCCTTGTAGATTGGTGAAATAATGGAGCCCTTATGTGATGCAGGTAGGGACCCAGAACGCCTGACAGAACCGAAGAGAGGGGCCAGTGTTTCTGACCAGTATTTCGGGTCTTGTTTAAAAAGGGCTAGTGGAATCCCGTTTGGCACTGGGGCTCCTTCTTTCCTCCCTTTAGAAATTGGTTTCCTAACCATGACAGCGTCGATTTCGTTGGGCTCTTCCTCTGTAATCATCACGGTTTGGGTGAGAGGAGCTGGTTGGCTGTCCAGAAGTACTTGTGAACCAGGAAGCTGCTGTTTAAAATGAGAATATACAAAGGATATCCATGCATTTTCTGTAATGTGCGACGTTAAGCCTCCGTGTGCCGGGTGTAAGATTTTGTTTATAGTTGACCAAAAGCGTGAGCTATTGATTCCTTTAGAGTCGTGGTGAAGTTTTGCCCATAATTTGTTTTCATTTGGCCTGTTAATGTCCCACTAGAGTTTAAGTTTGGCCTTTCTATTACGAAGTTGGCAGTTTAAGTTCTCGTCCCCAGGGCAAAGCCTCAATGATCTCAAAAGTTTGTTTATATATTTTTTGAGAAGTTTCAAATTGGTTCTCTGTACGTGCATAACCTTCCCTGAGGCAGTTGGATCATGGAGAGCGGAGTATCTGACTGCAGTTAAGTAAGAGTTTGCAAACAAAGCCATAAAGGTTTCCCATGTGCTGGAAGTTATGTTATGTTAACTAGGTATTTGTAGAGCACGGGGCTACTCCACAGAGTGTCCCGGCGAAGTGTTTCCGATGGGATAATTAAGCTCGGTTAACTGTAGCTTCGCTGCCAAGAGCGCCTTCCTGGTGTTTGCTATAGATGACTTGATTCTTTTTTAGGTGTATGGTGTGGGAGGCATGCCTACCGACTGGGTTAAGTATCGATGTGTGAGTGAGCTTGAATTAGGACTTCCTGGGGCCGATGGTCACTGCCCCCTTGGTCTCCTAAGAAACAACACACCTTGTCCTAACTGGATTTAGTTTGCCCAACCGAGTATTTTCACACACTTTTGTGAATTGAAACAACAAAAATGGGGCTTTACGAATTGCCTGTTATTCACAAAAACTTTTTGTTTATTTCACATTCTTTTTTTGCGTGATAAAGACAGAGCAACTGTACATAATACAAACATATATATTCAATATAAATGACAATACATTAAATCGCACCCTAGAACATTTAACCATTCAATCATCTAACATACTTGGCCAATCCATTCATACCAAAAGCAGACACATACTGAACTAAACTAAACTAAATGGTCCTAACACCACTACTCCCTTTTGGGCGTAGATTGTTATTTGTGTTTCAAACGTATTAAGACATTTTATTTTCTTAATAAACACTTCAAATCCCACATAGACATCAAGGGCAAAACTTTTGTGTGGAGTGTGTGAAGGACCAACTGGTCTACGCGTTTCAAACCTCGATCATTGTGAGGTTCTCATCAGGACCAATGTATTCTCAAGAATAAACGTAATCATGTGGAATTGACCAGCCTTTATGTCCAAGGACGATTCAATCAGCTAATGCCGGACTTTCCGCTTCGCTCCAAAGAGTTGATTTGACACACGTTCAAATATTCTGTTTGTATTAAGCTCTCAGTCGACTGCTCACATCAGAGACCGGTGCCTTCTCTTTCCACGGCGTACGGCGAACAGTTCGCCGTACGCCGTGGAAAGAGAAGGCACCGGTCTCTGATGTGAGCAGTCGACTGAGAGCTTAATACAAACAGAATATTTGAACGTGTGTCAAATCAACTCTTTGGAGCGAAGCGGAAAGTCCGGCATTAGCTGATTGAATCGTCCTTGGACATAAAGGCTGGTCAATTCCACATGATTACGTTTATTCTTGAGAATACATTGGTCCTGATGAGAACCTCACAATGATCGAGGTTTGAAACGCGTAGACCAGTTGGTCCTTCACACACTCCACACAAAAGTTTTGCCCTTGATGTCTATGTGGGATTTGAAGTGTTTATTAAGAAAATAAAATGTCTTAATACGTTTGAAACACAAATAACAATCTACGCCCAAAAGGGAGTAGTGGTGTTAGGACCATTTAGTTTAGTTTAGTTCAGTATGTGTCTGCTTTTGGTATGAATGGATTGGCCAAGTATGTTAGATGATTGAATGGTTAAATGTTCTAGGGTGCGATTTAATGTATTGTCATTTATATTGAATATATATGTTTGTATTATGTACAGTTGCTCTGTCTTTATCACGCAAAAAAAGAATGTGAAATAAACAAAAAGTTTTTGTGAATAACAGGCAATTCGTAAAGCCCCATTTTTGTTGTTTCAATTCACAAAAGTGTGTGAAAATACTCGGTTGGGCAAACTAAATCCAGTTAGGACAAGGTGTGTTGTTTCTTAGTCTTTTTGGCTCAGTTCTGCTGGTCATTTGAGCCAAAGCCCAGTTTTGGTTTTTAGCCCCTTGGTCTCCTAGGCAGAAGCCTGTTATATGTTCAAAGAAGGAAAGAGAAGCTAATGTATAGTCTATTGTGGAATTTGCAAGTTGTGTGTGAAATGAGGCGGCCGTGGGAGAGTTGTCGGCAAATGTTCAATTTAGTACCCTTAGGCCAATATGCTCCAGGTCTTCTAACAGCTCTAAACCGCTCTCAGGGGATCTTCCGTGGCTGCTTTTGGTTTGAGTTGATATGTTCCAATAGAAGGACTGGACCTGTAAGTCTTCATTTGATGTTTTATTTGAAAAGTTTTATATAGCGCTGGCTAGACCAGGAGGTATCGGAGCGCTTTACATGAGGATCAGCGAATTACAGGTTACATAGTTACATCAATTAAATCAATGAATCACAGAGGGAGGGGGGAGGGAAGGAAATAACGGGGAAACGAGGAAAACAATTTCAGATGACCGGCTGTGTAGGTGACCGACGAGGGGTGAAACCAGGGCCAGACTCTTCTATAGCTGCTTATGACAGCTCCACCGGGCATCGGCCAAGGTTGCTCGTGCACCAAGGTAAGTACAAACAGTTTTGTTATCCGCCTCTGGGGGCATCGTCAAAGGTCCATCGAAAGTTCTATCAAAGTTACACCGGGCATGGGCCATGTTGATCTGGCTCCAAGGTGAGTACAATGTTCAAGGTTTCAGTCCGGTGTGTGTCGTCATAGATCAATTGGCAGCACCCATCCCCGAGTTACTGGGAGTTAAGACTTACTGTGGGGTTGATATGCTCTCGATAGCAATGCTTCCAGGGGGACAGGACAGCCATCTTAAGGTCAGGCATATAGAATGTAGGCCCGGGGTTGTAGGGCACAGCTGTTGCCCCATGCAATTCTCTCGGTGTGAGTGAGGTTGTCGTAGGACTAAGTGTAAAAAACAGTACCATTGCTAGTCTTTTGAGCTGTGGAGACCCTGATGTGAGCAATCAAATCTCGCTCAGGGGGCCATTTTAGGGGCAGGCACAGCCCTTGCCAGGCCAACCTTCGTGCAACTCTGACACGATTTGCGGCCATTTTGGGGTCAGGCGAGGCAGGATTGGATCCTTCCCTGTCCCCTGGGGCCTCTTGTGACCCCCTGACTCCCCCCAAAGCTTCCCCCTGCCGGCGCGGGGTCCCCGTGATTGTGTCTCATGGAAGGGGACCTCCGCTTACCTTTTGACTATCGCCGCTCCTTCAGGCCCTCCTGTGGAGTTCGGTTTCGCCGCCGGGACAGTGAGATCCTCTGTGTTACCTCAGGCGGTACGTGCACTCTGGCAATCAGCACCCCAGAGCAATGTCAGGAAGTCAGAAAAGGGGTGGCTCAAGCTCTCGAGCAAGGACCAGAGCACCCTCCGGGAGTCACCGCTGGCAGCAGATGCCTCTGGCCATGACTCATGAGGCTCGGGCACTCATCTTCAACGTGCGGTGGCGAGAGACCGCATCGCTGGGGCAGATCGACCTTCAGACCAGCCCCAAATCCAGGATCATAGCAGCAGGCGAGGTGTTCACGGCCCTACAGTGAGTGGCAGGAGGCAGCACCAGAAGGGCAGATCGGACCTTCCCACCCGCCCCACATCCAGGATCACGGCGGGAGGTGGAGGTGTTCTCCTTGCTTTGCCCAGAGATCACGTCAATATAATGCGAGCTCGGGGCGAGGTGAGAGGAGAGACACAACGGCGAGACTTACTCAGCAGCCTGAGGCAGCGGGACTTGGCAGCGGCTCCGGGTTGGACTCTGGATTCTCCGATCTCCTTAGGAGTCAGAGACAGTCTCCTGGGCACATCTTCGTCGCAGAGGCCCCCAGGTATGTTTCTCATCCCAAATCTTCGATAGTTGCGTTGAAGGCGAGATTTTACGCTGTGCCTAAGACTTGTAGATTTAGATCGCCAGACAAGATGATAGGCGCAAGGTGCCCCTGTGGGCAGGGTGCAGTGTATGTGAAAGGTAGGACATGCCCTGGTGTGTGTGGCATGTCCTGATAGTGAATTACTGCCAATTTCGTTTTTCACTACTGCAAGGCTACCTGTTCCCATAGAAAAGAATGGGGAGTTTGTTTAGAACACCTTAAAAATATAACTGGCCCTGGGAACTAGGTAGAAAAACAAAGTTGAGAATACCTGAACTCAGAATCTAAAGATGCATCTTTTAGTGAAGGTGATTTTTACATTCTGTGTTTGAAAATGCCACTTTGAGAAAGCAGGTATTTTCTTGCTCAGCCATCCAGTAGGCCTCTTCTGGGGTTGCGGATTGACTGTCTGGGTTTTAGATGACAGGGGCTGGGGAGGAGCAGTGGCTCCAGAGAGTCTAGGTGGGTTAGGAAAGGGCTGAATAGACCTGGGCTGCATTTAGAGTAGGGGGGAGATTTCCTTTCACCTGAATGTGCCTGGCCTGCCTTTGACAATGCCGTCTCCACCTCCTGCCAGGAAGCCACACCAGAGTCTGGCTGGGCACAGACATACTCTGCATGAAAGGACAAAGGATTGGGCTATAAAAACGGGTCCCAAACCCCTGAACTTTAGAAATCTGTTGGACCAAGAAGACTGCCAAGAAGAAGAGCTGGAGAAGCTGTGAGGAGGAACTACCACTCTGCTCTGTGCTTTGCTGAGTTGGCCTGCAGTAGCTGCTTCTGTCTTGGGCAGTGAAAGGACTGGACAGAACTTTCTGCAATCTACTTTTGTGAGTTTCTCCAAGGGCTTGAGATAGAGCTTGCCCCCTGTTCAAGAAGTCTCAGGAACAGCAAAGACTTCAAGTTCTTCTGCCCTCAACATTGTGTTTTGTGCTGCAACAGAAGAAAAAGCAACCCGACGCTGTCTGCGACGCCGCTGTCGACTCCCTGTCATGAAGGCACTGCAGGGGGCACCGCTGCAATGCCGCACCGCGACCCCCTGCTCGCGCTGCGACCTGTGGGCACCGCACCCCGCATCGCCTCGCTTCACGATGCCACCTTGATATCCCGGACGACGATGCTCCACGACAAAATCGTCGCCGCTGCTTGCACCGTGGTTTGAGGGCACCGCGCGTAAAATTACACGACACACTACCCTCATCCCGCACCACAGCCTTGGTCTACCGACGCCATCGACTCTAGTTCGTCAGGCGACGACAGCGCCTTGCACCGTGACCTGCAGGCACCCCGACGAGCACCGCACCACTTTGCACTGCGACAATGGTCTCACAGGCTACGCCGTCTGACGGCGCCACCGAGCCGCTGCTCGCACTGCGACCTGAGGGCACCGCATGCCGCACCGCACCACCCGACGCCAGCGTTCCTGACTTCAACCGCAAGGAGTTTGATTTGCAATGTGTGTGACTTCAAGAGCCTGACTCCTTCTGCACCGACCTCCAGAACAGACACCTGCGAACGCCGTGCTTTCGGAAGCTCAACGAGAGGTCGCCGACGCCCTGCATTTCTAAAGGTACTGTTTTGCGGGTCTTCCAGACACCGTAACTGGCCTGCGACGCCGTGGTCAGCCATAACTGTTTGGATTTGTTTGTTCATGATGCCGTGATAGCCCCAGAGGGAGCTATTGACTTCAAAGAACTGGTTTACAAGGTTATTTTGATAACTGAAGATTTCTCAGCACTGTATTGTGGATTTATATCGTTTTTGGTCTTATCTTAAGTATATAAAAATATTGGATATTTTTCTAAACTGGTGTGGTGTCCTTTTGTAGTGCTTACACTGTATTACTGTTGGTTATGTGCAAATGCTTTACACATTTCCTTAAGATGAGCCTGACTGCTCGTGCCAAGCTACCAAAGGGGTAAACAAGGGTTATTTTAGGAGTGCAACTCCCTTATCCTGACTAGGAAATAGGGTCCCTACTTGGACAAAGGTACCTAGCTCTGCCAACTAGAGACCCCCATTTCTAACACCAATCAGATCAGGTGGAGGTATTGCCTGCATACACCGTAACAACCTCTCGGTGAAGCAAGCTCAGAACATCAATCTCTCCTCGTGTAAATACCTGGGCATCAATATTTTGAGTAATGAAAAACCTAGTTGCAAACTTCATGCATTGTACCATCCTCCAGGAGATAACCTACCATTCATTGAACAAATCATGGAAATCATCACGCACAACTCCATTCCCCACTGTGCCCAGATCTTCCTTGGTGACTTCAACCTACACTGGAATGACCCTTGCGATCAAGCAGTGATTAGCCTAAAAACCTTCCTATCTGACCTTAACCTGGTCCTGATCTGTGATAGTCTTACCCACAACTTGTGATCGACCTTAGATCTAATCATCTCCAAGGCCAATACCATTCAGCTTGAATCTATTGTCCCATGTGACTGGACAGACCAACACTGCATCACCTTTCGCATACAAAATCAATGTCCTCTAAAAAGGCACAAATTTTAAAAAACCTAGTCACTGGAAAAGGAACATTAGAAACCTAAACCTGCACAAACTGACATCTATTAGCAACCACATGCTAAACAATTCAGAAGACATGTAGGATGTCAAGAGCCTTATGGATGAACAAGTTACTTACCTTCGGTAACTATGTATCTGTAAGAAACATTAGTTAGTTAGATTCCTCACCTTAGAATATCCCCAGGCATCAGACTGGATCTGGAAGATTTTTCGTCAGCAATACCCCTTGCGCGTCGCTAGGCGTCGTCTGCGGCTCCGCGTCCGTCGTTGGCGTCGAGCGCCGGAATGACGTCGTCGGAGTACTTATACGCCGCCCTCGCGCGCTGACGTCAGTTCTTGTACATAGCTGTCCGCGCCAGGAACGCAGAGCCATGCAAGAGACCGACACTGGTGCCAAAAAATCTAAGGGCCTGAAAAGGATAACCTTAACCCAAGATGTCAGTTCGCAGAACGGGGAGGATGGGTGGGTCGGTGAGGAATCTAACTAACTAAAGTTTCTAACAGATACATCTTTACCTAAGGTAAGTAACTTGTTCATCTGAAAGAAACACGTTAGTTAGATTCCTCACCTTAGAATAGATACCCAAGCAATACCAACCCCGGTGGTGGGTCTGCGAACCAAGATCACACCAGAAAGTCCTGGAGGACAGAACGGTCAAAGAAGCCATCCCTCCGGACTTGGCTGTCTAGGCAATAATGCCTGGCAAACGTGTGTAGCGAAGCACACGTCGCCGCCTGACAGATGTCCTGCAAAGGGACTCACCCGTCCCAAAGCAGTAGTAGCCGCTGTAGCCCGAGTAGAATGGGCTCGCAGCCCAACAGGAGGGTCCTTTTTTGCCAAGGAATAAAAGATTTTGATGCACAAAACGACCAACCGTGAGATGGTCCGTTTGTGCACAGCTTTCCCCTTCTTAGCACCCACGTATCCAACGAAAAGTTGGTCGTCCACCCGGAACTGTTTGGTGCGGTCCAAATAAAAGGAGAGCGCATGTTTTGGGTCCAGACGGTGGAGCCTCTCTTCCTCTTTGGAAGGATGCGGAAAGAAAGTGGGCAAGGTGACAGATTGCCCAAGATGAAAGGGGACACCACTTTCGGGAGAAAGGAAGGACGAGGCCGAAGGACAACCTTGTCCGGATGAACAGATAGAAAAGGAGGCTTTGACGATAGAGCCTGGAGCTCACTCACCCGTCTAGCCGAGGTGATGGCTACCAGGAAAGCAGTCTTAAGCGTCAGAAGACGAAGAGGACAATTATGAAGAGGCTCAAAGGGAGCGCACATCAGAAAGGTCAAGACAAGATTCAAGTCCCACTGAGGCATTACAAAAGGGACAGGAGGGAACGTATGAGTAATGCCTTTAAGAAAGCGTGTAACTACAGGGAACTTGAAAAGAGAAGGCTGATCAGGAAGCCGTAAGAAGGCAGAGATGGCAGCAAGATAACCTTTCAAGGTGCCCAAGGCAGAGCCCTGCTGGGCCAAAGAAAGAAGAAAGAGGAGAACCTCAGAAAGAGGAGCAGAAAGGGGATCCACAGCCTTTGCTGTGCACCATGCCACAAATTTGTTCCACCGGCAGGCGTATACCGTCTTGGTGGAGGGACTCCTGGCTGCCAGAATGATATCACAGACTTCAGGAGGCAAGTCAAATGGCATCAACTGCCGCCGCTCAATCTCCACGCATGGAGGTGGAGGCTGGACAGGTTCGGGTGGAGGACCGTCCCCTGCTGCTGCGACAGAAGATCCTCCCGAAGGGGCAGACGTATCGGAGGATCGGTCAACATAGTGAGTAGCTCGGGATACCAGTACCTTCGTGCCCAATCCGGAGCCACCAAGATGACTTGGGCCCGGTCGTGCTTGATCTTCTTCAGCACTCTGGGCAGAAGAGGTATAGGCGGAAAGGCGTACAACAGACCGCAACTCCACTCGCGACGAAAAGCGTCGCCGAGCGAGTGCCGCCTTGGAAATTCCAACGCGCAGAACTGCTGACATTGCGCGTTCTCTTCGGTGGCGAATAGATCTAACCAAGGCTCTCCCCACTGCTGAAAGAGACCTTACGCCACTTCTGAGTTCAGATGCCATTCGTGATCCATCATGCACCGGCGGCTGAGTTCGTCTGCTCTGGCGTTCAGAGAGCCCGCCAGATGTTGAACCACTAGGGTGACACACCTGAACCCTTACCAGGCCAAAGATACCAGCGAACTCGGTATCTGGGGGACAGCGGACCGGGGTTGTCTTTGCCGGGGCTCACTCGACGCCGGTCCATCCAAGCAGCGTGGGGGACTACAACCCCCATGAGCCCCTGCTCCTCGTGACGTCTCTCCCGACGACAGCGCGCCCGGAGGCGCTAGAAAAACGACAGCTCCCTCGGTGGAGCGGGGGACACACCTGAACCCTTACCAGGCCAAAGATATCAGCGAACTCGGTATCTGGGGGACAGCGGACCGGGGTTGTCTTTGCCGGGGCTCACTCGACGCCGGTCCATCCAAGCAGCTTGGGGGGACTACAATCCCCATGAGCCCCTGCTCCTCGTGACGTCTCTCCCGACGACAGCGCGCCCGGAGGCACTAGAAAAACGACAGCTCCCTCCGCGTCGCGGGACGCGCGCGGGCGTCGCCGGGCTGAGCCCGGGCAGAGGGCGGGCCGTCTGTGGCCGTCCGGGGCAGGAGGTGGCAGGGCTGGGCCCATTCCATAACAACAATGGGTAAGCGTAAAAGTGTGTCAAATATGGATGGAGGGAAAAAACCTAAAGTTGCCAGAAAATCGGATTCATTCTATCGTATTTGTCTTCGGCTGTGGGCGCCTTGTCAAAAGAAATTGCCAACGCGGAACACGAGCTGGGTATTCTATCCCCTGCCACTGACTCTTCACTGATCACCACTGATACTTTTCAAATTCCTCGCGTGCCGCTGGCTCCTGAAATAGTGGTTGTTCCCCATAAGATCAGCACGGCAGAGGTTATCGTTCCAGCTGTCGTTGCTACTGAGGCCCACCCTACGGCACAGCAGTTGCATGTACCTATTAACAAGACAAGGGCGAACACTAAAAGCAAGAAGAAGAAGGGCGTGGGTGTGCAAATTACTGCTTCCCACTCCAAGGATAACAATGTGGAGGATTTTGTAGAAAAACTTTTTATTGATCGTATAGAACCCCTTTTAATGGAAGTGGCTAAGGACATTGTGGACACATTGAACTCTTGCCTAGCGAGCCTATTAAAGAAGTGCTCACTAATAGAATCTGTGGCTAACAAACTTGCGGTAATTAAGGATCCTTACATAGTCTCCGGAGAGGTGCCAGATAATAAAGTTATTGTACCAGCAAGTCAGGCTAGCGCTATGTCAACTAATAGGGATGTAAATACAAAGTCCCTAGTGTTAAGTGAGTCTGGTGTACCAGCTAACCATATGGATCTCACTCACCTCATTTCAGGGCCCCCAAATAATTTAATAAAACCCAAGCCCCCCTTGGCCAGCTTTCCATCGTTAGGTTCCCAATTGTCCATAAACCTGCCACCGGAAGCCGCACCCCTCGTTGGCGTCTTTGTAGGAGTTCCCCCACTTGGCCGGGTAAATCAGAACTCACCTCAGATCTAATATACAAGGCAAAACGATGGTGTGTGGAGCGTTCCAGTGGTGAGTTAGATATTTCTGATAGTTTAATTATGGCAAGACGGGTGGGGTGGATCGGCAACTCTGCAAAACATATTCAGGGGGATTGTGTCATTGTTAATTTTAATGCTGCGGATCTGGCTGATAGATTGTTCTGGGATGGTTCCCCAATTGCGGACCAAGGCTGTATGAGGCCTGTTCCGCTTGGTTTCTTTTACCCTCCCCCTGATATAACACATCGCCCTCACCTATTTCAGCAGACTTTGCACTTCAGAGATGGGGCGAGTAGGAATCATAACCTAAAGCCAGGAGGGAGTGGCTCGGCCAGAAGTAACCCCTTACATTTTGCTCAAGGGGGTCAAAACGCACCCACTCCCAGCCCCTTATTGAGACCCGCACAAACGGTACTCGTAGACCCGAGACTGGTGACGAGTAACCGTTTTTCTCCCCTCTCAGATATTGAGGAACTGGATTGACGGTTACCTTTAGCGTCAACTTCAGAACTAAAGGATACCCCTAAGACCGACCCATTACCTTCCTGTAAACTCATTTCCTGGAATATAGCCGGTATTAGAGCCAAAAGACCAGATCCACCGTGGGTTGATTTTGTTACCAAACATGACATTATAGCTCTGCAGGAGTCATGGGATTCCTCCCCCACGTTTTGGATGGATGGTTATACCAGCTTTGTTGTGCCAGCAATTACTAGCAGTATGGGGAGAGCTAAAGGAGGCCTTATCTTTCTTTTTTCACTTTCATTGAAAGGTGATTTTAAAATGATTAAGTCGGGTTCTCCAAACCTTTTAATTGTGGAATGGTCAGTTTCTACATCTCACAAGGTACTATTGATTAATTTCTATAATGCCTGGGATAGGGAATGCGGTACTGACCATATTTCCTTACTGGAAATTTTTTGGATAGTTTCAGTCTGAATAACGATACTCAGTTCGATCTAATTTTAATAGGCAATTTTAATATACATCCCTGTGGTGATTCTTGCTTTTCTGAAGAATTCGAGGGTTTTTGGCTCCCCATTTTGAACACACAAAAGCAGGGGAGGCTCTTGAAGCTTTGCTGGCCAATTTTAATATGTTGGAATTTATGAATACAGAGGGGGGGGGGGGGGAGCGCACATGCACATATAAGGGGCATGAGCATGGCTCAATAATTGATTATATCTTCTTGACCCCGGGTATTTTACATAGGGCCGTGACCTATAGAGTTATTAGCTCCCCCTATAGTGACCTCAACCCGGTGCTACTTGAGCTAATATGGAGTGATCTTAAGGCCAATGGTACGCCAACACCGAGAGGAGAAATTGCCCTGTTACCTAAGGATCAAGGCAGAAGAATTAAGTGGGTAAAGGTTGTCCAAGAATTTTTTTTTGATAACCTTTTTCCTAAAATTGAGGCTAGTGTAGTCATTTGCCAGGACCCAGCTGCTATTAACGCAGATAAGATGGGGGCATTCAAAAGCATATGTGCCCAAATATCTTATGATTTGTCATCCACATCACATAGGGTTGATACCAATCATTGTAAATGGTTTGATTCAAACTGTTCTAAAGCTCATAGGGCCTTAAAGAAGGCTCTTCTAACTTCCCCAAGAGACAGGGTTCTTATCGCCAATCTCAGGAAGGAGTATAAGGCTATAACTGCTAGTAGGAAGAATGCAATCAAACAAGAGGCATGGGAGAGCCTTCTTAATGTGGATGTTTTGCGTGACAGCAGTCATTTTTGGTCTATTATTAACCACCCTTTTTTTTCCGAAACCGAGAACACGGTTATGGACAACGTAATTTCTGATTCGGACTGGATGCTTCACTTTCAGAGAGTTTATGGAAATATAGCCTCTGATAGGACACATAACCCCACAGTGGTTGTCGAGCATGCCCCTCTCGTTTTCTCCTGTTCGGAGGTGGAGAATGCAATTTTAGAGTCCTCAAGAAACAAAGCCCCGGGTCCCGATGGAGTCCCCGCAGACCTGTACTCCCACTTTCCGAAATTTTGGGCCAACATCTTAACCAACATTATCTGTGCGGCAAATGGCTCCACCCTTCCTTCTTCCTGGGTCACTTCCATCATAGTGCCGATTTTCAAGAAGGGGCAGAGAGATGACCCGGGGTGCTATAGACCCATCTCTTTGCTTGACTCCGCGATTAAGATCTTGGGCAGAGTCTTGTTGAAAAGACTGAGTGAAAATATCGAGCAGAAGGGGGGTCTTGCAAACATCCAATATGGCTTCAGAGAAAAAAGAGGAACTGTTGACCAATGCCTAAATCTCCATTTGTTGATTTCCAAGTACACGGTGGCCAAGGAGGGGGTCCTTATTTTTGGCTTTCATGGACCTCTCCTCGGCCTTCGACATGGTAAACAGGTCCAAGCTTTGGGCTATTCTATTGGAGTTTGGTGTTGATCCAGCCCTTGTACATTTCATAGCTTCCCTTCACCAGGAGTTGTTCGCAATGGTAAGGGTCACTAGGGAGGGCAGGTGCACTAATCGCTTCAAGTCCGAAAGGGGGGTGCGCCAAGGTTGTATCCTGGCTCCCCTTCTTTTTACTATTTATATTAATGGACTTGGAACTAGCCTAGCGAATGTGGGGACGGACGTTCCGCGTGTGGGAGATATACTGGTACCAGCACTACTATACGCGGACGACGCAGTCCTATTAGCACGGACGGGAGTTGGGCTTCAAAGACTTTTGGACCAATTTGGGGCGTTTATGGGCCAGCTTGATCTAAAAATCAATGCTAAAAAATCGCATACGATGGTGGTAGGCAACTGCAGGAGCAGAAAAAAACTTAAGACGTTTTCCTGCGAAGGGGAGCTAGTCTCTAGGGTCTCGGTGTTCCCTTATCTGGGCGTCCTTTTTGACGACAAGGGATCGTGGGGCCCCCAGATTAAGGCGAAGAGCGTGTCTATGGCTCGCTCTTCCTCAGCCCTTATGGGCTTTTCACGGAGATTAGGGTCTTGGCCCATGGAGGCCCTATTGAAAATTTATAATACTAAGTGCTTATCAATTGCCTCTTATGGCGCATCTTTATGGGGTTATGCACAGCTGGACAGGATCCAAAGAGTGAAGAATAGTTTTATCAGACAACTTCTCTCTCTCCCTAAATCTTCTCCCACCTTCGCCTTACACACGGAGGTGGGACTGGACTATCTTACGGATAGGGTGAAACTGGCCCCCCTGATTCTCTGGCTAAAAACCTGGCTCAACCCAGAGTTAACATTAAACCATGTTATTTTGACTGATGTCATGGGTCTGGACAGAGCTCATAAAATTGCCTGGCTGTCCTATTTGGAAAAATCTTTTTATCAACTTGGCCGTATTGACCTTTTTAAACTGCCAGCCTCTATCAAGAAGGAGGATGTTAAGTGTATTAAAATTAATTTCATGGAGAGGGCCAGATTGGAGCGGGAGGTTACGGAACTGGAGAAACCCATGGTTAGGGCTCATTTTATGTTAACCTCTTCCCCTTCTTTGGAGCCCTACCTTAAAATGGTCACGAAACCTTTACACAGGTTTCTGTTGACTAAATTCAGATTTAACATGATCCACCAGTTCCTAGGTAGTCATCCCTCCTGGATAAAACCTGAATCAGGCCCCCCCTGCAATTGCGATAATTTTTCGCAACAAGACACTTTACATTTCATTATGTTTGTGAGAATTTCAGGAACATAAGGAGAAGTTATTTGGTCCCATTACTGAAAGAGGCTGGCTTCATACAGGTCAGGCCTGCTTTGGTTTATCTCCAACACCTGGGGTCCCCTCGTATTATTTTTTGTGTGGCAAGCTTTTTAGTGGCAGCCCTTAGGATCAAAAAGCAAACTCCCCTCAATGGTAATAATGAAATAAGTGAGGTTTTAAACAGTTTTTAAATAATAATTAATCAACTCGCCCGGAACTTTTTAGGGTTTGTCCCCTTTTTATGTAAAACTGTTATCGAATGCTTTTATATGTATTTTGTGATTGTATATTTGTATTGTTGTTTTTAATATGTCTTTTATGAGTCTAACGATTCGAATAAAGAGTATTTGACTGACTGACACTAGGGTGACGCCCTGGTGTTCCAGCCATGTCCAGAGGCGCAGAACCTCCTGACAAAGGGTCCACGACCCCACCCCGCCCTGTTTGTTGCAGTACCACATGGCGGTGGTGTTGTCCGTGAACACCTGCACGACACTTCCCCTGAGAGAGGGAAGGAAGGCTTTCAGTGCAAGTCGGATCGCTCTCAGCTCCAACAAGTTGATGTGGAGGCGAGACTCCGCCGGAGACCAGAGGCCTCTGATCTCCGCCTCTCCCATATGGCCACCCCATTCCAGGAGGGACGCATCCGTCACTACGACATGCTCCGGTAGGGGTAGGGAGAGACTCTTGCCCGTGACCCAATCGCGGTCCGTGAGCCACCACTGCAACTGCTGTGCAGTGCCCTCCGAGATCAAGACATGGTCGGACAGGTTGCCGTGATGCTGGGCCCACTGAAACTTCAGGTCCCACTGCAGAGCCCGCATGCGCCGCCTGGCGTGAAGCACTAGTAGGATGCAGGAGGCCATCAGCCCCAGAAGCCGCAACACTAGCCTGTCCGAAACCCAGGATAGAGGCCGAAAGATGGGAATCAGGGCCTGAATATCCCGGACCCGCTGTTCCGGTGGATAGACCCGGAACTGCGCCGAATCGAGAACAGCTCCGATAAAGAGGAGCTTCTGAGAGGGACTCAGGTGTGACTTCGGCACGTTGATGGAAAACCCCAGCAAATGCAGGAGATCCGCCGTAGTCTGGAGGTGGGAAAAGACTGCATGGGGCGAGCCCGCCTTCAACAACCAGTCGTCGAGATAGGGGAAGACTGGAACCCCTGATCTGCGCAGATGAGCTGCGACCACCGCCATCACTTTCGTGAACACCCGAGGGGCACTGGTAAGGCCGAAGGGGAGCACGGTGAACTGAAAGTGCTCCTGACCCACCGTGAACCGCAGGCAACGCCGGTGGGCCGGCAAGACGGGGATGTGGAAATATGCGTCATGCAAGTCCAACGCTACCATCCAGTCTCCCGGGTCTAGGGCAGCTAGAACCTGAGCCAAAGTCAACATTTTGAACCGTTCCTTCCGGAGGAAGGCATTGACGTTCCGTAGGTCCAAGATAGGGCGTAGGCCCCCCCCTTGCCCTTCTTGGGAACCAGAAAGTAGTGGGAATAACAACCACGACCTACTTCTGGGCTCGGAACGCGCTCGACGGCCTCTTTGGCCAAGAGGGCCGAAACTGCCTCTCGCAGAAGATTCAAATGATCCTCCGAGATACGGTGGTGCTGCGGTGGCATGGCTGGAGGGGTCGTCTCGAAGGGGAGGGAGTAGCCCCTTCGGACGATTTGCAGCACCCACCTGTCCGAAGTGATGGTACGCCAGTGGAGCAGGTGATGGCGAATTCTGCCTCCCACTGGCGAGGAATGGGCCTGAAAGCTCGGACTAGGAAGGCTTTGAGGCGGATGCTGCCGGGGTGGATGTGGACTGACCGTGTCGTCCTCCAGAACCACCTCGGCGGAAACCACGTCCGCGACCGCGTGCAGGTTGGTTCTGCGGCCAGTGGCTAGGCGGACGTGAGGAGGTGCCCCTTCCTTGGCCAAGAAAGGGGCGAAAAGCGGAAGCTTGCGGCCGCGGGGCAGAGAGGCCCAAGGATGTGGTCGTAGCCCGGGAGTCCTTAAAGCGAGCCAGCGCACTGTCCGCTTTCTCACCAAAAAGGTGAGCGCCATCAAAGGGCATGTCCATGAGAGTGCTCTGGACATCCCCCGAAAAGGACGTGGACCGCAGCCAGGCGTGACGTCGAAGCGCCACCGAGGTAGAAATCGCCCTACCCAGCGAGTCCGTAGTGTCAAGTCCACATCGGATTGCATGGCACGCTGCATCCCTCCCATCGGCCAGAGCCTGGGAAAGTTGTGTCCGGGCCTCCTCCGGGCACAGGGGCAGCACGTCCTCCACCGTATCCCACAGGGAGTGGGAATAACGTCCAAGAGACAGGCGGTGTTCAAAGACCGCAGGCCTAAACTGAGTGAGGAGAACAGCTTCTTGCCGAACTGTTCCAGTCTCTTGGAATCCCGGTCCGGAGGAGCGGACGGGAAGGAGGATTGGGAGGTAGAGGCCTGGATAACCAGGTTCTCGGGGGTGGGGTGTTGCGACAGAAAACTGGGGTCGCCCGGAGCAGGGCGGTGGCGCCTGGCAACGTTCCTATCCACAGGAGGAACTGTGGAGGGCTTGGACCAGGTGCCCTGCAGAACATCAGTGAGGGCCTCATTGAATTGCAGCAGAGGCTCAGTGGAGCTTGCTGCAGACTGAAGCACCTCAGTGAGGATGTTAGTCCTCACAGCCACGGCAGGTAGCTCAAGCCCAAGGGCAGTAGCCGCCTTGCGCAGCACCACGGAAAAAGCAGCACCCTCCTCCGACGCCACTGTCGGAGGAGAGATGAATCCAGTGTCCGGTGAGGTATCCAGACCACTGGCCTCCCCCAGTTCATCTGCCCAGTCCTGTGAAAGCTGAGCCTGAACGGCCATAGGGTCCTCGGACTCCTCCCAGTCGCCCTCGTCATCCGATTCCTGGTAAACAGGAGAAATGATCGGAGCCGGACAATAGACATAGTGAGTCTCTAGCGGCGTTGGATGCGGCGTCGGTGGACGCCGCACCGGCGCCGGGTCCGGACAGGGGCTGAACCGGGGAACGACGTCGACTGGAGTCGGCGCCGGAGGTGGTATCGGAGTCGGCGCCGGCAGAGGAGGCGTGACGAGGTCGACCGGCGTCGACGGGGGCCCAGGCACGGGCCCCTCGGGGACCTGCGGAGTCGGGGCCGGAGCCGTCGACGGCGCCGTGGCCGGAGCCGCCGGCGCGCAAGGTCGCCCAGTCGAGTCCGCGGGGCCCGAAGGCACGCCAGCGGGCGTCGAAGGCGGAGCCAGGTTCCTCATGGACGAGAGGAAGGCACTGATCTCTGCCGGCGTCGCGTCAGTCCCAGGGACCGGTGGGTATGGGGACGTGCGCGGCGCCTGCGGCTCCGACGGAGCCGCGGGGGTGGAACCACCCTGACCCTCGACCGAGTCGCGCGACCGGCGAGGGGAGTGCGAAGAGCGGTGTCGCCTCTTGGACTTCTTGGAATGCTTCGACTTACCCGAAGACTTCGAGCCAGACGAGCGATGATGTCGGCTGCGGCTCCGCGACCGATCCTTGGACCTCCGCCCGGACCGGGATCGAGAGGGGCACGGAGCATACCCTATAGACAGCCACAAACACAGAAAAGGGGTGTGTGACAGGGAACTCATCTGCATTCATCTACATCCTGGGCAGGAAGAGGGAGGGGGAACAGACACATACACCTGAAAAGGTAGAGTCCTGTGTCCCACACAAAGTTCTGATTACCCCCACACAGATAACCCGGCAAACAGGACTGGAATGAAAGGGGACCTGTACACTTCAAGGGCCTGCTTTGAAGTCACCCCCACTTCAAAGGCACAACTGGGTATAAGTACTGAGGCTCTGACACTACCAAAACAGCACATGACTGGGCCTGTGAAGAACTCTGCCAGGAGTAAAGACTGCTGTGCCAAATGATTGCCACTCTGCCTGACTGCTGCTCTTAGGGATCTACTTTACTGAGCTTGCCTGCTGATCTGTGCCCTGCTAAGGAAAAGGACTGGACCCATCTCACATAAACCCAGAGTGACTCCAAGGACTTGCTGGATTGACCCCTGTTCTTAAGTCTCCAGGCCATCAAAGACTTCCTTCAAACACTGCAACAGCATCAGGACTCTGCCATCTGAGAGTCCTGCTCTGCCAAGTGGTGCCAATCCAGTACTGGACCCTTGAAAGGTGATTGCTGCTGTCCAGAGACATCAAAATTGGCAGTGACATCTTTGTGCTGATCGAAACAGCCGCATTGCCCTTTGACGCTGGAGCCGATTAACGACATTGCCTCGACAGACTGCACGGCTCAACGCCTGCGGACAGCGCTGCTCAACATCGAAGCAGATATGTTGAATTAATTTTTTTATAATAATGATTTTACATCACTACCAAATAGGAATTTTATTAATTTGTTTGAATTTATTGATAAATTAGAAGATGAGCAGAGGTGTGGCAAATTGGACGGAATCTGCCTAGGCGGTGACTTTAACGTACGATTGCATAGTGGTATTGACAATACAACCATTGCCCCGGTTAGGGTCAACCTATGTAAAACAGGTGAGGAACTCTGCAATTATATTTCTTCCCGTAATTTAATTAATGTAATGGAAAAGGCAGGCGTTGACTCAAATAAGGGTCCACTGCCTACCTACAGAGGACGTGGCCATTCATCTATTATAGATTATGTTTATATATCATCTTCATTGGTAAACTTTTTAGTAAAGGCTGAGGTTTTATGTACTAGCCAAGGTGACCATAACCCAATTTTAACAACCATTAGAATTTTTTCGAAATTTATTACCCAAAAGGAAATAGGGGCTAAACATTTGGAGGCATCAACTAACAAACATAGAGTGATTTGGAAAGGCATAGATAGTAAAGCCCTATTCGCACGCATGATAAAATCGTATCCCCTACTGGTAGGGACGTGCCTATCAAGCAGCACCTTGGGTGCAGAGATCATTGAGGCCTTTAGTGGTTTATGTGTTGGTATTAAACATATAATTTCAAGACCTGTTACCAACTCAAGCAAGAATCCCAGATGGTTCGATGGCATATGCTCGCGGGCTAACAGAGAACTGCATGAAGCACTAGCGGCCATACCCAGGGATATAACCCGAGTTAGATCATTAAGAGCCTGCTATAAGAAAGCAACTAAAGATATTGAGAGAACGTTGGGGAACCTTGCTAGTGCTGCCTCGCTTAAGGATGTAACTGGATTCTGGAAAGAAGTTAAAGCCATGAGGTCTATGGGCTCAAATATTACTCCCATAAGCTGTAATATAACTAGCGAATTATGGGAGGAGTATTTTGCCAGAATTTACACAGCTTCCACAAAGATCTCTAATAGTCATACCTGCCCCCCAGTTTTAAAGGTTGCTATAACTGTAATTGAAGTCGAGGATGCTATAAAACAAAGTACACGGAATAAAGCCCCAGGCTCAGATGGGCTACCAATCGACCTTATAAAACATGAACCGGATTTTTGGGCTCCTCTTTTATGCAATGTTTTTAATAACCTGACCAATACGGCTATTCCGAGCACTTGGTCGACCAGTATCATTGTGCCCATTTTTAAAAAAGGTGACAGATCCAATCCCAGCTGTTACCGCCCAATTTCCTTGATAGACAATACTTTGAAGATCTTGGGCAGGGTTGTCTTTAATAAGATCAGGAAATGGGCTGAAGACAACCAAATTTTAAACTGTTGTCAGCTGGGCTTTAGAAGTAATGTCGGAACTGTCGAACAGTGTTTGAACTTAAATCTTATTCTGGGCAAATATACGATCGCTCAAAAAGTTCCACTTTATTTGGGTTTTATGGATTTAACCTCAGCCTTTGATTTTGTTAGTAGATCACGTTTATGGGAGATTCTTTTAAGTTATGGGTTGGATGAGGCCTTGGTCCATTTTTTGGCATATTTGCACAGGGATTTAAAGGCACGGGTGAGGATAAGAAATGATGCAGAGCTTTCTGGGGATATTGTTATTGGTAGAGGGGTTAGACAAGGCTGTGTTCTAGCTCCTCTACTTTTTATTCTTTATATAAATGAATTACATAATTCCCTGTCCAAATTGACCAATGATGTACCGAAAATTAATGGCACATTATTCCCCGTGCTTTTATATGCAGACGATGCGGCCGCACCCCCAACGCACTTCGCACTTTAGCTACGGGGTTCGGGTCTTTTATGGCCGAACTGGACCTTTGCACTAATTTAAAAAAATCTATAATGATGTGTGGGCCGAAAAAACACTGCATTAACTCTAACATCAGGCAGCGAATCCCTAACACGCACAAGCACTTTTCCTTATCTGGGCTTAGTTTTTTCAGAATCAGGCTCTTGGCAAGCCCATGTAGCCCACAGCAGAAGCAAACTCTCCAAAGCGGTTAATTCTATAATTAGCCTTCGGCAGCCGAAACAAGCAGAAGTGGTGTTACCTTTAACCCAGATACATAAATCGCAATGTGTATCGACGGCCACCTATGGTGCTGAAGTCTGGGGGTATGTAAATTGTAGCGGGATCCAAATTGAAGAGAATAGATTTTGTAGAAAAATTCTCGGGTCTCAAATTTCATCTCCAACTTACATATGCCACAAGGAATTGAACCTACATTACGTGGAGGATTTTATTAGGTCTCGTCCTGCTATATTCTGGCTAAAAATATGGCAGAACCCCGCTGCGATTTTAACAAGAGAGATAATTATAGATTGCCTTAAATGCGATAAGGGTGGTAGTATACCTTTGCTTGTTGCAGTTAAAAACATTTTAGCCAGTGTGAAGTTGGAGCATATTTTCTTATGTCCATTAGCATTGGAAGGCATTAGAACAAAATCACTTAGGGGGGCGCTGTATGACCTGTATCATAAAGAAAGACAGAACATCGAGCATCATAAATCATTGATGGTTAGGTATTTGCCCTTTTTGGAGGTACCGAGCACTCAACATCATATGCCACAGAAATACCTCAGAAAGAATATAGGGAGATAGAAAAGGAGCTTACTTTTCCGCATTAGGGATGGTAGTATAAAATATTCACTTTGCTTCCCGATAGAATTTAATAGCAACCTTGAGCAGTTGTGTTGCCCATGCGGTATTGGTAGTAAACAAACATTGTTACATTTTTTACTTTTTTGTAAATTTTACGCCAGATATACAAAACAGTATTTAACTCCCTATTTTAAGGCATGGGCTATCTTTGATTTTAAATTAGAATATTTTGAAATTTTACGGCTAGGAAGTGATGATTTGATTTTCCGAGTAAGCACGTTCTTACAAGCTGCGGTACGCTCACGTGCTTCTATGAACGAACCCTAATGTGCCGCAAATTTTGGAACACTGCCTAGTGAAATTCACCTTTTATCTTTGCTCTTAAAATAGTCATTAATATTGCCCGTAACTAAATATTTTGATAATGCTGCTAGTATTGGTAGAATTGAAAATGGGGTTTTAGTTAAATTATATCTGTACCTTGATGCCTATCATTGTCTGATTTATTGCACGTTATTGCACTTTATTTGCAACATACTGCTGACTTTGCACATTGGTCTAAACCTCATACTTTGTTATTAATGCTGCTAGATTTTGCAGGTTCGTCCAACCTTTTTACTGTGATTTTACTACTGTAACTTTGTATTTGTATTGGATGATATTGTATATTTATACGTTTTAAAACTTGTATTGTATTTGCCATTGGTAGTGAAGAACTGTGCTTTTATGGATATTTTTATTCGAATAAAGATTATTTGACTTGACATCGAAGCAGAGCCTGCATCGTAAAAGGGTTCAACGCCGAAGCCTTCATCGACTGTGCGGATCAGTGTTGATGCTTCGTCTCCATCCCCGGGATGGACGAGACGCCTCCTTGACTCTTTGCATCGAGTCTTCGACATCGACGTTTGCTCCATCCAAGATACTTATCAGTGGGACCTGCCTGACTGCTGTAGTTAGTCTGCCCTCCACTGCAGTCAGCCAGAACTTTGGCTTTACCCCGATCTAGCGTGACATCAAATAACCTGTTAGAGCTATTGACTTCTAAGCAATATTTTTGGTTTATTCTTTAAAAATTCATAACTCTGGTTCTACTTATTTGATTTTTCATGTTTTCGTTTTGATTTACTCATAAAATAATTCTCTAATTTTCGAAAGGTGTGGAGTATTTTTGGGTTGCTTTCATTGGGTTACTGCGTGTGTGTTGTACAAATACTTTACACATTGCCTCTTTAGATAACCCTGACTGCTCTGTGCCCAGCTACTAGAGGGTGAGCATAGGTTATCTTTTGGTGTTTATTTAGCTTACCCTGACTAGGATTGCGGTCCCTACTTGGACAGGGTGCAGAACTCTGCCAACTAGAGACCCAACTTCTAACATGGATCTATTACGGAAGGAGTCATTGAAAGCTGAACCAATGATGGCACTGCACAGGGTGGTGAATAGGCCCTTTATTAATCTAAATCAGATGTCAGAGTGAACCCTCTTCTTCAATATTCTGACCCATTTAGCTGAAAACAAATTCTGCCCAATGATGATGTCCTCTACACTGAATAATTCTGCGAAGTTGATGAAGTGGAGACCAATGCTTCAATGTCTATGGGTTTTGATGCTTTGGCGTCGAATGGCAAAACAAAATGGATACCTCAACATCAAACCTGCTGTTGACAAGAGCATGCCGTCACCATATCTGTCCTCTATGTCTAATGGAAACGCCTCTACTCCATGCTGTGACTTTTCTCAGGCCTATGTGCCTTTTTAGAGCTCTCCGCTGAGTCTTTGAAGTTATCACTAGAACAATAGTAGAATGGGCTCCTCCACCATATCATTCAGACCTCACTGTAGTAGACTCTTACCTCATGCACTGTTAGACCATAGAGTCCTAACTCTAAGATTACTTTCAGGTGGAACTGTACAAAAAGAAAGACCTGTAGAAAGGTTCTTTACCAGTCTCAAGGAATCTTAATATAAAATCTCAATTTGTCTATGGCAAATGAGTTGATAACTGGAGACCGCTAAATTGAGATGATGCTACAAACCAGCATGATGTTTGGTACACACCTGTGTTGCTCCATCTTGAGTTTGTATGCTTGTGAGGTTTGAAGTCATCACAATGTCTGAAGAGATGGAGGCTGCTCCAAAGGGACTCCCTGAAACATATTTTTCAGACAGCAACGACAAAAGATAAAAACTCTCTGTTCCTAGTTAATTTGTCATTGTAATTCTTCCAACTCTGACCTCACCCAGGAAGGACTATAATGGGGATGAAGGTATCAATCCATACTAGAAATTACACTTTCTTAGAAATTACATTGTTCCTTCATCACATTACAGAATCCAAAAACTCCATCCAATCTATAGTAAACATCAAGAAAGGGCTTGCCCCCCCCCCTAAAAACGTGAAAGAGGACAATAAAAACAATCTATACAAAAGAGCGCTGGTCTTGGCCTGACTTCCTAGATTGTGCAATATGATTAAGGAACTGTGTCATTTGTAGTATGGAACAAAAACAGGGCAGGAGTACACGGTCCTGACTTCCCAACACCCAGTTCACTCAGATGGGTGCTGGTAAATGCTGTGCATGGTAACACTTACTTCCCTTAAACAATCTTTTGTTGTCACCATGGTTGGTGAAGCTAGTGCTGGGTATCTCTAGACATAAGCTAATTTTTCAAGCTAACACAGAGCTCATCAGCTCAACCAGCTTAAGGGTGCCTTACGAAACAAAAACAGGATGGGAGCACACTGCCTTGCCATCCCAGATCTGATAAATACAGTGCATGGTAAAACTTACTAAATTTACCAATCTTGTTTTCACCATGGTTGGTGCAACCAGTGCTGGGTACCTCTAAACGTAAGGTCAAGTTACAGGATAATTGGTGTTATTTTCATATAAGGTAGAACATTAGCAGCATAGTAGGAAGACACTGAATATTATCATAGGAAGGTGGCTTTTGTTGTTGTAACCCCATTAGGCCCGAGTTGATATCCGAGGTGTGTAAGATGACACTAGTCTTCATTGTTTCGCCATACTCTTTTGTGTTTCACTGCTAATGTGGTATCATCTTTGGGCCTTTATATAGGCATCCAAGATAGCACACATTATAAACTCTGGTAATACAACCACTACTATATGAGTGCACTCCATAACTAAGGTAATAATAGGCAATATTAATACGATTGTAGTAGAGTGCTCTATATATCAGGTGATTACTTTTTCATTTAAATGTAAATATCAGGGCACTTTGCTAATTAACTAAGGAACAGCATTGTTGGAAAGATTTGTTTGGAAATTTCCAGGATGGTGCTCATGTAGAATGCTGCAAGTATGACGACTATAATTTTTTACGGGAGTTGGAGGTTAAACTTGGGTAAACTATGTTGGCCTTTCTTGAGATCAACATATCATAAATAAGTATAGATGTAAGGCAGTCTATTTGCCCAAATAACAAGCCATAAAACCATTTCTAAATATACCTGATATTGGGGATTGGTTCTGGATTTCCAAGATGGTGCTTATGTAGACCGCTGATGACATAATTCCATTCTTATGCATACTGGATACTGGGGACTACACTGGAGCAATTGCTTTACCCCCTCCCCCCCATTTTTAAGACTACAATGAGAACACAAGCGCAAAGTATCAGATTTTTGGGGGATATGACACCTCGATTTGCTATTAAATACTCATGTTTGATGACTGAATGTGTAGCTACTCAAGATGACGTTCATGTGCACTATTGATAGCGCGACACCTGATATATATTTCTAATGTAACTAATGTGCTTGACTTGGCAAAGAGTTTAAGGTTCTTCTCCTATTGATATCATGTTGCCTGATATATATACTCCTGCAATTAACCTGAAAGACTTGGTAATGGGTTTAGCTTTACCTATAGTGCCCTACCAAGTGCTGATGTACCATAATAGCTAACCACATGGGTATTAAAAATGTGTGGGATGCCTCATATTGAGACATCCAAGATGGAGCTCGGTTAGCATACCAGTATGAAATCTGGTCACATATTTGCAAATACCGTGCCTTTACGTGATAGCAGACATATATGATGCATGATTTCAACCTGTTCTTTTAGAAGAGATAACTGTATAAATGGACAGTGTAAAGCTTTTGTAAAACAAGCACTGGTAAATGTATTAGGTTTCACTGTGTGATTAATAATAAGCAGTTTTTTTGTATACTATTTTTACAATAGTCTATAGAACAGTAAAATGATAGTTCACGTTGTGTGCAGGTATGTTTAAAGTAAAATTAATCAGGGATCTGGAGAGAATTATTTGCTTCTAGCGTCTTTTTAAGGGTCCGACATTGGTAAATATAGATCACTGGAAAGCACGTTGACCCGGTAAATCTGCGGCAGGCATTTCAAAGGTTTGAACTGCGGGAGTTGTATTATTGCAACTTCAGGAAGTGGGCATGGCTTGTACTTGGCACGTACATTTCTATAGCAGCATAACATTCGCAAACGGCAGCTTTGCTTTTTAAGATAATTTTCATGGTGGAAGTAGTACTATGTTCTGTTCTATGATGATGCGCTTCCTAGAAGTTATCTGTCTGATTTAACAGTGTAAATGCCTGCCTGAGGTGTCTGCTCCGACACGCTCAGTACTAACGGGCATCTTCTGCTAGAAGCTCTGAAACTGCATCGGTGAGTCCAAACTCCAGTCCCCAAAACTCACTTTTCACTATGGCTGTATTATTTATTTCTTTAGAATAAATACAACTGAGCATGCAGCCAAAACATATGCATCTAAATTGAGAGCCATGTCTCCTGAAAGTTAGAGAATTGTCACAGCACACACCACGTTTCATTTATAGCAATTTTCACTTCAATCACATAGCTTGTGTATGATCATCCGGTCCCAATTAAAGGAAACATAGGATTTGTAGTTTCTGTTCCGGGAACGAGATAAACATAAATGTACATAAAAAAGTATGGGTGTTTAAACGCTGGAAATGCAGCCAGCGTTACAAACTTTAAAGTAAGCCTTAAAGTGAACATGCAGCAACAGTTACAAAGTTGTAAAAAATGTAACCACCAACATAAAATAGAGTATTACAAAATTCCATAAACGTATGAATATTACAAAGCACGCAGAACATCCAGTACGGATTGAAGGGAACATAGGAATTGTAGTTTCCGTTCCCAGTTAGAAAAAAGCGAGAATGGCCCTGGGGGCAACGCCAACCGATGGCGAGCCCCCAAAACAGGTGTGAGCCGGTTTGGATCGGTGCTGGGCAGCGCCAACGGTGGCGATGCAGTTTTGAATTTTCGCGGGTGTGATGCCGACGATAGGTGATTGGCTGGTGGGAGTGAGGGGGGGCGCCTGGGCGTTTGCGGGTGCAGCCAGGTGAGGATAAAGGGGGAGTGCATCCCACACAGTTCCTTGGTTTTTTCCTCATGTGGCTGCCACCGACGACCTCGTTGCTGTGCCTGCACCCTGAGGCTGCCTTTTTTCCCCACCCTCCCATCCCCTTAGTCTCTTTGTGAGGCAGGGAAGGAGTCATGTTTGGTCACAAAACAGGTGGACAACCTTGGCATCAGTAATTGAAGTGCAGGCGAATTCTGAATTAGAAATCCTTTGGCTAAAAAACCAGGGCTGGGGTTGCCGTGGAGGTGTAGGGAAGGGGTTGGGACTCCCGCTACAGCGATTGTTCTTAGCCTCTCACGGTACTCCATTACATGGCCCTGGTGAATGTCTGGGGATGGCCTCTGCGCCAGGGGACCACGGTATGGCCGGGTTGCCCTGGCCCATCCCAATGGGTGCCGGGGGGGGGGGGGGATCACTTCTTGGGTTGGCTCTGGCATGGTATGTTGGGGTTCCAGTTTTCATGACTGGCCCAGGCGCTCTCTATTTTGAGGGGGCAGGTGAGTTTGCCTTGTGATATGCAACTTGCGGTATGGGGACCACGGTCCCGAATCATTTGGAATAGTCACTGCCATGGTGCCTGCGGTGTGGCCAGCCATGACTCCTTTTGAGGATCTGTTGCTAGGAGATGACATGTATTAGTTCCTCTAAACAAAGGCTTCTTGATGTAAATATTGTAAATGTCAAGTGTAAGTTTGGATAATTTAATAATTCTGTTGATATAAAATGTCGTGTTTATGTTGATTGTAATAAATACGGCCTGAGAATAGTATATTCTCTAACGCAGTGATGGTGTCTGCATGTCTCTGTCTCCCTTAAAGGAATCCCCATTTGGGGAGGGATGATTTGGGTAGGTCTTTGGGGAGGTCCCCCACCTGTGTAAACAAATAGTGCATTTACCGTTTGTGCATGTGGTGCATAGAACAGACTGCGCGTGCCGTGTTTTGCTCATGGAGGCTGTGGGAGATCGCGCTGTCTATGCAAAACATTAATGAAAATGTGTTCCACAAAAGCTGATATGAACAGTATTTCTGTGACGGAAAACTGTTAAGAGAAGCACATGAGAAACAAGCATTGGTAAATGCAGGAAAATATGCTAAAGCCAACAGAATTGGAGGAAAATTGATGGCAAGAACAGAAGCCAAATAAAAGCCAGGAAAGAGAGGGGGAGGAATGAAAGCCCCTTTGAAGTTTCTATTAAAAACAATAGATTTCCCAAGCACACCGCTAGTGCTGTGCAGGTGAAACTTCAAAATGATCAGATTAAGCCTTTCCAAAATGTTTATTGTAGTAGGATAATATATTAATTGAGGAACCTGCAAATAGATGCAGGGGGACCAAAGGTTGATGCTCTGCTTTTTCAAATGGGATTACAATAAATATACATGTACTATTATGACTTCCACACATCGTATTTAGCTTGTTAGAATTAAGTACCTGCACAAATTTATGTATATATGTTTGGTATTAATTGTGATAATGTAGTGTGTTATAACTAAATTGGCCTGTGTATTTAATTAATAAGATCTATAAATCTGATCAAGATTAGCATATATTATGTACACAATATCAAGCAGGTACTCTTGTACAAGAATGCACAAGGTTCTCTATACACTTGATGTATAAGTGTGTAAATGACGTGACAACAATATTTTCAATCAGTGTATATAGAACATAAATCATCTATGAAACCATAATCTGATAAGTAGTTAATTTTATATATAGTATCAACTGCGATATGAGATGTTCATTTGGATGAAACAGCGGTTCAGATCACTTTCTTTGGAACATCTGATTGTGTTAACCGTTACAGTTGTATGTGATGTAAACATGTGTGTAATTTATTTTATTTAGCAATTTTCTTTTAGCCTTGAACAAGTTCTCAATAAACAAAATGCTTCTGCTACAACAAAGAACTTAATTGTTCAAGTGGCAATGAAAGAATTGTGAAGATGACGTTTGAATAATGGATTTTTTAACTTCTGCATCGGATCCTCGTGCAATTTGTTGAATTTTAAAAATAAATGGTGCTTACTATATACATTACTGAGCCATAATCTGTGACTTAGCGGTTTATTACATTTTGAGTGCTGATTTTATCTTTGAAATTGACTTAAGTGTTTTCACCGATTCAGCATGGCGAGGATTGGAACTGTTGAATTACTCTGTGACCAACATGGTATCCCAAAGGAAGCAGAAGGAAATTACCTCAACATCTTCTTGAAAACATGGATGTCAGTGTACTTGGGCGTCCTCATAAGGCATTGGAAGGAGGTATGTGCAGGTGGTTCTAGCTGTAGACACAGAAACCATTTGCACCTAGAGGGACTTCGTCATCGCATTCATGCTGAGCGTAGGGGATGAGAATTTAAAGGGCATAATCTATAAAAATCTATGAAGTGGTTGGAGAGGGAAACTAAAAATTAGGAGACAGCCTGATACTCTTCTTTCCAAACGCATATCTCCCATCACACATATGAGAAGGAAGAAGTTAGCTCTGATAAGGAGAAACTTTGTATCAAAAGATGTTCTAGGAAAAAGGTTTTTCTATGTACATTACCAATCATGAAAGATGTCAAGTATATATTTTGATACGCTAATACCACACATTTTTGAAAACCATGAAGAGATGGTTATTCCAGCCTACAATTAATTCCTATTAGAAGCAACTGCTGACTGAGTTGAACATCCAGTCATGCACCTCCAATGCTACATGATCCACCGATTAGGAGTACAGACACATGAAGAACACTGACGTCACACTGACAGTCACCAGGGTCACAGGAGAATACTTAGAAGGAGAAGCCTGCAGCTAACACTGTACCCCCATCACAAGACTTGTGGCCACTATTTTCAAAAGAAATTTGTGGTGCTGCTCTACGTTTCTCCATTTTACACCCTCTACCCCCCTCGTCAAATCTACAACCCCCCCGGTTATTCCTAAATATCGAAACACTGTGTCTCCAATCTACCGCCCTTCATTTAGCTACCTAAAGATTTAGAGTTCAGTAGAATGCAAGGTATTGGATAAACAAAGTCCACTCCGGATTTGAGGGTGGTGGACTGGAATCAAGGGAGAGTTAGCTCATGTTACCAAAACACGCAACTATGTGGACTTGAGAAGTACACTGGGGAGGAGTGTGAAGGCTGCCCAGCAATAAAAGAACGGTTGGACTGTTCAGTATACTTGGGGAAGTGTAAGTATTTCTGTGCCCTTCCTGCTTACCTCTTATTTGATATCCTGATTTTTAACAATTTGTTGCAAGTTAAAAGAAAACACTTTATGATGCTGCCTGCAGTGCAGGTGATTGCCAATTGATTGGGAAGGAGGGACAGCACTAAATTAGTAATCTGTGGCAAGTCTAAGGTGTGCTTTGTTATTGACTATCAATTTAAGTGTTAATAAAATGGTTTCCTTCACAAATACAACCTAAAAAAAAATTCCCTATTTGTGTCTATCCAAGGATCATATAAAGAATTATACAAGATGTCATTCAGATGTTTTGTTATGACAATAAAGAGATCTTCAAATACTAACCAACTGATCAACCGCCTCATTTCCAACTAGTGCTTCTCCAACAAACAATACCAAATCAGGCATGTTTACAGCAATAAGTTTGGCCAGAGCGGTCATCAATGGTGTGTTGTCCTGCATGCGGCCAGCAGTATCCACCAAGACTACATCAAAATTCTGGTTGCGAGCTGCAGGAAGATAAATCAGGGCTTCAGGTAAGTAACATACAAAAAAATGCAACATCCTTCAAGCTGAAATTCAAAGGCTGAGCCATGAAGCGCAACAGGTGGCCACACATGCACTTGTCAGCCATATTTAAAGCTTACTTTTTAAAACCAAAAGCTATTTCAGATGATGTGCACATTAGATCTTCAGTCTTCTAGATGCATTCCTAGTATTAGTTATTATTAGTAGAAATTCCACCAACTAAGACCTTGAATTAATTTTTTTTTTAGAATTAAGATCTATGTTTCATCTTGGTGTTATCAAGTTTTTGTTGTAAAAAACAACATTACTCAAGAACTGCATGGGAATCTGTTCCTCCTGCACTTTATTAGGGCATGTATTGGACTACTTTGCTACATCAGTCCAACCCTTTAATTCCTTATATCCCCAACTTTCTAGCCAATAGATACCAGGCCCTCATTTCTTTTTTTTTAAAGAAATCCTTTATTGTAGCAAATTAAAACAGTACAAATAGCGCACTTTAAACAATTTCGTAGGAACAAGTCTACATTTCAGGCAAGTCATACAGTAATTATTCAATGACATAAAGAGACCAATATAAACAATAAGTTGCAAAAGTAAATATTACCTATTACCCTTCTTCCCCTGTGTATCAACCGCATGCGGCATGGCTATCGGTGAGTTTCAACCCTCAGAACCTTGTTAATCTTCTTCTACGGTCCTGTCTATTTCCCTGAAAGCACATTTTTCTCTACTACATTGCCGAAGTTGCACTTCTTCAGCAACCCCCCACTCTGTAACATTTTTAATCCATCCCTGTTCCCCCAGACTCGAGAGCTCATCCACAAGATGGTCACCCGTCTTTTTGCTAGTAGGAGGTCCAATTGCATAAATTTCCATTCTATTTTCCTGTCCTGACACTTCTCAAAAAGACAAATAGCCGGGTTCAATTTCACTGACACCTTCGATGGCCTGCAATCTGCGTACCACAAAATACCAATAATGATACATCAGAGAGCAGTGCCAAGCCAGATTGGTCTAACTGGTGAAGAAACACAGGGGTGATTTATGAGCAGTGTGTATAATTAAAATTGACTAATTTAAACCGTGCATTAGACGACCCCTGTTTTACTAGGACATGGATACCTTTACATTGTGTATCCCCAAGTGTGGCCTCTAGATCCTCCTCCCACTCAGTTCTGGCTCAAAACTAGGCCTTTGGTTGATCCGCTGTATATATATGAGACACTAAATGTCTGCCTCCATGCAATTCCAGTATTTTGCTGAATAGGTCGGAAGAGAGTGGAACTTCTGGGTAAGTGGGCCAAATGTCCAGCATGCTGGCATACAACAAAAACTGCCCCGGACCCTGACCAAAAGCCTCCTGTGCAGCCTCAAAAGAAATAAAAGTGTCATTGTGGTAGAGGTCACCCAGGGTCAGACATCCCCCATTTTCCCAAGTACTAACATCCACCGCCTCTGATAGCAAGCGGAATATGCAGGAAGGTCCCAAAATATAAATTCCTGTGCAAACGGGGCCCGTTTAAGCATTAACTTCACTCCGCGCTCCCATAAAGAGAACAAGTGTTTAATTAGGTATGGCACTGTTGGTGTCTGAAAACGGCGTCGACAAAAAGTCAGTCAAAAAGTGACTGGAGGTACTGCTCTCTCAGGATCTGCGCTGGCTGGCGTGGAAAAAGAAAGAACTGACGTCAGAGCGAGAGGGCGGCGTCTAAGTAGCTACCTCTATGTCATCCCGGCAACCACGATGCCAACAAAAAACCCAGAGCCGACCGACGCCACCTTTCGGCGCGCAGAGGTACTGCTGAAAAAAAATTCTCTGGATCCAGTCTGCCGCATGGGGGTACTTCTAAGGTAAGGAATCTATAACAAATTATATCTTTCAGTTAACTTTTTCCACAAAAGATATCCTGGCCAAATTTCTTGTTTTTCCCCACACGTCTAGTGCTTCAAAAGTGCCTAGGTTTTGTGGATTTCTGTGGAGGGAACAGAGAAAATAGCCAAAATACAGCAACATTTTGTTTTTGGGAAACAGTGACGGTAAATGAACCATATTTTTCTAAAAATGTCATTAACAAAAAATGTGTAGTGCTAACTACACCCGGTTTCAGAAACAAACAGTTGTGGTTGGGACAGAAATATGTTAAACGGAAAGGGTATACAGTTCCTCTGTTCGTAAAGGAGAGAGTGGAGGAAACTCTCCTTGGAATTAGACTAAGTGGGGGTTAGTGTTCAATAAACCTTAAGGGTATAGGATTTTACGGGGTGGGGGAACCCACATTGGTGGAACTAAAACCCTCACACACCCAGCAAGCTAGGTGTCATGCTTCATCATCTGGGTTTTGCTCCTCGTCGGGTCGGCGCTGCAATTCCCGACGGGCACCCAGGGAAGGGGCTCTTTAGCGGAGATCTTTTGTTCCTTGCCGAGGGTGAGTGCAGGTGAGGGCCAGGGAGGTGTAGATGTTTGTGAGTGTGGTTAAAAAGGGTCGGTTAGTCTGGAATATGGATTTTATTTGGTCAGTAAACCACCCTATTAAAATGAAAAGAGAGGCGGTAGTTTTGACTAGATGGGTCAGAGACTACTCTACTCTGCTCTGGTGGTCGACATGTTTCATGCCTACAAGGTCAGGGGGATCCAGCGGCAATTCATCAGGACCAGTGATTAAAACTATCTACAAAAATGTGAGGGTGTGATACTAATTATTTACAGTGATGTAAAAACTACCCTAAGTAAGTGTCGGAATAACTAGACTCTTACATGCTGGACCGGCCTAACGTATTAGAAAGTGCCACTCCAGTCGGTACTTGGCGAGCCTCTTGGGGATGCGAACTTGCCTAAGTTTAGTCGCCCAAGGGTGGTTGATAGACCTACCCCGCTCCGCCGAAACCGGGAAATATCCCTCGCATGGTGAAGGATGTGTAGCCCTTCCCTAAGTGCCCCCAACTGTAGTGAGGTCTGGATCACTGGTACAGATTGTTGTTGTCTTGGGTGAACACAGCACATGCATTTGTTTCATGACATTGGCCTGTCCTACAAATTGCGGTCTTTATGGACAAAGAGGGGGTGCCCAAAACACCACCCTCATAGTGGGGAAAGGCTTCTGCCTTTGCCAGGAGTTAAGTAGCATGAGCAGCATACCATGTAGTGATCAGTAGAAGTGAACAGGCCTTTTTATCTTTGTTACTGGAGTGAGGCCTACAGGCTCACTCATGTAAAGTTCTGTTGCAGTGTGATTAACTCACCCTTGGCCTACATCGCATCCGTATGCAGAGCTGTGCAGTGTATGTTTTATATGCAGTGCTGGGTGTAGGCGGACCTGAGAATGGTACAATACATGAAAGATGCAGTGCTGTGTAGCACGTGTGTGCTGTATGTATCTATTACTGTGAATGGTACAATACATGGAACATCCTGGATTCCACTTTGGGAGACCCTGGGCTGACTGGAGAAGCATGAGGAGGTAGTGGATTACTGCTTTCCTGTGAGCTGGATGGGAGACACACTGGAAAAAAGAGAGCCATGCTCTTCAATACACTTCAAATGGTGCTCTTTGATTCAGAGAGAGATTACTAGAAAGGGGCTTGGGCACACCTCAGGAAGGAAATGGGGCTGATAAGATAATCATAAAGAGCTAAGGTCCTAAGGTAGCCTTTTGATACACATCACTGTGGCTGACATCCAGCTGTGAACCTATAGTCACTCCTGTGGCATGTGTTGTGGGTGGGTCTACCAGTATGAGATTTGCAGTTGCTCCTACTGTGACAGACTGCGTTCTGGAGAAAGGGTAGGCTAGAGGAGAGAGCACTTCAAAAGGAAGTAGAACCCAAAACAAACTTCAAAGACTCAGACCCTAAATCACATAAGGTGTTTGGAAATGGACTATAAGGAGCGCTCAAGGCCCCTAAAATTGTCAACTGTCAAGCAGTCAGTCGGGCTATGCAAGGCTCTGCAAGACTTCTGCCTGTCACCAGGACTGGAGGCAAAAACCTGCCAGTCTCCAAGCTGGGTGACAGTACATCTCCCAGGGAATCCAAACCACTTGCCCCAGAGCCTGGCGCTCCAGTGCCTACCTGCCTGCTTACCAAGACCAGTGTGCCCTATGGGGAAGAGGAGAGTGCTGGAAGGAGCAAGGTCCAGTGGGAGATCCTGGAGATTGAATCTCTGATGCGAGGTGTGAGGTGACAGTTTTTACACAGATTAGGCTGTAGCTCATATGCTGAGCGAGGATAGCGACCCTGTATGCCAAGTGGAGTCCCTGACAAAAAGGTAGGAGTGTATTTAGCTCAAGACCATCACCGAGAGAAAGAGACTGCTGTGGTAACCCATGCAGGCCCAAGCAACAACTGAGGACCTGTGGGTCCTAGAAAACATATCGGCATTGGAGAAGCATCAAAGACACCTAGGCAAAGTCCCCGCAGGACAGCATGTGAGGAACTCAAGGACACCCAAGATGTTGCCACTGCAGGGCAGAGCGTGCAGCACTCACTGGAGACAGCCACTGCAGCTTCAGCACCCGCAAGGAGGGGAGGGGAGGGAAATCACTCTCGGAGACTTCGATCATGCAGGCCCTGCTGGTGCAGTTAAGCCTGATTAATAGTCCAGAAGGCCCTGGATAATGTGCTTGCCTTGTAGGCTTGAACACTTCTGACATTAATTGGAGTTGGACTCCTGAAAGCCTGACTACTAGTGGGGCTTAATTTGAATGTCGCCTATTGTGAATGGGGAAAAACCACTAGCGCTAGCGAGAGAGGAGTAGGGCTCTGGAACGCCTACTGAAACACTAGGGCCCTCACCTTGGGGGACTGCGTCTATTGTGTGAGCTGTATTTTACTTTATGTTGGAATATAAATATTCATTTTTTCACAAAAGCTAATATTTGATTGGACAAGCACTTATTGCTGCTAATAAATGTTTCTTTAGTTTTAAGGATGTGTTCACCCTCCTGTGTGTACCTCCAGCCCCTGACGAACCCCCTCCTGAGACTTTGACTGCTCGACCCGCACAACCATTGAGAGTCTAGTGCTGAAGGGGTACTTGGCCCAGTTGCTCAGGACACCAGTAGGCCGGGCCTGAGATATTGGGAGTAAAAGGCCTCAATACCAAAGGTTGGGTCCACTTGCCCTGAGGCACACAGAACGAGGTTCTGACGGAAGTAAAAACAACTTAAGTAGTTTTTGCATTTTTGTAAATGTGATAGTCCATTTTTATTATTTTTTCCAGTTTCAATTTATGTACAGTTTGTAAGTTGTGAAGCCAGGAAGCTGTACACTTGTCAAAACTAGACAAAATTCAAGATTTAGTAACAGATCATTTATTTAGATTGCTCATGGATTTCTCGGAAGAAACGAATGGCTGACATTTTTATGGTTTAAATATTTTTATTAATTTTTCAAACACCAAAAGACATAACCACATACAAACATCTGTGGACATGAGATGTGATATGAATACCACCATAAGCGGTGGCCGTAAAGATTACTTAGCTGTGCATAACCCCAGTGCAACAATATACAAAAGGCAAACCATGAAACCTCTCCCCCCTCCCCCTATCCCACCCCGAGCCTCCCATCGAAGCTGTGTGTGGGCCCTCCAACCATGCCCCTAAGCTTCGGCCCGACCCACCTCCGCAAGCCGCAGCAGTCTTAAATATCTAGGGCATGTGACTTCTTGGAATTCAGTCGCTAACAATGACAGGAATGGTCGCCATAGTTCCCCATACTTAGTCCCCTCCCCGGCCAGGGTGAGTGCTAACTTTTCCATCCCCAGGACATACCACAAGCGATGTAGCCAGCCTGTGAAAGCTGGAAGGACGGGAGTGTGCCAGTGTGCGAGAATGTTTTGTGTCGCAGACCCCAGCGCTATAGCAATCTGCCTGCCTCTATGTGATTTCAGTGGGTAAGTCAAGGGATTAGGAAGACCCAAGAGGACGTAGGCCAGAAAGCGCGGTATCTCCGTCTCAAAGTGCTTATCCACCTCATCCAACACCTGTGTCCAGTATGGCTGAATATGCGCGCACTCCCAGAGCAAATGCACTAGGTTGCCTACCTGGCCGCAGCCTCACCAGCACTCCGCTTCTCGGGTATGGTCCATGTCGTGTAATCGCTCCGGGGTATAGTACCAATATGTTGCTATCTTTGTAAAGGTTTCCGTGAGTCCCATATGGTATGCTGAGTGCCTGGCTCTGTAGTACACATCTTCCCATTCCTTGTGTGTTAGAATTCTACCCAACTCCCGTTCCCACCGTTCTCTACTGGGGTTGTAAGTGTGCGCGTGTGTCAGCTGTAGTGTCTTGTAGATGTCCGATATGAGTTTCCGGTCTGACGTACGTGTTAGAAGCCATCTTTCATAGGGGGAAAAGCTCCTATCCGCCCCAGAGCGGATCTGTGGTTGGAGTGCCCTGTGCCTCACCTGAAAGTACCGATGCCTTTCCGCCTCCTGAAACCCAAATTCCTGCTGCATTTGGGTAAATGAGTGAACCCCTTCAGGGCCATAGACGTGGTACAAAAACCAGCACCCCGCCGCTTTCCATTTCGAAAAAGCTACCTTGTCCATCCCCGGGACAAAATCAGGATTGTCCGTCAATGGAGTGAGCGGGGATGGGAAGGTTGTGAGTTTATGTTTAGCGTTAGTGGCATCCCACACTTCTAAGGGGACACGCGTGATGTATGAGGCATATAGGTTAGGAGGTCTATGAGGCCTACGCAGAAACGGAATTTCCTGCAGGGCACGGGCCGCTACCGCCTGATCTTGGAATAGCCAATGTTTATCTGATTCCCATTTACTCCATTCCACCAGGTACCGAAGCTGCGCCGCCTGGAAATAGAGCTGGAGATCCGGGACGCCCTGCCCCTCGCCCTCTGGAGCGAGCACCACTAAGGCACGTCTCATTCGTGGTTTCCGGCCATTCCAAATAAATTGAGCTAGCTCGGATTGGGTCAAGGGTATGGTACGGAAGAGATGGAGAATCTGTGGCAGAATGGTCACTTTAACCGCCGCCACCCTCCCCAGCCATGACAGGGGGTGGTGTTTCCATCGGCTCAGTTCCCGGCAAATTTTCCCGCGCAATATAGCATAGTTGATATCTTCCACTGCTGGGAGAGAAGGAGCCAACTGAATCCCCAAGTAGGGGATCGTGTCCGTCGTCCACTGTATGGGAAGTATTGACTGTAAATAATCCCTCGTGGGTCTTGACAAGGACAGATCGAGGGCCAAAGACTTATCAGTGTTCACCTTGAATCCTGCGACGCAGGCAAATGCTTCTAGCTCTGCCATACACGCCGGTAACGCAGATCTCGGCTCAGCGAGCGAGCGAGATCAGCACATCGTCTGCATATAAGCTAATGGTGTGGGTAAATCCCCCGAATTTAATCTCCTGTACCTTTGGGTTCTGCCGTATTCTTTGAGCTAGTGGCTCCATGTAGAGGGCAAAAAGAAGGGGGGACAAAGGACATCCCTGTCTCGTGCCCCTTTCAATTCGGAAGCGAGAGGAAGTATAGCCATTTACTCTAACTGTTGCGGTGGGGAATTTATAGCAGTTAAATATGTACGTGCGAAATCGTTCCCCCATTCCAACTTTCCCCAGCACCTCTTCCAAATATGGCCAGTGTACGCGGTCAAATGCCTTTTCAGCATCAATGGCCAACATCATATACTCGCCTGGCACCCGAGTAGCTTTCTCGATAAGGTGCAGGACTCTTTTGGTGTTATCTGCCGTTTGCCGTGTTGGGATAAACCCGGCTTGGTCTGGGTCAATGAGGCTAGACATATAGGGACCGAGTCGGAAGGCCAGAATCCATGTGTACAATTTGAGATCTGTGTTGAGGAGGGAGATCGGGCGATATGATCCGAAACAGGATCCATCCTTCCCAGGCTTGGGGATTACCGCTATAGAGGCTTCCAATAGATCCTTGTGTATCGCCCCCTGGGTGGCAAAGGAATTTAACAACCAGGTGAGGATCGGGGCAAGCACGGCGCAATACGTCTTATAAAAAATCGCGGAGAAGCCGTCTGGGCCGGGGGCTTTCCCCAGCTTAAGACAAGATATAGCTGCTATGACCTCCTCTTGCTGGATTTCCCTGTCTAAGTGGTTCGCCTGATCCACAGTCAATGTGGGTAAATCAATGGAATCAAGGAGGGCCACTCCCTCCGAGTCCTCTAAAGAGTCCTGCATACAGTGTGGCATAGAAGTCACGGAACGCCTCCGCTATAGCCCCGTCCTCGGATACACAGGTGCCATCCAATCGGTCGATAGTCTGGACCCCACGCTGCTGGTGTACTTCTCACAATTTGTGAGCAAAGAGACATCCGCATCTGTCCCCCCCGGTGTAATATGCATGCTTCAGCCGCAATGCCGCATATTCCACTCTGTCCTGATCTAGCGCGGCCAACTGGTGGCGCGCGGCCTTAAGCTGTCTCCACACCCTAGGAGCTCCTGTTCTTTGGTGCATCTGCTCTAATTCCCGGGTCCGCTGCATGAGATCTTCCAGTTTCCGACCGCGTTCTTTGTTGTCAGCCACCGACAAAGCTATAAATTCCCCTCGGATTACTGTCTTCATGGCCGCCCATTGTATTGCCAACGTGGTGTCGGAATTTGCATTGTGTGAGGTGTATTCGGCTATGGTGCGTCGTATGTGTCCGACAACCTCTGGTCAGTGTAGGAGAGTGTCCCTGAGCCGCCAAACCCTGGTTGGGCGTGATGTGGGTGGGAGGAGCCAGAGTAGCTAGAACCGGGGCATGGTCCGACAAAGCTGCCACTCCAATCTCCACTCTCCTCGTAAGTGTGCGTATCGAGTCAGACGCTAAGAAATGATCCAGGCGAGCGTATGTCTTGTGGGCATTAGAGTAAAATGAGTATTTCCTAGAGTGAGGATGAAAGCTACGCCATAGATCACACAGCCCCAGGTCCTTTATATGTGCAATCCCCTCCGCCGATAGGGCCCCTTTGTGGTGGGTGCGTTGACTAGACCTGTCCCTATGATTGTCAAACACCAGGTTCAAGTCGCCCCCTAAAATGATATTCTGGTCTGTCGTGGCTGTAGCCTCTACCAGAGCGGAGTGTAGAAATCGTTCCTGGTCCTCGTTCGGGGCATATATGGAACCAACCGTGAATGTCTGACCCCCCAGGACAAAGCGGAAGACTAATAATCTACCCCGGATCTCGGCCACCCTATGGAGGATTTCCCCCCGGAACTTCCGTGCCACCAATATCGCCACTCCCGCCGTCTTAGTAGGGGCAGAAGAAAAAAACTGTGTTGGGAATTTCCGGGACCGAAGACGGTAGCAATCTCTCAGCAATAAATGGGTTTCCTGTAAAAGGCACAGATCCGCCTGGGAGTTTTCCAGACAGGACAAAACAGCCCTACGCTTCACGGGATTATTAAGACCCCTCACATTAAGGGTAAGGACTTTAAGTGTGGTGACAGGCATATGCATGAGCCCCCGATCCGTGCGACAATAAGCAAGCACCCCCCGATGCCCCTCCTGTCCACACATCCGACAATCGTCGGAGGTATGTACGGGCACCATCAGACCCTTGTATTGCACAAAGAGGGAGAGCGCGGGCGTCGGAATCCCTTCATCAACAATCCCCCAACAACACATAATCAAAAACAATTCACAACCAACACAAAGAACTCTTAGTCCATAACTTGTCAGTGATTGGTAAGAAACCATTTGGGTGAGAATTTTCACCATGGAACGGAAGCCCTCCTCCCGCCAACGATCCCTATAATAAGAGACAGACAGCAGTTACTAAGCAAATGGTTGTGCGAGATCAGACCGGGTCAGGACCCGACAAGCCCACGGAGACGGCCTCCAGAGCGGATCTCTGGCTCTCCGCAATGTCTGCCGCTGGGGGCTTCTTGGGGCGACGCCTGCAGCCCTGTTGGCGCCATCGAGCCCCATGTTTCTCAATCTCCACCTTACGGGGCTCCCCGCTAGTCCCCTCATCCGGAGGCTCAAGACCCAGGATCGTGCAGGCCTCCGACAAGGAGCGTAATTGAAACAGTTGTTGTCCTTACGGAACACCAGCCGGAAAGTATGACCCCAGCTGTAAGGGATGCCATGCTGTTGAAGGTGTGCCGTGACGGGCCTGAATGTTCGCCGTTTTTGTAGTGTGAGTGCGGATAAGTCCTGAAACAGAACCGGGGTCTGACCCTGAAACTGTATGGGGTTTAGATGGTGTGCTTTCTGAAGGATGGTTTCTTTAGTGCGATAGTCCTGGACACATACCAAATTGTCCGACGGAGGAGCCGTTGGCGCCCTCGGGGGTCCTACTCTATGAGCGCGATCTATCCGGATCTCAGTCTCAGACGGGTTGCCCAAAATGTGATTAAAGAGCTTCTGTGCGTAGGCAAACGGGTCTTTCGAAACGTCATCCGCTTTCACCCCTCTAATCCGTATATTGTGGCGACGGGAGCGGTTTTCCATGTCCTCGAGGTGAGTTTGGAGGTCCACTTGTTGATCATGGAGCCGGATGATCTCTTGCTGTAGCTCCGAGATCTCCACATCTCGGCCATCGCCCTTGCCTTCCAGATCCGCTACCCTGTCACCAATTGAATCCACGTCACGACGCACCTCTTTTAGCTCTGAAGCGAATTCATGCTTGAGGGTGCGGATGTCCTCTCTCAAAGCACCGAACATTGACTCAAGGAATGCCCTGGTGACTGGCCCTGATTCCTCCACCTGCGACGACGCTCCCCCGGTGGCACCCGCCTCCGTGCCCGAAGCCATCTGATCGGCCGAGCCCTGAGCAAACAAATCCTTAATTGACCGACCCTGCCTCTTCTTAGTTGTGGGCATAGCCTAGTCCGTTCGAGCAGCCGGGAGCGCGCCGGGCACGGCACCACCGCCTCCCCTCCTCCACAGCGGGCACCCCCGGCTCGATCCACCGGTCCAACGTGGGGTGTCAGTCTCCAGGCGCCAGGCGGTCGGCCCGACCCTCTCCTAGTCCCGAGCGGCGGATCCGCGCCCGCCCTGACCTACGGGTAGCAGCGCCGCTGGGACGGGCGTCGGACCATGTAGCAGCAATACCAGCCGCCACCCGTCCCGTTCGTAGTATGGGGCTCCGGTAACTGCTGTGCACTTGTAGGTCCCGTCGCCGCACAATCCTTCCCTCTCTATGCGGCCTACCTCCGGGCGGGATCACCCACCGAGGTCTGATCACCTGTCCTCCGTGCTGGGGCGTCTCTTCCAGCCTCACTGTCCCTTCGCAGCAAAGGCTCCAAGACCGGCTTCTCCAGGTATGACGGGGTCCGTCCCCTCAAGCTCCCCGCAGGCAGGCCAGCCCTCTTCAACAAGTGCACTTCGCGCACTCCCAGCGCTGCCGCGGGGCCTTGGCAAACCGCCGCCGACCTCCCGGCGCCGTCTCCGCAAGCGCCGAGGTCTACTCGCCGATCCTCTCCGGGGCCCCAGTCATCCAATCCCCCCCGGGGCAAATCAGCGCTATCGACTTCGTGGTGTCAGCGCGTGCGGGAGGGGGGGGAGAAGGAAGCGCGGGCCTCACTCACAGGCCCCGCCGCCGCCAACAGCGTCGACCTCGCTCCAAAGCCGCTGCCCGGCCGGACTCTGCTCCTCCTCCCGTATCGCTCCCGAGGCTGCCACCTCTCTGTGTCTGCGGCGGGAGCAGTCCCCCGGCGCACCTGCGCCGCCGGCTTCGCCGCTTCGTCTTCTCCAACCTTTGTCGCTAGTCCAAGGCCCCGCCTCCACCGGCCTCAAGCTCCGATCGGATGTCGGCCTCCTGTGCAGCTGAGCCCCGCAGCACCTCTGCCGCCTCCACCACCGACCCTGCCGGGCCGGGAATCGGCGATCCGACGCTCACGGTAGTCACGGGTCGACCGACCCCCAGAATCTGTCTTGTATGCGCCGATGGCGGTCCGAGGACCGGTGCTGTTGGGATCGCCGGCGAGAGCACTAGAGCAACACGTCTGCTCACTCCGCCATCTTGACTCCGCCCTGGCTGACATTTTTAAAAGAAATTAAATTAAGTAGGAAAACTAACAGCTGGATACAAAGTTTTCAACTGTAATTTTTCACCCCAATATCAGATTTATAAAGGTAATGCACCATTACATCTTTGTGACCCTTCTAGTCGTAGAGAAAAATAGTTTATTGGTTGTCCAAAAACAGGAGATACCAGAGCAAACTATTGAGCTGCGTCTTATAATGATATTTCATTGTGTACCGAGCAGGCAGCAATTCATAGGTAAAATCTAATGAACGAAAAATGGGTATGAAGGACACTTATGCATGGCCACAAAACGCAATGTGGAGACATCAAATTACCATGGAGCCGCGGAAGGGACGCTTGTAGGAGGTAGTACTGCTACTCATAGTGCAATTAAGCACGGGGTCCCCTCCGTTTTCAAAGGCTCATGATGCCACTGGCTTCATTATAGGAAATTGATATTTAAGAAATTACTTTGTCCCAGCCCAATTGACCATAGTACGCACATTTGGCTACATTAGACATCAATTCTACACATAATATCACTTATGTTTAGACAGCCTTAGACTGTCGCATGCGAGTAGGGTAGGGATCTGTGCACCGGTCCTGAAGAAGAAGCTTGAGGCTTTGAAACATGTCGACACACGCAGGTTATCTACATTAAATACACCAAACCTCCACCACACTATTTTAACAATACGAGCACGGAGGTATATTAAAATTCTTTTTACTCCTCACATGCCAGGTATTCTTTAAACTCACTTACCATTCACTCCTGACCCTACTACTCACAACCCTCTCACACCACACATAGTGATTACATCAGTGCTCCCGCGTACTCACCAGTTAGTAGCACGCCGCGTTCTGTAGAGGGACGCGAAGACCCCTATGATGAAGCATGACACCAAGGGCCCTTTTGATGTGTGAGGGGTATTTAAAGAACAAAACGTGCTTCCCACCATTGTAGGAAACACATCCATCCCCAGACCTTTTGGGGGTTTTCTCCTATCTCATATGGGTGGATTCTATTTGTTTATTAATAAAGACATTAAATTACAGTCATTAAAAATGACCCATTTTGGAGACTCGGGTAGCTGTGTAATTTGGGCCCAGGCTCAGCCACCGTCCAGAGAAACCTACCAACCCCAGACATTTCTGAAAACTAGACACACAGGGGGACCGAAGGGTGTTGTGACTTGTGTGGATTTCTACTGGTTAACCAAAATGCCCTGCAAACCTTATAATTTGGCTAAGATCAGGCATTTTGCAGACATTTCTGTTAGGGAATGTTCTGGAATCTGCAGAATTCTTACCACCCAGCATTCCCACACTACTAATAAAAAAAGTACCCCACGTGTGCGCCTAGGCCTTACAAATGTAACAAAATCGGACCATCATTTTCAATCACTGACTTCAGTGTGCTGCAAAACTACATTGATTGAGAAAAAAAGTTTAGGACGCTCTTCCTTTGTGTTTCGACATTTTTTAAAAAAAGAAAAACGTTCTGGTGCAAGCACCTGGATGAGCTAAGGGAATGCAGAAGGAATAATGCTCATGTCCTCTGCAATACAGAGATAATGCGGAGGACACATACATTTTATCCTCCGCATTGTAAAATTTAATCTGCAGATCTATTTCCAGTAGGCTATAGGCAAATATAAATCTTGACATTGTGGGTGTAGGCACACTTTAGAGAATCAGTTGCAAGGTGTGGATCAATACGGACACCTCTTCACCAAGGGAAAGCTACTACCAGGAACATGCATTTAAATATGCCCATGAGGATGACTTTGGACCAAAGAGGACTCTGACTATGTATAAAAATGCTGTTAAATTGTTTTACAGTTGACTCCAAACTGCAGTTAGGAGAAGTGGGGACACCTATACAAATATCCTGGCTATGTGACTTTCTTTACCTATATGAATTCTGCAAGTGTTGCATTTCGTTATTCACAGTATCACACACATACCGTACCAAGAAGAATGAACACTTAAGTAAAAAGGTTTATTACTACAGGTATAATCTGTTTCGCTGAACATCTAAAACTACACAGAATATTATAAAAAACAGCTAGAAGGCATGTTATAAATAACGAGAATAAAATGAACATTTGTAATATTGTTAAAATGTAATTTAATATATCTACTTCTATGAGCTATACTGAGAGAGAATGGAAGGCAGAGGAGCTTGCAGTCTAGAGTTTCTAAGGGAGACGAGAACCAAAGGCTGCCTTTATCAGCGGAGGCATGACAACAGCGAAGGGCAAACACACGCTGCACTTTCAATTGGTCAGTTTTCTTCTGGGACTTGGCTTTATGAGCTTTGGGTTTCAGGTGTGATGTAGCATCTACGAATTTCTAAATGTGCTGCCAGTTGGCAAGACCATCCCTGGCAAAATCTCAGGAGATAATCTGGGTGAAGGACCTCTCCTGTTAGGAGGTAGTTCTTATTTACTAAATCATATCAGAATGTATATTTTTTTTAAAAATAAGTTTAGGAATGTCTGACATAGATTATGTGCATCAAGGTGTGCATTCCAGATGATTCCTTATGACAATATAAGGCAAGAGGAGGTCAATTCATACTACAGTATTTTAGTTATATGTCTGTATGTGTTCTTACTGACATGGTGAAAAGTAGACATTTGACCCAGACAATTGTTGCATACGTTTTTGCATCAGTGTCAATCGAATTGCTTGGCCTTTTCACAGTTCTTAGTAAAATAAGGACAGACAAAATCAGCATCTAATAGCAGACATGACAATGATTTTGCATAAATCAGGAAAGATGGCGACTTGTTTGAGGGTTACTAGATGGTGGGCGACTTCCGTTAGCCAAGATGGAGTCAGGGGCAACATAAGATGGAGTTGGACCTTACGGACTTTAAGTGAGAGGACTACCTTCCCCCAGATTACCTCAAAAAGCCTTTGAGAACCAACTATATGGCCTGTAGTTCTACATATTTCATGTGGTGGCTGTGAGAACTTGGCCTGGCATATGCTGGTCACTAGTTGTAGTGGCCACCTTGCACCAGTCCAATTCGACTCTTAAGGTGATAGGTTTAAAAGACAACCTTTAAAGAAAGCTATCCTAGTGGTAGCTGTGGAGAGCAGCCGTCAGGCTAAGTCTTTAAGGAGTGTTAAGCTTATTGTTTTACCATAGATAACCTCTTGAATGACCAAATGAAAGAGTAGTCCACACAGGGATATATACAAAATATATGTATTTATTCTAAACAGAATCCCACAAGTCTCTTTATGAGGCTAGAGGTAAAGTTACAATTCAAACAAGCATTTATAGATACAATAAATAGCACGGGAATCACAGGGCCCCAGGGGGGGACCAAACCATATATTAAAAAAGGGGTATAAGAACCACGACAATTCTACAGACAATGCCTAGGGCATTTAGGATCGCTGGCCCCTTGAGAATCCACCCCAGGTGATGAGGAAGGGGACCCACGGGAGGCACGTGCAGTGGAAATAACTGCTATCATGATCTCTATTAAAGCCTATGGAGAATGTTGCGGTTTGATTTAAACAGATTAAAGACACTTCTAGCAGGAGTTCAAAGTTAAAAACTTAGAGTTAAGCTTTTGAGGAGCCCACTACCATGGGAGTACCGAGGTACCACTGTTACCTGCCCCAGGGAAGCCGGGTGCATAGGTCGTTTTCGATGTCGGGTCGCGGGCTGATTTTCAATGGGAAAATGTACAAAACTGCTGTTAGCCAAAAGCGTTGATGATGCCGTGAAGAATGAAGTTGTAGATCTTGTAGAAAAGAACCTGAAAGCAGAGGGGACAGAGTCTGGGTCACGGCACAGTGACCAGGGACCTCAAGGAAAAGAGCCCTTCAATGTCAGGTGCTTCAAGTGGAAAAGGTGTAGCTTGGATCTGCAGCCACGAGCTCCGGGAGGCTTCAAGGAAGGCCAGCTTCTGGAGGGCGACTGTCCCACGAAGGATGAGGGTCGCTGCAGTGTTAGTGTCCGGATTGGATCCACTAAGCCTTGGCAACCGCAACCCACGCAAGATGAACAAATCAGCTACTGGTGCAGACCCACAAGGTCTGAGAGAGGTCTCCTTCGAGGAGACTGTAGAGCAGGCCTGGAGCAACCAGGGGAACTCTTAAAAGTAAAGATTGTCCTCCGCTAGCGCCCACAAGTCGAGAGACAAGGGACCGCGGAAGGCAGCAATTTGGAGTGCGTAAAAGGGTGCCCACGGGCCACCGGAGTGAGCTAGGGCGCTGATCTTTGGCACAGTTGCTGCTGAGAGGTTGGCTCAATATTGGGCCAAAGCACAACTTCCCCACTTGTCAGGGTCGTGTGCTACGCAAGAGGTGGCCGGTGTCCTGGGGTTTTCGGGATCTCGGCACCCACGCGGTCCACTGTGCTCAGACTTGCTGGGCACGCTCACTGGCCTCAGGGATGCTAGGAAACCCACCTCAAGGTTGGGAGGAGTCGTCGATGTCCGAAGGAGCAGCGAAGTTCCAACCGGATCACTTGCAGTGTTTCAGGTGCCTGCCAAGCAGGAGGGTAACTCCTTTACCCCAAGGGAGATTTCTTCAGTCAGCTGGTCAGCAGCTCTTCGAAGGTCAAGTCTGTGAAGTCCAAGATTAATCTGATTCTCTGGGGACACGTTATTCACCTTTATCTACAAGATTGGGGGAGTGGTCAGATCAGTGTCCACCAATGGGAGTTGAGGCGGGAAAGGGTGGCTACACACTCTCCCCTTTGTGTGTTTCCCGCCTGGGCGAGGGGCAGGATGCCCCTGAACCGGTTCCAGGCGGTGTATGCAGAATGTAGGCGCTGTAGCAGCCTACGTGCAACGCTGAAAGGCATCCTATGGTGCACCCACCCAGTTCCAATCCACATAGCCGGTCTGGAAAGGTGCTGGCACCTCCCTGCAACAGGATGCCTATTGTCCAGCTGCCGAGGCTGGGGTTTTGCCCAGCAACAGGCAGCCAGAGTCGTGTGGGTGGCGAGTAGCATCCATTTTGTGATACGTGTGCACTTTTAAATTGGTGTCTAAATTCTGCCGCTTTTCCCATATCGCCCCTCTAACATACATGTTTGACACCAAACACGATATGGTTCTGTGTAGCCATTCAAGTTATCACGCTATCGCGATATACTTATAATGCGGTTAAGAGTATATGGTATGGCTACACTACAAACAACCCAGCAATGGTTTTACGAGGGTTGCAGAGGGGGCCTACTCAAGTAGGGGTCCCCCCTCACACATATCTCAGCACCCTGCCTTGTAGGATTAGCAAGGCCTGCTTGAGGGGTGACCAATGAGAATACATGTGTTGTACATAGGTGGGATACAGAGTACCTGTATCCCTGTAAGGGGGTGCAAGCACCACCTTACCCAGACTACAGTAGTGGTCTGGTGATGTCATTTGGTATGGCTGTCCCAGGGTGGCACAATAAGTGCTGCAGCCCTGGTAGGCCTCTGAGGGACCCATGCCCTGGGTTCCTAGGGTGCCATCTACAAGGGCTGACAGGGTATCCTCAGTATCCAATTGGGTTGTACCTATGGTACTCACATCAGTTTTAGGGAGGAAGCAGATAGGCTGGGGTCCTGGATAGCAGGATCCCAGCCAGACTAGTCAAAAACCATCCAAATATCAGGCAAAAAGTTGGGGGCAACCATATAGTCAGATTCCACCTTCTTACAGTGGCCCTTGTGTTGAGGGAGGCAACCACTGTACAGTCAATGTTAAGATGCACACCCCAGCCTCTGAGGAAGGTGGACATGGTAATTGTCACCTATGGAATCAGAACTTAGAAAGGCTTCCCGTGCAGCACGTTTTTGGAATAATGCAGAGAACTGAGTGTTCCCAATACCAATACTAGATCTTCACAATGCCCCTCCACTTGTGACCACTGGCTCAAGAGGCACTCTTGTACAAGGCACATGTAAAGCCTGGCATAAGAGACAATGCAGATTGCACATCACCATCATCCATAGGAGTTGCATCATGGTTCTGACTAGGAGAGGACAATTAGGCTGAAAAAGAGGCAGAAGCTGCTGGAAGGCCCACACTCTTCTGGAAGGGGTAGGCTTTCCCAGTAACTGCATTGAACAAAGATCCCAGAAAGGGTTGAAACTTCTGAGGCTGGGACTTGATGGCATGCATGGCAAATCCCAAGGTGTGGAACAGGGAAATTCCTGCTTGATTGTGCACTAGGCATTGCTGCCTGCTTCTACTCTTGACCGCCAATCATTGATATAGGGGAAGATCTGTGTGCCAACCCCCCTTCACAGATAGGCAGGCACCACTGCAATGCATTTAATGAACACTCTTGCAGCCGTAGATACCCTAAAAAGAAGTACTTTGGTAGTGATGTCCATTCACCACAATGCGAAGGTACAATCCTGGGCAGGGAATGTGGAAGTAAACGTGCTTGAGGTCGAGTACTGCATATAATCCCTGGAATGTATGCCCCAGGGAGTCTAGGATTGGAACTAGGTCGCGTATGACACCATCGATGGATATAATCCATCCTAGGAAAGAAGGGATAAAACGTTCCCACCGAATTCTACCAAAATTGCAACCAAAGACTCGACTATTATCATCATCACCAGCTTTTTTCACCTCCAAAAGACCTGGGCAAGCAAATACTATAAAATTATTATCACTACAGTAACACCAATGTTGATTCATCTCATTCTAAACAACATTCCTGCTCCTGACCGGCAAGAAGGGAATCCAGTATGGAGAAAGTCCACCATGGTGAAGTACATATGGACGCTCAAGGTGAACAACAGTCTATAACATCCCTATCATCACTACACCCATATAATCCCAACAAGGAGACCAAATAGGTAATCAAGAAATTAGCATCAACAGGAATACTAGTATCAAATTAGCTGTCTCAAGGCACATTACCTGGAGCATCGTTCTATAGCACCGCTAACCTTAATTTTAACTACAACTCAGGACCTGAAAGGAGCAGTTTGGAATCTCTTGAACTCAACACAGAACCCATTCTAGAAATGATAGATGTAAGGTAGTCCCCTGCATTATTAACAACATGCTTAGTTAAATCTGCCACTTTAGTAGCGGCCCCAAACATCATGGATAACCAGCGAGAGAAACAGCTCCCCAGTTGCAGTCGTCTGTCTCTTTTCTTCCAGCTGAAAACGACTGCTATGTTCTGGATGCACAGAACACACAGGGCTTAGATTAGCTCAATCCGGAGCTTTCCACATTAGATAACCTCAACAGCAACATGACCGATTCCCAAACTAAGAGTATAACATTGGATGATCTACATTTTTTGGATGAGAATCAGCAGGTTCACGTAAAGGACGAGCTGGTGAACCAACAAATAGACCAGGTCAGACTAGGCCGTAATTAAAAATGTGTATTCATTAGATCAACAGATATTAAGCATTAGGAAGGTCATGTACATAACATTGGATTCAATTGTGAATGTAATCATGACACAATCCTCAAAACTTGACATCCAACTAGAGCTTACCAGATGATTCACCTCCTCGATAATGACGACTGACCACAGGATGGCCCTTGTGGAGGATGCTGTAAAGGAAAAAATAAGCTTGCAAACCACTCAAGGGCCTAACAAAAAACAAAGCAGAGTTCCTTTACTGGAGAAATTGCTGAAAGTTTCATGGTAATAAATGACATCATTGAAGGCTGCAGACACAATCTTAAAAACCTAAGTACTTAACTTGTCTGGGGAGAGTCCGCAGCTAAAGTCCAATGATCCGACCAGAGCTAGCATTTTCTGCGCAAAAGTATTCAAAAACCTCAGACATGCACTGGAGATACAAAAGAAGAACTAAGTATGTCCTTTATGACTATGGTAGATGCATCATCTCTCCCCAAAAGAAAAGTCTCGAAAGAAGAGGAAAAACTTCAAAATAAAAACTAAAGCAACAAGCATTGGCATAGCCAATAGGTCTCGCCTTTGGGACCTTATTAAGCATTTAGACTATAATACAGCAATACATACAGCCTAACTTCCCTCCTCTCATCTGTGTCTTTCACCTTCCGGTAATATCAAATAACACACAGCTTAAATAAAAATTCATAGTGAATCAGTGGGAAATGCACTATTGTACGTTATGAAACCTCTATTAGTTAAGGCACCGCACCAAATCCTGGTTGGTGCAGTGGAGAATAGTGACTTGTGTGCATTTAGTGCTACAATGCCCCAGTCTGTGACAGAAAGCACTGTAAACATGTAGGCCATTATTTTCAATTTGCATTCCACACAGTATAGATACAAAATGTGCAAAAATGTTTAAGATAAAAATTACAATTACCAAAATGCTTCCAAAATATAGGTATTTTGCAGGCTGTATGTAGTGCAGTGTTTTATTTATTTATTTTTTAACCCTCCTATAAAAGCACATTTCACAGCTTAGCTGGTAGCTAGGTCCCTTACAATACCTCTCAAAAAGAATACATGTGTGTCACCAGGCAGCTTCAAGTTATTCCATCAATTAAAGCCAATGCCAGGTTCCCAGCTCCCTTCACATTTGCAGATTGACCAGTTGTGCACATTTACATTTCTTTCAGTCAGCAATACCAAGGCAAGAAGGCCACTTTAGCGATCTGCCCCTCCCTCGGTTTTGCAGCATAAGAGACACCCTGCCTTATACTTCAGTCGAAGCACTTCAGCTGTAAAAATGAACAGTCTGGAATGGTTGACTTTTGACAAAAAGCAGGGGGACTGTATTCCTAAAGTGTGCCCCTCAGATCCCTCCCGCTTCCACCACTGACTAGGGCTGTGATAATTTGTGAATTTGGCTCGTAAATTATACCATCATTATTCTAACATGCATAACGAATGTACTAGTGCATGTGTTACAATTGTAGCACAATGATTGCAATATTGGGAGCACCTGCGATGTAATAGTGAGTGAAACACACCTGTCTTGCTGCTCCACCCGTCCCCTGAACTAGGACAGGATGCACGGTGTTGCGATAGTGAGTAAAGCACACCTGTTTTGCTGCTCCACCCGTCCCCCGAACTATGGCAGGGAGCACTGCTAACATTTGTGCAGCAGTACTGGGGCCACATGTTTGTGCAATGAGCACACACACATTCCACAACTTCACAAGTGACCACCCTGTAAGCGGACATGCAGGTGGTAAAATACAAAGAGGACACACAAGGACGCCATCCAGCTGTGGGTGCTACCCTGCTTTGTCACAAACAAAATATGTCTTCTGTCGGTCGCTGCCAGTATTTCCGATGAGGAGTCTTACAGCACGACTTTGCAACAAGTAAAACACATTCCATCTAGAAGGCAACTGCACGACTCCCTGGGAGTGAGCATTTCATGGTGTGGGTACCATGCGTACACACCGCTGCCCTTTGCAGCAAACCTTACAGCCAATCTGTCAACAAACCAGAGGTGCTTGCAACTCACAACTATCACAAACACCCCATATCAGTTGTTGTTCAATCACTTCCTCATTTAATTGTTGTCCTCTATGATGAATCAGGACTACAACTCCCAGAGTGCAGTGTTTTGATAAATTAAATCCCGGGATGGAATATGGAGCTCCAGTTGACCTGGACTCTGCAAGTAACTTTATATGTACTCCGGGATGTGCTGCAGTTGTATTTTGTCCGGAGGAGTCATTTAATGCTCTTACCTTGATCGAGAAGACAAGGGCCATGAAGCCCAGACAGAAGAAGCAGTTGATAAAGATGGTGTTGAAGAGGGACCAGACGACAAAGTAGTTGGGGGGCTCGTGTACTGGAACAGGGTTTGGGTCTTCTGGCAGCCTCCGGTATCCCTAGTCTCAGGGCTGCAGCGCCACATGCTCCGGGGCATGTGCCATGCTGTCCCGGGTAAGAGCAAAGCACTAGGCAAGACGGGTGGGAGACACGAGGGAAGTATGTGGCAGGGCAGTGGTGAGCGCACGGAAGGGAATAAAAAACAAGCCAACACGAATAAGGGTTTATATGACGACCCGTTCAAAAGTATATACGATAAATTCACTGTCAGCAAACGCAGTGTGACATGTTTTCATGCCGCTGGTGGAAACACAGAAAGACAGGCTATACAGATAAGTAGCGGGTGACAAATGCATCAAGCGCGGCCGCGAAAGTGAAAGCGACCGCGCTAATTAGAAACATAATCCACAACAGATGGCACATTGCACGCCGCAGCTCGCTCCCGCAAGGTGGATGCTGTGGGAGTAAACATTTTCAGAAAAAGTGGGAAATGCACCCACCTTTGGCCAATTGCGTGCTTTCATTTTTGAAAGCCACACACAAAGGTCAAAAGAATGTGCCAACCACACGCACAAGCTTTCAGAAAGTCTGGAGTGATTCCAAGAGGCCATCCCCTAGCTAGGCCCTAAAAAGGGTGCAGCTGTAATAAATGAATAAATCAGAGCATCCTGCCTCGAAGTGGAATACAATAGAATTAGCTCAAACTAAGATACAAATAGCAGGGGAACTCTAGACCCAAGAACAAGAAGGCAGACCAAGCAATCCGGTCTGTGGTATGGTAAAAAAACTATGAGATTGATGGTGATTTCATGAATCAAAACCTGGGTTTGTTGTGCAGTAAAGCATGTCCCACTCACTCTCACATATAATGTATACCAACAGGATTCAGGCCAACCTCCATATCAAAACCGAAAATTGACAATGGGGGAAAAGCCTGATTAACAGAGGCTAAAAAAAGGTCGACTCATTGAGGGCAAATCACAGACATGGAATTTAATAAAGAGGCCAAATGGAAACATGTTAAACCAAGGGGAACAAATTAATACTGCAAAACAACCTGGCAAAGTATAAATTCAGTTTAGTGAGATAGAAAATAAAAGCACCAGCCATCAACAACCACTGACTAGCGTGGATTATCCAGTTCCAGGTACTACGAACGCAGGATCAAGTGCATCAATCGATTTCAACTAGGAACACATAGAACTAAGCAACAGAAAGGCTATTAAGAGAATCAGTGGCGTTTCGCCTCTATTTGCCTTAATTACAAAAACTGACCAAATCTGTTCCAACTCTCTATGGCCCTGGAATAATCTAACCAACCATTTTTATGACAGGACTCATTTATCAACGCAACTAATACCAAAACCATTCAAATCAGATCCAAGGAGCAAAACCTCAATGGAAGTGAGACAAAGCTATATGCAGCCAAACAGTCAATGGGATCAAGTTAATGATACCCCAAGGGCCACTACAGAACAGGCAACGATCATAGTAACTAGTATATTTTTCGAGGGGGAGTCAACATATCCTCTATAGAAGTAACATTCTACTTCTCATGTAATCCCTGCTTGGCCTACAGCATGCAAGATTAAATGATCTATTGGCGATTAGTTTTCTTAAATTAAATAGCCTCAGCGAAGGAGAGTCTACGCAGAAAGAATGGTCTACCTCATGGATAACAAACTAATTCTCAGTCACAAAAATGTAATTAAGGCCAGTGGGTATTGATCTAAATCCCCCAGAAAAAGATCTGTATCCGCTTATATTTTTAGCACAAGTAACCACAAATGCTTTTGGAAATAAGGCTCAGCGCAGCTAAAATTCAGATTCAGTGTTGCAAGATGCTACGAGTTCTCGACAGCCGCTAACCAAACAGACCAACTAGGTGGACATTAAATTTTGCATAGTAAACACCATCCACCATCAAGATCGCTATCGGTCCGCCAAGTAGGAAGACACCTGTAGGATAAACCTAGAATTGTCAAACCAGATGCTAGATCAAAAACATGTCTAAGAATAGTGACCTGGAACATAGCGGGCTTAAAATCCAAGATGGAAGATAAAGAGTGGCTGTCCTTTTTAACTCAACATGATAGTTGCTATTTTCAGAAATTGTGGACTATAGACGCTATCGATCGAGATGGCTTCTCAACATATCATTTGCCCACAACTAAACAGCAAAAAGGCAGACCAGTGGGGGGCCTAATCCCTAGATAAAAAGTTCTATACTTGAAAATACTGAAATCATTTATACTATATCAAATAAGAACATTCAAACCATCAATTTAATAAGTAAGGCATGGTCACTGGAGATGACGATTGTGTATTTTCCACTACGTGGCTGAGCTCAAGTCAAACGGACATCCTGCTTTTCAAAGTACATCTTTTGATGAAAAGATTGGAAGAATTTCAGAATCCTCCATTTAAAATCACGATGAGACGACCTATCCAGTCTAGAAAGAACTGTACATTGGTACTCAGCGATTCTAATACTAAACTGCACCCCCTGAGGGACCAATTGATAATCGAAGAAAGAGTTTGGAATATACCCTCACCAACTATAGAGTGCTGTAAGAGCACAAAGAAGGGTGAATTTATTTTTGAAGTGCTAATTGAGGGAGGTCTGCGCCCATTGAATGGCCAAACCAAACCAGACAAACTCCCTAAATCTACCTTTTGAGCAGGTGATAGGCAAAGAGCCATTGATTACATGGCAATAAACACTGAAGCATAGCATCTTATTACTGATATGGGAGTAATTGGTAGGATCTAAAGCAACCACGATCCACTGCTTCTGGAGCATCCAAATATGAGCTTTTGGATGCCAACGTCTAGCCGTAATGCAAGTGGCTTTAAAATTGCCTTATAGCCAAATAAGAACATTGTCAGGATTGACGACAATTGAGACTCAAACATCTATACTATCAGACACAAATTAATAAATATTGCAACCTTAATACTACCTGTAAATGATACGGTGCAACAGCTGCAAAAGTTGGAGGAGCTACTGTAACAGACAAGCGTGAGAAGAAAGAACAGATTTAATACTGTCCCTGAACATTCTTTCTATGAGGGCCAGGATTGGTTTGAAGGGGAGTGTGCGGAACTAAAAAAATCTTTGTCACTAGCTCTGAAAGATAGACATTTCTCTGAACTGATTGAACAGCTATTCCTTTTTTAGAAGAAAGCAGTATAAAGGGATATTCAAATATAAAAGGAGGCACCACTCACACAAGCAATGGCAAGGTTCTGTTGGATGCAATATCCTCACAAAACACAAAGAAATTCTGGGAGAGTGTCAGACGGGGTTGTGAAGGTCCCCAAAGATTTGGAGCTGAACATTATCCCCCCAACTCTGAATAGATCAATTTACTACTCTGTGTGAGAGTGAGGGTGATATTTTGCTGCATGGATCAAACGACCTGTTACCCCACTGAGACCACCCAATCTGAAAATCACAGTGGGAACTTAGAACTCAAGTCAAAAACTAACAAGCACGAAGACCTAAAACAATACTTCTCAGACCAAGCACTTTCTACGATAGTATCTACAATCACTAGTAATCTATCGACTCCAGAGCAGAATTCAGTGAAAAGCAAGTTGCACAAGCAAATCAAGCTAATACTATGGTCATCAATTCTGACTCGCACTTTCAATAATCTCTCGTCTCTAGAAGAAATTCCTTTGTCATGGAAAAATATCTATAATATTGCCTATACACAAAAAAAAGATCAATAGACCTTGTGTCCAACTACCGACCAATTTTGTTGCTCGATGGTGTGGGAAAAATATTTGGAAAGCTTTTGCTATCTCCCTTTATCAGTGGTTGGAAGAAAGGATCTAATTTCACAGTATCATGCAGGCTTCATGAGGGGCCACAGCACAGTAGAACAGGTATTCAGATTGAACGTAATCTGCTCTAAATACACTTGTCTAAAAAAGTCATCTCTCGGTCTGGTTTTTGTCGACCTCCAAACAGTTTTTGATAGCATTGATCGCCCTACGTTATGGCAAATCTTAAGGGACATGAGAGTTTCAGAAAAGATCCTGAAGCTACTAATCGCATTGCACTCTGACAATACTACTATGGTTAGATATAGCACCAGAGGTGATTTTACATCGGAGATACAAATACTGCAAGGTGCAAAACGAGGCTGCATCTTAGCACCAACCCTTTTTAACTGTTACATAAACAACGTTGTAAAGATTTCATAGGATCTAAAGCTTGATGTACCCAAGTTAGGCAACAAGTGTATTCTAATACTGCTCTTCGCCGATGATGCGGTGCTGTTGTCAACAACAGAGATATTGATGCATTGCTTGTTGGAAGGGTTTGAGTCTTTCTGCATTGACAGAAGATTGACCATCAACGTCAGGAAGACAAAATATATGATTCTTAATCAAAAGCAGAAACTACGAGCCATTTTTAAGGTCTATAATAAACCGCTGGATCAAGTTTCAACAATCTGGGCATGCGACTGGATGGTAAACTCTTGTGGACTCCGCAGTTATCTAAAAGTAATACCATCTTGGCCCAGCAAGCCAGAGCAGTGCTGAGATTTGCAAAATCCTGAGGCAATAACTCAGTAGGGACAGCAAAGCTGGCCTATAAAATGAAAGCATAGGCGGCAAGTCTATACTGCGCAGAGTATTGGGTACACAAGAAAACTCCAACAATACAAATCACAGAAAAACAATATCATATGATGGCTGCTGCATCTGAGCTGTGGAACGCCTATGTTTGCCGCAAGAACAGACTTGGGTAATGGAAAAATAGAAGATTATAGCATACTGGCACCACTGGTTTCGTATATGGTCCAAAGTGCAACTTGCATCATATAGATCTACCTTAACGGGCAATTTGAAGCTACGAGATCACCACAAGAATTCATGGTTCCCTCATCTTTCAAATGCCTTAGCAAACATAGGCCTAAAAGAAGTCTGGCTCCATCCTGAGACGATTACAAAAGATAGCCTTGAAGTGGTAACAAAGGCATATTGGGACCATAGAAACCAAGTGAAGCTCAGTCAACTAGGCCTCTTGTCAAAAGGATATCGGTCATTTAATCAATATCTGGACCCTATTACTTGTATTGATGATATCTACCCATCAGAAAAATATCTCTATCTAGAATTTCATTTGGGAGTATCGCCGGTGCCCTCAACAACTAAAAGGTGGTCATTAAACTCTGAGGAGGGGGCTGATAACTGTCTGTGTTCTATGGGTGGTCAAGAGACATTATACCACTTCCTTTTGCTGTGCCACTTTATGTTATTCTCTAACAAAGAGAGAGGGACCCCAACACCAAGGAACAGGGGTGCCAAGTAAGACCGTAGTCAAAAAAGAGGGACCTCCCTTGGTTCTCTATATGTACCAACAATCATACAACACTCAACACTATACTTAAAAAATAACGGGGTATGAACCGGCATCAACGAAGCAAACAAACAAGCTACTAAATCAATAGTTTATTAAAATTAGTCACATAAGTCTCACCAAAAATGAGCAGTTATACACATATATTAAAAAACAATTTGTTAACAATTATTCAAAATACACAAAAAATAATAATTTTAAAAAATCGATAAAAATGCACATGTGATTCAATGACATATGATGCAATGACAACACAGCAGCCTCTTTTTTGACTACGGTCTTACTTGGCACCCCTCTCCCTTGGTGTTGGGGTCCCTCTCTCTTTGTTAGAGACTTTCAGTACAACCCTTGTTGGTTGGAGAGTTTACCTTTATCATATCAAGGAAAGGTTGAATAAGAGCTTTTGGCCTATTCATGGACCAGTTTAGAACTTTTGGCTTCAGTGAAGACCAATTAAATAGGATAATTAACACCAAGAATGGAAATAAAATTACGGTACTATCAAACAAAGGTGAGAATTGGGGGAAATTACTCAATCTCAAGAAAAAACTTATACGTACTGAGGCTCATGCCGAATTTTTGATAGAATATGTCAGATCTGGTACAATCCCTATTGGACTACAAGTCCGTAATGAACCCGGTCTATTTATAGAAAACAAGAAATTTCTTGAAACATGGGCTATGATATCGAATAGATGCAGCCGTGATTGGATGCTCCTTATCATCGAGACTGCCCATGAGCTTATCATCCTAGAAAAAGAGGCGATTGATAAATTAGAGATAGAACTAAAAAATTGTCCTGCACTAGAAGAAGCCAAGAAAAAATTAGATGATATAAACAGAGATGTAGATGGCTATAGGGATTATCTGTTGAATAAAAAAACTAATAAATTAAGGAAAGATGTAGAACGGTTCTCTCAAGAGAAAATGTATCCTTTCCTTAAGGAGAACTATTTTCAACAAAGAAATGATAGTAACTGGGAAAGACCCCAACAGAGACAAATATATAGTAGAGGGGGTAGAAGACAAGTTACTTTCTCAGAGTCTACTGGCTCTAGCAGTGAGGATGATAATGAAATGAGGGATGACCCTACAAATAGAGGCAATACCAGAGACTATATTCCTTTTTTAGATTCGCGCCCGAGGAGAGGACAACGTCACAATGGGAACTCGGGGAGGGGTCAAATGAACCGGGGCCCTCCGCAACAACAGGAGTATATGCGCACAAGGAGCCAACGTTACTGGCGACAGACCGAGCACCAGTAATTAATTTGTCAAACAGAATACTCAGTGATATGGAAATCAACATCCTGAGTAAGGGTTTTAGTTTTGTTCCATCTACAAATATAGACAAATTTCAGTTAGAAAAAGATCTGCGCTCCTTTTTCCGCAAAGTACGACTGAGGAGATTTTTTGAAAATCGGGAAAGTCAAGAACGGGTAAACATTTCTGGTCTCAAACCAAAGTCAGGATTTACTCCAACTCTAGCCATGGTTGGGAAAAACATTGAAGCATTTGAGAAAGCAGTCGAGAGCGGTATTGGTAATATCCTTAGTAGATGTAATAAAACAGGCTCTGTTCAGAACAATATCAATAGAAATGAGAGACAGGCCCTTAACTCCCTTAAAGCTGACAGAAATCTTACCATCAAACCTGCAGATAAGGGTGGGGGGGTTGTCGTTTTCAATACCATAGACTATGAACATAGAATGCTCAAACTGCTTAATGTTGAGGAACACTACAAACGGACAAATGCACAAAGTCTTGAAGTTGTGGCAAGAGAATGTTTGCTACTCTTGAGAGAGGCCAGAGATAACTCTTGGATCTGTGAAGAAGAATTCCAGTTTTTAAACAACATAGAACCGAAGACCCCTGCCATTTACGGCTTACCTAAAATTCATAAAAATGCGACTGACCCACCAATGAGACCTATAGTGAGCAGTATCAACTCTTTGTTGGAACCTGTAAGTAAATACGTTGATCATTTTCTACGGCCTATAGTTTGCAACCTAAGATCATACGTAAGAGATTCTGCCCACATTATTTCTCTTGTAGAGGGACTCCCTTTCTGTGGAGAGACTCAGTGTCTGGTCACCCTTGACATTGAGTCTCTCTATACGAATATCCCACAAAACGACACGGTTGAAGTCATCCGTGATACTTTGAGAGATCAGGACTTAGGTGGTGCTAATGCGGAATTCATTGTGAATTGTGTCAGTATGATCTTGAAGAACAATGTCTTTTTATTTAAGGATGAATACTTCAAACAACTTAAAGGGACCAGCATGGGGGCTACCTGTGCTCCAAGTCTGGCCTGCCTCTATGTTGGCCAGTTCGAGGCTAAGCATATATACAATGAGGTGGCCCCCTTCTTCGAAAATGTAGCGGGCTGGTACCGCTACATTGACGATATTTTTTTCATTTGGGAGGGCGACACTGAGAAATTAAATGAATTCCTCGATTGGCTCAATCAGGGGGATCCTAATCTAAGGTTCACATCATACCAGAGTAAAAGCAAGGTTGACTTCCTTGATATTACTATAAAAGACTCGAATGGATGCCTGGAGGTTGAATTATTCACTAAACCAATGGCCAAAAACACTCTCCTCCATTTTTCCAGCTTTCATCCGAAATCCCAAAGAGAAAGCATTCCGTTCAGTCAATTCCTTCGTCTTCGAAGGAATTGCTCTGACCTTCAAGATTTCTATAGACATGCAGAAGACCTAAAACGCAAATTTAAAGATAGAGGTTACCCTAACAAACTCCTCTCTCACTCTTTCAAACGTGCTAGGTTTTACAACCGCGAGGCACTGGTTGAAAAATCGATAGGCAAAAAGGAACCTCCTAATAAAGTAGTCTTTGTTAGTAAATTTTCCCACCTCAGCAACCAGATCAAAAATGTAGTCAATAAAAACTGGCATATTATCAATCACGAGGAAGAAACGAAACTCGAGAAACCATTATTTGCCTTTAAAAGAAATAGTAATTTGAGGGACATGCTTGTACATACTTACCGTGAAGAAAACAATTGGACACAAAGAACGATTACCAACATTCCAGCTGTTGGTAACGTGAGATGTGGTACCTGCAATGTGTGCCCACTATGTATGCAAGCAAAAGAAATCTCCTATAATGGCGTGAATATTCAATCCAAAACACTCAACAATTGTAGAAGTAAAAATGTGATCTACTTCTTACGGTGCCCATGTGATCTCGGTTACGTAGGGCAAACAGGCAGAGAGGTTCGAGTGAGAATACAAGAACATAGATCAGCCATAAAGATGAAAAAATTGACAGCACCCCTTGTGCCGCACTTCCTTGAATTTGGACACAAGGAGACTGACTTCTCTTGGTTCATTCTAGAGAAAGTCAAACTTGACAAGAGAGGTGGTAACATTACCGGGAAACGCAAGGCCCGAGAACAATGGTTCATTTTTTATCTCAATACCATTTGTAAAGGCCTCAATTCACGTGAGGAGTGGGACGCTTTAATAACAACGTAATGTTGTACATCTAGTCTGGAACCTAATGGTCGATTTACCCACCGTCTGTGATTTTGATACCTGTTTGACCTTTCAGTGTCTTAGGTATGGTGGTTATTTAGGTTAGCCTTTTCTGCTTAATATCTCGATTTGAACCAAGGACTGACCTACCTTAAAAGATATTTAGATTAATATCTGTCTTTGCGTGAGTCAATGCTGATTAATGCATCTAATTAAGACATAGGCAGAGATTGCAACTCTCGGGATGAGGTTTTGTCCCAAAAAAATTGTTTTTATGACTCACATCCCTATCAATAATAAACGATGAAGTGCTAACAACCTTAATAGCCAGTAATACATCGACATAAAGTCAGGCTATTGTTGCATCTGTATTTATAACAATTCTTGTGACGCTCCCCCTGTCGTCACTCTTCCCTTTTTTGTCGCATGAATATTGACGATGTTCTCACTATTCGTCTTTTTCATTACTTATGACTTCGGTAGCATTTACATTATTATATTTTTCCGGGAACAGAAGTGTCCCGTTGATATATTAAAAAAAAACGAGTCTAACCCTTGGACCCTAATATTAATTTAACAGTGCTAAAATGGCGGCCATTGTGCTTATGTGACCGTCAAGATAGTATTGGGCCGCGCGTGCCCCGGAAGGACAATTTCGAGTTCCGGTGCCAGCAAGCGCCTGGTGATATTTAAGCCGGCGTTTTTCGTTACTCTGTGTTCAATATGCTTTGAAGGAAATCCTTATTGCGGTTGTGATCGAGCCCTTTTCAGGTACGTAAAGAGATAGCAGTTGAGATCTGCTCGTGCTAATGGCTGCCTCGGGGATTACTAATTTTCTTCCGCTACTTGTGCTTTTTTCGCTATAGGGACACACATGATTGGGGAATCCGCCATCCTTATCACTCTTAAAGGGGGCTAGAAAACGAACTTTAAGGTATCTATCTTTATTGAGTGAATGTATTTGCGGTAGGTCTGTAGGGCACTCGAGATTTAAAGCCGCCTCTCTATGCATTGAGTTTTATAAAGGTTAGAGTTTTATTAGTTCATGTCACCAGCGAGGCTTGACAACCCTCGTATATATAGCCAAGAAGAGCAGGTTTTGGATTTAATCGTATGGGGTTAAGTTTAGTCAATAGGAGCGACATTCGTGTAGGCTCAGTTCCTTATACATGGGGAATTTAGCACTTTGATCTGACCATGTATGCTATATGAAAAATGAAAAACAGTCAAGATGCTTAGAATATGTAGGCTAATAAAAGTTGCCTCTACTCTGTTTCAGATAAAAAAAATTTTTTACTGGATAGGGACCGAAGATTAATTTGAATATTTACAGCCAAGGAAGTGTGTTCACATCGCTTGGTTGCATCAAAAGAGCTGAATGGTAAATATCGGACTCAAGGGGGGTTGTGTTTGTAGTTGGACTAAATAGACGGGTACCTTAGCCTTTTATGAAAGGGCAAAATAATTTAAGGACATTTTTGTTGTTTTTTTGTTTTTCTGTTGATTTCAATGTTAGGTAACAGAATCTTCATGTGATTATCATCCATGTGCTTATTGATGGATCACCCATCTTTGTGGGGGCCTTCATTTATGCTAGCTACAAAGAACCGTAAGGTAACATCTCAAATCTTTCTTGAATTCCCCATTAAAATGCAGTAAAAAAGAATATGTATGCATGCGTGGATAAAAAGTTCTCTTATTAAAACTACAATGTTGGTGTAGCATGTAATTTAAGCATAGATAAATGAAGGTGAGAATAATTGGTGTCCAACTACTATGTTAATGACAAAATTATATGTAACCATAGTGCAAGAGAGGATATCCTCCCACTACAGCTTAGTTTCAAATATTAGCACTACTAGCTGTTTGACTCCTTAAATGTGGAAAAAGAAAAACATTTTTTTTTAATAATTTCTATTTATCAACAAGCACTATGTATTTACATAGTGAGGTATGAAAGAGTGTATGGCTTATATGGGATTGTTCCTTTAGCTTGGGCAGAATCGTGATCAATGAAGCATATCAAATAATGTTTCAGATGTACAATATAGGTAGTCACTCATACTAGTTTTGTTGCACATGTTTTTCAGATTCTTTAATTGTGTAATTGGGATCAGCAAATAATCCTGAGGAAGGTGTTGGCCGTCACCTGTGGCCTACCGAAACGCGGCGATGCTCATTGAAAGGGGAATCGAATAAATGTTATGACAACAAGGGTTGTGCGAAACACATAACGTAATTAAATGTTCTTAGGGTCACAACTAATCAGTTTATGATTAAGCGATTCTCCCTTTTGGAAGTAGGAATAATCATCCTGACCTTCTTCCTTCTCTTTTCTTTTCCCAATTTTTCTGTTTTTATTAATTTGTGTATTGTACACTGACAGTGAGTATCACTGCTGTGTTGTCATTGCATCATATGTCATTGAATCACATGTGCATTTGTATCGATTTTTTAAAATTATTATTTTTTGTGTATTTTGAATAATTGTTAACAAATTGTTTTTTAATATATGTGTATAACTGCTCATTTTTGGTGAGACTTATGTGACTAATTTTAATAAACTATTGATTTAGTAGCTTGTTTGTTTGCTTCGTTGATGCCGGTTCATACCCCGTTATTTTTTAAGTATAGTGTTGAGTGTTGTATGATTGTTGGTACATATAGAGAACCAAGGGAGGTCCCTCTTTTTTTACCACTTTATGTTATGCCTTCGAAAGCATTGTCTATGTCCACTTTTTTTTTTAAAGTTCAAGGTCAGAAAGAGCAACAAGGCTGAGGCTTTGTGTATGACATCTGATGACAGATATCGTGCTGTTTCCTACTACATCTATGCAGCATGGAAACAAAGAGTAGAAGTGCAAAAAAATGTTGTATGAAAATAGAAAAGGACTATAAAGCTGTGGCTGGACAAATTGATCACGCTTTCTAGATCTCCCCCAGCCTTGGCCTTAAAAGCTACTGCACAACTGGGCCTTTCTGGTTGCTAGAAAACTGAATTGTGGTATATGTCCTCCAACAAAAACGTAAGCACTTTCCCAACATCAAGTAAAATGGCATTCATGCACCTTATAAAGCTATTTCAGAGACTAGATGAAATAGTCTGATAGGGACTTACAAGATGTCATGTTGCATAGTTTTAATCATCATAAGCAGGTTGTTTCAGACACACCTACTGGTCTTTTAAATGTATTTACTCTTGATATAAGGTATACCTTCATGCTGACTTTGATTGTTAAAAAACCTCTCTTTGTGTGCATTTCTAGCATAAAGTTGGGCTGATACTTCGTCTTATGGCTGCTGCTGCTCGATTCAGCGCAGGAGAATGAGCAGACATACTTTTACTTTAAATACAATACGTTTCTAAACTCATGCCCTTCTATAGTTGCTCTCAGGTCTATCACTGAACGGGCAAAACGAACTAGCACTTTGTTTAGTGTACTCTGGAAGGCCAGTCAACTATATCCTCTCCTCAATAGGTCTAGTGTACTCTGGAAGGCCAGTCAACTATATCCTCTCCTCAATAGGTCTAGCTATAATATTACTCGTACCTTATGTTCAGTGTATTTTTTGATTTGCTAGTTATACCTTTCTACTATTCAACCTAGCCATAATATTTTTTGCACTAACACTGAGATTTCACTAGTCTAGATGTATCAATTCAATATTAATGATTTTTGGAAGAGCTATGTTGAATTTTGGTTAAATGTTCAACAGCAATTGTTTTTATTGATTATTGGTTGTACCAAATCAATTCTGAGGAAAATTTAAGAACTATGATTTTTGCTATGATAGCATGTCTTAAATTATACAATGTAATATTTACTTCTATGGCCAGCTGAAAACAAAGCATATTCTTCCTGGAGATCCTGAAAAGACTTGATCGAGCCCCACCCCACCCCCGCAGTACATCCCGAGTGTTGCCTTGACATCACAGGCCGCTATCCTCCTCAGCTCCACCAACGGAAGTCTAGTACCCCGCCACAAAGGAGTCTCCACAGTAAGACGGTCAAGCTCATCCCATCGCCTTCATAGCTGCCTTCCATACCTCCAACACTACCTGTTTAGTGTGGGGGGGGAGAGTCGGGGAGGCAATTAGGAATTGCTGGCACACATTTTGACACATCTCCGGAAAGCCTTCCTTTTGCAGACACCAACGGCCAAGAGCCACCTTGCTCCCCCCCTCCTGGGGCCCTACATCAAATCCACCACAACTATCAAGTGGTCGGAAAGACTCCTGGCCACCAGCCGAGCATCTGTGATCATCCCATTCCTGCATGAACACATAATCCATGCTGGAGAATGAGCGATGTACTCCCGAATATAAAGTGTACCACCTGTGTTCCGGATGACGCACCTTCCATGAATCTATCAGATTCAAGTTATTAACGAAAGCTGCGAGGGGGGTGAGGCTACGCCCTGTGCCCACCAAAATCGATGAACGATCAAGACCCACATCACTTACCCCATTAAAATCTCCCCCCAGCACCCAAAAGGCATCTGGCAACTTTCGCAGAAGTTCCCCCAGTCTAACCAAAATTCTGAAGCGAGACTAAGAGAAGACTAAATGCTGATCAGGGATATAGTGCAAAAACAACAATTGATGGACAGAATGCAGAACAATGTCGTACATTCACTCCAGTACAGAGATATGGGCCTAAATCCATCTTTTTTTGCTCACCATGCCATTCCAGTTTGAACCCAGCCATATGCAAATCAGTCTTGACCCTGTGCCTCATGGGAACAGTCCAGCCCGAACTGCCAAGCAAGGTCCTCCCTGGACTGGAAACAAGCATCCTAGGACCGGTTTCAGGGCTTCACCACTCTTCAGCCAGGATAGCTTGATTCCAGGGGCATGGAGAGCACGGGACCCATGTCTGGGCATACCCGTCCCACTCGGGGTGACAAATGCAAAAACAGTTGATGGACAGAATGCAGAACAATGTCATTATGGCCAGGTCTAAACTGGGGTGGCATGGTGAGCAATAGAATGATGGATTTAACCCAGATCTCTTGACTGGGTGGTGAATGTTTTGATTTGTTCTGCATTCCGCCCATCAATAATGTCTCTTTGGCTTTCTCGCGCTAAGTGCGCCGGGTATGCCCAGACGTGGGCCCCGGGCTCACTGTGCCACTGGAATCAAGCTATCCTGGCTGAAAAGGGGTGAAACCCCGAAACTGGTCCTAGGATGCTTGTTTGCGGTTCAGGGAGGACCTGACTTGGCAGTTCGGGCTACACTGTTCCCATGAGGCACAGGGTCAAGACTGATTTGCATATGGCCAGGTCTAAACTGGGGTGGCATGGTGAGCAATAGAATTATGGATTTAACCCAGATCTCTTGACTGGGGGGTGAATGTTTTGATTTGTTCTGCATTCCGTCCATCAATTGTGTGTCTTTTGCTGATCAGGGATATAGGGCAGCCATGAAGAATGCCTGTCACTGCAACATATCGCCCCATGCTATCATGCCATACCCTCACCACCGTCAAGGGGATCCGCCCCCTAACCAATATGGCTGTGTCCCTGGAGCCGCTATGGAATTGAGAATGATATACTTGAGTAAAGCCCTTTCAGGCCTAGAAGGGGACCGATCTTATTGCTATAAGATAGGTCTACTGAAGCTGCACTATATCTGCAATGGACCTAAGCGCTGTCCCGAGCACAGTTGCCCGTTTGATCTTTTCCAGCAACCCGTTGACGTTCTACTACAGGATGGACAATGTGCCCCCTCCCTCTCGTTCCTCCGACTTGCCCCCCCTGGATACAGATTCAGGCATAGCTCCCATGTGTAGTCATGTCCCGTCTACGTATTCTGTGTCTCTTGGCCATTCTTGCACTCACTTTCTGTACCTGTGAAGGAAAAACGAAGATAACAACAACACCCTCCTCCTCTCCCCCTCCTACAACGTCCCCCCAATCCTACGAGAATTGGAAGCACCTGTTGTGGTGCGACTAGGGTCCTAAGCCAACTGGGCTATTTTGTGGTACCTATCGTCATAGCCGCCAAACTCTCTGCCCCAAAAGAAAATGTCCCAACTCAAAATATGTTTGTTAGGGTCCGGCCCTAAGATGATACAAGCTAAACCAGCAAGTCTGAGCATTACAGACATGAGTGCATCACTTCAAAGTAAGAAAATCTTCCTCTGCCTGAAAGCATTGATGGATCCAAGGTCACCCTCATGAGTTGTTCAGCACCAGATTCCATCAAAGGAGTTTCTTCCTCTGCTGGCGAGGTGCCTCCAGAGACCCCCCCCCCGCACCCCGGGCTCAGTGACTGGGTCTTGCGTCCCCCTTCTCTTGAATCGTTTCACAAAGGTCACTACGCTCCTGTGGGGCCTCTGCCATCTCTCTTATTACCTTCCCCTCTCTCAGGGGAGGAATCAGTTGCTACACGTCGTGGCAGCCGTTCTCCACCCACTCCCACATTGCCTCTGGAGAATAAAAGAAAAGGATTTTCTCTTGGTACAGGACCTTAAGAGGGGCTGGGAACAGCAGCATATGTTTATGTACCATAACTTTCAATTTCCTGGAAGGACCGCCGCTGTTGCTGTACCTTCATGGTGTAGTCTGAAAAATCATCACAGGTGAAGATTGAAACGCTAACTGGCCGACCTTACATGCCACCCATGGGACTGCATTCCTTTCAGCGTAGTTTAGTATGCGCAAAAAAATTGGTCTGGGGCGTGCGTCGACCGGTGGTTTGGCAATTAATGCCCTATCAGCCCGTTCTACGATAAAGCGGTTCAAACCTTCTCCTTGGGAACATGGCTGGCTAGCCAGTCCCACATGAATTTCGTCATGGGTCGAGCCCTCTGCTCCTGCCGGTATGCCCACCACGCGAGGGTTGCTCCTGCGGGACCTTCCCTCTGTATCCTCAGCTCGTGCTTCCAGCTGATTCACCAGGCAGAGGGTTGTCAGGCGTTACCCCAGCAACTTTATGGTGCCTTCAGCCTCCGATAACCTTCCTCAACATGCGTCACCCAGTGTGTGGTGTTGCAGAGATTCTGGAGAATTAGAGCCAGGTCCACCTTTAATTCTACCATCTTTTCCTCCATGGTAGCCTTGAGATCCTAAATAGCGCTGAGAATAGAAGAAGTCTGGTGGATCCCCCCTACACAGGGCCCCCCCTCTGCCCACAGCCCCCTTCCTGGAGGCTGCTGTTTAGTTTACTTGTCAATCTTCTGGTGGGAGGCCACGGGGCGACCTATCCTTTACCATGTCTGAGGGTCTGAGGGATGGACCCACTATAAGGTCACGCCCCCTCCAATAAGGGGCAGGGTACACCCTGGCCCTCAACAGCAATCAGGGGTGTACCCTTAGAGTCCACCACCGGAGGCCTCACGATGCTCCCAAGCCCCCGTTCATTCAGGGCCAGGGCCTCTGCGGTCTTTGTCCCAGTCATGGGGCCAGTAGCACGATGATCCTGGAGCAGAGGTTGGTTTAGGTCACCACCTCAGGACCCCCACTCCCGTCAGGCTCCCGCAGGTGGCACCGCCGCCTCAAAACCCAGTACATGGACTGCCAACCAGGGAGTCAAATCCCATCCTCAGCTGTGCCCCTTCGTGGAAAGGAGGGCCCCCCCCCCCAGAGGCCAACTTTCCTGTTCCTGCCCTGCGTCAGCAGAGTATCAATGAAGCAAGAGAGATTTGTCCATCCAAAAGTCACCATTCTCACCAGTCATGGGGTGGGCCCCCCTTTACCATATACCTCACCAACACCTCTCTGGGGGCCCCCTGACACCAGCGTAGACAGGGCCTTGGCATGCAGGTGTCCGTCCTCTTCAGCTCTGCCCCCAGATTCATGCGCCTGCTCGTTAGGCCACCACCACTGCTGCCCTGTCTCCTTGAGGCCAATACTTCAGCTCCAGCCTGCCGACCGGGCCCAGCTATCAGGTAGTTGGTGCAGTAAATATGAGTATTAATATCAACTGACTCAGTCCCTCATCAGTCGTAATACCGCCTTGGGGGGCCCCATGACACTCACCATCGTGGTGCAGGCCTAGGCCCTCAGGTGTCTGCCCATGTAACTCCGCCTCCAGGCTCTTGTCTCTGTCCGATTAATTACCACCACTGCGTCCCTGCTAGTCTGTCTTCCAGCACCCTCAGTGCTCCTCACTCCTAGTCTGGAGCTCAGGGCAGTCTGGAGCTCAGAGCAGTCTGTCACCGCCGGCAGTAGGCTGCACACCTCCCCCTCATGGACTAAGGTCCCGGCCGCTTGCGTCTTATGTAGATTGCCAACCCCCCGCACCCTCTTCCCCAACAGACAAGGCTCTGGTCCAGGCCTTTGTCATCCCAGTGCCGTGCTCTGACCTCCGTCTGACACCACGGCCCACCGCGAGACTCCGGTCCCTCTTTGGATGGGCCGCCTTCTGCCAGATGGATATTGCATCTCCCCGGAGTCTCATTGCACCGGAGACAGATGTCCGTGATGGTGCTGCGAAGGACACCACCTGCTTGCTTAGCCTGGGTCGGATGCCCCCAGGGAGCTGCGATATAGCAACGGATTAAGGTGGACAAGTGTCAGAAGGGCAGCCGGCTGGCTTGCTTGGACAAGATCAAGAAATTCAGTTGGAGATAGTTCTTTATGTTTACCTTTGGCTGGAGGGTATTGTCAGCAACGGATTGGAGCAGTTTAAGTTCTTTAAGTTGGTATCCAACATATTTGCTCTAGAATTGTAATGGTTAGCCAGGTTCTCACATAAATCTTGAGAAATGGGATTGGTAGCTTCTGTGTATTTTTATTTAATTTTTACTTAATTGGCAAACTTTGCATTGTGGATTCCGTTTGAACAGTATTGGTTTTTTTTATTGCTGATTTGTATGTTCTGTTGTGTCTATGTAGGCATAGCTTGCCTTCAGGGTTGTTTTTAGCCAGTTGCATTAAAGCTTAGCATTTTGTTGTTTGATAAGTTTTTTTAATTTTGCATTCATCCAAGGTGCGTGTTTCTTTTTGTTGTGCTTCGATGTCTTCGGAGGGATTAGGAGTTCAAAACCTCTCTGGAGCCATCCATAGAGCGGTTGTACAGAAATGATAGTGCCAACATCTATATTGGAAGTTAAATAGGTTTCTTAGATCCTCCATATTCAGCCTGTTCCATGGTCAGTATGTGGCTAAGGGTACAATGGTTTTAGTTCTGGTTAGTTGTGGTGTCTTGTGTTGAAGGCAACAAGGAAGTGGTCTCACCACGAAACAAGAGTAATTTGTTGTGTGTGAGACTAGGTTTTGGTTGGCTAAAATTATATCTAACGCATGTGGGGTTAAAAACGAGTTGTAGGCTGTGTGGGTCTAGACCAATGAGGATGAGGTGGCATATAAGGTTTGTCAAACCATATGTTGAGGTCACCAAGGATGCACAGGTCTGAGTATATTATAAAGTTTGAAATTGTGCCTAGCAATGTGTCTGGGAATATTGACTTACTGGGTGGTGGTCTGTAGAGGAAAAACTACCATACAAATGTTGGTGAGGGATTGCATCTGATAAGGATTGTCTCTCAACCTTCTAAGGAAACATCTTCGGCGTTGGTGAGATTTGTAGTTTCTTTAAATAAGATGGCTAAGCCGCCTCACCTTCTGCTTATCCAATTTTGTGGAATAGGTTTACATTCTGGTGGAACACGCTCATGCAATACAAGTGCATATCTTCACCCAGCCATGATTCTGTATTGAAAAGTAGGTCTGGATGTGTGTCTATCAATAGGTTGAATATGTGGTACTTTTTTCCCCCTTTTTTTTTTTTTATAAACGGAATGAACATTTATCAGTTGGCAGTGTAAAGAATCTATTTTGGAGGTGGAGAGAGTTTGTGCTGTAGGAGGGTGAGTATCGCCCATTTATGTTGTTGTTGGGGATATTAACTGTCAGGGGAGAGAGCTGTGCTGTTGATGGTTTTCATTATCTTTTTACAAAAGGCTTAGAAGTTATCTTTTTTGTGTGGGTAGTGGCGAGTGTCTCTGAAATGGAGGGGTTGGGCTGTGAAATTGAGCCTGAATGGTGGGTTTGTTTTGGGATAGATAAGGGGATGTGAAGTTACAAAGAGTATTGTGGGATTGTTTTCTTTTGATCATGTTGAAGGTGGATGATGTGTGGAATAGGGGTCATGGTTGAGCAGGTTTGTCAAGTTGTATGGCTCTGAATTGAGCAAAGGATGATAGATGTGTTAGTGGGTACTGTTGAGGGTTTGTGGATTGCTGCATGTAGAGTGTGAGTTGGAGAGGGTGAGTTTGAGAAGGGTTTACATGCAAGTTATTTATGCTGGTGTTTGGTGAAGAGTGGATGTGTTTGTGTTGGGATGGGTGTGAGGTGTTGGATGAGTGAGACTATGTGCTGGTAGATTGTGTATGTGTTTTTGTTTTTGAGGGGCGGTGTCATCTGGTATTTTGAAGGTGATCTGAGTTGTATGGATTGAGTGTGAAGAATTGATGAGTTGTGAATGTAGAAGAAGTTTTTCCATCAAACAACACACCGTGGTCAACATCGCACCCATAACAATAACACTTTGAGTGAGAAGGCATGGTCTCACTTTTACATAGAATTTTGTAATTTTTTTTTTAATGTTTCTCAATTGATCAATTATCAAATCGTACATCAATTGAAGGCAGTCGTACATCATAACTGTGTGCCTGTGTTCCCCATCCTCCATTCCATAATACTAAAGCCAGGGACTCCACACAGAATAAAAGTTCCTCGGACATCCTCTTGCTTTATATGCAACCTTTTCAGCTGCCATGTACAGGTTCATTCCTGTTTTACATTCCATTAAGGTTGGTGTTTTTGGTGATCCTCAGAGGAGGATTGTTGTATTGTTAAACAGCATGATAGATGGTTGAAGTAAGGGTTCAGAGGGGTGGCAAGTGAAAAGTTAAGAGTAGTCAGAGGGCAGTGAAAGGCATTTATTTTGTAATGGTGGGAGTGTGTGAGATTATATGTGTGAGTTTTGTGTTTCGTGGTAAGTTAAAAGTGTATTTGGTTGTGTTGTAGTACAAAGTAGTCAATTTTGTAGTGGTGTGTGGGTGTAGGGATATAAGGGTATGTGGGTGTGTGTTATAGTACTAGGTGGAGTTTGGTGAGTGACTGGACTGACATGTATGTTTGTAGAGAGTAGTGTGTGTGCGTTTGTTGCGAGTTTGTGTGCATGGCTGTGTTCCTGGCTCTATCTTGGAGAATGTTTTTAGATTGTGAAACAGGATTATTTCTGGCCCAAGGCCCGGCCCAAACAGGCAATTGCCCTTGTCCTCTCCGCCCTTAGCTTCAATGCCCAGACTGCGACACCTTGAGCCCTAAGGTTATAGAGACCTATTTATCAGTCGACCCTGGGCCAATGTGAACCCTACCAATCACAGCCCTATCCCTATCAGGCAATCAGAAACCAAGCCCCCAAGCCCTAGGTCCAATACTAACCCTAGCAACCAATCAGAACATGGATGTAAAAACCAATTTAAAAAACTTTCTTTTGAAAGAATGTGACCTTGAACTTAAGGAGTTGTGCAGGGTGTGTGTGTTGTTGGGGGGGGGGGGGGGGGGGGGGGGGAGCATGCTCAGGTGGTTGTGGCACAACCACATTTCTAAAACAGAAACTGATGTGGATAGGCAAATGCTCTTGAGCTCACAATGCCTTGGATACAGACTGGCCCAAAACACACCTTCCATTCTCTGTGCAACACTGAAGGTAAGAACCACATGTAAAGCCCAAAAATAATTCTTAGCACACTCCAAAAAAGTGCTACATACTCCCAAATACAATTTAAACCACAAAACAGATCAAGTAGTCCCTTAAACACTCAGGCTAGGCTTAGTACAATTTAGGGAAAACAAGGAAAGAAATGTAAACAGTCACACTTAAGAGAAAACAGGAATTTTGAGTTTATAAATTGGACAGCACAAAGTGTGAGCTCTTACCACCTTTAAAAAGAGATGCTCATCGTTGAATGGGAGGTTAAGGAGATGCTTCTGGACCTCTGGTTTGAATCTGCAAAGCCAGGTGGTTGTCTGGGCAAGGCGCTAATGTTAATGCCCATGCAGGTTTGTCCACAGCGTCCAGCGCTCGGTCTGCTTAGATATGGCAGAAAGTGGAGAACTGTTCCACCTAGTCCCAGGTTGCAGGTGGGTCCAAGGAATGCAGCTTGTTCTAGGTTGTAGTCCGGAGTTTTGCCAATAAATAAAAATAAGTACTTTAGGCCCAGGTCATGCACTTTGTTCTTCACCCTTTGCTTGTTGTTGTTGGACGTGTAGTGTAGTAGAGATGCAGCGTTTTTTGATTGTCAATTTCCAATGGGCACACTCGCTTAGGCTCTTGTGGGATCACTAGGCGATCTTTGTAGCTTAGTAGGTTTGCCAGTAGTGGTTGCGGCGCAGCGCCAGGACAACGCCCAGTAACCCTGTAGGCCCTTTATTTAGAAAAAAGGCGGTTAGTGTCTGTGGTGGCATTACGTTTTTGATCGATAAGCCTTCGTCTAGACCCATGTTCTGGAGGTTACTCCTGTGGGTCCAACCTTCAGTGGCTTCTGCTGTACCTTCTAGATACCGCACCCGATTTGTCAGCGCAAGCGTTTCTGTGTGCTATCAGTTAAGGCTGCAGTTCGTGCAATGAGCGCTCAGTCTGAGACATGCAATCACCAAGTTTCCTCTGGTCATTGCAAGGAGAAATGTTTCAATTGCCACAGTGTGTATTTTCATCTCAATAGAGATGCGCACATTGTCAATCCCCTAAAGTACTGAGTCTTGATCATCCGGTGCCTGAGGGCAGGGATGAGGGGTGGCGAAGGCTGAGGGGTGGCAGGGGCTGAGGGGTGGCAGGGGCTGAGGGGTGGCAGGGGCTGAGGGGTGGCGGGTAGGAGGGGGTAGGGAAGCTCATGTGCTCCCTGAGAGAGACAAGACAGCTGAATGTTTCAGGTCTGGTCAGGTAGAAGGCTGGGCAGTGGTCATCCTCAGGACACTCCATGTGAGACAGTCAAAGAGAGCATATGATGTAGGTAGTGTGCCATCATTAATTGAAAGTGAGGAGGCCCTCTTGAAGTGGTTCTACACTCTCAAGAAAGGGAAGCCATCTTTCACTGCAGCACTAGCAGCCTGCTCCAGCAGGAGTCTTGCATGTAGGAGTTCAGAAGATTCAACTCTGGTTGGAACTGCCACCAGGTGCTACAGAGTAAGGACTGAGCGCAGAGGAAACAGGGGGGGGGCATCCACCCTTCGTTCAAAGTGTAATGCCGGCACCTAGCATGAAGCAGTGCCAGGCAGTAGTGTTAAAGGCAAAAATAGTTATTCCGAGCAGGTTAGAAGGAAGAGAGGGGCCCAACAAATGGAGGTACAAGATGTTGACTTGCTCAACAACTTGTCTTTCACCTTTTTGACCCTGTACGAGGTCTGGGGAGTTTCTCACTCCAGATATATTCATGTCGGGAGGAGCAGCAGACAAGCCTCCTTGGATGCCCAGACCAGCAGGACAGTTCAGTCATTGTGCATCCTGAGTATTGCCAGTCCGCAGCTCTCAGAGCGTGGCTCCTCTGCCACTGGGAAAGGCTGGCAGTGCAGTACAAGAGGGCAGGATAGCCACCATAGCAGCCTTTCAAGCCCTAAGAGGTATTGGACAGGCACACATCGGAAATAGGGCAAAGGTTTTCAAAACTTCCCGCCTCAAGACAACTCTGCTCGCACCCACTAAACCGTTGATCGACCCAGCCTCCGTACCAGCAGGAAAGTCATGGAGGTACCAGCATTCCCAACTGATCCCTGGGAATGTCCTCACCAGACCAGAGCGTTGGCCCCCTCCGCGCATCTCCACATCTAACAGGGTGGCAGAGAATCAGGAGCACAGTTTACTCCAGCCAGACCAGAATGTCTGACCAAGCACCACAGGAATGTAGAAGCTACAGCTCCAGCGCCTCCTCACCGGGACCACAAGCCACATTGGCAGCATGGCAGCCTCAGGCAATGTGGGGTTAGTCTTGGGGAAGGTATATGGCATGAATAAATTCAGGATGTAGCACTAGAACAACAAAGCACATAGCTTACACATCCCCCATCTAAGATCTCCAAGCCCCATTGCCAGGGATCCCATCACAACACGATATACAAAAGCAATCAAACCATGATTTCCTCCAGGAGGCAACTACAGGCCATTACTTATTCTAAATAACTATTGCTCCATTACAATGCATGCATGTTAATTCCATTCACACCTTTTATTGTTACTGAAACTACTCACGATAAAAAGGAATGATTTTAGCATGAAAATCCTAATGCAGGCAATGTCTGGTTTCTGTTAGGAAATATTAGTTTGGGGTTTTAAAATCTAGGTGGGAGAAAGGAGAAAGTGGAAGATGGATTAGTCTGAGAGCATAGTTTTCAAAGTCAGATGATTGATGTGTGGTATATGACATTTCTTGTAGAATACCATGTTGAATTGTGATTTCATTTAATCTCTTTGTAAAACAATTTTTCATTTTTAAATGTTTCAAACCCAATTATATGTTTTGTATTAGTCATAAGCCATGTGGATGGCCATGCCACTTGCAGAAGTCCCTTAGTTATGCTTCCTTGGCATGCCTCCTGAGCCACAATCCCGGTTTGAGACACCCCTCATTTAAAGCTCTACAGGCTGCAGAAGCTAAGCATTTTCTCTAAAATGACAAAAGCATAAGAGCATACTGCCTTTGAATACAGATGAAATAGTCAACCCGAGTAGTAGATATGGGGGTGTTGATAACGTTCGGGAAAGAAGGAAAGCTTGATATGGATATATTTTCTCATTTCTTTTCTGATTGAGGGATGTAATTTACTTGTCAAGTGCAGCGACATTAAGTGCTAAGGACATGCTGTACATGTCCTTTGCACCGGCGCATGGATGTGGAGGATGTGTCCAGCACATCCTAACACCCATCTCAGAGGGAAGCACTGGTACTCCACCCGCGACATGATTTTCTCCGGGGATGGCAGCGGAAGCACCTTGAACCCTCCCTCAGAACGGTAAGGTTGTCAGCTCATACACAGCGTGCCACGGTCATCAGCAGCAACCGGGGACATGCTGGAAAGCATTAGCTTCCAGCATGGCTGGCAAGAGGAATCCTTTTGAACTACGTGGGATGCTAGAGGGAAGGGGTAAGGGGGGGGAAATCAAGCGGACAAAGAGATAACAGGGTAAATGAAAGTTTTTCCAGGAAAGAGTTTTTTCTCTTGAGTGCATTCCTGCTGTGGGATTGCGGATGGGACTGCGATCGGTCAGCAGGAATGCAGGCACTATAGCACCAGGGACGTTTTTAGGTCGAGCCTGGGCAGCGCATGCGCTACTCTGCGAGGCATTCTGTATTAGAGTATGTACTTGAAGCCCCGCCCACTCCCCGCCCATATTTGTCATTGGCTTGTGTCACTGCCTTTCCTAAATGCTGGCTTCTGAATAATTCATAGGCTTGTTAGACCCTCCTTGTTACCGCCTTGTCTTCATTTGTAACCTCCCATAAGGACTGGCCCTTTTACTCCATTTGTTACACGGTACGTCTTATTTAGTCTGCAAGTACTTTTCTCTTTAATGTGTTTCACCGACTGTTAGCACAACTTGCTTTCCTGCAACATTCAGTGACCCATTGGCGGCTTTTACTTTCCAAGCAGCCCGGGACAATGCGGGCGCTTCTGTGAATTGCAATAGGTCTTGCATTTACAAGAGTTTGAGCTATTGGCATTGTGAATGGCAATGCCTTTTGTTTATGTGTTAATTATCAACACTGATAATTGAAAGGCATGGTCATTTACAATGTCAATAGCTAAAACTCTAGCAAATATGAGACCTATTGCATTGCAAATGCTTGCTGTTGGTAGTGGAGCAGCAACCATTGGCTGACGAGGCACTGTTGCAAGGGGTGCACATGTAATCTGGCATACGGTACAATTGCTATGCATGGTCATCATCCCCAGCAGTTTCATTACAATTCTAACTGCTAATGGGCCAGTAGACTGAAAAAAGAGGCAGCAGTGGATGAAATCAATCACCTTCTGTTGCTTGGGGTATGCCTTCTGGTGACAGCCTTTAGCATTGATGCACAAGTTACTACTTGTGTAACGATATATCTGTAAGAGACATTAGTTAGTGATAGATTCCTTACCTTAGACTATCCCCAGGCGTCAGACTGGATCTGCAAAGTTTTCGCTAGCAGTACCCCTGCGCATCAGTAGGTGGCGTCATCCGGCTCCGCGTCCGTCGCTGGCGTCATATGCGCCGAGATTTCGGCACGGAGACTATTTAGGCGCCACCCATGCCACCCAGATATAACGAGTGCGCACGTTTTGGTTCAAACGGTGGAGCCTCTCTTCCTCTTTTGAAGGATGCGGAGGCGGAAAGAAGGTGTGCAAAGTGATGGTCTGCCCGATGTGGAAGGACGTGACAAACGTTGGCAAAAAAGAAGGATGGGTCCTTAAAACCACCTTGTCCGGATGAACAGAAAGGAAAGGAGGTTTAGAAGAAAGAGCCTGGCCCTCACTCACTCTTCTGGCAGAGGTGATGGCTACCAGGAAAGCCGTCTTGAGAGTGAGAAGACGTAAAGGACAGGTATGAAGGGGCTCAAAAAGGAGCGCACATCAGATAGGTCAAGACAAGATTTAAGTCCCATTGAGGCATTACGAAAGGCACAGGAGGAAACGTGTATGTAATGTCTTTCAAGAAACGGTTAACAACCGGGGACTTAAAGAGAGAAGGCTGATCTGGAAACCTTAGAAAGGCGGAGATGGCCGAAAAATAACCTTTGATAGTGCCCAGAGCAGAGCCCAGCTGGGCCAAGGATAGTAGAAACAGAAGGACCTCAGAAAGAGGGGCAGAAAGGGGATCCACAGACTTTGCTGTGCACCATGCCACAAACTTGTTCCACCGGCACGCGTATACCGTCTTAGTGGAGGGACGCCTGGCTGCCAGAATGACATCACAGACTTCGGGAGGAAGATCGAAAGCTGTCAACTGTCGCTGCTCAATCTCCACACATGGAGGCGGAGGCTGGACAGGTTCGGGTGAACGACCGTCCCCTGCTGCTGCGACAGAAGATCCTCCCGAAGTGTCAGACGGATCGGGGAATCGATCGCCATGCTGAGTAGCTCGGGATACCAGTATCTTCGTGCCCAATCTGGAGCCACAAGGATGACTTGGGCCCGGACGCGCCGAATCTTCTTCAGCACTCTGGGCAGAAGTGGTTTAGGCGGAAAGGCGTACAACAGACTGCAACTCCACTCGCGACAAAAAGCGTCGCCTAGTGAGTGCCCCCTTGGAAATTCCAACGCGCAGAACTGATGACATTGCGCGTTCTCTTCGGTGGCAAATAGATCTAACCAAGGCTCTCCCCACTGCAGAAAGAGACCTTGCGCCACCTCCGAGTGAAGACGCCATTCGTGGTCCATCAAGCACTGACGGCTGAGTTCGTCCGCCCTGGCGTTCGGAGAACCTGCCAGGTGTTGAACCACTAAGGTAATGCCTTTATGTTCCAGCCACCTCCAGAGGCGCAGAGCCTCCTGACATAGGGTCCACGACCCCACCCTGCCCTGTTTGTTGCAATACCACATGGTGGTGGTGTTGTCCATGAACACATTTCCCCGGACAAAGGTAAGGAATGCCTTCAGTGCAAGTCGGATCGCCCGAAGCTCCAAAAGGTTTATATGGAGCCGGGACTCCGCCGCAGACCAGAGTCCTCCAATCTCCGCCTCTCTCAAGTGGCCTCCCCATCCCAGGAGGGACGCATCCGTCACCACTGTGTGCTCCGGTTGGGGAAGGGAGAGGAATTTGCCATCGACCCAATCGCGATTCGTGAGCCACCACTGCAATTGTTGTGCAGTGCCCTCCGAGATCTGGACATGATCGGACAGGTTGCCCTGATGCTGCGCCCACTGGAACTTCAGGTCCCACTGCAGAGCCCGCATATGCCATCTGGCATGGTGCACTAGCAGGATGCAGGAGGCCATCAGGCCCAGGAGCCGGAGGGTCATCCTGACTGAAACCCGGGATAGAGGCTGAAAGATCAGAATCAGAGCCTGAATATCCCAGACTCCCTGCTCGGGAGGATAAACCCGAAACCGCGTCGAATCCCGAACCGCACCGATGAAGGGGAGCTTCTGAGAGGGGCTCAGGTGCGACTTCGGCACGTTGATGGAGAACCCCAGCAAATGCAGGAGGTCTGCCATAGCCTGAAGGTGGGAGACGACTGCCTGGGGCGAGCCCGCCTTGAACAACCAGTCGTCCAGGTAGGGGAAGATTGACACCCCCGACCTGCGCAGATGAGCCGCTACCACCGCCATCACTTTCGTGAACACCCGAGGGGCGCTGGTAAGGCCAAAGGGGAGCACGGCAAACTAAAAATGCCCAGGGCCTACCGTGAACCGCAGCTAACGCTGGTGGGCCGGCAGGACGGAGATGTGAAAATATGCATCCTGCAAGTCCAACGCTACCATCCAGTCTCCAGGGTCGAAGGTCGAGGGCAGCCAAGACCTGAGCCAGAGTCCGCATTTTGAACTTCTCCTTCCAGAGGAAGCGGTTGATGTTCCGGAGGTCCAAGATGGGACGCAGATCCCCTTTGTCCTTCTTGGGGACCAGAAAGTAGTGGGAACAACAACCACACCCTACTTCTGGCCCAGGAACACACTTGATGGCTCCCTTGGCCAAGAGGGCCGTAACTTCCTGCTGGAGAGTTGCCAAGTGTTCCCCCGACATGCGGTGGTACTGAGGTGGCATGGCTGGCGGGGTGGACTTAAAGGGAAGGGAAGGGAGTAACCCTTGCGGATGATCTGCAACACCCACTTTTACGATGTGATAGAGCTCCAGCGGGGAGGTGATGGCGGATCCTACCACCCACTGGAGTGGGGTGCTCCACAAAGCTCGGAATAGGAAGGTTTGGAGGTAGAAGCAACGGGGGCGGAGGTGGACTGACCCCCACGCTGATTCCCAGACCCGCCCCTGCGGAAGCTGCGTCCGCGCTGAGGCTGGTTCTGCAAAGGCTTGCTGAAGGAACGTACCTGGGTGTCCCTGCCGTGGCCACAAAAGGAACGAAAACCAGGAGTGGCTGGGCTTTTCGTGGAAAGACCCAAGGACTTGGCCGTAGCCCGCGAGTCCTTAAAACACTCCAGCGCACCGTCAGCCTTATCGCCAAACAGACGGGTGCCATCAAAGGGTATGTCCATGAGTGAGCTTTGCACATCTGGCGAGAACCCGGTAGATCTCAACCAGGCGTGGCGACGAAGCGCCACAGTCGTAGAAATAGACCTACCTAGTGAGTCCACGGTGTCCAAACCACACCGAATGGCAAACTTTGCCGCATCTTTTCCCTCGGCAATAGCCTGAGACAGCACGGCTTGGGCCTCCTCAGGACACTGAGGCAACACCTATGCAATGGCATCCCACACAGCGTGGGAATAGCGGCCCAAAAGACATGCGGTGTTCACCGACCGCAGCCCTAAGCTGGCCGAAGAGAACGACCTCTTGCCGAACTGCTCCAGCTTCTTAGAGTCCTTATCCGGCGGAGCCGTGGGAAAGGCACTCTGGGACATCGAAGCCTGGATGACCAAGCTCTCGGGCGTAGAATGAGTGGTCAGAAAGGCAGGGTCACCCGGCGCTGGGCAATGACGCCTGGCGACATTCTTATCCACCGGGGCCCCTGTGGCAGGCCACGACCAAGTGCCCAGTAAGAAGTCAGTGAGGGCATCGTTAAATGGCAGCAGGGGCTCCGACGAAGCAGACGCCATCTGAAGCACCTCAGTGAGGAGATTAGTCTTCAGAGCCACTGTCGGAGATCAAGATGGAGGACCTCAGCGGTCCGACGGAGCACCATCGCGTACGAAGCACCCTCCTCCATGGAGAGGCAAACCCCGGGTCAGAGGAGAGATCAAGGCCGCCCGCCTCCTCCAACTCGTCTGCCCAGTCCTGCTCGGAGTCACACTGATGAGCAAGAGGGTCCTCGGACCCCTCCCAGTAGTCCTCCCCCTCCGCCGTATGTGGGACAGACTGCGGCAGCAGGGCAGGGACCAGGGGAAGGAACAAACGGCACCGGGAACGGCGTCGGACGGGCCGAACCGGCGCTGTGTCCCAATGCGGATCCCAGGTAGGGACAAAATTGTACTGGAACCGGGGCAGGGGCGGAACAAATGGCACCCACTGCGGTGCCGGAGGCGGAGCCGAGGGCGGTGCTGGGGCCGGAGCCGGCAGCACGGGACCATGTGGCGCTGTGGCCGGAGCCAGCAGCGCAGGATCCTGTGGCACCGAGGCCGGAGACATAGGCGGCGCCGATGGCCCGACAGGATCTGGACACGGGACCACGGGGCCCAAAGGCACGCTGGCGGGAGCTCGAGGCCTAAACAGGCAGTCCATGGTAGCAAGAAATTCTTGCACCTGTACGGGAGTCGCCGACGGACCCGGGTAAGGTGGGTCAGCCGCAGGACTCCCGGGCTCCGAAGGAGCCGCAGGGGCAGAACCCCTGTCCCCCTCGTCCTCATCCGGGGATCGACGTGGCGACGTCTGAGAGCGACAATGCTTCTTCGACTTCTTTTTGTGTCGTCTCTTACCCGAATCCGAGGGTGAAGACTTGGAGCGTGAGGAGCCATGATGGCGGTCCCGCGAGCGGTCTCTGGAGCGGCCCCTGGACCGTGAACGGTGCGGGTACAAGTGCCGGACCTCAAACAGCTTCCAGAGCCGCTCCCTCAAGGCCTTCGGGCCATGGCCAAACAGTCCATACAGGCCCAGGAGTCGTGGTCGCGCTCCAGGCAGTAAAGACAGACGTCGTAGGGGTCTGCCACCGACATATTGCGACGGCAAGCCCCACAAGACTTAAAACCAGGCATCTTTACGGCACCAAAGGAGGCTCAAACTTACAAGAGACAAAAAGTCTCAAAAAGATAGTCAAAAAGTGACAAAGGTACGTGCTCTAACCGGATCTGTGCTTACTGGCACGGAAAAAGAAAGAACTGACGTCAGCGCACATGGCTGGCACCTAAGTAGTCTCCGTGACGTCATCTCGGCGCATACGACGCCAGCGACATACACGAAGCCGCACAACACCACCTACTGACGCGCAGGGGTACTGCTAGCGGAAACTTACCGGATCCAGTCTGACGCCTGGGGATATTCTAGGCGAAGGAATCTATCACTAACGTGTATCTTTCAGATCGTAAAAACAATTGAATCTGCCGAGATTGTAGGTGGGATTTCTTTGATCTTACCATAAAGCCTCAGATGTGTAGAAGATTAAGTGTTGTCAGAGTGTGTGCTAGACATTGCTTCCTGCTGCTGATCTTAATCGGCCATTCCTCAAGGTAAGTAAAGATATGGACGCATGCCAAGATGAGCAGCCATGACCTTCAGACACGTCGTGAAGATCCTTGGGGCTGTTTTAACCTTGAGGGGCTACTGTGAACTGTTAATGCTGTCAACGTACCAAAAACCGGAGGTACCAGTGATGTGCTGGTTCGATGGGGATGTGGAAGTAGACATCGCTAAGGTCTAACACCATAAAAAATGTTTCCTTGTTAAAGAAACTGGATGATGTCTTGCAAGGTTACATGTGAAAGTGCTGCGACAGGATGAATTGGTTGAGCAGTCTGTGGTCCATGATGGGCAGAAGAGTTCCATCCTTTTTGGGAATGTGGAACTACACCAAGTACACACCCTTTCCATGTTGATGTAGGGGTACCAGCTGTATGGCGCCCTTTTGAAGGAGGGCTTAAACTTCCTCTTGTAAAGGAGTGAGGTGATGCTGACTGATTAGCTGTTGAGGTGGTGGTATTTTAGGTGGGAGTGGTATAAAGGTTTCCACACAGCAGCCCAATTGGAGTGGAACCCCCTAATCCTCTTCCCTAACAGGTGATATGTCATCAGGAGGGACAAAGGGTGAGTCAATGCTTGGGGGGCGAAGGCTATTTCAAGAGTCACATATATCCCTTACCATTTTGGCCTTTGTAGCACCCCCTTGAATATCTACTGCCAGCTTTGAAGTCCTAAAATGCTTGCTGCTACCGCAGGTATTCTGTAAATGCAAAGAGATGATGGACGGAGTGCTGAAACTTTTCAGACACTCACGGATCTGGGTTGAATTCATCATCGTTCTTTAGCTCACTTTCCCACCCCAGTTCAGACCCAGCCATATGTAAATCAGTCTTGACCCTGTACCTCATGGGAACAGTCCTGACCAAACTGCCAAGCCAGGTCTTCCCTGGATCGGAAACAAGCAGTGTTACCTCAAAACCGGTCCCAAGATGCTTGTTTTCGGTCCAGGGAAGACCTAGCTTGGCAGTTTGGTCTGGACTGTTTCCATGAGGCAGAGGGTCAAGACTGATTTGCATATAGCTGGGTCTGAACTGGGCTGGTGAAGTGAGCTAAAGAACGATGATTGATTCAACCCAGATCTGTGACTGGGGGTGATTGTTTGAAAAGTTTCAGCACTCCGCCCATCATCTCATGTTTGCTGGTATGTCTGTGGGACCTGGTGTGGATTTTGCTGCCACTTGTGGGTATAGTATGCAGAAAGTGTCCCTTGAGGTTCTGTATAAAAGGGCTCTCTCTAACTTGCAGATGTCAGTATCATTTTGAAATGTTTTCCAACACTTCTTCCCCCCTGGGATCCAGTTTAAATGATGACATACAAAGCCAAGAATGTCTGCAGACCAAGAAACTGGTGTTAACATTCTGGGTGGCAGTGTCCACAGCATCTAGGCCGCAATGTACGTTTGCTGGGCAGATAACTTTCAACTCTACAACCAACACCACACCATTTTCTATAGGCATCAGGAAGGTGATACATTAAGTTCTTTATCCCCCTCCCTCATCCTATGTTCCCACTAACGTGCGCGCCTGAGCGCCCGCGCACCTTTAAGGCACCGAGCGCGCAGTGCCCCATGTGAAGCGCGCACACATTCTCGTCGCCACCCGCGTTTAAAACGCGAGCGGCGAAAAACGGCAATTTACCGGTTGCCTGAGGCCTTTGTGAAAGGATTCCTGTTAATCCCAGCGCCCGTCATGCGCTGCAATTAACAGGAATACTTTCACAAATGCCCACAATCAGCACCCAGTCACGCTCTATTGAGAGAAAAGACATGCATCAAGTCCAACAGCACGACGTGTGCTTTACACATCGTGCTTTCGGACTTGCTTAATTTCTTTTCTAAATAGAGCGCAGCTGGGTGCTGATTGTGGGCCATCGTGAAAATATTACTGTTAATTGCAGCGCATGACGGGCGCTGGGATTAACAGGAATCCTTTCACAAAGGCCCAGTGGCATAGCTGGGGGGGCGGGGGGGGGGCGGCACTATTTTGGGGGCGGACAAAGGCATTCAGATAAGGCTCGGCTTGCTTTCGTGGACGTTCGGGCACGGGCAGAGAGGAATACGACTCAGGCAATGTCCTGTTCTTTTTTGTGCCTGCAGCTGTCCCCCCCTCTCTTCCTATTATTCCCTCTCTTTCTGTCTTGCTCCTCACTTACTGAAAACCGTGACTTGAAGAAACGGTTTACAGCCTCTCTTTCCTTCTTTCATTTAGTTGCTTCCCTGTGAAATGGATCCAAACAAGAAAAACACTCTTGCGAGAAATGCCCTTTTTCTGACATTTTTGTATTCCAAAGTGCAGCGGGATGGAGAGAACTAGAAGGTTTTAAATATGAAAAATAGTGGCCAGATTGGTTTTATTCACACCCAAACACATCAGCAGCCTCACTTTACAGACTTTGCAGTGAAGTGCTACTTTTGTTTTCTCGTCTTTCTGTGAACAGCATTGTTGTCCGCAGGTGGGAAAGTGCACCATTCCTGGAAGGACTGCAATACCTGGTTGATGGGTGGATTGGAAAACAAAATGTGTACCATGGCTCTGTGTTAATGGATGTGGTCTTTTTAAACCATACTGCTTACGTTTTGTAAGGAAATAAGCAATGGACATTGAAACGGTTCCCTTCAGGGCCCTGTAGTCATGTCCTTAACTTTTCAGGTAAAACCACTCGCTGATTTCTGAATAGTGAGTGAGAGATCGTTAAGGTAACCATGTTGTTTCTGCTTACATTTCACATGCTTTACTTAATCTTGCATTCCCTAGGAGTGGTTGCTTTTAATTTTTTTTTTAGGCAGCATATTACTCTTATCAAGTGCATAATTTGAATTGAGCCACATCCAAGTGTTTGTAGCGGGCACAATTAGGTTGTAGCTGAAGGCAGTGCGAGTTTCTCTCAGTGGGGAAGTATGGTGTTCAGTGGGGGAGAGGATGTTGCACTATGGCCAGGGCTGTCGAATTTGGAACTGGGGAACTGGGTTCAGCCTTCATGACCAGTCCACCAGACCACTCTACTGAGGGAGCATATTCCCATGCTAGACCTAAGAAGGCCCCACTAGACCTTAGAATGCTTGATGTCTTAGCACAAGCAGGTGTACCCTAGTGGTGTCAATTGTGAGTTAACCTTGAAGGCCTGTCCACCACAATCCATACTGAAGTTTATCTCCAGTCTTGCAGGCAGGCCTACGAAGCAGCACACCCTAGAGCAACAGTGATCCAGTCACTGTGACTCTGTCACTGAGGTCACATGAACCTTGAGCAGGTTAGGGCGGTGCGAACGGTGCGACCGCACTGGGTACCTATTTTGGGTGGGTGCGTAGTGTTTGCAAGTATATTATGGTTTAAAAAAAACTTGCTGCCTCCTTCCTGGCCACCAGCAATTTTCAGAAACAATAAAAATTTCATGATAACGTCGGTGATTAATGTTCTTCCTAGAGAGAGATCCCAGTTTTGTCTAGTGGAAGGGTTGACTCCTGGAAAGGTAGCACAGAGGGTTAATGTGCCTGCTGCAAAGAACATGTACCATGCAGATCACAAAGTGCACTGCTTTAATGGGTGGACCATGATGAATGGTCATTTAATGTCAGCTGTAGATGATGGATCCCTGAACAGTGTCATGTATGTGCATGTTTGCATTGTGCTGAGGGGATTACCAGGTAATTGTTCACGCAGCTCTCTGATGGATGTCACATGCGGTTTTTCTGAGTCCCCAGATAGATCATGCAGTCTGTGTGTTCTCTTTTATACTGCCAGTCACCGGTGTATTCAACTGTGTAGCCTTGGACCGTGTCATGTATGTGTATGTAACTTGCATTATCGAGGTAACTATTAGCGGCGATACTACGTGTCTCTCGGTCCTCTTTCAAGTGCTTGCCGTCCTTTTCCACAGCAAACCCCCCCCCCCCCCCCCCACAGGGGCGGCAATCTGAGGGATAGCCCCGGGCGCCACAAGCTCTAGCTACGCCTCTGCAGAGGCCCACAATCAGCCGCAGCCAGGATCCATTACAAATGCAGCAGGTCCAAAAGCACGAGTGTAAAGCACACGTCGTGGTTCTAGACTTGATGCATGTCTTTTCTCAATAGAGAGAAGCAGCGGGCTGATTGTGGGCATTTGTGAAAGTATTCCTGTTAATTGCAGCGCATGATGGTCGCTATGATTAACAGGAATACTTTCACAAATGCTCACATAATTCACATGCAACATCCATGTACATAGCTGCCAAGGTGTCAGATTGCAGTGATGACCAGGGAAACCTATAAATATCAAAAATTACACTCTGTCCTCCCTAGAAGAGGTCCTTTCATCCCTCCTATCTATTAATCTCTCCACCCTTTAAGCCTTTCATCCAGCGTCCATTTCACCTGTCTATTCATGCTCCCATCTGTCTGTCTTTTCATCTAATCCATCCATCCTTCCTTAACAATTCCATCCATCCATCCATCATTTCACCCACCTTTTATCAATCACCCATCCTTTCACCTTTCCATCCAGGGTTCCATCCATCTATCCAAACATTCATCCTTCAATCCATTCTTACGTGCACCCACCCATGCAAATATAACTTTATTCTTCCATCTCTCAAACCTTTCACCTTTGTATCCATCCTTATATTGACCTCTCCTTGTCGCAGTTTCTTCCTTCTTTTCATATTTCCTATATTTCATTCTTCCTTTCTGCCCTCTCTTTCTCTTTCCCTCTATTTCCCTCATTCTTTCTCCATCTGTTATGGTTTCTACCCCGCAGTTAGAAAAGAAATGCAGCAAGTTTTTATATAGTGCGAACTCAACCCAAAAGTATTGGAGCGCTTTACATGATATATTATTATATATTTTTTGTATGCATGGGGAGATTAATTGATTTGCCCAGAGTCACAGGATGTTAGGCTGACCCGAAACTAAAAACCCATCTCCTAAACTGACAGCTCGAGCATTAAGCCACAACCCCAACCACAAGAGCGGAAGCATTTTCAATATTATATACAACTTGATGCAAAAAACAACCATTGACAGAGACAATAGTCTAGGCTTCTTGTAGGTGTAATGATACTTATATTATATATATGGATGCAATGACAGAAGCAACAAAATATCAGTAGGGTGGCACACTATGGGATGCACATATTTTTAGCGTAATTGCTTTAAAGCCACACCCTTTATTGCATTGGTTACGCCCTTTTGAAAGATCCCCGAGTATTTTCATCCCACTCAAAGCCTTGGTCTACACGCGTTGTCAGGTTCTTGGCGCACATAGCCTTGGCTGCAGCGCACAGAGACCTTACTCTGCCGCACACAGAGGAAAATAATTAGAGGGAACATTGCCCTCATCTCCTCCCAACAGAACCCATTTGCAATATGCCATTAAGTGGTATCACCTTCTGCATCCCACTTCCGTACAGTGTTGTTGCTCTTATTCTCCTTATCTGTGGAATGTGGTGTCCCCTGTTGCCTCTTCTGATGCCCTCTTTCTGGCAGTGTAACATGTAAACCCCCAGAATCTCCAGGGAAACTTGGCCCCTGATGTAAAGGAGGACCTTGGCCGAATCTTATGTTTTTTTGTTTGTTTGTTTTTTAACTTTTTCTCCTTGCGGGGTGTGACCACCCTGGCCCGACTAAGTCTTTAAAATTGAGAGGGGCCTACTTCGGCATACCCTTAAGCATAGGTTTAGAAATGAACATTATGTTCAGTCTTAGAGAGGGTCTTCACTAAAGAAAAATCATGCTCGTCTTCTACTACATGCATGATGAAGAGGTGCTCTACATTGGACAGCACAGTATGCCGTTGTGTCATTTGGTAGTGATGGTTGAGTTACGTTTAGCTTGTGACCCTGAGGTGTGGTCGACACTAATCTTCTCATGGGTCATTCCCTCCCCCGCCTGCATCTGTGGTCTGATTTTATGGGTACTCCTCCACGTTCAGGCTGTACAAATCTGAAAGGAGTGGAACGATCCTTATGGGGACTCTGGTGGAGGTGAGGGAGTTGACAGGTGAGTGGTGAGACTGGCCATGGTGGTGGGAGGGTGAAGGGGTTCAGTGGTGAGACTGGCAGTGGTGGCGGGGGTTGCATTGGTGATACTGGCAGTGGTGGCAGGTTAGCGGTGGCAGGTGTATGGCCATGGTAATGAAGGAAGTGGTGGTGGTAAAGATGAAGCAGGTGGTGCTTGCTTTTGTATGGGAGGCTGAAGTGGAACTAGAGATATTAATTTTTCTTTTTTTCATTTCTTAGGGATATTCTTGAATTCCTCCTCAAAAGTAAGCCTCCACTTTTTTGAGACAGAGACAGCATGGAAACTGACCTTGGCTGTGAAGGTTGGCCTAAATCTTGCCTTTCTGAGGATGAATAACGAGACGCTTCTCGCTGGAGCTAAGATGGTGGCCTTGGAGGTTTCAGAGGTCGGCAACAATTGTGTTTTCAGCTTCAATTTTCGCTCCAATCTTTTCTGCAGTGTTTTCAGCTCCGCAGATGATGGCTCATTGCACTTCGCCCGAGAAAGCATCAAAGTAGGGCATGGATGATGTCTGGTATAATGGTATCAGTGGCAATGGAAGTGTGCTCGGTTCCATAGCACCATCGTCCTAATCCAACAAAGAAGCTGCTTTGTGTTTGGATGTATCAGAGCGGAAAGTGATTATGAAGTCGTCTGAAAAGAAAAGCATTAAGTACTATTGGCAAGGAGCCAATGCTCCAGCAGACTGGAAAAAAACCAGCAAATGTTGTTGCTCTATAAATACGGTTACAGGATGAGATGATAAAAAGTTATTTTGTCCAGGACTTAAATGACTCCCAAATGCTAGCATTTCATTTTCAATAATCTGGGGGGAAAAATTATCTCCAGGAATGATCAGATTTGACGTATAGCAAACATTTTAATCCAAATCGACAATAAAATATAGAAAATCAACCCCGCCAGGGTAGTCCTCCACAAGTGTTAAAACCATGGATCAAAACGAGCAAAGAGCACTGGGTGACCATATAGTATACACAGTAAAGGTCACTTATTTGCAGAACAGAACACTACTGCACCCAAGAGTCATATATACAGATTTAGAGGGTCAGAGTGTTTTGAGGTTGACGGCGTTTCGATCCTTTATAAATACAGCATCATCACCAGAACAACAGAAATGTATGCCCGATTACATAAATTAGGTACAGAAAATATCAATAGTTAACACTCGTAGAGATAAGGGGGAAAAGGAAAGTGAAATAAAATACAAATTAGGTCTCAGAAACATTTTTAACAAGAGAATGTAGATTATGGTGGTACCAGTGAGCCATAATCAATTAAAAATGTCCATAAATCGATTTTTTTTTTTAAAAGAGAGTGCCGAGAGTGAAAATATAGCTAACCATGCATCATGCACTTAAGGAAACAGTCATAAATAAGAATATGGGAAAAGCGGCTCGTTCTATCATAAGGTTAGTTAACCCGACAGGAATTCTCGTACAATCAGTGAAACCTCCAACAAGTCAATATCAAATTAGGGGGCCGAAAATAGTAAGGCCAACAAAATGAATGTCAAACATTGTCCCATGCTGGCAGTGAGCCTGTAATGTCAGGTGGGCGTAGAGAATTACAAAATAAATGCATCTTCAAAGGGATGGCGCTCGTACTTCTGACACCGTAACTTGGTAAGTGTATACACGGAGTTCAATAGTCGGTGGGTAATTCAGAAAAATGAAACGATGCACCAATCTGAAAATACTGTAGAAATGTTTCAGAGACGACTAACAATGGGCGAGTTCATGGGAGTGTGCAAAAGGAAAGGCTATCACCCAAAGTATTATAAGGGAACATTCAAGTTACGGGAGGAGCAGTCAAGAAGCCTCAGTGAACCATATTGTGAAATCCAACTTATGCATTCTGTTCAAACCAAAGTATAATGATCTACATGGAGGGGAACAAGAATGGAGGGTGGGTTGAATACATCGGAAAAGCATGCAGATTATAATGATTGTGTACACAGAATACCTATGTGTTGATGGAGCAGGGTTTCGCAAAATTTAAACCTGCTCGGATCGAGTAACCCCCATAATACGTACTAACAGTAAGAGAAATAGTGAAGTAATGTGTACCACACAAACACGTGGGAATTTACTTTGCACATGTATGCACTAATGAGAATTAATATACGAAAGAACTAAAACTGTATTTGCAGTGTGTTTCCTAAAGGAGACGAGAAATACTGTACGAGTAGGTCGCATGTGTATTAGTAGCTGCATGTTGCATCCTGCTTTAAAATAATAAATAACGCTGCTTTTGCTAAATGCTTATGCTAGGTAACACTAATGGGGAATAACGCACGGGTGGGTGGTGAACAGTGAAGATTGCTATGTCATATGATTAATGGATGTCTATATTTCATTCGTTTTAGTGGATTGGATGAGAATCCATTTTTCCTTAGTTTGACCAATATAAAGGGAAGGCTCGGAATAGACCAAGACTGTCATGACAAAGCAGCCAGAAGCGCTGAACACAGCAGAAGATGCCTCAGAGTTGAACGTAATGCTGAATGCCTGCCAAGGGCTGTGATCGACCGTGTGAAAGGCGACAACACCGCGGACGCTGTTTAATTTAAATAAAGAATGTTTAAATGTAACTTTCGTAAATTTGATGTGAAAGAACAGAGAGTCAGACAATGGGAAAGGAAGGGGAACAATAATATAGTCAAAATGTAAGTAAAGTCACCGTGGTGCGACATCCCACCCCCCAGAAATCAACCAATTCCTGTACAATACAACATTGAATACCGAATGTAACATTAGTGGGCTGGTCTGATCCCTCTTAGGGTATATCTGGGGTGCCTTTAGGGGTGTAGTTATGAGCTTAGGCTGGCAGAAGAGAAGAGGGGAGATACTTCGCTGTCTGTCGGTCTTGTGCATAGAGGCCTAGCTGTTTCTATCCTGACCTATTCCTGACCAAATCCTTGTGTTTCCTGATTACCTTTTGGGGAACCTTCATCATCTCCTGGGTCCATGGGGTGTTTTTTTCTACAGACAGATAGGTTTGTATTTAGCCTATGATGATCTCAACATAAATGTATATATCTCTGAATCTTCTGTCTCTCCACCTATCTACTCCGTCAGCAATATATTAAAAACATTCTTTTTAGATGATCCTGTTTCTTCATCAATCCCTCCGTTCGGTATTGTATTGTTTGGCATAATTATTTTGCTGAACCCTTATGTCTCTTACTCTATCCATTCCTTCAATTGCATAATGTCATTGTATTGACGTGTCTAACATGAAGTTGCGTTATTTCTCTGATCGTGAGGCTCAATGTTTATTGTGACCTGAAGTATATGAGCATTTACTTAAATTTCTGAGATAAAACTCACTTATTAACATTACCAAGAGTCCGTGGTTATTTTTACAGATGTTTAGCGAGTTAGTGTCTTATCATTACCATCAACTACTCAACTAATTGGTCCATCGACAAAGTAGAGGAAGAGTTGATATCAATATTAGTTATTTAAATAGAATGTTCAAGGAGCTTTATATGAGAAATAAGAAATTAATTACACAAATTGACCCCAGTGCATCAGGGATTCTGGGTGAATGTGTATGGGCCATTGTAGTGATTTGTGGAGTATCGATCCCCGATCGATTTTTTGGTATTGGCTCTGGATCCGTGTCTTACCGCCAAAATCCAGTGCCACGTAGCCATGAAGGACCAGACCGCAAAAATGTGGCGATTGTAAAAATGTAAATCCGCATTTGTAAATCGCGAACTACTCACACTTAAGGGTCTCAAGGCGCTGGGGGCTGTCGTGGAAATTAAGTGAGCTACTGGCCATAGTCACATGGTGCTGAGCTGAGCTCCAGCCGGAGCCAGGGATCGAACCGTAAACCCTGTGCTCCGAAGTCAGCTGCCCTGGCCGCTGCACCACAGAGTGAAGGCGCAAGGCATGCATAGCTGGTATGTAGCCAAAAAAATGGAGGAAGGACTAATGTGTGGAGGGTAATGGTAGGTGAAGTCGTGTCAGCCATATTAGAACGACACTTTGGCTCGTGTATGTATAGGAATTACATGTATCTAGTGCAAGGACTGTATCAGGAAACCAAACACTCAGAGGTCTGTCAGGTACAGGTCAAGGGAGGGATATGGAATGCTGGTCAGAAGATCGGAAGAATCCGAGAAACAGTACAACCGTAGAGGGGGAGATTCCATAGATAAGAGGACATACATAAAACCAGTGTAGAGATGCATACAGGCTGAGAGAAAGAACGTTTTGCACTCAAAGTGTGTAGTATGACATTATACAAAGGCAGACAACTGTACGTGTTATAGGGCTAATGCTCGACAAAAGGAAAATTACATTGTAATTATATTGAATGAGGGTTTCAAATGAAAATTTCCAGTCTTCCATTCTGTTCGATCCCCTATGGAAGCGGTCCGTTGTGAGGATCCATTTGAGTGTCACTTAATTCGAAATTGTAGTCATGTCACCTCCACATTCAGGTATTTTCACAACTTCGATCACCTGTCAACAGATATCATTTTCAGTGTGGCCCAGTGTGTTAAAAGGTTCAACCAGTGGTGCATTGGTGACTTGGCATCTCAGGAGACCTCTGTGTTGGCAAATCCTTATTCTTATCTTCTGAGTGGTTTGGCCAATACAAATCAAATTACAATAAAAGGTGATTGCATAAATTACATTTGAAGTGTTACAGTTGGAAAAATGTTTGAGAGCAATACATTCTTTAGATTCAACCATGCAGTTACAAACATTGCAAATACAGCATTTGTGATGGTCCACCAGTGGTACTGATTCCCAGAAATCATGTAGGGTGCAATGAGTTCCAGGCAATGGGAGGCATGCTCTGACCAAGTGATCTTTAATATTTTACGGTTTTTTGTTTTTAAAGCATACTTTACTGTGTTCAGGGTGTGCCAATGGCATACAACTATTTTCTTTATTATGTTGGAAATGGGTGAGAATGTGGTCACACATACTATTTTGTTCATGTCTTCTTTGGGTTTAGGGGTGAGCAATGCTTCACAAGGACTATCCCGTGCCCTTTTTAAGGAACTGCTAATCAGTTTCCATTGATATTCCCTGGCCAGCAATTTGGATTTTAATGTCTCTGCTTCGTTGAAAAAGACATTTTTGCAAAAAAGAGTTTCTCCGAATCCTCAAAAATTGAGACAATGGTAGAGAAACACAAAGGGCTCTGGTGTGGTGGCTGAATAAGTCAGAAGTGCGTTTCGTTCTGTGGTGTTGCAAAAAATAGCTGGGTATAGCTCATCCTCCACATTCCTAATCATTAAATCCAAAAAGAAGATTTCTTCTGTACTAAATTAGAAAGTAAATTAGAGTTCTTTGAAGTTGTTTCTAAGCCATGTTATCAGTGTCGTCAATTCAATTGCATCACCCTTCCAGATGGAAAAAAAATAAAACTATCGTCAATGTATCTCTTCCCTTATTTTTATTTTTTCATGAAGCGGGTTGATATCAGAGAGTATGATGGTGTTTTCGATACTGTCCATAAAGAGAATGGGAAAGTTAGGAGCATAAACAGCTCCCATCGAAGTATCCCTTATTTGATGAAAATATTGTCCATCAAAAATAAAAAAAAGTCAAAGTCAGTTGTAATAATTCAAGAATAAACTCAGTGGTTACAGGGTGTGGACGTTATCTTTTTTCTTGGATTTGTATGATGACCTAAATGCCCACACTTGAGGGAATGTTTGTGTATATGGATTCAATATCCAAAGTACACAGGAAGCACCAAGTATTGTCAAATGGAAATTGTTTGATTTGATTTATCATGTCTATGCGGTCTTTGACATTGCACCTGGTGTTAGGTACAGTCATTAATAATAAAAAAAAAATTAACTTAGCAGTCAATAGGCTCAAATATTGACGCACAACTGGATACAATAGGCCTTCCTGGGAGTAATATCTGGTTCTTGTGTATCTCCGGTAGGGTGTATATTAAAGGCGGCCTGGGGTTTTTGGTGTTCAGGAAAAGTTCTTCATTCTTGGAAATGTATCCTGCTTCCAAACTTTTTTTAGTAATGGAGGAAATTACAGTCTGTAAATTCATTGTGGGATCCCTGGCGAGTCAGATGGAATGTTCCTGGTTAGTAGTCTCATGATTTCATTCTTATACACATCAGTATTTTGTAACACAATAACGCCTCCTTTGTCAGTTCAGCAAGTGTTTTTGTTCTCTGCTAAAGGTATGTTGTATGGAACAAAGAACTTCTGTTGTTCCAAATTAGAAAAATCTCTTAGCACCAATTTTTCAAAGGTGTAGACCTCGGGTGGTATAGATGAGTTAGGAGGTGAGATAGTTGAAAGGGTTCGGAGATTAGTGTGTTTATTGGTAGGAGTGCATGGATTGCCCTGGAAAAAGGCATGCAGTGTGATCTTACAGAAAAATCAGAACATGTCAGTTTGTAGCTCCCAAAAATGTGGTCATACCGTGGGAAAAAATTACAGACCTCTGCTAACTAATGATGTTTCAGTAGATGACAAGGTGTGAGCAGAGAGGTTAAAAATGGGAATAGTTTGTACAGCGTACACTATTTGTGAGGTAGAATCCGAACTTATGCCTATGGCAAAATCCTTTACTGGTTTGCCTCATTGCTAATATTTATGGTGTGTCCGTCTTTCGCTTGGTGTATTGAATTACCATTGGACTCGACCTCTTCTGGGGGGTCTGGGTTGGCCACAGGGTGCAGATGACCCAGTTTTGTCACGGGAAATTACTGCTAACGCAACATAATGGCTTAGGTTTCCAACACAAAAGGCTGAGATCTATCAGGGTGAGCTTATACAGAGCTTACCAAGAGTTTTTTCAGTGACTGAATCAACTTTTTCTGCTTCTGGAGACCATTCAAAACAGACATTTATATCCACTATCCCAGACCAACAATTGTAAACATGAATCCCAGAAATTCAACCTCCTGAAAGTAAAGTGTATGCAACTGGTCAATTGGCAGTAAACGTTTTTTTAAGCACATCTAGAACACTTTTCAAATGTTCCACATATCCTGACACAGTTTGAACAGTTCAGGATCTCAATACGACAACGAAAAAACATGAAAATATTCTTGCAACAGGTCACTGAATAAATAATGGATAGCAGGAAGCACACTATATAATACACTAAAAAGGATAAAATAATATTTGAACAGGTCACAGTGCATGAGGAATGCAGTCATCATGTCATCACACTGATGTATATGGGTACTAAGTCCCATGCAGGTCAAGCTTGGTGTAAAGCGACAGACTTCATATAAACCAGCAACACATATATTAATAGTAGGGGCTTCCAGTACTTCAATGGAAACTTGTTAAGGTACCAGTGGACAATATATGCCCCAGGTTCTCCATCTGTCTTTTGTATGAAGAAAAATTGGAGGCTGTTGGGATTTGGATGGCTAGATAAGCCCATTAGCTAGGTACTTAGCCAGTTAGTAAGAGCTGATGCTGTGTCGCACTCAATGATTATAAAGTAACAAAAGGAACCTTAACTTCAAGAATCAAGTCCTTATGGCTTTTGTAGGTTCTGCGTGTGGGCACAGACTACGCCTTTTCTGAGCTAAACATATCCTTAAGGGAACCATATTGTTGTAACTTAGTGTCCTCTTTCTGCAGATGTATTATTGTAAAAGGCAGTCTCAGGAAAGTCTAATGTTAAAGCAGCAAGGCTGATAAGTGTAATGAGAAACAAATGGAGAGAGCTACCGAATGTTTAGGGTATGGCTCATTAGTCAAGGCATATTTAGAAGAATGCGAACCGGAGGGGGCATCAACAGTGTAGAGCAAAATTACATTGGAATGAAGTGGCAAGTTATGTACCACATTTCAATTGTAAAAACTTTTTTTACTGTTTTCGATTTTATCAAAAAATACAACTGGCAATCTAGCAAAACTACACACATCCATTATCATTAAAAAGCATACAGATTTGGCAATAGGAGGCGCATGACATTACATTAGACTTAAGAATCCGACCTGTGAACCAACTCCCCTCCTATCCCAGTGCTGTTTCCACTTTTCAATTCAATCAGCCCACCTCCTGGTCGAGTTATTGGGATTGCTTGCCGCTTGTACCCTCTCAGCATTGTTTTGGGTGGTCCTGCCTGTCCCTGGGCCTGATTCCATATCAGAGTCCTCATCCGGGAGGGCAGAGGTCGAAAGGGGGAGAGACTAGGAGTCAATGCTCACTAGCTGCTTATTGCGTCTTCGAGTTGGTCATCTTTTGTACTGAAGCTTATGTGTATTTCCTCCGCTAGGGCCTACTCCGCCGCATCTTTATGCCACATGTATATTGTTGGAGAGCGCTGAGATTGCCATGCAATAACCACCCTGCGCCGGGCCAAGACCATCGCCTGCTGGCCATATTTATAGGATATTTTCCGTTTCTGAATTTGAACAGTCCCAGCAGGCAGCATTGGGGGGTTAATTCAATATGTAGCCATGTAGCTCATTTTAGTTCATCGTCTACTAGTTGCCAGAAGGAGTGCACGGCGCCGCAAGACCATGCCAGGTGTAGGAAGTCCACACTGCTTGAATTGAACCATGACGAGCCAAATCTATTTTATGGAGATGCACCGGTATTAGCTATGTTCTCTGTAAAAAACTAACGTATGTGCTGAAAACAGGCCTTGCTAGAGAAAGTATGTGTTAACTCACAGGCACGCTTCCAGTCAGTTTCTTCTATCAGGGTTTCTAGATCAAGACTTCAGGCTGTCAGAGCTCGTTGAGGAGCTTCTTTAGCGTCTGGACGCATAGCTTTGCATAAAAGTGTGATTAAGTGTCTGCTCGTGCAGCATGTAAGAAGGATCTCGAGGGTGTGGGAGAGCAACGCGGCTGCAGGGTAGCCTGGCCACGTGTGCCTAGCCACCTCAGCCAGCCCAGCATGTTACAAGAATTGACTCTGGCCCAATTTAAACTCTGTTTGAGCATCTCAAAGGAGATCTAGTGTTCATCAGGGTAAAGTGCCCCCTATTGGTCGCATACCCCCTCCCTCCACTCCCGAAAGTTAGTGACATCTGTTGAACTGGCTAGAGAATCCATATTGGGAGCTCTCTGTGGAACGGGAAGCAGCCAAGAACTACCAATACGAACTGTCGCCAGGCTGAGGCCGTTTGTCTCACTATATATGGGGTACCTTCTGGTGTGTATTTTCCCTCCCTTAGCAGTTCAGGGAGGACTACTGCTCACCACCCCCGGCCCCCTCCCCTCCGCCAGCAACTGAGTTTCTCAGTTGAGAGCCGTATCAAGCCATCTAGCTGCATGCTGAAGTTGGGCAGCATAGTAATAGAGATCCAGTCAAGGAACCTCTAATCTACCCAACTCGGATGGCCTCTACAGTGTAGCTAACGCCACTCTACTGCAATTACCTGCTCACAAGAGCAAGATAAGTAGCGAGTTTAACTGACAGAACATTTGAAATAGGAATGGGCATGTACTGTTTTGAGGTGTGTATAAGCATCGTAGCAGTAGAACCATCTTCAAAATGGATAGCCTACCCATCAAGGATGGGGGAGTGAGTTCCAAAAAGAGACTGGCTTCTTGAGGGTTTCTATGATTATACCCATATTGAGTCACAATTGCTGTTCCCCTTCATGAGCTATGTGGATGCCCAGGTACTTATATTAGGTCAATTCCCAGCACAGAACCAGGGAAGGGAGGCGCGCATCTGGATTCTCAAAAAGAGAGGCAAGTGGGAAGAAGAGAGAGTTTGTGTAATTGATACGCAAGTCCGAAATATCTCCAAATGCAACATAGACATAAAAGGTAGTGATGGTTTTTCAGGATTGCACATCAATTGCAGACAGTAGATTGTCTCTAAGTATCGGTATAGAACTACTAGTAATGGTGCTCCTCAAGGTAACAACGACACCCCACTACCACAGTTGTCACCACACAGAGGTCCCTAAGAGCTCCTGTGCATAACTTGACAAAACCAGTGTACCTCGGCACTCTCCATACGTATAACAATTGTCACTCGTGTGACACAATTGAACGATCTAATTACTCACAGGAAACCAGTCCATACACTCAAGCTTCTAAAAACTGTTATTTAATATAAAGTAATAATGTTTCATAAAAATGTACACAACCAAAAGCCAAGGTGCAATCCAAAACACAACTATATATATTTTTGACAAGGGTTTCGATATCGCTAATAATTCCATGGAGGTCAAGTTCATACGGCCTCTCTGTTGGCGAATGATGGAAACAGCAGATACGTGTTTCGTTACGAATGTAACTTCAAGGCTGCAAATTGTTTGATCATTAATACAAATATTTAGATAAAAAATAATTTTCTCGCATAAAGCAAGTTTATTCTAACCTTCACAACATACACCACCTTAAGATTTCGAAAAAAAAAAAAAAAAGGAGACGACATGTCCCAAAACGCGAAAATGTGCAAACAAACTGTGAAACATACACCCTGTGCCAAGATAATCCTATGTGCTACAGGAGAGCCAAAGAAACAAAAAGGATTTTTGAAGACTTTATTAACACTTAACACACCACCAAGAGCATCTTATAGTGCCATACTTGAAAAAAAATATGCAAATCAAACCAATGAAACTGGAATTAGATTGTATATATCCATCCAGTATTGCCAGGAGGCCTAGAAACATAGGCCAGGAGACAATTATGTGAAGTCCCAAGTGTATAGTTTAAAAACAAGAAGTGGCTGTATCTACCTTGTAGTATGAGGAATTCTATGTCAGGACCGGCGGCAAGGATTATGCTGTACTTCCTTTATTCCTACAGCCAGCAGAATTCAACTTCAACTTTTTTTTTTTTTTTTACAAAAACAAACTAGCACTCCCATGGTGCTTCAGGCAGTCCACTGTCCACCAATCAGCTCGTCACATTACTCCCGAAGGCGTGTGCTTCCTGAGTCAACCTCCTCTTTCTTTCCTGCTGCCAGCAAGTGAAGTAGCAATTTCTCTTTTCTCTCATGTTTTTCTAAATGTATAGCGAAGTAGTAGTTTCATTTTGCTTGCTTACTGGAAGTGTACTGTAGCATACTAATTGATTGCTTAGCGGTGGTTCTGTCTAGTACAGCGCTTACGTTGGGGAGAGTTCCGCGGGACGCTGCGTCAGCGGTTTTCCCACATTGGCTCTTTCTCCCCACCCTCGTTTGGGTGTTCTCGCCGCTCTTGGTTCCTTTGCCACGTTCGGCTTTGTTTTCAGGTGGGGCCGTGGGAGCAACGTCGGAATAGCTCCGCTTGCGGCCCTGGTCTTGGTACAGTGCGCGTCTGCTCGCGGGGGAAGCGGGTGCGAACTCGCTGATCCGTGCCGCTCCAGAGCGGGGATCATCGAGTTTAATCGCGCCCGCGAGTCCCACGGATCTCCAGAGTCGCCAGCACCGAGAAAGGTCTGAGGAACCCTGACACCTGCATGCAGGTCAGACTTTCTCTACTTCCCACAGCTGGACACCCGCTCGGGTCAGCCTAATTGCCGTGAGGCACGTTGCAAGCGCGCTACAACAACATAAATCTGCCGCTTGTTTGCTGTGGTGGGGGCGGGCCCAGACCTATCTGACACCCGGTGAGTTAAGGGTGAGTCGCCCCCAGTATTCTGACCTGCCGCCTGGCGGCCCAAATCAGCGCTCCACGCCTGGAAAACTTCGGCCATTGTAGGCCTTCAAACAGTAAGTTACCACACCTGCAGGGGCCATTAGTTCAATGGAGGCAGAATATCAGGAAGAAGAAACCCTCCAAGTCATCCCCCTGGATGATGAATTCTGCGATGCGGTGATACGTCTATCCATCGGGCAGTTGAGGCTGCGATGGGGCCCTTTGAACGTCGCATAATGAAATATGCTTACGCCCTTCAAGCCGAGGAGGCCGAGAAAACCCAGCGCACGGGGAAGCGCAAATTGACCAATGCACTTGCGCCAGATGCGTTTGCACGCTTGAAATCGGCGTTCCTAGCGAAGTCTCAGCGGCTGGAACAGGAATTTATCCCTGAAGCGCCGGAGGACCCACAGTTCACGCACGAGGACGATGACTCGGCAGGGGATTCCCTGGACGAGGCAGGCCCGTCTACGCCCTGGGGTCCTCCTGGTGCCCCCTCGGAACACTCTTCTCAGCCGGAAGTGCCATCGGATATGTTGATCCCGGAGGATTTGGTCCATCCCAGGTCCTCAGCCTGGACACCCTCCGCGAAGGTGTCGGTGTTTGTGGCCAGTAGATTTCGCAAACCCCTTGAAAAGGAAGTTAGGGCCTGCCTTAGGGCGGGGTGCCCTAGACCGGCCCTTCCAGGCAAGGTGGCCACGACACCTGAGGTCGACCCTAAAATGGCGACCTTCTTACAAAAGTACGTCCGAGATCTGAAGAAGGGCATCGACCGTTCCTGGAAGAATTGCCAGGATAAGCTCCTGGATATGACTGATCCTCTAACGAAGATCTTGGAGCTGGCTGAGGAGGCAAAAGCGTCCGGTTCGACCTTGTCCCCAGACCGTATATCCAACTGGGCCCAGAGGGCTATAGTCTTCTTGGGCAATGCAAATTGCGCCCTCTCTACGGAGAGGAGGTGCTCATTCCTGCGGAAGGTGGATCCCAAGCTTGGGGATCTGGCCTCTTCGGAGACGGGCTTGGTGGCCCAAGGGGGCTTGTTCGGTGATCCATTCATTAAGGAGTTAACAAAATTTGTTTCAACATCCACCTCTCGCGCAATCCTATATAAAGAGGGTTTTCAACCCACGTGTTTTTGTCAGTGCCGGTCGTGGCAGGGGTCGCTTGGCCAGCAAGTTCTTCACCCAGGGCACTCAGAGAGGTGGCAAGAAGACCACGGATTTAGGGCGGCAAGAGTTCTTCCAGTCCCGCCGTGGCGGCAGGGGTCGAGGAGGCAGAGGCCGGGGGCAACAGGTGGCCGCAACAGGTGAGTGTCTCTCCTTCTTGATTACCCAAGGTCGAGGGCAACTGGAGGACCATTACTTCAGATGCCTGGATGTTACAGACTGAGGGGTTTTCAGATAGAGTTTTACAGGACGCCTTCACAGGAGGTTCGGCCCAGACCGCTGGTTTTCGCTCGAGACCCGGCCGCCTTTATAGACAGGGAAGTGGCCGATCTCTTGCAGACAGGAGCGATAGTTCCTAACTCCCTACACCGCGGGGTTTTATCAGCAATATTTTTGTGGTGGACAAGATGGACGGCGGTCAACGTCCTGTCATAAATTTGAAGGAATTCAATCAATGGCTGGTTTACCGCCACTTCAAGATGGAGGGTATCCATCTCCTCCGCGACCTCTTGCAACCCAACGACTGGATGGTACGTTTGGACTTGAAGGACGCGTACCTGACAATACCAGTCTATCCCCCACACAGACGTTTCCTACAATTTCTTTGGAACGGTCAGGTTTACGAGTTCGCGACTCTGCCCTTTCGGTCCCTCCTCCGCCCGTGGTATTTCACGAAGGTTCTCAAACCGGTCGTGGAAGCGCTCCGGGCGCCGGGCCTACGGCTCATCGTCCACTTAGACGATATTCTACTGCTAGAGCAGTGCCCCTTGCGGTTAGCAGACAGGCTCAGGGAAGCGTTGGATTTACTGCACCATCTGGGGTTTATCATCCATGCCAAGAAGTCCCTTTTGGTTCCGTCCAGACAAGTGTCCTTTCTGGGGTTCACCATCGACTCAGTGGCCCGTACCCTGAGCCTTCCTCCCAGGAAAATTCTCAAGATTCGCAGAGAAATCAGGCGCACCCTCGCTCGACCATCCACCTCGCTCCGCCAGATAGCGAGGGTGGTAGGCCTCTTGTCTTCGTCGATACAGGCCATATTCCCACTACAGAGCGTTACAGCGCCTAAAGGCCGCCCATCTCCACAAAGGACTTCAATACGCGGATCAGGTTCCTCTCACGGAAGAGGTGCGCAGGGAAATGCGGTGGTGGCTCGACCATACGGAGGCCTGGAATGGCAGGGCCATTTTCGGTTGCGAGACAGACTTGGTCATAGAATCAGATGCCAGCAAATTAGGCTGGGGAGCTCGCTGCGGGGAATCCTTTTCCGGAGGAAAGTGGTCTGCCGCGGAGAGCCAATTACACATCAATTGTCTAGAATTGATGGTGGGCTCTTTCGCCATTCGGTGTTGGACCAAGAACAGAGTCTCGTGCAATGTCCTGCTCAAGATAGACAATGTCTCAGCAGTGCGTTATATCAACCACCTAGGGGGCACGAAGTCCAAGCTCTAGCGGATTTGGCCAAGGATCTGTGGTCCTTCTGTCTTTCCCACAATATCTCCGTGAAGGCGGAATACCTCCCGGGAGAGTTCAATGTGGTGGCGGACACACATTCCAGGTCTTGGACGGACATGAGTTTGTGGCAGCTTCGCCCTCGGATCTTCCAGCGGTTGAGCGCCACTTGGGGACCGTTCTTGGTGGATCTCTTTGTGTCCAGGCTGGACCACCAACTTCCAAAGTTTTACAGCTGGAAGCCGAATCCTCTAGCAGCAGCAAAGGATGCGTTCCTGCAGGACTGGTCAGCGGAAGTAGGGTATGCCTTTCCCCCCTTCGCGATGATCATGAGACTCACGGCTCAGGTCCGGCCGACAGAAAGCGCGGGTGGTATAGATAACGCCGTATTGGAGGTCTCAAGTGTGGTTTCTAGTTCTTCTGGAACTTTCTTGGGATTCTCCAATCCTTCTACCCCGAGATCCCTTTCTCCTGAGGGACCCTGAAGGTCTCCCTCACCCGCTCCTCCAACAAGGACAGATGCCTCTTGTGGCCTGGCGGATTTCAGGCATCGCTGGAGAGTCGTGGCCCATCGCAAGACGCTCAGCGCCTACTGGGAGCAGCGTGGGCAGATAGCACCAACAATAGGTACAAGTCAGCCGGGGCTCGATGGGTCGGTTGGTGTGTACGGAACGACCATGATCCCATGGGGTGCGAGGTGGTAGCCATCCTCAATTTCTTAGCTTCCCTGGTGGCCCAGGGTTTCGCTTATAGAACGATTAATTCGTATCGCTCAGCGATTTCGGACGGACATTTGCCGGTTCAGGGCCAGCCTGTCGGGGAACACCCTATGGTATGCAAATTGTTGCGAGGTATTCGGCTGACGCTTCCCCCGGAACCTAGATATTCCTCTCTTTGGAACGTAAACAAGGTTCTTCGTTTATTTAAGTCCTGGCAAGCCAATAGATTCCTGTCAAGAAAGGAGCTCTCAGCGAAGCTGGCGATGCCCCTATGTTTGGTCTCCTGTCGTACAGTCTCCGATGTTCGAGCTTTGGATATCTCCGGCCGTGTACACATCCCTCAGGGAGTTACTTTTCATGTGGTCCGTCGGACAAAATCAGATTCCAGAATCATCTCTTATCCAGCTTTCGATCACTCTCCTAAGTTGTGCGTGTTCAGATGTCTCAAGGAGTATGAAAACATGACTGAAGAGACTCGGCCACCAGGCGAGCGGCAGTTACTGATTTCCTTATGTAAGCCCTTCAAAGCGGTTTCACCATCGACTATTGCGCGCTGGGTCAGATGGGTAATGCAGGAAGCGGGCATCAATGTCTCGCAATTTGGCGCCCATTCAGTGTGAGGAGCCATGGCGTACAAAGCCTTCTCCCTGGGAGCCAGGTTGGAGGACATTTTGAAAGCGGCCGACTGGTCGTCAGACTCCATGTTCAAGAGATTTTATTTCAAACCAGTTGTTGATATGGCCTCGCTGGTGGTGGATAAGCTTTGAAAGAGCATAATCCTCGCCTCCGGTCCTGACATAGAATGAAAAATTTCCTAGTAACCATGACGGAAAGTTTCAATTCTATTAAGGACGTGGAGGCGAGGATTATTCCCGCCCAGGGCTCTAGCGAACTCCTGTTTCCCGCCCGGGTGAGAATCACTTTACAGGAGCGAGGCCTCGTATGGTATAAGTATCTCTGCCTTTATATTACTGTTTCCATGACCATGCATGTTTTCTTTGTACAGTTTCGTAACCCATATATTGGTTTTTTCTTGATTGCTTTGTTTCATTCATGAAATCAGAGTCATGCCCTCTGGTTTTCTTTCAGGGCCTGATGGAGCAAAGAATAACTGATGAGTTGCGTACTGGTTCTGGCCGCAGTCACGAAAGAGGATGTTGACTCAGGAAGCACACGCCTTCGAGAGTAATGGGAGGAGCTGATTGGTGGACAGTGGACTGCCTGAAGCACCATGGGAGTGCTAGTTTTTTTTTGTTTTTTTTTTACAAAAACAAAGGTTGAAAATGAATTCTGCTGGCTGTAGGAATATAGGAAGTACAGCATAATTCTCGCCTCCGCGTCCTTAATAGAATTGAAACTTTCCGTCATGGTTACTAGGACATTTTTCATTGTGGATCCAAAAAGGTATGGATTGCCCGAAATGCATATATCCTATTCTTATGAAAAGCCGAACTAAGAGACCCTAAAAAGACAAGCAAAAGGATCATAAGTGGAAAAAGATAAACAGAGTACTATAGAGAAATTATTTAAGTTAACTGATAAGAGGCCCCAGTTCGATACGCGCCTTACTTTAAAAATCGTGTTAGTCTCTGGCCAGTCGTGTAAAGTAGTTCCAAGTAGTAAACAGTTCTATTGAGGGAAGTGACCAATATTTGGCTTCCCACCAATGGAGTGGGGCACCTGTAGATGTCAGTACGAAAAAATTTAATTTCATTAGGAACCTGAGAAAACCAGCCTATAAAATGTACAGTAAGGTGCTATGTAGCGATTAAGCATACAAACTATATCTAATTATGATGGGATTTAAATATAAAGAACAGTATTTGAGTCCTTGTTCTAGAACAGTAGGACCCTAATCTTAATATGCTATAGTAAGCTGGCTAATACCTGTAAATTTTCCCAATATTTGGAGAGTACCCTAATGGCGAAATTCAAATGGGGAAAGGATTCGCAAAGTTGTGATCCTTCTACTGTAGATACGTACTCTCTATCTGTTCTGAGAGAACAAAATATAAATGATGCTTGCTACGCAAAGCATAACATAACAAGGTCATTGTGGATGTAAAGTGTTACATCTATTAATCATATAAGTACGATAAGCCACAAACTAATCATTAAGGCGCATATTGATAGAATATAACTCACAATGCGCTACTCTCCCGCTTGGAATCCATGAAATATAATTGAGGACGCAGTCACGTAATCCAGTAGTCCTGAAAAAAACACATAGTAATAAGAAGTCAAAGTAGTATAAGACTCGTACCTTACTATCTTATGTCAGGTGCTAGTATATATGAAAAAAAATTCCATTTATCTGGAATGGCACTACCCTGGTGTTGGATATTGCTATTTATTTTTTATAGTTCTTTGAAATTCGTCATTAAAAACTGTCCAAAGAAATCATCATAAATATAACACCAGTAATAAGGAATCCGCTAAACAATTTAGTGTCTGACACATAGTCTTGCAAAGCTACGCCAATTCTCTTGACAAAGTCACATATTCTAAAAAATGCTTAAGAGCATGCGGGTGGCAGGTCGATAACATCAAGAGTACGGAAGTTACTTCCTGTATGAATACAGTCTCTCTGCTCTTGAAACCCCGCGTACTATTCGGATGCAGGATATCTGTATACTAGCCCTACACAAGTCAATCACTTACTTGTGAACAATAGAAGAAAAAGGCTGTAATAGGCCTCTCTGCGGACGGTATATTAGCCGTGTCTCAACGTCGTATCCCCAAGTGGGTAGAGAGACGTGTGCCGTATCATCCAGTATTTATACAGATTCATCTCTACATGATCTTCAAACTAGGGCTGGGCGGAATTGGTGTAGCGCCACTACGCAGAATTCTGGAAAAAATGTGTGGAAAACGAGCGCACCTCCTGAGGGTCCGTGTGCCCGGGACAGGGGTCCCTCGTGCCCAGGCAGGCTCCCCGATCTCCCCAGCCTGGCTGGGTTGAGAAGCAGGGACCGGCCCGAGGCCTGGGTTTCGGGCAGGGCCTGGGGTTTGGCAGCCCCCGTCCTGCGGCCTGCCAAGTGTACATCTGCCCGGGACAAGGGTCCCTGGTGCAGAGCCCCGGAGACCTGCAAGGGCAGGCGGGAGCCCTACCGCTATGGCTCGGCGCAGGCAGATGGGAGTCCTTTCGGTCCCGGCCATCTGGTCACACCAATCCCCTCGGCCATCTGGACGCGCGCAATGCTTTCCAATGGGGCGACCAGATGGCTGGGCCGCCCTGGAAGTCCCGATGGGGGCTCCTTCGCCTCCCCGATCCCAGCCAGGGATCCAGGAGGTCAGGCACGTCCAGGCCTAGGGTCCCCTGAGTCTCTCGGTGCGCACGGGTTCCCAGAAAGAGGGGTAGCATTCCTCCAGATTATTAGGGGCAGGGTGTAGGAAACCGGGGTCTCCAGTCCCTATGGCAGTAACGTGACACGAGCGGCTGGGCACCCAAAGGCCTGTGTGTAAAGCGACCATACAACACGCACCTCTCATGGAACGGGGAACACACACAATAAGGGACGCCACACTGTATAATTTATGCAAATACTCAAGTTTATCCAAGCAGATCGAGATAGATGCAATTCATGAGATATCAGTGCAATTCATGAGCTAGAAATACAATTCATTGAGATGTACATGCCAGTCATGAGACATAAATGCAATTCATAAGCTATAAATGCAATTCATGAGATATAAAGGCACTACATGAGATATAAATGCAATTCAATGAGATGTACATGAAGCCTCACTTTCATCAGCACGTTATTCACCAGTATGTTTCCTGAAGGCTCTAGGCCACCCTCGTGTATCTTACTCCCCGTGGTAGGGTTCGGGGAACGTAGCGCCACTCCTGGGGGCGTGCAGGGACCCAGGGCGCTACTCGTAATCAATAGCAAGGAATACTTCAGAACGGAGCATTTAGAACAGAGAGCTACTCGTAATCAATAGCAATGCATATTTCAAAACGGAACATTTAGAACAGAGCGCTGCTCGTAATCAATGGCAATGCATATTTCAAAACGGAGCATTTAGAATAGAGCGCGGCTCGTAATCAATAGCAATGCATATTTCAGAACGGAGCATTTCAAATAGAGCGCTACTCGTAATCACTAGCACTGCAGATTTCAGAACGGAGCAGTTCACGGAGCACAACGAGTCTTACGGAGCGAGTCTCTCGTACTCCGGTGCAGTTCGTGGGGCACCACGCTCCTTGACAGTCACGAGGGAACAAGGGGGAGGATCCCTCGGTGGGGTCTCTCAGTCGAGGGGACCAGGGGACTCCCACGGAGAGGGAACCCGGGCTCAGGGTGCGGTGTGGCTCCCAGCCAGTAGGGGGCGCACCGGGATCCGTCCCAAGCCTCCGGGCTTACCTTGCTCGATGTCGGGGAGGCGTCCGCAGTCCGCAGGCGATCCTGTTGCGACGGAGGGGCCGGTCACAGCCTCGCACACCTTCACCACAGCTGCGACGGCAGCGACGGGGCCCCGGGCTTCTCCTCGGGCATCGCGACGTTGAGGGGCACTATTCCGGCCTCCGGGCCGCAGCGGTGAGCGCGCTTCAGCCTCCACAATACAGGGGGGGGGCTCAAATTAAGCAGGGGAGCTCCGCGCTCAACGGATGCTGCCGGGGATCCCAGGCCAGGTCAGGGAGCACAGGGGTCACAGCGCTAAGACCTGGTTGATCCTCAGCGTTTCCACAATCAGCTTGGCATCTAGTGTCAATGTTCAGTCTGGACACGCAGTCTCAGCATTCAGTTCCTGCAATCAGTTGCTCTAGGAAGTCTTGATGGCGCAGATGTATCTGGCGCCCTTAAGGGGTTCTGCTACAGGGGGGTAGGGAGTGAGTTGGCGACTAGGTCCTTCCTAGTCAGGCTGGGCAGAGGTATCCTGGGTCCTCCTACTGCTGGGCAAGATCAGTGGGTTTCACAGGGTCCCTCACTCACTTAAGAGGCAGCACCTAAATCCTGTCACTCTCAGAGGCATAAGTCTCTGGCTAGGCCCTACCGCCTACACTCCTGCGTGCATTCTCCAGCTCTGCTTTACCCCACTGGCCAACTAACTACAAAAAGTTCCCTCCCTCACTTAAGTAGCCCTAGGTCAGGTGACCTCTAGCCAAGGCGGCAAAAGTAAAAACCACACCTCCCTTCTAGAAGGTTCTAGAAGGTTCCAGCACATTCCAGGAGCTTCCCCATTCTACCTATGGGACAAAAAGGCGGGCTGGTGTCGCAACATTGTTGTGGGGTTCCAGCCAGCTCCTGGCAGCTAGGGTGCTACTATGAAAGACCACTCTGCAGTAGCAGGGGTCTGTGGCAGCCATCTTGGGAGAAGGGAGCACCTGCACCTTAACACTGATTGGCAATGAAAATGCGCCCTTAGACCTAGTCCAACATAAAAATGAGGGTGGAAAAAATGAGGCACGATCAAAAATAGAGGGGGAGACCACCCTAGGGCTGACAGGTCCAACACAGGGAATGCAGGGACACCCCTCCCAGGCTGGCGGTTCTCAGCCGGGGACCAGATGGGCTGGGCCCGGACCACACCTCCCAGCCATCTGGGGGCTCCCTCCTCCGGCCCACGGAGTGGCAAAGTGCCCGGTACGAGCTCCATGGGTCCCGGGCAGGCCTCCCCCAGGGCGCCTGGGCCCCAGGAGAGCCTGCGGGCCTCCCCATGCCTGAGGCCCAGCGTGGGGTCCCCGAGCCCTGCAGTCCTGGAGCCCTGCAGTTCGCCGAGCCCTACAGTCCCCAAGCCCTACAGTCCCCCGAGCCCTGCAAGGGCAGGCGGAAGCCCTCCCGCGAAGGCTCGGGGCAGGCAGACTGGCGTTATTTCGGTCACGGCCATCTGGTTGCACAAATCCCCTCGGCCCTCTGGTCGCACGCAATGCTTTCCAATGGGGCAACCAGATGGCCGGGCCGACCTGGAAGTCCCGATGAGGGCTCCTTCGCCTCCCTGGTCCCACCCAGGGCTCTAGGAGGTCGGGCCTCCACGCCTAGGGTCCCCTGAGTCTGGCGGTGGGCACAGGTTCCTAGAAAGAGGGGTAGCCTTCCTCCGGATTACTAGGGGCAGGGTATGCCGGAACACCCCTCCCAGGCTGGCGGTTCTTTGCCGGGGACCAGATGGGCTATGCCCAGACAACACCTACCCTCCGTCCGGGGGCTCCCTCAACCGGCCCACGACATGGCAAAGTGCCCGGGACGGGCTCCATGGGTCCCGGGCAGTCCTACCCTGGGCGTCCGGGCCCGAGAGCTCCGGTGGTCCTACGGTGCCTGAGGCCCAGCCGGGGTCTCTGAGCCCCCGGGAAGCAGAGCCCTGCTTGGGCAGGCGAGCGCCCTACCGGGAAGGCTCGGCTCGGGGCAGGCAGATAGGAGTCCTTTCGGTCCCGGCTATCTGGTCGCACTTTTCCCCTCGGCCATCTGATTGCACGCAATGCTTTCCAATGGGGTGACCAGATGGCTGGGCCACCCTGGAAGTCGCGATGAGGGCTCATTTGCCTCCCCGATCCCAGCGAGGACTCCAGGAGGTTGGGCGCGTCCGCGCCTAGGGTCCCCTCAGTTTTGCGGTGCGCACAGGTTACCAGAAAGGGGGGTAGCCTTCCTCCGGATTACTAGGGACAAGGTACTCTGGGACCCCTCTTGGCCTAGCGGTCCTCAGCCATCAGCTGGACGGGCCAGAATGCCGCCCCAGCCCTGGATCCGTCCCTGGGCCTGCCACGTGGCAGGCTGCCCTGGATGGGGTCCAGCGGGCCCGGGGAGCTTCTCCCTGCTGGGCTGGGTCCAGGGGCCCGGGGAGGGCGACCACCCCACCCCAGGCTCCGTCCTGCTGCGTGGCAGGGTGCCCGAACGAGGCCAGGGAGGCTTCCCCTTCACCTCTGGGCCCGGGAGCCACGGCTGGGTCCAGGGGCCCTGCCAGGCCCCGGCTCAGATGCTCCAGCCCTGGGCCCCGTCCCCCAGCCTGCTGCCCTTCCAAAGGCCTGTGACGGGGTTCCATCGTGCCCGGGAAGTCTCCCCCTTGCTCGGCTGGGTTCAGCGGCTCCCAGGGGCCCCAGGGAGGGCGGCCTCCCCACCCCGGGCTCCGTCCTTGGTCCTGCCGTGTGGTCGGCTGCCCGAGACAGGGTTCGACGGGCCCAGGGAGGCTTACCCAGCGCCTCCGGGCCTGGGAGCCCCAGCTGGGTCCAGGGGCCCCGCTGGGCCCCGGGTCGGTTGCTCCGGCCCTGGGCCCCGGCCCCTGGCCTCCCAAAGGCCTGGGACGGGGGTTCTGTTGTGCCTGGGGAGCCTCCCCCTGCTCGGCTCAGCGCCTCCTAGGGGCCCCGGGGAGGGCAGCCTCCCCACCCCGGGCTCCATCCATGGTCCTGACGTGTGGCAGGGTGCCCGGGATAGTGTCCGGTGGGCCCGAGGAGGCTTCCCCTGCGCCTCTGGGCCTGGGGCCCTGGCTGGGTCCAGGGGCCCCGCCAGGCCCCAGGTCGGGTGCTTCGGCCCTGGGCCCTGTCCCCCAACCTGCGGCACTGCCAAAGGCCCAGGACGGGGTACTGTTGTGTCCGGGGAGCCTCCCCTATCTTGGATGGGTTCAGGAGCTACGGCCGGGGCCCCTGAGGGCCCCAGGGAGGGTGGTCTCCCCACCTCAGGCTCCGTCCTGCCACGTGGCAGGGTGCCCGGGACGGGGTCCCATGCGCCTCTGGGCCTGGTAGCCCCTGCTGGGTCCAGGGTCCCGTCGGGCCCCGGGTCGGGTGCTCCAGCCCTGGGCACCGTCCCCCGGCCTGCTGCTCCACCAAGGGCCCAGGACAGGGGTCCGTCGGTCCCGTGCAGGCCTCCCCTGCTTGTCAAGGTGTCTGCGGGCCCCGGGTCAGAGGGCCCGTCGCGTCCCCCTCGCAGCCTCCATGGCTTGGGCCCAGCTGGGGCCCTGGGCCTCCGGTCACCCATGCACCGGCGCCCGCTCACTCTTTCGTTGGGGCACAGAGCGACCAGATGGCTTCCCTTTCGAGCCCGGCCATCTGGTCGCACCTTTCCCCTCGGCCATCTGGTCGCACCTATCCCCTCGGCCATCTGATCACACGCAATGCTTTCCTATGGGGTGACCAGATGGCCAGGCTTCCCTGGAAGTCCCGATGAGGTATCATTTGCCTCCCTGATCCCAGCGAGGGCTCCAGGAGGTCGAGTACTTTCGCGGCTTGGGTCCCCTCTGGCACCTCGTGTGCACGGATTACAAGTGAGGGTGGTAATTTTCCTCCGGATTACTAGTGAGAGGGTCAATCAGACCTCCGTGAGGTCCAGCGATTCTGAAACAGGGCTAGGCAGCACCCAGGCCCGCCCACCGGGGCCACCAGGGGCCCGGGTACGCACCTGCCTCTCAGCCCCTTCCCGATGGTCCTTTTTCTCAGAGTTTGCTCAGTCAGACCTCTGTGAGGTCCGGCGATGCTGAGACAGGGAAGGCAGCACCCGGGCCCACCTGTCGGGGCCCCCAGAGACCCAGGTACGCACCTGCCTCTCAGCCCCCTCCCGATGGACCTTTTTCTCTGAGTCTGCTTGCCCTGGGAGCAGGCAGGGATGCTAAGCCAGCATACCCTCTGTGCAAGGTGGCCTGCCAAGGGGATGCCCTAGCCGTACTCTGATCGATTTGGCACTCTCGGTCCGTTTAGGGATGGACTGCTTGGCCAGCCTCGGCTGTTTCAAGCAAAGCGCTTCCACCCCGCATGGACCGTCCGACTCGAGGGCCTGCCGGGAGGCCCTTCACCCTACCCAGCAGAGCAAAGGCCGAGCGGCCCCGGCAGCTCGTGCCCCCCAGTGATCTGACCCGAGCGTAAGGGGTCGGGTGGCGCCAGGCCCTTGGATGCTGCTGCCGAGCAGGTCCGAAGGCCCTGTGCGCCACGCGGTCACACCCCTCTCTGCCCAGCACATTTCCACAGCAGCTCGGAACAACCATTCCGAGGGGAGCAGCCACCGCCAGGTTCCGGCACCCCTGCGTCTCGCTCAGGCTGCGCCTCGGCCTGCCTCTACCTCCTGGGGGAGATGGCTGGGCCTGCCGGTGCCCATGCGACTGCACCTCTCCATACCCTTCCAGTGAGCCCTCCCGCCCAGGCAGGTGGGCTCCTTCCCCTGGCAGGCTGCCGAGAGATTGAGGGGTGCACGAAGGTTGCCGGTCGGGGAGATGAGCACGTGGTCCCACCCCGTCAGCAGGTGCGGCTACATGGTTGATCCTGCCAGCAGCATATGCTTGTCTCAAAGATTAAGCCATGCACGTGTAAGTAAACACGGCCGGTACAGTGAAACTGCAAATGGCTCATTAAATCAGTTATGGTTCCTTTGATCGCTCCACCTGTTACTTGAAAACCTGTGGTAATTCTAGAGCTAATACATGTCGACTAGCGCTGACCTCCCGGGATGCGTGCATTTATCAGACCAAGACCAATCCGGGCTCGCCCGGATGCTTTGGGGACTCTGGATAACATCGGGCCGATCGCACGTCCCTGTGACAGCGACGATACATTCGTTGTCTGCCCTATCAACTTTCGATGGTACTTTCTGTGCTTACCATGGTGACCACGGGTAACGGGGAATCAGGGTTCGATTCCGGAGAGAGAGCCTGAGAAACGGCTACCACATCCAAGGAAGGCAGCAGGCACGCAAAATACCCACTCCCGACTCGTGGAGGTAGTGACGAAAATAACAATACAGGACTCTTTCGAGGCCCTGTAATCGGAATGAGTACACTTTAAATCCTTTAACGAGGATCCATTGGAGGGCAAGTCTGGTGCCAGCAGCCGCGGTGATTCCAGCTCCAATAGTGTATATTAAAGTTGCTGCAGTTAAAAAGCTCGTAGTTGGATCTTGGGATCGAGCTGGCGGTCAGCTGCGAGGCGAGCTACCGCCTGCCCCAGCCCCTGCCTCACGGCGCCCCCTTGCTGCTCTTGACTGAGTGTCCTGGGGGTCCGAAGTGTTTACTTTGAAAAAATGTGAGTGTTCAAAGCAGGCCGGTCGCCTGAATAGTATGGTTGCAAAGCTGAAACTTAAAGGAATTGACCGAAGGGCATCACACCACGAGGAGTGGAGCCTGCAGCTTAATTTGACTCAACACGGGAAACCTCACCTGGACACGGAAAGGATTGACAGATTGATAGCTCTTTCTCGATTCTGTGGGTGGTGGTGCATGGCCGTTCTTAGTTGGTGGAGCGATTTGTCTGGTTAATTCCGATAACAAACGAGACTCCTCCATGCTAACTAGTTACGTGACCCCCAGCGGTCGGCGTCCAACTTCTTAGAGGGACAAGTGGTGTTCAGCCACACGAGATCGAGCAATAACAGGTCTGTGATGCCCTTAGATGTCTGGGGCTGCAAGTGCGCTACACTGAACGGATCAGCGTGCGTCTACCCTTTGCTGACCGGTGCGGGTAACCCGCTGAACCCCGTTCGTGATAGGGATTGAGGATTGCAATCACTTCCCATGAACGAGGAATTCCCAGTAAGTGCGGGTCATAAGCTCGCGTTGATTAAGTCCCTGCCCTTTGTACACACCGCCCGTCGCTACTACCAATTGGATGGTTTAGTGAGGTCCCCGGATCGGCCCCGCTGGGTTCAGCAACGGCCCTGGCGGAGCGCCAAGAAGACGATCAAACATGACCTAGAGGAAGTAAAAGTCGTAACAAGGTTTCCGTAGGTGAATCTGCAGAAGGATCATTAACGGCGGAGCGGCCCGAGTGACAGACAGCGTTAGCCCGAAGCCCTCGGCCACCTCCTGCAAGCACGCACCATAGGCACAGGGCCCGGCCCTGCCACGACGCAGCCGGCGGAGCGATCCCTGGCCGCATGGGGAGCTCGGGTGAGGACCGGGACTTTGGCGGGCCTCTTCCCCCGGGGAAGGCCCGACCGACGCGCGAAGGACCAGGGACGGGGAGGCGGCCCCCATCCCCTGTCCCTCTCTGAGACGGAACCCTAGCTCACCCGGCATGACCCCCCCCCCCAGCGGTGAGGGGGAAAACGAATGGCAGTGCATCCCCTTGCTGGTACCACCCCTCCCTCGAAAAGGCCCTGGCGCCAGCTGGGCCCTCCTGCGCCCGAGTTCCGGCCTGACCAGGTTCCGGGTGACTGAGGAGCGACCCTTCTTGCGCGGCAGGGAGGCCTGGAAGAGAAGGGGCTGAGGTGACCCCGGCTCCTCTCGGTAGGAGGCGTGCAGTAAGGGGAGCCACCTGGCTCTTCCCTTCCGGTGCATCCGATCCAGGCAAGGGTGGTGGTGGGCTGATCGCCAGCCCGCTGGCATGGCTCGGGCCGCCCGGCGACGGACGGCTGATGTGCAGGTGGGGCGACCCTCCCTCGCTGCCAGGTACCTGGTTCAACCCGGACCCGTGTGGCCAGGTTGAGGTGTTTGAAGACTCGCGTGGTCCCCCCTGAATTACCCCGGGAGGGACCGGCGGCTGCGGGTCTGACTGCTCCGGGAGCCCCCTCCCTCGCCCCCGGATGGGTGGGTGGATGTGGACTCCCGGGCCGAGCGCCTGGCAATGTTTTTTTTCTCCCAACGGTGCAGTCTGACTCCAGCACGGGCGGACGTCGCCTTCCTCCCGCCTCTCCTGCGCCAGCAGGTGGGTGAACGTTTTCGAAAACTTGCCTATGACTCTTGGCGCTGGATCACTCGGCTCGCGCGTCGAAGAACGCAGCTAGCTGTGAGAATTAGTGTGAATTGCAGGACACATTGATCATCGCCACTTCGAACGCACCTTGCGGCCCCTTGTTCCTCCCAGGGCTACTCCTGTCTGAGGGTCGCTCAATCGTCAATCTCCCCGGGGCTTCCCCCGGGACTCAGCTGGGGCCGTCGCAGGGTGAGCTCCGTTTCCCCATTGTCCCCCACAAGGTCAGACCCCCGATCGCCCGTGGCAGGGTCCCTCGCTGGGTCCTGCCGCGGAGGTATGCCGCCGGCGCACCTAGCCCCGAGAAGGGGTCTGGCGACCGGTCCGCCCCGGGGCGCATGGCTGCGTGCCGCGCATGGCTGTGTGGTATCCAACCAGCTGCCCACACGCCTCGGGCGCCCTCCTCCACAGCCGGCTTCCCGGACGAGGGCGAAACCCCTCCAGTTGCGATCCGGGGAAAGAGGGCGCGCACTGCCGGGACGCCAGGCCCCTGTTCCAGCAGGGGGGTAGTCTTCCCCGGCTCCCCCTTAACGCTCCGGCGTTTTCTTCCGACTATGACCTCAGATCAGACATGTCTACCCGCTGAATTTAGGCATATTACTAAGCGGAGGAAAAGAAACTAACCAGGATTCCCCCAGTATTGGCGAGTGAAGAGCCCAGCGCCAAATCCCCACCCGGCGGCGGGCGCGGGAAATGTGGCGTACAGAAGACCGACTCCCCGGCGTTGCTCAGGGGGCCCAAGACATTCTGATAGAGGCTCACCCCGTGGACGGTGTTAGGCCAATAGCGGCCCTCGGCGCGCCGGGATCGGGTCTTCTTGGAGTCGGGTTGCTTAGGAATGCAGCCCAAAGCAGGTGGTAAACTCTATCTAAGGCTAAATACGGACGCGAGACCTATAGCCAAAAGTACCCTAAGGGAAAGTTGAAAAGAACTTTGAAGAGAGTTCAAGAGGGCGTGAAACTGTCGAGAGGTAAACGGGTGGCATCCGTGCAGTCCGCCCGGAGGATTCAACACGGCCGGAAGGTCAGTGGCCCGGGAGTTTTGGATCCCCTTCGCAGGACCGGCGCCCGGGCCCTACCCGGCCCCCGCAGGGTGCATTTCCTCTGCGGCGGAGCGCCGCGACCGGCTCCGGTTCAGCTGGGAAGGCTTCGGGGTGGCAGATGGCCCTCCACTCCGGCGGAGAGTGTTACAGCCCCCCTGGCAGCAGCTTCGCCGTGTCCGCGGGGCCAAGGGAGATTCGACCGTCTCTGCACCCTCCCCCGGGCAGGGAGGCCCACGCCAGGTGCCAGGGATCTGCAGCGATGTCAGTTACCGACCAGTCTTGAAGAACAAGTTACTTACCTTCGGTAACTATGTATCTGTAAGAAATATTAGTTAGATTCCTCACCTTAGAATATTCCCAGGCGTCAGACTGGATCCGGAAGATTTTTGTAGCAATACCCCTTGCGCGTCGCTAGGCGTCGTCTGCGGCTCCGCGTCCGTCGTTGGCGTCGTGCGCCGGAATGACGTCATCGGAGTACTTAGGCGCGCTGACGTCAGTTCTTGTACATGGCTTTCCGCGCCAGGAACGCAGAGCCATGCAAGAGACCGACGCTGGTGCCAAAAAAGTCTAGGGGCCTGAAAAGGACAACCTTAACCCTAGATGTCAGTTCGCAGAACGGGGAGGCTGGGTGGGTCGGTGAGGAATCTAACTAACTAATGTTTCTTACAGATACATCGTTACTGAAGGTAAGTAACTTGTTGTCACGGGGACGCGTCCGAAACATCGCAAAGAGAGCGGATGGACCACGGGGAGGTCAACAACTGGTGGGCCCCGACATATGAACAACATGGTGTGTTTCCTTCCTCACAGGGAAGAACATTGGAGATGCCCCAGGATACGTGGAGGTCGGACGAATCCGAATTAGAGACCGGTCCCTTTAACTGGTACGACTCCTTCAGTGAGGACACCCCCACGGATGACGCGGTAGAACCACAACCAATCGCCTACGCCAACCTGGACAAAAAAAGGGGAGGAGGCGAAAGGAAGACGGGAAACCCGGAAGGAGAGACGGAGGAGAAAGACGCGACAGGAGAGAGACGGAGAAGACTTGAAGCAGACGAGAGAGGAGCGAAGGACGACATCCCAACGACCGAGGAGGTGCCTGGAGGCCAACGTTCCCGCGAATCGCCCAGCCACCCCTCAGGAGAGGAGTGGCTACGCCAGGTACGGAGACGTGTGGCGGGTTGGGTCGGGAGACCGAGCAGGGCTACCCAGGCTAGCCAAGTCCCACTAGGGGAACCGTAGACGGATACAGTCCCGTTCGTTAGGTCCTACCCTCCTCCACGAGCACGTTCACTAAGTAAGCAGGAGAGACAAGTCACCGTGGTGAACTCCCCCTTACCCTCACTACCCCTCCTTGGGCCCTTGGACTATAGTCAAAACAAGTACCCTTACACTGTCCTTTCTTTCTAACTTCCTTTTGGGGACCCCGGAACGGAACGGCGGAGACCGTCCCGACAGTCGATCATCCTGAGAAGAGCAGCGCCTACGCCGGAACACAGCGGACACTTCTGACTCTGTGCCTTCTATCACTGACTGCGGGCGAAGCCCCCCCTTTACATCTGAACAAACACTACAATAAAGAACCTTGTTACTCCAGAACACGCTCTAGTGCCATTCTTTCCTGGGGCGACGCGACCTCGGGGCGGTCGTACAGTCACACGTGGTGGAGAATGCAGGCATCCGTCCAGTAGACGATATGGACGCCCTGATCCAACATATAGTGCAGGCCCAGGACAAACTGGGATGGGCCCTGGAGCGACACCTGACCTCGGCACAAGCAGATCGTGAGGTATTCACTAATACCATAACTGCACATTTGGAGGGACTACACAAAACAGCAACGGAACAAGCCCCAGGTCCACACCCTATACCTCGGGCTTCCCCCCATGGTCCAGCTGGGGTAGCCTTACAGAAATATGTGCCTGGCGAGGACCCAGATGCCTACTTCACGAATTTCGAGCGAGCAGCAAGAGCCTGCAATTGGCCTCCTGAGAAGTGGCCCTTCTTTTTAGCGCCTCTGTTGTCTGGAGAAGCTCAGGCCGCTTATCAAGTGGCGAATCCAATGGGTAACACACCGTATGGGGAAGTCAAAAGAATCATACTGGACCACCTCGGCCTCGATGAGGAGACGTATCGTGTAAGGTTCAGACGGGACAAGGGTCATCCAGGAGAGAACCCGAAAACCTTGTTTCACCGGTTGAAATTCGCTGCGGATAAGTGGCTGAAACCTGAAGAATGTACCAATGAGGAGATCCTTAAATAAAATTTATTTGGAACAGTTCTTAGAGGCGCTCCCTTATTCCACACAGCGGTGGATCCGGCAACACGCCAATCTGAGCTCCAAAGAGGCGATGGACATGGCCGCCACCTTTGCCAGAGCCCAGCCGAAATATCAACCAGGAGAGCCGGAAAAAACTTTCAGACCACTGCCTGGGAAGTTCGTGCGTCCCTCCGGCCGACGCCCTCTTGATCCTCCCAGAGTTCGACCTAAAGCCCCCGAACCACCACACTCGAGGGGACCCCAGTGTTTTGACTGTGGGGAGTGGGGACACATAGCGAGGGTATGCCCCCACACTAAGACTGCGGAAGAGCCCATGGACATTGGGTATGTCCCTAAGGCCATCCTCTATACCGCCGAGATGGGACCAGCCTTCCACGTAAGTGTGCAGGTCAATGGGCAGAAGGTTCAGGCTTTATTAGACTCCGGGTGCAAACAGTCTGTAATACTAAGGGACCTCATACGTAATCAAGATATCATTAGGGGGTCTTTGGTACACATGTAGATGTGTACATGGGGACATCAAACCCTACCCGTTAGCAACAGTGACCCTAGACATACCGGGTTGGGATCCGTGCTCTGTCCGGGTGGGGGTCCTGGGTAGTCTGCCGGAAGAACTGATTATAGGCACTGGACTTGTTCAGGAGGGTTACGAGAGAATACCCCGCACAGACAGCAACAGGAGAACAAGGGGTACCGGCTCTAGCCAACCCAGAACCTTGGCTCCTGGATAGGAGCTTCAAATTCGCCCAAACCAATGACGCAACACTTAAACATGCCTGGGAATCCGTAATAAGCAGTGAACCCACTCAATCCACGGCCCCCTACTTCATAGTCCAAAACGGGTTGTTATACAGGAAGAGGGACCATGACAGCGATCCCAAACTATTGGTCCCCTTAGAATTCAGGGAGCAAGTCCTTTTCTATGCCCATACCCACTTGACCGCCGGACATCAAGGAGCAGAGAAGGCAACCTTGGCGGTTTTGAGACACTTCTATTGGCCGGGGGTTTATCGGGATCTGAAAATGTATTGTCAACAGTGTGAGACGTGTCAAAGAAACAGCTCCTATACCCCCCCGGCCGTTCCGTTACAACCCCTACCAGTGATTGGCACACCCTTTTCCCGCATTGGGCTAGACATAATAGGGCCTCTCGCACGAACAAGTAGCGGACGTAAATACGCCCTGGTAGTGGTAGATTACGCCACTCGATATCCGGAGGCCTTCCCGTTACGTGTTCCTAACACCCAATCGATAGCCAACTGCATGATAGAGCTCTTCTCGCGCGTTGGCTTTCCCACAGAAATAATAACCGATCAGGGGTCGCCATTTGTGTCAAAGCTCATGCAAGAAGTGTGTAAAACCCTTAATATTAAACACCTCAGAACTTCGGTTTATCACCCTCAAACAGACGGACTGGTGGAGAGGTATAATGGGTCCTTAAAACGCACCCTGAAGAAGATGCTAACAGTTGAGGGGAAGGAATGGGACCGGCGACTGCCCCTAGCGCTATACGTCCTCCGGAGTCAACTACAGAGCAGTCTTGGGTGCTCTTCCTTCCAGATGCTATACGGAAGGCAACCCCGCTCCCTCCTCGAAATGACAAAAGAAGCGTGGGAAAGGCAGGAGATAGAGGACTCACACCAACTCCTAGACTATACCAACAACCTACGGTCGAAGCTGGGGAAGTTGCGGGATTTAGCTTATTCGCAGTTAGAGAAAGCACAACAAAAGCAAAAGCGGTACTATGACAAAGGAAAGAAGTGGAGACGATTAGACCTCGGGGACTGGGCCCTCGCTAAGCTTCCTTCGGGACTTAGTAAAGCCTCTTCCGAGTGGGTGGGACCATACAAAATAATTGAAACCATTGGAAACACCACATATAGGGTACAACTAAAATCAGGGAAAACCCAAACCTACCACATCAACAACCTAAAGAAATGGTTAGGCAAACCTCCCTCCTCCGTTCACTTCACCAAAACCCTCACGGCAGAGGCCACAACCTATAAACACCTGGTCATAAATCCAAAACTGGATGAGAGGCAAAAGGTGGGTCTGGAACGAGTATTTAAGGAATACACATCTACATTCTCAGACACCCCTGGAAAAACCCATATGGTTGAACATGTCATAGAGACCGAGCCAGGGAAAACAGTAAAATTACGCCCCTATCGGATACCAGCAGCCAGAAGGGAGGCTATCCGGAAGGAGGTTCAAGACATGCTAAAAATGGGGGTCATTAGGACCTCGACGAGTGACTGGAGCTCCCCCATTGTCCTCGTACCCAAACCTGATGGCTCCTCAAGATTTTGTATGGACTTTAGGGCCCTAAACTCCATCTCGAAGTTCGATGCATACCCCATCCCCAGAGTCGAATTAATCGAGAGGTTAGGGGAGTCCGAGTACATAACTACGTTGGACCTAACCAAAGGTTACTGGCAGGTGCCCCTTAGAGAAGAGGATCGCAAAAAGACAGCTTTTGTCACTCCCGATGGCTTGTATGAGTTCACCGTGTTGCCCTTCGGCCTACATGGAGCTCCAGCCACATTCCAAAGATTAATGAACCGCGTACTCCTTAGGCATAGAGAGTGCTCGGCCGCCTACCTGGACGATATTGTGATTTACAGTCGTTCCTGGGAACAACATATGGAAGACCTTAAAAAGATCCTAGGCAGCCTAGCAGAAGCAGGACTCCATGTGAATTCCAAGAAGTCACGCATAGGGTTTGACCGGGTGAAATACTTGGGATACATGTTAGGACACGGAGTAATAGAACCGCAAGAAGAAAAAGTAAGGGCGATACAAAACACCCCGTTCCCTACCAAAAAAAAAGAGATCAGAGCATTCCTAGGACTGCTAGGATACTATCGCAGGTTCATCCCGAGATTTTCAGAAATCGCAGCTCCCCTAACGGACTTACTAAAGAAGGGTAACCCTGCTTCCAAATTGGCAACCCCATCAATAGATGCACTACACGCCTTCACCTCCCTTAAGGAAGTCATCACCTCTGCCCCCGTCCTCATATCACCTAACTTCTCCCTACCATTTATACTACAAACAGACGCCTCCGATCGAGGTGTAGGAGCGGTCCTCTCCCAATTGTCCGCATCAGGAGTCGAACACCCAGTCCTATTTATCAGCAGGAAACTGTTCCCTCGGGAAACTCAGTATTCCACAATTGAAAAAGAATGCCTGGCGATCAAATGGGCGGTGGACAAGTTGAAATACTACCTCGATGGAGCTAAATTCACCCTCTACACTGACCATGCTCCCCTGAAGTGGATGAGCCAGAACATGGGACAAAACCCTAGAATCATGAGATGGTTCTTAACATTGCAACCCTATACATTTGAGGTCAGACATCGTCGGGGTTGCGCCAATGGTAACGCTGACTTTCTCTCACGAGTCTTACCCCTCCCCGATCGGGAGCAGCCTAGGGGGGAGGTTTGTCACGGGGACGCGTCCGAAACATCGCAAAGAGAGCGGATGGAGCACGGGGAGGTCAACAACTGGTGGGCCCCGACATATGAACAACATGGTGTGTTTCCTTCCTCACAGGGAAGAACATTGGAGATGCCCCAGGATACGTGGAGGTCGGACGAATCCGAATTAGAGACCGGTCACTTTAACTGGTACGACTCCTTCAGTGAGGACACCCCCACGGATGACGCGGTAGAACCACAACCAATCGCCTACGCCAACCTGGACAGAAAAAGGGGAGGAGGCGAAAGGAAGACGGGAAACCCGGAAGGAGAGACGGAGGAGAAAGACGCGACAGGAGAGAGACGGAGAAGACTTGAAGCAGACGAGAGAGGAGCGAAGGACGACATCCCAACGACCGAGGAGGTGCCTGGAGGCCAACGTTCCCGCGAATCGCCCAGCCACCCCTCAGGAGAGGAGTGGCTACGCCAGGTACGGAGACGTGTGGCGGGTTGGGTCGGGAGACCGAGCAGGGCTACCCAGGCTAGCCGAGTCCCACTAGGGGAACCGTAGACGGATACAGTCCCGTCCGTTAGGTCCTACCCTCCTCCACGAGCACGTTCACTAAGTAAGCAGGAGAGACAAGTCACCGTGGTGAACTCCCCCTTACCCTCACTACCCCTCCTTGGGCCCTTGGACTATAGTCAAAACAAGTACCCTTACACTGTCCTTTCTTTCTAACTTCCTTTTGGGGACCCCGGAACGGAACGGCGGAGACAGTCCCGACAGTCGACCATCCTGAGAAGAGCAGCGCCTACGCCGGAACACAGTGGACACTTCTGACTCTGTGCCTTCTATCACTGACTGCGGGCGAAGCCCCGCCTTTACATCTGAACAAACACTACAATAAAGAACCTTGTTACTCCAGAACACGCTCTAGTGCCATTCTTTCCTGGGGCGACGCAGCCTCGGGGCGGTCGTACAGTCACACTTGTTCATCTGAAAGAAACACGTTAGTTAGATTCCTCACCTTAGAATAGATACCCCAGCAATCCCAACCCCGGTGGTGGGTCTTCGAACCAAGATCACATCAGAAAGTCCTGGAGGACAGAACGGCCAAAGAAGCCATCCCTCCGAACTTGTCTGTCTAGGCAATAATGCCTGGCAAACGTGTGTAGCGAAGCCCACGTCGCCGCCTGACAGATGTCCTGCAAAGGGACTCCCCGTCCCAGGGCAGTAGTAGCCGCTGTGGCCCGAGTGGAATGGGCTCGCAGCCCAGCAGGAGGGTCCTTTTTTGCCAAAGAGTAGCAGATTTTTATGCACAAAACAACCCACCGCGAGATGGTCCGTTTGTGCACAGCTTTCCTCTTCTTAGCACCCACGTATCCAACGAAAAGTTGGTCGTCCACCCGGAACTGTTTGGTGCGGTCCAAACAGTGGTCGAAGTGGGGAAAAAAAAGTAGGGGAACTGTGGGCGGAGACTCCGGGGGCGGGAATAACCCAAGGATTGGATTAGTGGGCGGAGTCAGAGGTGTGGCTAGAAATAGCAAAACATACCAATTTTTGAACGTTTGGCATTTCACTGACCAGTTACAGCTTATAACGTTATTTAATTCAAAGAATCAATAAACATGTTTGAGGTTTAATATACAAGTTGTTTATATTTAATTCATTTACAATGTGGGACATGTTTCCAATCACAGAATATTCCAAATACGCTTATAAGTGGAATAATAGGCCATTTGTCTCAGAGCCATGCAGTTTCTTTCATCTGCACTTCTCCTCCCTTTTTCTAATCATTTCTGAACATAAAATTCAGGTTTAAATTCTATGACAGGTGGCCCCACGATATTTATGAACATTGTAGAAGACTGATATTCTGTTCCGCAGTGGTGTGAGCACATCATTCATTACACTAAAGCCCCGTTCACATTCAGCAGTTGAGGTACAAAAGGTGTTTATAATGTGCATTAATGGTTTCAGGCTTTCAGAGATGCAATTTTTATTTTGTTTGTACTCTCTGAAACCAAGGATGTACTGCCTGGTATCAAATACATGCAACCTGCTACAAAGGTTTTGTAATTCTCCCTCACCGTATAAGATGTCTACTGGATCTGGCCAATAAACTGGTTGTAGGAGTTTCATTCTATGTACTAACTCTTTGTATTCTATTTCATCATTGTTTGTGGTTGTGCATCTAGAAACATTTGATGCATTAGACATTGTCATCCTTTTTCGCAGGTTATTTGCTAAGCTCCTAAAGAACTGTGCCCTATTGATGCTAACACAGCCTTTGTCCTGTTGCAGTCCTACACCAGCAAACTGCATCCGTTCAGCAGCATCTAATGCAGTTGTAGCAAACAAAGGGCCCAGGTGCATCAGCCATTGATTCAAAAACTAAAATCTGCATCTGTATTGAACGATCGGCCTCATATATGGTCATATCACGCCGCTGCAGCCTTCTGGATAGGTCACCCAATTCTGTGAGAGCATCATATAAAATGCCCATATTTTCAACAAACACCAGGGAGGTTAATAAACGGTTTAAACCAGCATATTTCCTCTGCTCAATGTCACTCCTCGTTGAGTCTTCGGAAGATTCCATAAAATGTTTAATAAGTCCCTTGTAGTTATTCCAAACAGCTCTCACAGATCTTTCACTTGAGGACACCCAACGTACCATCTAGCACCTTTCCAATTGCCAGAAGTCTTACTTCTACCTCCAGAGCACATTCCCCAAGCTCTCTCTGATTTTTCGGAGAGGCATGGTAGGTGGTATATAGATTATCAAAAAAAAATTTGAGCTGATTAATGCCTGCGACTTCTTTACAAACATCACCCACAGCAAGCTCCAGCTTGTGGTTAGCACAGTGCCATACACTCAACTGTGGATATTTCAGTTTCAGAAGAGTTGCCACACCGGATTTCCTACCTATCATATTGGAAGCACCATCTGTTACAAGCTGAACCAAATGACTTTTTAAATACTCATCAGTAAAACCGTGTCTCTCTAAGCATGCAAGTAAGGTATCTAAGATTAGATTTGCTGCTGTGCTTGGCAACTCAACAAGGTCCAAGAAAAAGGTCAGTGGCTCGTTGTGTTTATCAATACATGCTTTTACACATATAATTAGTGTGGTCAATTTACTATTTGTGAGCTTAGGGACATATTTATGGGAATGGTGGCGCAGGGCAGCACAGCAAGTTACTTTGCTGTGCTGCCCTGCGTCACAGGGAAAGGGCGGGAATGTGCCGTATTTATCCAATATGGTGCATTCCGGTCTTTTCCCCCTGCACTGGCGCCATTTCGACAGCCTAGCTTCAACGCAGGCACACTTGCCCCATGGTGCAAGGGTGCCTCCTTTGCACGCAGGATTGTTTTTGTGCAGGAAGGGGCACCTTCCTGTACAAAAACAATCTTGAGAGGCTTTTTCATCTTTCTATGTGGGCTGCAGAATAAAGCACAGAGGAAAAAGCAAGGAGAAATAAAGATATTTCTCCTAGTTATGCCTCCTCTGGGGCAGCGCAAGATTTTGCCGCATTCCCAGGATTACAAGTCCTTGTAAATCTATGAATGCGTCAAAAACCGTGGGGGTTGTGTGGGAGACTTTTATTATTGCAGGAAAACTACTGTGTGACAAAGCCACTGCTGCTCTAGGGTGTGCTGCTTTGTAGACCTGCCCGCAAGACTGGTGGTGAACCTGGGTATGAATTGTGGTGGACAGGGTTTCAAGTTTACCCAACTGGCCACCGGTAGGGTTCACCTGCTGGTGCTAAGAGACCAGGGCTTCTAAGGTCTAGTGGGGCCTTCTAAAGTCTATCATGGGTGCTCCCTCAGGAGTGGTCTGATGGACATGGCATGAAGGCTGAACCAGGTTCCCCAGTTCCAAATTTGGTAGCTCTGGCCATAATGCCACATCCTATCCCCACCGAACACCCTTCTGCCCCACTGAGTGAAACTCGCACTGTCTTCACCTACAACCCAATTCTGCCCCATTATAAGCACCTGGATGTGACTCATTTCAAATTATGCAGTGCCTGAAAAAAAGTAACAACATTCTGGGTAAAGCAAATACTCCTAGGGAATGCAGGATTATGTAAAGCATGCAAAATATAAGCAGGAACGACATGTTACCTTAACGCTTTTACTCTCGTTCAGAAATCAATGAGTATTTTTTGTCTCAAACATTGAGGACATGAATATAGGGCTCCTCCTGTACACATGTGTTAAGCAGGGCTCAGAGACAAAGGAACTCTTCAAGAGAATCTGATCTGACTCAAGGAAACCCACAAGGGCTCCTTCTTATCCACAAATTGTGCACTCTTGATTGTCAGCGCCAGGATGCCTGTTAGGTGAGAGTGCGCTTTTTCAAGTGAGATAAATAAATAAATAATTCTTATTCATGTCAGCCAGCTAGCTGCTCAAACATAGTATAGCACATATGTATTCAAGTGTCCTGCAAAGAAGAATGAGTGCGAGTAAGTAAATGTGGGTGAGAATGATTGAGTGCCTGAATGTAACTGAGCATGAGTGAAAGAGTGTATGTCGATGAAAGTGAGAGAAAGTGAGTGAGAAGGAGTCACGTAGAGTAAGTGAAACTGTAAGTTAGAATGAGGTAATCAGAGTAGGAAAAAGTGGTGAGACTGAGTGAGTGAGAATGTGATACCGAATGTTGAAGAGTGAGTGCAAGTGAGCAATTTTGAGTGAAAGGGAAAGTGAATGAGAATGAATAATGGGGGTAGTGAGCCTGAGTGAGATAACATGTGAGCAAGCAGGACAAAACACAGGCCTTGGCAAAGTGGAGGTAAATATTTACTTATGGGAGGAACATATTGTGCATCTTGAAAAAAAATGTGGTCAACTCCTGGGGATGTTGTCTTGGCACAGTAATGGCTTTTGAGAGAATTTGTGTAAAAATGGGGTGTTGAAAATAAAAAGCAGTATTTGACCCTATAGTTTTTTTTTTCAAAATTATCTTGGGAGTAGCTACACCCTCCGGGCCCTCCTTTATCTCTTCTTAGTCTTACAAGGCCCAGTAAATCGCACTCTTTTCCAAATCTCTTTCTAAATATTATCACTCTCAAAAACTGTTTTTTCTATGTAATTTTCCTTTGATGGGAAGAGGAGGTTTCTGAGGTGGTAGTATCAGGCAAGTGACACTACTTGGGCTCCCTCTGTTCGAGCCTTCATGGAGGATCCCTCTTCATTGCTACCTCCACCTGACCCCAGACTCTGCACCGCACTCCCTTACAGGCTTGATTATCCACTACTCCTCTCCAGTGCACCTTATCTCACAGCTGACCTTGGGCCCCAGCCCCATATCAGGCACCATCGAGCTCCACTTTCATTTTTCCCGGTAAAAACATTAGTAAAATCACCTTCAAACTTAAAACATTGAATATAGCAGTAAATATAATTAGCACACACTTTAAAGTATGTACCACAGTAGCCCTTCTGACCCGACTGCTAATTAAATAAACCAAAACAGAAAGGCCATGACAACGCCGGCTTTAGCGCTGATGCGAAAGTCTTTTTTGGCGCCACACCAATAATCACTGCCATACGCCACAAGTGCTCCTCATCTTCCCATAGCCCCTCCCTCTTATGACCTCCTCCTCGGATTCCCTCACTGCCACCCTCCACCAGTGCCCCTCATTTCGCTGTAGCCCCTCCCCCTCATGACCTTCTCCTCAGAATCCCTCACTACCATCCTCCAGCAGTGCCCCTCATCTCTCCCTAGCTCCCCCCTCCCCCCCATGACCTCTTCCTCGGATTCCCTCACTGCCACCCTCCAACAGTGCCCCTCATCTTTATGTAGCCCCTCTCTCATATGCATTTCATTTGTTGTGTAGCGCTACTCATATCAGTGTAGTGTGTGTCAGTACTTTACACCACGCACACATTATACACAACGAATCATACAAGTATGTAAATCAGCCTACAGGGAATGTCACATAAGCCAATGAGGATTACAAGGTGTATGAATCACGTCATCCATACTGGTGGGTAGTTATCTTAAGAGGGTTTGGTCTGGAGAAGCACAAACTCAAGATTTAAAGAGTACTCCAGTGGTTAGGGGTTGGCTTTACTGATAAAAATGTATATCTGCCCAAAGATACTCATTTTAGCAACATTAGAATAATGAAAGACTGGGGAAGTTCTAACTATATCACAAAACAAAAAACGCGAAGTTCTAACTATATCATTTAGGTTTGCATACAGCTCTTTGATGACAGTTCATTGGTCACTGTCCGATGTTAAGATTGTAACTTCTGAACTGCAAGTAACACAAGGATCTCTGTCACAATGACAGTAACCCACTGAGCTTCCACATAAAATACAGTTCATCTGCACTTAACTACTAACAGAGAAATGATTGCTCTCCAGCAGGATCATTAATCCCCAGCGTTATCTGGGCATCTTTTTATTGTCCTATTGTTGTACTGCATCAGCCATGATAATGATAAAAACGGATTAAATGAAGCACACACGAAGTACATGTCCTGCTGCGCCTGTGCAGATTTAAAAAGAAAAACAAATAGTGACACATTCTCCTACCTACTCCATTAGTCAATCTTAGTGTCGCAGCCTGAAGTGATGAGCAGCTGCAGGGGTTGGGAAAGGTGAATCAAAATAAACAAACTTCTTTTCTCCTGCGCTGCATAGAAAAAGAATATCCACGCAGCAGGACAGTCGGCAAAGGTTACCGCGGCCAAAGAAAGGATTTGTCGCCTTTCGCCAGCCCCTGTTGGAGATTAAGGGGTGAAAAAATAAACAAAGCCTCGTTAACATGTAAATGGTCTTTTAAAGACCTGTGAAGTACTCCGGTAAGGCTGCGATAATCTCAAAAACTGTCTGTGACACACGACGGGGGAGGTGGGGGGGGCTTTGAAGCACTTTGAGCCCCATGGCGTTTCGCGCCTGCCTTCAAGCCCTTACTAGAACCGGGAATTAGGGCAGTCCCGGGACGCTTTTTTTTAAATCAAGAAGTAGGGGAACGGACTAGCATAATTTTTAAAAGTAGGGGCACGCCGTGCCCTTCCGTTCCCCCCCACTTCTAACACTGGGTCCAAATAAAAGGAGAGCGCATGTTTTGGGTCCAGACGGCGGAGCCTCTCTTCCTCTTTGGAAGGATGCGGAGGCGGAAAGAAGTTGGGCAAGGTGACAGATTGCCCGAGGTGAAAGGGGGTCACCACTTTCGGTAGAAAAGAAGGACGAGGCCGGAGGACAACCTTGTCCGGATGAACAGATAGAAAAGGAGGCTTGGACGAAAGAGCCTGGAGCTCACTCACCCGTCTAGCCGAGGTGATAGCTACCAGGAAAGCAGTCTTAAGAGTCAGAAGACGAAGAGGACAATTGTGAAGAGGCTCAAAGGGAGCGCACATCAGAAATGTTAGGACAAGATTCAAGTCCCACTGAGGCATTACGAAAGGGACAGGAGGGAACGTGTGGGTAATGCCTTTAAGAAAGCGTGAAACTACAGGGGACTTGAAAAGAGAAGGCTGATCAGGAAGCCGTAAGAAGGCAGAGATGGCAGTAAGATAACCTTTCAAGGTGCCCAAGGCAGAGCCCTGCTGGGCCAAAGAAAGAAGAAAGAGGAGAACCTCAGAAAGAGGGGCGGAAAGGGATCCACAGCCTGTGCTGTGCACCATGCCACAAATTTGTTCCACCGGCAGGCGTATACCGTCTTTGTCGAGGGACGCCTGGCTGCCAGAATGATATCTCAGACTTCAGGAGGCAAGTCAAATGGCATCAACTGCCGCCGCTCAATCTCCACGCATGGAGGAGGAGGCTGGACAGGTTCGGGTGGAGGATCGTCCCCTGCTGCTGCGACAGAAGGTCCTCCCGAAGAGGCAGGCGTATCGGAGGATCGGTCAGCATACTGAGTAGCTCGGGATACCAGTACCTTCGTGCCCAATCCGGAGCCACCAAGATGACTTGGGCCCGGTCGTGCCTGATCTTCAGCACTCTGGGCAGAAGTGGTATAGGCGGAAAGGCGTACAACAGACCGCAACTCCACTCGCGCCGAAAAGCGTCGCCGAGCGAGTGCTGCCTTGAAAATTCCAACGCGCAGAACTGCCGACATTGCGCGTTCTCTTCGGTGGCGAATAGATCTAACCAAGGCTCTCCCCACTGCAGAAAGAGACCTTGCACCACTTCTGAGTTCAGACGCCATTCGTGATCCATCATGCACCGGCGGCTAAGTTCGTCCGCTCTGGCGTTCAGAGAGCCCGCCAGATGTTGAACCACCAGGAGAATGCCCTGGTGTTCCAGCCATGTCCAGAGGCGCAGAGCCTCCTGACAAAGGGTCCACGACCCCACCCCGCCCTGTTTGTTGCAATACCACATGGCGGTGGTGTTGTCCATGAACACCTGCACGACACTTCCCCGGACAGAGGGAAGGAATGCCTTCAGTGCTAGTCGGATCGCTCTCAGCTCCAACAAGTTGATGTGGAGTCGAGACTCCGCCGGAGACCAGAGGCCTCTGATCTCCGCCTCTCCCATATGGCCTCCCCATCCCAGGAGGGACGCATCCGTCACTACGACATGCTCCGGTTGGGGCAGGGAGAGGCTCTTGCCCGTGACCCAATCGCGGTCCGTGAGCCACCACTGCAACTGCTTTGCAGTGCCCTCCGAGATCAAGACATGGTCTGACAGGTTGCCGTGATGCTGGACCAACTGAAACTTCAGGTCCCACTGCAGAGCCCGCATGCGCCGCCTGGCGTGATGCACTAGTAGGATGCAGGAGGCCATCAGCCCCAGAAGCCGCAACACCAACCTGACCGAAACCCAGGATAGAGTCCGAAAGATGGGAATCAGGGCCTGAATATCCCGGACCCGCTGCTCCGGTGGATAGACCCGGAACTGCGCAGAATCGAGAACCGCTCTGATGAAAAGGAGCTTCTGAGAGGGACTCAGGTGTGGCTTCGGCACGTTGATGGAAAACCCCAGCAAATGCAGGAGATCCGCCGTAGTCTGGAGGTGGGAGACGACCATCTGGGGCGAGCCCGCCTTCAACAACCAGTCGTCGAGATAGGGGAAGACTAGAACCCCTGATCTGCGTAGATGAGCTGCGACCACCGCCATCACTTTCGTGAACACCCGAGGGGCACTGGTGAGGCCGAAGGGGAGCACGGTGAACTGAAAGTGCTCCTGACCCACCGTGAACCGCAGGTAACGCCGGTGGGCCAGCAGGACGGGGATGTGAAAATAGGCGTCCTGCAAGTCCAACGCTACCATCCAGTTTCCAGGGTCTAGGGCAGCCAGAACCTGAGCTAGCGTGAGCATCTTGAACCGCTCTTTCCAAAGGAAGGCGTTGAGGCTCCTGAGGTCCAAGATAGGGCGTAGGCCCCCTTTGCCCTTCTTGGGAACCAGAAAGTAGTGGGAATGTCAACCACAACCTACTTCCGGCCCAGGAACGCGCTTGGCGGCCTCTTTGGCCAAGAGGGCCGTAACTTCCTCCCGCAGCAGATGCAAATGATCCTCCGACATACGGTGGTACTGCTGTGGCATGGCTGGAGGAGTCGTCTCGAAGGGGAGGGAGTAGCCCCTTCGGAAGATTTGCAGCACCCACCTGTCTGAAGTGAAGACCGCTAGTGGAGCAGGTGATGACGAACTCTTCCGCCCACTGGGGTTGAATGGGCCTGAAAGCTCGGACTAGGAGGGCTTTGAGGCGGATGCTGCCAGGGTGGATGTGGACTGACCGGCACGTAGTCCTCCAGTACCGCCTCGGCGGAATCCACGTCCGCGTGCAGGCTGGTTCTGCGGCCGGTGGCTAGGCGGACGTGAGGAGGTGCCCCTTCCTTGGCCACGAAAGGAGCAAAAAGCGGAAGTTTGTGGCCGCGGGGCCGAGAGGCCCAAGGACTTGGACGTAGCCCGGGAGTCCTTAAAGCGAGCCAGCGCACTGTCCGCTTTCTCACCAAAAAGGCGAGTGCCATCAAAGGGTATGTCCATGAGAGTGCTCTGGACATCCCCTGAAAAGGACGTGGACCGCAGCCAGGCGTGACGTTGAAGCGCCACCGTGGTAGAAATCGCCCTACCTAGCGAATCCGTAGTGTCAAGTCCACACGTGATAGCATGGCGTGCTGCATCTCTCCCATCGGCTAGAGCTTGAGAAAGCCGTGCCCGAGCCTCCTCCGGGCACAGGGACAGCACGCCCTCCACTGCATCCCACAGAGAGTGGTAATAACGGTCCAAGAGACACGCGGTGTTCAAAGACCGCAGGCCCAAACTGAGCGAAGAGAACAGCTTCTTACTGTTCTAGTCTCTTGGAATCCCGGTCCGGAGGAGCGGACGGGAAGGAGGATTGGGACGTTGAGGCCTGGATAACCAGACTCTCGGGGGTGGGGTGTTGGGACAGAAAACTGGGGTCACCCGGAGCGGGGCGGTGGCGCCTGGCAACGTTCCTATCCACAGGGGGAACTGTGGAGGGCTTGGACCAAGTGCCCAGCAGAACGTCGATGAGGGCCTCATTGAACTGCATCAGTGGAGCTTGCTGCAGACTGAAGCACCTCAGTGAGGATGTTTGTCCTCACAGCCACGGCAGGCAACTCAAGCCCAAGGGCTTCTGCTGCCTTGCGCAGCACCACAGAAAAAGCTGCACCCTCCTCCGAAGCCACAGTCGGAGGAGAGATGAATCCAGTGTCTGGGGAGGTATCTAGACCACTGGCCTCCCCCAGTTCATCTGCCCAGTCCTGAGAAAGTTGGCCCTGAACGGCCATAGGGTCCTCGGACCCCTCCCAGTCGCCCCCGTCATCCGATTTCTTGTAAACAGGAGGAATGATCGGAGCCGGACGATAGACAAAATGTGTCACCAGCGGCGTCGGATGCGGCGTCGAGGGGCGCCGCACCGGCGCCGGGTCCGGACAGGGGCTAAACGGAGGAATGACGTCGACCGGAGTCGGCATCTGAGGTGGCACCGGTGTCGACGCCGGCAGAGGAGGCGTGAAGAGGTCGACCGGCGTCGACTGGGATCCAGGCCTGGATCCCTCGGGGACCTGCGGCGTCGGGGCTGGAGCCGCCGCCGGGGCCAGAGCCGCCGGCACGCAAGTTCGCCCAGTCGAGTCCGCGGGACCCGAAGGCGCGCCGGCGGACGTCGACGGCGGAGCCAGATTCCTCATGGCCGAGAGGAAGGGACTGACCTCTGCCGGCGTCGCGTCAGTCCCAGGGACCGGAGGGTATGGGGACGTGCGCGGCGCCAGCGGCTCCGGCGGAGCCGCGGGGTGGGACCACCCTGACCCTCGGCCGAGTCGCGCGACCGGCGAGGGGAGTCCGAAGAGCGGTGTCGCCTCTTGGACTTCCTGGATCGTTTGGACTTACCCGAGGACTTCGAGCCAGACGAGCGATGGTGGCTGCGGCTCCTCGTCCGGTCCTTCGACCTCCTCCTAGACCGAGACCGAGAGGGGCGCGGAGCCGAGTGACGAAGCTCGAGAAGCTTACGGGACCGCTCCCGCCTAGCTTTCGAGGTCAGGGCCATACAGTCGGAACACGACTCCGCGTCGTGGTCGGGCCCCAAGCAGTACAGGCACCGGCGATGGTGATCAGTCACCGACATCAGTCGGTGACAGGAGTCACAGGCCTTGAAACCAGGCATCCTACCTGCACCGGAGTCGACAAATGACCAAAAAGAGTCAAAAAGTTAGTCAAAAAATGACTAAAGGGGTAGCTCTCCCGGATCAGCACTTACTGGCGTGGAAAAAAGAAGAATTGACGTCAGCGCTCGAGGGCGGCGTCTAAGTACTCCGATGACGTCATTCCGGCGCACGGCGCCAACGACGGACGCGGAGCCGCAGACGACGCCTAGCGACGCGCAAGGGGTATTGCTACAAAAATCTTCCGGATCCAGTCTGACGCCTGGGGATATTCTAAGGTGAGGAATCTAACTAACGTGTTTCTTTCAGATACACGGACCAAGGAGTCTAACACGTGCACGAGTCGGAGGGCGGAGCGAAACCCTGTGGCGCAATGAAGGTGAGGGCCGGCGCGCGTCAGCTGAGGTTGGATCCCGCCGCACTTCCGTCTCGCCCACTCTGTCGGGGAGGTGGAGCATGAGCGTGCGTGATAGGACCCAAAAGATGG